>NC_064626.1:1059325537-1059950537 GCF_023864275.1 Schistocerca cancellata | reverse complement strand
CTCTGATATGGAAGTACTTGTTCACACGAGCTATTTGCGTTTCATATTAGGTCTTGAAAAATTCTTTACAGTGATATGTAGAACGGTAGAACGAAATAAACCTAAATAAGCGGTTAACCGAATGTTTGTTTCTCATATTCTGTTTATAACATCACTACTAATCACTTAATATCATATGTACAAAATTCCTAACAATAGGTACTAAGTGAGTGAATCTTCCGATTAGTGTCTCATATAAGTACAGTTAATAATAAAAATAAACTGCTAACCGCAGCCGTACTTACGTCTTGCAAGATTACTGGTAACACTCACCTGTAACAGAAAGTTGTGTATCAAGAATGAGAACAACAAAGACAAGCCATGAACAGTAACAATTATGGACTTTGTGATAACCTGAAGAATTAAACGAAGTCATAACATGATTACTAGAATTACTACTATTTGCATGTAAAATTATGTTCCGAAGGTTGTTTTACAGCACTTGAGGGAAGGTGCTTCGTATAATATTATAATTTCCCCCCTATTCCGTTCCATTTGCGAATGGAATACGAAAAGGAAGACTGCCACCAAGTGAGATACACAGTCAGGGACACTGGGGATCAAATCTCTCTTCCATCGTCAATGGATTAACGCAACTGCTGTGCTCAGAAAAAGACATAGGCGATCCTCGTCTTCAGTTCTTTACTAATACGAGGTAGTTTCTATCTCTAATAACGTCGTTGATAGGACGATCAACATTAATATTTCCTTTTCTTTTAAGAAATACTGTAACGAAGCTGCAGGAAACCTTTCCACGTGAATCACTTGAGTACAAAAGACAGCTCCGCGAATGGACTGCCCTTTTTCACCTTAAAAATAAACTAAACTACGTCCGAACAGCCCTTGGAAGGCCCGATGGTACCGACTGGCCGCCGTGTCATCCTCAGACCACAGGTGTCACTGGTTGTGGACATGTAGGGGCATGTGGTCAGCACACCGCTCGCCCGGCTGTATGTCAGTTTAAGAGACCGGAGTCGCTACTTCTCAATCAAGTAGCTCCTCAGTTTGCCTCACAAGTGCTGAGTGCACCCCGATTGCCAACAGCGCTCGGCAGACCGGATGGTCACCCATCCAAGGGCTAACGCAGTCCGACAGCGCTTAACTTCGGCGATCTGACGGGAACCGGTGTTTCCACTGCTGCAAGGCCCTTTTTTAGCATATGTACACTGTATTACCATCGTCTGTGTATGTTCACATCGCTATCCTGTGACTTTTGCTGCCTCAGAGTAAATTAACGTTTGAACATGAAGGGCTACATTTGCATTGTAAATGAAATGTAGAATTAATGCGTCTATTATTAAATACAAATACGGGCACACTTGATGTCTGATGATTGAAGTGCCATGTACCATGCGTGGGAAAGAATGGTTTGACTACACTGTACATATTTTTTTGGCGTAGAACCCGAAAATTCATTAAAATGGGGGGGGGGGTTGAACATTTGATAATGCATAGTTGACCTCGCACACGTAAGAGAGGCGCTTAGATGGCCCCCAGTTATAGCACAGACAGATCTTCCCTTTACTAACTTTTCATGTACAATAATTTTTTTCGTATGATGGGGTCGTTCTGGAGGTATTTTGTTGTCTCATGTTAAAACAAACATACTGTATAAAATCTTCGTACTCCCATAATTGAAATGGACGATTTGGGACGTCAGCTAGTATAATAAATTTTAAAAAATGACGAAATTCCTCCAGCTGTATTAAGGTGTTGGTTTTATTAGCGACTAGTTGCGATGTTGTTACATCATCTTCAGGCCATAGTTGTTGACAGCAACTGTATGCGTCTAACACTATTAGTCAGTGGTGAGATAGGCGTGTTCCATGCGGAAGGCAGGTAGTAACTACCTGCCACATCAAAAGTAGTCGCCAATAAAACCAACACCTTAATACAGCTGGAGGAATTTCGTCATTTTTAACATTGTATAAAAGGTTTGTTAATTTCTTCACAACCCAATAGACTACCTTACATGTCCCCTTACTAATTTATTATGTACAATATTTTTTTTCGTATGATGCGTCGTTCTCGAGGTATTTCGTTGTCTCATGTTGAAACAAACACAATGTATAAAATGTTTGTTAATTTCTTCTTAACACAATAGACTCCCTTACATGGTTTACTTCATGTCGTACTTCAAAAACATATTGACCGAAACAGTGTATAAGGTCCAGATGATATAAATTCCTTAATTTCATGAACAGATAAAGTTCAGCACGAACCATTCACACTGTCCACGTGTCGAGACAACAGTAGCTACCGTCCTGAGCACTGGACGCTTCGCTCTTGGTCTCTCAAGCGTACAGCTACGAGAGATAAATTCTGCCTCGGCGCTCTCTGAAAACGCTGGAGTTTAGGAGAGAAGTGGTAGCAGCAAATATTACGGCTACGGGAAAAACAAACGTCGTAAATGTCGCCCGGGTGAGTGGGACGGACGGCAGGGATTAGAGCTCGGAGCTGTCCGCCGCCGGTAGCACAGTAAATACGGCCGGCCGCCCGTGGAGGCGGTAGCTGCTGCGTGGGCGGCATGGTGCGAGGAGGGGCGGGGGCGGGCGAGGCATTCATTCTTCCCGCAGGAGTCGGCGTCGGAGCACCGCGCAGCCCACCGTGGTCCCACACGCGTCGTCGCAGCGTCACCGCACGCTTAGCTGGAGACGGTGGCCGCGCGCTCTGCAGCAGGGTTGCTAAAACTGCGTCCAGTGGAACACTGGTGGTCCACAGGAAGTGAATACAAGTTCCACGAAGAGGTTTTAGTAACACGGCGTTTTGCTCGTCATTTTTATAATATTAATTATTTTTAAATTTTTATTATGATTTTTGTGTCACTAGTTACAATTTACCATTGAAGCAATCACTGAATAAAAAAAAAATATCATAATAAAATTTTTTATTAACCATCAAAATAAACGAGATGTTTCAGTGGAAAAATTTGGGCATCTTTACTCTAGAGTCCCCTCCCCCCCCCCCCCCTCCAACCATGAACCATGGACATTGCCGTTGCTGGGGAGGCTTGCGTGTCTCTGTGATACAGATAGCCGTACCGTAGGTGCAACCTCAACGGAGGGGTTTCTGTTGAGAGGCCAGACAAACGTGTGGTTCCCGAAGAGGGGCAGCAGCCTTTTCAGTAATTGCAGGGGCAACAGTCTGGATGATTGACTGAACTGGCCTTGTACGCTAACCAAAACGGGCTTGCTGTGCTGGTACTGCGAACGGCTGAAAGCAAGGGGAAACCACAGCCGTAATTTTTCCCGAGGGCATGCAGCTTTACTGTATGGTTAAATGATGATGGCGTCCTCTTGGGTAAAATATTCCGGAGGTAAAACAGTTCCCCATTCTGATCTCCGGGCGGGGACTACTCTGGAGGACGTTGTTATCAGGATAAAGAAAACTGGCGTTCTACGGATCGGAGCGCGGAATGTCAGATCCCTTAATCGGGCAGGTAGGTTAGAAAATTTAAAAAGGGAAATGGATACGATAAAGTTAGATATAGTAGGAATTAGTGAAGTTCGGTGGCAGGAGGGACAAGACTTCTGGTCAGGTGAATACAGGGTTATAAATACAAAATCAAATAGGGGTAATGCAGGAGTAGTTTAATAATGAATAGGAAAATAGGAATGCGGGTAAGCTACTACAAACAGCATAGTGAACGCATTATTATGGCCAAGATAGATACGAGGCCCACACCTGGCACAGTAGTACAAGTTTATATGCCAACTAGCTCCGCGGATGACGAAGAGATTGATGAAATGAATGATCAGATAAAATAAATTAGTGAAGGGAGACGAACATTTAATCGTCATGAGTAACTGGAACTCGACAGTAGGAAAAGAAAGGGAAGGAAACGTAGTAGGTGAATACGGAATGGGATTAAGGAATGAAAGAGGAAGCTGCCTCGTAGAATTTTGCACGGAGCATAACTTGGAAGAAGCCTGGAGATAATGGAAGGTCTCAGATAGATTATAAAATGGGAAGACAGAGATTCAGGAAGAAGGTTTTAAATTGTAAGACATATCCAGGGGCAGATGTGGACTCCGACCACAATCTATTTTTTCTGAACTGTAGATTAAAACTGAAGAAACAGCAAAAAGGTGGGAATTTGAGGAGATGGGACCTGGATAAACTGGAAGAACCAGAGGTTGTAGAGAGCTTCAGGGAGAGCATTAGGGACCAGTTGACAAGAATGGGGTAAGGAAATACAGTAGAAGAAGAATGGGTAGCTTTGAGAGGTGATATAGTGAAGGTAGCAGAGGATCAAGACGAGGACTAATACACTCCTGGAAATGGAAAAAAGAACACATTGACACCGGTGTGTCAGACCCACCATACTTGCTCCGGACACTGCGTACAAGCAATGATCACACGCACGGCACAGCGGACACACCAGGAACCGCGGTGTTGGCCGTCGAATGGCGCTAGCTGCGCAGCATTTGTGCACCGCCGCCGTCAGTGTCAGCCAGTTTGCCGTGGCATACGGAGCTCCATCGCAGTCTTTAACACTGGTAGCATGCCGCGACAGCGTGGACGTGAACCGTATGTGCAGTTGACGGACTTTGAGCGAGGGCGTATAGTGGGCATGCGGAAGGCCGGGTGGACGTACCGCCGAATTGCTCAACACGTGGGGCGTGAGGTCTCCACAGTACATCGATGTTGCCGCCAGTGGTCGGCGGAAGGTGCACGTGCCCGTCGACCTGGGACCGGACCACAGCGACGCACGGATGCACGCCAAGACCGTAGGATCCTACGCAGTGCCGTAGGGGACCGCACCGCCACTTCCCAGCAAATTAGGGACACTGTTGCTCCTGGGGTATCGGCGAGGACCATTCGCAACCGTCTCCATGAAGCTGGGCTACGGTCCCGCACACCGTTAGGCCGTCTTCCGCTCACGCCCCAACATCGTGCAGCCCGCCTCCAGTGGTGTCGCGACAGGCGTGAATGGAGGGACGAATGGAGACGTGTCGTCTTCAGCGATGAGAGTCGCTTCTGCCTTGGTGCCAATGATGGTCGTATGCGTGTTTGGCGCCGTGCAGGTGAGCGCCACAATCAGGACTGCATACGACCGAGGCACACAGGGCCAACACCCGGCATCATGGTGTAGGGAGCGATCTCCTACACTGGCCGTACACCACTGGTGATCGTCGAGGGGACACTGAATAGTGCACGGTACATCCAAACCGTAATCGAACCCATCGTTCTACCATTCCTAGACCGGCAAGGGAACTTGCCGTTCCAACAGGACAATGCACGTCCGCATGTATCCCGTGCCACCCAACGTGCTCTAGAAGGTGTAAGTCAACTACCCTGGCCAGCAAGATCTCCGGATCTGTCCCCCATTGAGCATGTTTGGGACTGGATGAAGAGTCGTCTCACGCGGTCTGCACGTCCAGCACGAACGCTGGTCCAACTGAGGCGCCAGGTGGAAATGGCATGGCAAGCCGTTCCACAGGACTACATCCAGCATCTCTACGATCGTCTCCATGGGAGAATAGCAGCCTGCATTGCTGCGAAAGGTGGATATACACTGTACTAGTGCCGACATTGTGCATGCTCTGTTGCCTGTGTCTATGTGCCTGTGGTTCTGTCAGTGTGATCATGTGATGTATCTGACCCCAGGAATGTGTCAATAAAGTTTCCCCTTCCTGGGACAATGAATTCACGGTGTTCTTATTTCAATTTCCAGGAGTGTAGATTTCCTTGGGTAACAGATGAGATATTGAATTTAATTGATGAAAGGAGAAAATATAAAAATGCAGTAAATGAAGCAGGCAAAAAGGAATACAAACGACTCAAAAATGAGATCGACAGGACGTGCAAAATGGCTAAGCAGGGATGCCTAGAGGACAAATGTAAGGATGTAGAGGCGCTTATCACTAGGAGTGCGTTAGATACTGCCTACCTGAAAATTATAGAGACCTTTGGAGAAAAGAGAACCACTTGCATGAATATCAAGAGCTCACATGGAAGCCCAGTTCTAAGCAAAGAAGGGAAAGCAGAAAGGTGGAAGGAGTATATAGAGGGTCTATACAAGGGCGATGTTCTTGAGTACAGTATTATAGAAATGGAAGGGAATGTAGACAAAGAAGAAATAGGAGATATGATACTGCGTGAATAGTTCGACAGAGCACTGAAAGACCTAAGTCGAAACAAGGCCCCAGGTATTGACAACATTCCATTAGAACTACTGACAGCCTTGGGAGAGCCAGGCCTAACAAAACTCTACCATTTAGTTAGCAAGATGCATGAGACAGGCGAAATACCCTCATACTTCAAGAAGAATATAATAATTCCAATCCGAAAGAGAGCTGGTGTTGACAGATATGAAAATTACCGAACTATCAGTTTAATACGCCTGCAAAATACTAACACGAATTCTTTACAGACGAATGGAAAAACTGATAGAAGCTGACCTCGGGGATGATCAGTTTGGATTCCGTAGAAATGTTGGAACACGTGAGGCAATACTGACCCTACGACTTACCTTAGAAAATAGATTAAGTAAAGGCAAGCCTACGTATCTAGCATTCGTAGACTTAGAGAAAGATTTTGACAATATTGACTGGAATACTCTCTTTCAAATTCTGACGGTGGCAGGGGTAAAATACAGGGAGCGAAAGGCTATTTACAATTTGAAACCAGATAGCAGTTATACGAGTCGAGGGACATGAAAGGGAAGCAGTGGTTGGGAAGGGAGTGAGACAGGGTTATAGCTTCTCTCCGATGTTATTCAATCTGTATATTGAGCAAGCAGTAAAGGTAACAAAATAAAAATTCGAAGTAGGAATTAAAATCCATGGAGAAGAAATAAAAACTTTGAGGTTTGCCGATGACATTGTTATTCTGTCAGAGACAGCAAAGGACTTGGAACAATAGTTGAACGGAATGGATAGTGTCTTGAAAGGATGGTATAGGATGAAGATCAACAAAAGCAAAACGAGGATAATGGAAATGAGACACATGAAGTAGGAAAGGAGTTTAGCTATTTAGGGAGCAAAATAACTGATGATGGTCGAAGTAGAGAGGATATAAAATGTAGACTGGTAATGGCAAGGACAGCGTTTCTGGAGGAGAGAAATTTGTTAACTTCGAGTGTAGACTTAAGTGTTATTAAGTCGTTTTGAAAGTATTTGTATGGAGTTTAGCCATGTATGGATGTGAAACGTGGACGATAAATAGTTTGGACAAGAAAAGAATAGAAGTTTTCGAAATTTGGTGCTACAGAAGATTGCTGAAGATTAGATGGGTAGATCACATAACTAACGAGGAGGTATTGAATAGTACTGGAGAGAAGAGAAATTTATGGCACAACTTGACTAGAAGAAGGGATAGGTTAGTAGGGCATGTTCTGAGGTATCAAGGGATCACCAATTTAGTACTGGAGGGCAGCGTGGAGGGTAAAAATCGTAGAGGGAGACTAAAATATGAATACAGTAAACAGATTCAGAAGGATGTAGGTTGCAGTAGATGAAGAGGCTTATTACATACCAGATCTGCTGAAAATCTCCAAATACTTCATGCGTGCAGGATGTGCGGGCCGCGGGCAGATAAGGGCGCGACCAGTTCCGGTTTTGAATTTTGCAGTTACTTCCTGGACGTACCCAGTATAGCAAGATATTTCATTATTTTAGTATTGCGGTGTGGCATTTTTCAGTGGGCACAGCTCTCTTCAGCTCAGCAGAATCTTGTTGTCAGCGTCGTTTACCCTTCGCTATTTGTTCGTCATATGAAGAATACTGACAGATCCACTGGTAGAAATGAGACCATCTAGCGAGCCATCGAAAAAGGACCTTAAATGAATGCGAAGACAGAAGAGAGGAACGAGAATTTTTGAAGTATATCATCCTCTCGCATAGTGGTCAGGTACCCAAAATTTGATATGAGGAGACATTACGGAACCATATAGAAAGTATTTAAAAAATTACTTAGCAATGAAAGAGCAAAAACTTAAGGATCGATGGATCGGATTCACTATTTTGTACGTCAAAAGTTCTTTACGCTAAATTTACTGGCATGGAGCACGTGAAGAAATTGGTAGTGCGAATTGTAAAATTTCGGTTAAAAAATGTGTAAGGTGTCAGGCAAATCCAACACCTTCCATGAAAACCCTGACATGATAAGCAAATCCAGCAGTATGTCACATAGCTCCGAATAAATCGTGACATTAAATTAACCAAAGTAATACGAGTAACGAGTGAGCAAATGGAATACCACAGACTAACACAAGAATGCCTAAATGCATGTCATACCTTCCCACTGTGAGACAGACGCAGTTCCGAGGGGAGAAACGAGAACAGAAGCCGAGAGCAGAACCGTGTTAAGCTATAAGGCCCTACGATAAGGGACGGACACTTACGTACCAGCTAACCGCTAGGACCACCCCCCAGCCGATGTTAAAAGCCCTCCAGAAGAACAGTATAGATCTTACGATAACACTGAAAGGACCACACCAGCTGCAAGTTTTAGCGTGAGACTTTTTCGCGTCTCTGTTACGTTGCAAACTTTAAAAACATGGCCCCACCACGAAAATTATAACGTTTCTCATTCGATAGACAGAATTTTTGTAGGCGGAGCTTAAGGTTCACATTGAGACCCTGATTGGTCAGATGAAAACACAGCCAGATAATTTTTTTAAGCCAACTTCGGTAAATTACAGTAAGGAGAAGTTAGGAGAGAGTTGCTTCCGAGACGGCGAGGTGAGCAGAGCTGTGCTGCCCGCACCCCCTGACGAACACCGACAAGGTAATGAACGCACGCGATGCCGCATAACAGCGCATAAAGCTTCACTCAGAACTGCAGAAGTCTCATCTGTTACATCCCTTTTTGCGTAATACTAGTGTCGATCGTCAATTAAAGCTCATGGTGTTCACATTTGCCACTTGAAGTAAAAATCTGAAACGCGATGATTTTTCTGTTATATAGTTATTGAGAAGCCACATCAGCCACTGTAATTTACGACAAGTTAGATAGGTAATTAAAGATAATTGAGGGTCACTGTAGACCATTTTGACAGTTTTCTCTCTTGTAAAACTTAATTTAAACCTAGATTATAGATGTGATATGGCATAGGTCATCCTTTGATCCATTGTAGAACTTGGAAACACATTCATGGAATATTCGTTCCCATTTTTGTTGAACGCAGTTGGTTTTTACCATCCTGTATTAAAACATTTCCTTTTATCAATAGTGCAAATTATAAACAATGTTTTGTGAGTAGAATAAAATTTCCAATGGTAAACTTAAGTGCTTTTTCGACGTTATTTTACCAGCTAACTAAAAATAGGAAAGGCTTGAACCCCTTCCACAAAATTTAGTTAGTATTAAGATTCTTTTACAGGGAGTGCAGTAGAGCTGACGCTGAAACCATTAAGTATTTGGTTATATCATCGCTAGTCTCACTGAACTCTTCTGAACTCTACATGTCATGTGTGGTCTGACGTCTCCTTACCAGCAACCGGTCCCAGGTTCAAACTAGTCACTTCCCTAAAAAACACGCTCAGAACGTCGTTGCGCGAAAGTTGTAGGGAGACACGATATAGAACAACAGACACCACGCAGAATGTTAGAAATAGTTCAAATGGCTCTGAGCACTATGGGACTTAACATCTTAGGTCATCAGTCCCCTAGAACTTAGAACTACTTAAACCTAACTAAGCCTGGGGCAGGATTCGAACCTGCGACCGTAGCAGTCCCCCGGTTATGGACTGCACCGCCCAGAACCGCACGGCCACCGCGGCCGGCTTTTCGCTCGCAATTTTCACGTCACTATAATGAGGTTGCAATAGTGCTACAATATTTCGACCAATATATGTGTGTGAAATATGATATTTTTCGATTACGAAAGGAAGTAAGTCACGATTACGTGGAAACCTGAGTACGAAAACCTTCAAATTGTCTGCGTCACTCCATATCTCGATGATCGTACCGGATTAAAATTGTATGGCAGCAATGGGGAAAAAAAAATCAGTGGTACTGAAAATTTGTCTTTTAATCTGTTACCACTGCCGTTTAAATGCAGCCCCCCCTCACCGCCTCCCCCCCCCCCATTATGCTGAGACAGCGTGACGTGGCGTAGGGGAAATATGCCAGGTTGAGCGACTTCTTCGCCACCCCTGCAGTAGATACTTTCCCATCATGGCTGTTAGGATACTCTGCCTTGTGTTTATCTATATCCGGCGCTTGTATATTCTAACCAGCCTATCCGTTCCGCGAGATATACTGCATAATCTGCGTTATAAATTCTGTTCACTGTCGTCAGATATATATCAGCGCATCTACAGTTCTGTCTGTAACCACGTTCATAATTATGAATGTTTTCACATACGTGGAGGAGGAGGGAGGAGGATATTAGTGTTTAACGTCCCGTCGACAACAAGGACGGAGCGCAAGCTCGGGTGAGGGAAGGATGGGGAAGGAAATCGGCCGTGCCCTGTCAAAGGAGCCATCCCGGCATTTGCCTGAAGCGATTTAGGGAAATCACGGAAAACCTAAATCAGGATGGCGGAGACGGGATTGAACCGTCGTCCTCCCGAATGCGAGTCCAGTGTGCTAACCACTGCGCCACCTCGCTCGGTTTCACATACGTGACACAGCGTGGCGCAAAACGATTCTTTTACTGGTCTGAAGCTTCGTAAAACGATGTGGGACTGCGGCTGCGCCTTGATGAAAACACCTTTTCATTTTTAATACCCAGATGCGACAACTACCACCAGTAAGTTCTGATACATGTTTAAGAGACCTAGGATGGACACTTGCTGCACGTGTTAAAGGTTAATAGTAAAGTTAAAATTTGCCTCTCTGAAGTGTACTGCAGCAGATTAATCAGTGATTGATGTGGGGAAAAGTAAAAAATTGTACTGTGTTATGAAGTATGAGGGCAACGAGAAGGAGAAAAAGCAAAGTAAGTGACTTCCAGCAGAATGTTCCTTATTAGAATACTTCTGCAGGAGGTACTTTATTCTCACAGCTAGCACTGATTGTAGTCTTTGATCAGGACATAAAACTAAGGAAAGCTTGATTTATATAGTCGTACAATTCCTGAGGAAGTATTCTTATGTAGCTTTCTAATCGACTATTTAAGTGTAATTCCAAAATGCATAGCTGAATACAGAGTCTTTTCCCGTAGAATTATACATCAAGCCGTTCCTTAATCAAATACGAGGGTTGGACCTTAAATAGTGGCAACTGTTTATTCACAGCTGATACAAAAGAGTTACATGTTTGCACCTATTACTTTCCTTCAAAGTAGTCACCAGCGTTGTGTAGAACCCGTTGCCAGTGATGTAGAAGGCGTCGTATACCGTCAGCAGAGCCTGTTCTGTTAATGGTGCGAATGGAGTAGTCTACTGGCTGTTGAATCTCTGGAATAGCTTCACTTGTCCGCGAAAGGCAAAGGTCCCGAGTTCGAGTCTCGGTGCGGCACACACAGTTTTAATCTATTAGGAATGTTTCGCATCTCATCATTACTCAACCTTCAGTATCCCACTTCTTTTCACAGTCATTCCTCCGGTTCCTTCAGTTAAACTTCAGTCTACCCTTCAGCCTTACGAAATCATAAGGTCAGTCAGTGTCTGCTATTGGGTGAAATTGAAATTTATTACATAATTAAATTTGTCTCTCTCGTCTTATGGAATGTTGCCTTTTCGTTGGTTATTCGGTCTTTTTCTTATGATTAACTTGCCCTAGGCAATTCGTTCCTAGAGATCCGAGTGAAGGGGTTAGTCGGAATATTTTACCAAAGGACAGGTCATTTTCAATCATCGACCACATTTGCCGTGGAAATACATCATGTATCTTTAATGCAGTTGTTGATCACTGCTGATAGTTCCTTCTTTTAAGGACAGTTTCTGATTCCAATGGCAAGAGGCTGCGTCTGAACTCTGTTCGCTCCTCTGGTGTCTTCGACAACGCCATTGGCAGAAGGAAGGTTCTGATTAGTAGTCGAAGGCCCTACACCTAGTCCACAGGGTCAAATAAATCTCACGGTTTGACAAATCTCATGAAAATATAGAAGCAGTCAGTGAATCACTTCTTTGTGTTGCATTCAACAGTGAAATTGAATGAGGTTCAAATTACAGCAGTCTGAAGCACTCTGGTTGTACTACTCGTTGTGTATTACAGGTGACCACTAAAGCCGTTGTATTGTATGAAATTTCTGAAACAGGACGACGGAATTACTGGATTTGCTATATGGACTTACTCACTTTGAAACACTATGCACAGCTGAAACTGTGTCCGCTGTGCGAGCTAATAGAACCCACGCTGGTCACTGCAGTCAACCGGGTGCTCAGATATTTCCACGCTGGCGGACTGGAGTTGCGCGGAATGAGCCATCGCAATCCACGCTTCAGTGTCCTTAATCACACCGTTAAAAGGATCCCGGCTGCTTTCCTGCGGTCTGTCCTGTGAATAGCCCTCTATACCGAGGCAGGCAGGGACACGGGATTTGGACATTCAGGTTTCTATAGCCGGTCGGTGGCAAGTCACAAAGTAGCTGTAGAAAAGGGAATGTTCCGGCGGGTGGGCGCCATAGAATGCTCCCATTTGGCCGAGTTTAATATGAATCGGCACGGCACGTGTAATCTGCCTCAAGCAAGGTGAACCTAAAAAAGCCTTAGATGAAGTGAAAACCGTACGCAGAAACACGTAACGAGGCACACTACTATGTATAGAACGAGCTTAAAACAATGAACGCATCAACGTTAAACACGAAAATCGCACAAATATCACTTTTAAATAGAATATAAGGGAAAGGATATGAGGTTAACGTTAAAATAATCAAAACTGTAGTCCACGTTCAAAATTTATCAGGATTATTATGTCGTTTGTAATGCAGAGTTCCTGAAAATGGTGAACGATGATGGTGCAGCAGCACATAAAATTTGCATCGCTGTCAAGAAGTGAAAGTCTGACATGTTAGGTAAAAATGGACGGTAATGGTATACGAGAGCGACTACTACGTCTGACTTCCTGCTATGAAAAGAGTTTCCTTAACCATTGGCTTTCAGTGTTGCAAGATGGGGCACTTACCTTTCCTTTCCCGCTTATTTTAATTTTTTCATTGCATCTAAAGGCGCTTCTAACATGTCCAACTAGTCAACTTGAACTATGACGTCCTTCTTCTTTTGAGAAGTTTGAGGCCCCCTCTTTCCCGTATCAGGGCGTAAATGTTTTACTGACGTGTGAGTATTTTATATCGGTTGCCATTAACTATATATTATTAGGATAGGTATCTATTTCTTATCATATGTTGAGTGTGCGTTTCCTGTCTTGTGCACTGAAGAACCAAAGAAGGTGATATACCTGCTTAATATTGTGCAGGGCTCTCGAGAGCACGCACAAGTGGCGGAACACGACATGGCTGGAGTGGACTGACACCATCGATCCTGCGAGCTGACCATAAATCCGTAAAAGTACGAAAGTGGGGGGGGGGGATGGGGGGTAGTTGGAGATCTCTTCTGAACAGCACGTTGCAAGGCATCCCAGATATGATGAATGGTGTTCTTGTCTGGGGAGTTTGGTGGCCAGCGGAAGTGTTTAAACTCAGAACAGTGATCCTGGAGACACTCTGTAGCAGTTCTGGACGTGTGGGGCGCAGCATTGTCCTGCTAGAATTGCCCACGACCGTCGGATCGCACGATGGCCATGAATGGATGCAGGTGATCAGACAGGATGCTTAGGTACGTATCACCTACCAGAGTTGTATCTAGACGTATCAGGGATCCCATGCAGGGTCCAAGGATTCATGAGGCTGTCTCCATACTCGTACACGTCCATTCACTCGATACAATTTGAAATGAGACTCGTCTGATCAGGCAACGTTTCTAGTCATCAATAGTCCAATGTTACTGTAGAGGGGCGTAGGCGAGGCCTAAGCTTCGTGTCGTGCAGTCATCAAGGGCTCACGAGTGGGCCTTCGACTCCGAAAGCCCATATCGATGATGTTTCGTTGAGTTGTTCGCACCTTGACTCTTGCCGATGGCCCAACATTGAAATCTGCAGCAATTAGCGGAAGGGTAGCACTTCTGTCACGTTGAACGATCCTCTTCAGTCGTCGTTGGTCCCGTTGTTGCAGGATCCTTTTCCAGCCGCAGCGATGTCGGAGATTTGATGTGTTACTGGATGCCTGATATTCACGGTACACTCGTGAAATGGTCGTACGGGAAAATCCCCAATTCGTCGCTACCTCGAAGATGCTGTGTTTCATCGCACATGGGCCAACTGAAACACCACGTTCCAACTCAAATAAATCTTGATAACCTGTCATTGTAGCAGCAGTAACCTATCTAACAACTGCGCCAGGCATTTGTCTTATAAGGACGTTGCCGACCGCAGCGCCGTATTCTGCCTGTTTACATGCCTATACCAGTTTCTTTGAAGCTTCAGTGTAATTGTACACCGTAAGATGTGATTTGAAATAAAGAAACCGGTCGTGTTCCTGTATATGTTTACATACAGCTGAAAGCGGTTTATTTCAGAAACATGGGCTACAGCTGGGGCTAAGTCTTTATTGAGTGACGGAAGTAAATTTAAAGTACGTTCATCTGATAGTGTGCAGTATTTCCATCGACGAAGAAACCAAAGGGACAAGAAGAAGTACCACAGGCTCCAACAATTAAGCACAGTGGCAGCGTCATAATGTGGGGAAGTTTTCCTAGACGCAGGTTTGGCCTTCTAGACCAAACAGAAGACAAAACGGGTAATTTACTGAACAGTGACATTTTATAAAATACCATGGTTCCACACAGGAACAAATTCCACGTAATAAGATGTTTCATCAGGACAACTATTTAAAACACACCCCAGGCCGTTTAAAAATCATTTAAGGGAAAGAGATCAAAGCCTTGAATTGGTCAAGGTAGATCCAGGGTCTAAACACAGTTGAACGCCACTAGTATGCATTGGATTGACGTGTTCGTCGTAGAAGCTACTCAAACAAGTATCAATTTTCTGCAGCTTTATTGGACAAAAGATCAGAACTCCCCCTTGAATTATTACAAAAAGTTGAGGATTCAATGCCAAATAGATTTGAAGCTGTGTTTGAAGCTCGGGGATATGCAGCGAATACTGATTTATTCTGCAGATTACAAAATAGTTTTGTTTTATTCTTATGTACTTAGACCCTCAAATGAGTTTTGAGCCAGAAGAACTGTTATTTATCTGTTGGTGGAAGATAACTTTGTTTAAACTAAACAGGGTTTTGAATTTAACGGGTTATAATTACATGCTTTTTAGTTATCAATTGGCAGTTTTTTCTGTTACACAGTTATCTTTATGTATCTGTAGCTGATGTTTTCTGAAAAATACTTTTGAGCGGTGCCGTACTTCGTTCCAGGCGTCGTCAGCAGTGCCAGACAGACATACGCTAGCGTCCATTGTCGTGTCCTGACACAGGGTAGAGGGAAGGCAGGGGGTTTAAGGTCAGTCTGCAGTTCCCGAGCGGTGAGGAGCAAATGCAGAAAGACAAATTTCCAGAGAAGGCAGGTTGATGACTTGGATCAGCGCCAAACACTGTCACGGGGCAAGAGTTGCAGATTCTGGGACTCGGTAGGACGCTTGCAGCAGGAGACTCATGGAATTCACGGGTCTGGTTAACACCATTTATTTGTGACCAGGCTAATTACTACGCTGTAGGCTAATTCTAAACATGAGAGAAAGCAAAGGAGGCAACTGGTTGCACGTCATAAGTCAGTGTTTGAAGCCACGCGGGCAGGTGCTAACAGAAGTATCGAACACTTGGAGGACTTCAAGTACAAACTTGACAGCAGCTCTCCAAGTGAGAGAAACAGACATGTCGGAGCATTCCGAGACTAGCTACGAGCGGCACGGAGTCGGCGCTCCAGCGATCTAACTCTCTCTGAATACGAAAATATGGGTTTTTGAAGAATCAAGGCCGTGCACCATTTCTCCCTTCCTATAGTGGAGCCACCATTCCACCGGCACATAACAATCTTCACCCAATCTGGGGAGTCGTTCTGCACCTCCAGGGAACGTCTGGCCAACCACATTTACATTCCTCCCCACCTCCTACTTGCTAAGTAGAGATGCTCAAGGATTTTACATTAATAAATTCCAAGTTTACTATCAGCAGCGTCCAGCTGAAAGCTAATGTCACTGCCACTCCTACTGTGGCCAGCAAAAACAGTGTTTTACGTCATTTGGCCCCGCCCTTCTGTGGGTGGGTCCTGCTGCAGTAGCGCTCTAACCTGTGTAGACCGACTGACGTTGCAGTTCTCAGGAGCAAGTATCAAGCTTGCTGCCTCTGTTAAGACGTGCTTTTTCGTGGCCGTGACTGCAGTGACGCTTTACGACAGCGTCTAGGTGGTTGGTGGAGTTACTAGTTAATTCTCTGAAGAGAAACTTCTCCTCTGGACGGCTGCCCAGAGCGTCTGCAGTTTGCACGGCTCAAGTGTTGCTATTTATCTCCGGTAATCTAAATGCTACCATTTGTGCCTGCTCTCTGCACTGTGTCTCTGATTTCCTACCTTGGAGAGCTCTTGACGGTCCAGAAGCCTTAAACGTAGCAACGTGCAAGTCATTACATCGACAATATGTGACAACATCAGTGAGCGCATGTAGAATAAAAGTCAAATTCAATTACTACTGCTGTCACCACACACTATGGGTATGCTCATGTTGATGTTAAATGTTCAAATGTTCAAATGTATGTGAAAACTTAAGGGACTTAACTGCTAAGGTCATCAGTCCCTAAGCTTACACACTACGTAACCTAAATTATCCTAAGGACAGAACACACACACACCCATGCCCGAGGTGGACTCGAACCTCCGCCGGGATCAGCCGCACAGTCCATGACAGCAGCTCCTTAGACCGCTCGGCTAATCCCGCGCGGCTGATGTTGAATAATCCGTCGGATGGGATTCTTCTAAAGGTACCAAATACACACAGTGCAGCTTTCCAATTGATACGTCACCTTTATACAATTCAATAAACAACATATCCGGTTGCTCACTTGCTCTATGATTGACGAGTGATTGTGGGAGCTGTAGTGGAAGAGAGAAGGGGATGCTGGGGTAGGGATGGAAGGTTGGTGCATTGTGGATCTTTTTAAACACACGTATTAAATAATACTCTTCTTTCTATTGTAGACCACTGACGTTATCTAGTAATCTAGTATGAATAGGCGTAACTTGTTTGGTTAAAATAAAAGGTAACATTCATACGCAAAAAAGTACTTTTATTATGCACATCTTAAACATTGGTGATGTAGCAACTGAGGAAGAGTGCTTGTAAATGTTAACAATAATGTCATTAATACACTTAAATTTATTCAGAAATTTCTGTCATCTTTTCACGAACTTAAAGCAAAGATGACCAACATACTGTTCGGTAGTATTTTTTTATTTAGTATTGGGTTATATTTTGGCCGCGATCCTACTGCTCCTGTCACTTTCCGCATCTCGGTGTGCACAACAACCTATTTTGCGTGTTTTCGATAGTTGCAATATCTTAAATTATCAAGCATCGAATTTACAGGTGCTTTTTACATAATTATATATGAAATTTTCCGTGTACCCGATATCGACAAGAACATAGTATCACGATTTCAAGTTCAAAGCGTTGATCTCCTCATATATAGAAACTTATAACGTAAGCAATGCAAAAGTATGCAGTAAAGAATGTTCAGTGATTATAATAATAAGACGTAGGCGTTGAATTTTACCTTTTTACTACTTAATTGAAAATTTGCTCTCCGGCGTTACACATGTCAGCATTCATATGGAAGTCGTTCACGATGAACAATTACATAAAAAAACGATTATTTTCTCACTTAACCAAGGAAGACCACGTAGACGCGTCTACAGTCTATCACGACTAAAACAGAGGAGAGAGATTACGAAGCGAAAGCTGTTCAGTCGGGAAGCGGTAAAAGTCGGAATTCATCTATTGGTAATTGCAGATTATTAATTATTTGTCTTTGGCCTCTACTAGACAGATTTCATTCATCTCAACATTCGAGGCGAAGAGGATGCTACATAGTCAAATTCTGATTGGTCATATTCATTTCAAAACCAGGGATCCACTTAGGCAGCGGTCTTCCTCTGAGACTTGTGTTTGTGGACCTATACTCACATACATTTTCTAGTATTTTTCTTACTCCATTCTCATTCCAAACTAAAAAAGTCATCTCCGTTCTATTTCATTTAATATGGTATCTTTCTTGTGTGTTACTTTCCGAAATTCAGTTAGAAGACCAGGTGGTGGTTGCGACTGATATTTCCTATACGAAGGTATTTCGTATTTGATGAGATAATTAACTGAAGCATATAGTGAATTGGGACTGAAAGTGAACACCAAGAAAACAGAATATGTAACTATGGGAACACAATTGATAGATCTTGAAATATCAGACAGCGTAACCATGTAAGTGTGAAAGTTATAAATACCTAGGGTACATAATTAAGGAAGATGGAACACTTGAAGATGACTTAGAAACAGATTGAGCTAAGGAAGGAGAGCAATATCAAAATGCCCCCTTTTTCTGTCCACAAAAATCGGATTAAAAACAAAACATTATATATATACATCCATTATTGAGCCAGTTACCATCGATCATTTGGAGTGCTGGCGATTACGTAGGGGAACCGCAAGAAGATCGAAGCTGTAAACATGGAATTTTTGACGAACAACTAGGATCTCCCGTTTGGTACATAGAACAAATTAGTTTATGAATTTGTGATACGGAATACCTGCTCTTAATATCATGTTAATTTAATCTGTTGCATCTCGATTTAACTACTGCTTCACTTCTCCATGTTGTGTTTACCGTAAATTAATACTCTACACCTAAATTATAAAGACCTGTACTGGACTGAACAGTTTTTTAAAGTAATGTTTGACATTTGTCATATATTTTATCCGTCTAGGCTTATCTTCTTTTCCTAGTAAGAAATAGAGAACTATGAATGTAATAAACCCATTACTTTACACATATTTTAATCTATATCCATTCGAATAATGAGCAAAAACGATATATTACATCAAAATTGAAATAATATCTTCTCAGTAATACACCAACATTCACTGATAGTATTAGAATACATAACCTGTTTTCTGGCTGCCATAGTAAGGTGTATACGGAATTAAACTGCTCATTTTATTGTTAATTTGCCACATCGGCATAGTACGAGGTATGTAAAAATTGGAAAGACTAAAGACTAATCAAAAAGTTATATCGAAAGAAATTATAAACTCCCGCAAAACCTTAAATTAACGACAGACCGTACTACGTTTCTTTAGGTTCTCTGTCAGCCGTAGGAGGAACTGAGTCGTAACACAAAGATTCAGGCTGAGCTCTACATCCTTTACCTCTTATGATCTACATTGTGACCATCGATTTTTGGCGATGTGTGAAAGACAATTCACTAAGGGTTGTCACGTATTTTCATACGTTGCTCTTAGACTCAGTCGGTGGTAACTGACGTTGTCAACCTGAAGCAAGCAGTCTCTTGGCATACACTCCTTTATTCACGAATGTCTTCATAGCATGTGGTGCACTTAACGGCAGTTTTCCGTTTTCGACTGTAATAAGTCTTCATGGGAACTAGAACTTCGCAAAAGCCAAAAATGCAAAATTTCTGTTAAATAAAAACTGATCAGTTGAAACTAGTTAAATGTCATGAATCACCAAATTCGAGCACCATGTTTTTTTAATAATCTAAATATGAAAAATAGTTCAAATAGCTGTAAGCACTATGGGACTTGACATCTGAGGTCAACAGTCCCCTACGCTGAGAACTACTTAAACGTAACTAACCTAAGGACATCACACACATCCATGCCCGACGCAGGATTCGAACCTGCGACAGTAGCAGCATCGCGGTTCCGGACTGAAGCGCCTAGAACCTCTCGGTCACAACTGCCGCCTAACCTAACATCAACTTTTCCATTTTTTTATGAACAAGAGGCAACACATTAACACAACCCAATATCAATTGCGGTAGATTTTCAAAAATGCCTCCATTGACACGTAAACAAAGGTTAAACCGTCGGATAAAGTTTCTGTCTGACTCGGGCAAAAACCCCAGGAGTATCCTAAATTGTTCCTGCTGCTGCTACTATCCAGGCAACCACATCCTCTTCTGATGCAACAGGAGTGGCAGAAATAAGCTTGTGCATATCTCCCCACACAAAAAAGTCCAGAGGGGTAATATCTGGGGATCGAGCAGGCCATGGTATAGGACCACCTCTGCCAATCAACGTTTTTGGGAACCGTCGCTCCAGGAATCGACACACACGACGACTGAAATGTGCCGGCGCCCCGTCATGTTGGAATCACATTCGTTGTCTTGTAGGGAGCGGGACGTCTTCCAGCAATTCTGACAATGCTCTGACGAGAAAATTGTAATAGTGCCTGCCATTTAATGGCCTAGGTAGCAGATACGGCTCAATTAGACAGTCCTCAACAAAACCGACCCTCACATTAACGAAGAACTGCACTTGATGAGCGCTAGTAACTGTGGCAAGTGGGTTATCCTCACTCCAAATATGCTAACTGTGCACGTTGAAGACTCCATCATGCCCGAACGTTGCTTCATCGGTAAATAACACAGAGGATGGAAATGTAGGATACATTTCACACTGTTCCAGGTACCACTGCGAAAACTGTGGTCTGGTTCCAGGTTGTGAACACGCTGTAAGTGAAATGGACTCTTCTTACATTCGTCTGATTCGTCCCAACGTTACGTGCAACTGCAGGAGTGCTGATTGAAGGATCCAGCTCGACATGCTGCAAGGCAGCTTCCTCAAATTGCAGCGTTCTTACCGTGTGACGGCGTCCCTGTCCAGGTAATCTGCTAAATGACCCGGTCTCACGCAGATGTTGGTACACAGCAGCAAAGGTCGTATGAAGCGGGATACGGTGATCAGGATATTGTTGTTGATAAACCCGCTGTGCAGCTCGTCCGTTGTGATGCGCTACGTGGTATGCACCAACCATATCAGTGTACTCACTTCAGGTGTATAGCTCCATTAATAAACACAGACAATGCACTACTACACTGGTGGATGGCAGTTTCCTACAACTGAAGAGCGTAATGTGGCCTCCACCGGTTTAAATAACCCTCATAGGAAAAAACGACATTATGGAAAAATATTTGTTCTGATGTCACCTACAACCTCCCAGAGTTTGTCGGTTTAAATACTTTTCACCATGTATAGTTACAGAATGCAACATAATAAATTATACTCTGACTTAAACACTGCTATTACAAGTAACGACAGAGTGAACTATTTAAAAAATTTTAACTTCTAAAAATCAGTCGTGAATATAACTGATGTAGCTACTCTTACTTATACACATGCAAAAGGGAAGCACGGAAAAAGCTATGAAGCTGCTTTCATTCTCCCTTTAAGAGTCTCGATTTTTCTTAACACATCTGGGCCTACCGTTCTCATACTTATGCCGTGTGACAGTTATCATGGCCTCTAGTAAGTATTATGATTTGGTTTTCTAATAGGCATACATAAATTCACTGTATACAGACGTCAGTGCATATATCTACCGATTTCAAATCAAATTCCATATGTTTCAGTTTCAACTACACACACTTTCAACTACACACACGTAGCAGAATGTTTCCAAGATTAGACTGTCACAGCAACATCGCGTGTTGTGCGGACGTCCTTACGTGGCGGAAACACGACGACCATTCGTCAAGGGCATTTATGTATCTTGCGTCATCTTGTAGGAAGAGAATGTTGAATTTAAAGTGAAAGTGATGGATGTGGTTTTCACCTGTCTGTTAAAATTCAGACTTTCACAGGCTGCACAATTGATATATCTTCCAAGTGCCTCGCATATTCACGCGATATTCTGCAACTTCTTTAGGATGAACAATGAGTCAGTTATTCAAAGGAACATCATTTCAAGTAAATGTAGCTGGAAATATTTGGTGTAAGACAGCTGCTTGATCTTACCAGTCTACCTCCTTTTTTATTATTCCAGTAATGCCTTGAGCGGATGCTGAAAATTTAAGTCGTTGGTGTAAGCAGCGTTCATTTGTCCAGTACTTTCTTCATGCCGTGATAAATGTAACTCAAAATGTATTGTAACCCGTTAGCTTAGAATGGTTCAAATGGCTCTGAGCGCTATGGGACTTAACATCTGTGGTCATCAGTTCCCTAGAACTTAGAACTACTTAAACCTAACTAACCTAAGGACATCACACACATCCATGCCCGAGGCAGGACTCGAACCTGCGACCGTAGTGGTCACGCGGTTCCCGACTGAAGCGCCTAGAACCGCACGGGCACATCGGCCGGCGTTAGCTTAGAACTTCGGTACTTAATCTGCCCCACATCTGCTCACGTTGCAGAGGACACGAGGAACCTTCATATCTCGTTTCCAGCAATCTTGATTACTACCAAATTCACAAACAGCTGCCTCTTCTGCGGAGCTTCCTCTATTTTCATTTCCCTTGATCTCTGGCTTCCTTCGCTCTCTTTTACAATGTACCCTAGCCTTCTTTATTAACTTTGACAATAGATCGCTTGATATTCGTTAGACACGTGCAGTTACAACACTCCTCAGATTTTTTCTTTCTTCTTGATACCTTTATCCTTAATGAGACTGCATGTTATAAAGTTACAGTATCAAGACACAGGTTGATAAGATAATCTTTGCATATAAATTACAAATACTTGTTAAATAATTTCACGTTACACCAATTATTATTTTCGAGTGGTTACCCTTTATTATCTGACCACTAGTTATTTCATATGGGTCCTCTTAAAATTATATATATTCCTTTATATCTCAGTATTAAAATTGTTTTTCGGCTTAACGATGTTAATGGCGGTCAAGAAGTGTGAACAAAACCTTATAGATCGCTTAATGTGCGTGTATATTCTTCGTACAGGCTACTGCCATCATCAGATCTGCAGCGATGTTATAAAAACCCTGCAGATCTAGAAGGTCTTATTCACAATATATTATCAATGATCCCGGACTCATTCTGTAAATTTCTTTTCTTTTTTGTAAGTCAAGGAGAGCACGTCACGTCCGACGCTTACTTTTCGCAAAAAGGAAGACAATTGAACTAAGAATATAGGCACTGATATAAGTCGAATATACTCTCTGAACAGCTAGGTCTTTATTTTGAAATTCTAATTTTAATACAATTATTAAAAATTATGAAATGAACTTTTACCAATAATGACACGGAAAAGGAGTGATGTATATACACAATCCTTATCTATCTGGGTACGGACACCCACACCACCCACGCACACACACACACACACACACACACACACACACACACACACACACACACGTAATCGAAAGTCGCTGTCAAATATTCTGTCTTCCAGCTCAATGAGGATTTTTATGGAAGAAGCGGGGAATGGGTAGGGTACAGTAAATAAAGCAAACTTAATAATATTATGTCACAGTCAACGTAGTAAACAGGCAGTAAAATAGAAGTGTATCAGAGGAATCATTTGATACACGGTTCGATGAAACTCCTACAACACACGTCTTCATAGCGTTAACTTTTAAAACTCTGTTGCGAGTTTATCGTAAATACCAACTTTCAAGGATGTAGTGTTGGTTACATGAGCTTGTGCACCTCAATATACGTTAAATGTGATTGGTCTTGTTCAGTAGTAAGCAATGAATTGTTAACGTATTCTATTAGTAATAACTTGCGCACGGCGTTTGTCTATGTGTAACGCAAATCGCTATCTTATAGGCTGAAAATGGAATTGTTAACCTGCATTCACACAGCTGTCTTCCCCTACACATTGTGCTATACTGAGCACCATCGTCTCAGTATGCACGAATACTGTATACAGGAATACTGTTCTACTCTCAGCTGGACACTGTTCACTTACACTCAAAACTCCAGCTGTCAAACAGTCAGATTGTACCAAAAGCATTATATCGATATAGCACTAACCATATATAGATGGTACTATGTGCTGTCGTCCAGAAGAACGTTCGTAAAAGTTAAGTAATATGTAACATCTGAACCATGGAGTACAGAAAAGACATAGCGGTGATCGCCTCTCCTATACAGCTCCCATGAGGAAGTCGTAGGGCGTTAGTTTGTCGTGCCAAGGTTGACACGTTCAAGTTGTGGTCATGCAAGTTCTTCTACTATAGTATGTGTGAAGCTGTTGTATGAGACAACATGTTCGTACCACGTAAAAGGACTTTCGGAGTTCACAGCAATGTTCCTTTAGCGCTCTGCTTTCACTTCGTTTTTTTTGAAAGTAGCAAACCTATAGATAACATTTGTAGTTTCACGTAAAAACACAATCAATCGGAACAAAGGAATAAACAAACAACTGAATCACACTTGCAGAAGTATTAATAGTAATAATAATAACGGTAATAATAACTATTTCTGTTACTGTTAATGCTTCTGCTAGTATGATGCAGTTGCTTCTCTATTCCCCTCATATAATTGTTTATGTTTATTCTGTGCTACTACAAATATACTTTACCGGTTTGCTATTTTTAAATAAACGACACGAAAGCGGACTGCCAATGGAATGTTGCTGTAAACTCTGAACAGTCCTTTTACTAGTGAGGAACATGTTGTCCCTTACAACAGTTTTACCCATACGTCAGAACGAAAACTGGCACGATCATGACTCGAACCCGGGAGCCTTGATACGACAAACTAATGCTCTACCGGATTCCCCAGGAGATCTTTGCAGGACAGACGCTCCCATTTACACTTTTCCTGTTTACTTACCACTTACAGTTTGCAAACGTTCTGCTGGACGACACTAAATAGTACAAAACTATATCGGAGTATTGGTTGGTACTCTGTCAACGTGGTATGTCTGGTACCAATCTGACTGGCTGACATCTGAAACTGTGGGTTTCAGCTCTTTGTCAGCACATTGGCTCCAGCAACTTGCGTAACTTTCTGGGAAATTCGCCGTTGCTATACCGACAAGCGTGTCGGTGGCAGAAGCAGAGCGTTCATCAGTCTGGGTGACGAACAAGAGCTCTCTTGAACTTCACCTGTCTCACTGCCGTTACCTTCACCTCCGTCGGGTTCCTATGGTCTCCACTAGTCCACTGAACTTATACCAGTAACGTGCAGGTGGCAGAGTCGAGCGCCATCATGACAAGCCAGAAAAATGGCTTTTTCCCACATCCCAGGCCTCTATTAGTGTGTGGCAGGGTTACTATGAAAGTAATAATACAATGTCTGTAGATTGCTGTATCAGGTTTATCATAAAATTAGTAGGCAGGTACGTACAAGGCATAAACAGACTTGACGGAATTACGTAGTTTCTTTCATAACCAAGGGAACAAAATAGGACAGTTGCCTTTCGTGATTGGAAGTTGGTGTAAACGCACTCAATGTCCTATTGTGTTACTGCATTGTTAGTACTTTGTCCAACCTTCGTTCTTCCTAATTACATCAAAAATGCTTTACGCCATTGAATTTGTTAGTGTTTGTAGTTCTTTCAGTGAAATTGTGCCTCACTCGTCTCCTATCGCACTTTTCAGGCCACATACGGCCTCAAATTGCCTTCACTTGGAATAAACACACCTTCTAAGTACTCCCCATAGGTTTCTATGGGGTTCATATCCGGTTTACGTGCAGACTAGGGTAAAACATCGATATCTTTGTCTTCGATTCACTATTTGGTTGTATCATAAACGTGCACAGATGAATTATCTTTTCGAATCATTAAACTTCCGTTCCGTAGGTCGTCATACTTTCTAATCAATTCTGTCTTTAGTGTCTCAGAGCAGACAGAGTTCATTCTACTGTTCAGCTAGGGAATGTGTGATTTATCTTTAGCACAGATGACTGCCCAAATCATAACACTTCCACCATCAATCTTTCTGCTCATTCTTACCCGCTGCTCTCTCCTCAGATCACACAGGTAATACTGTAATCCATCCAGCAGTTATAAATTTAACTTTTTCTCATCACCGAATATCACTTTATCCCCTTTGAAGTCCACGATATATTTTTCTCAGCAAACTCCTATCTATCCTGCTTATGTTTGGGTGTCAGAGAAGTTTTTTGCAGTCATTTCTTGAATGCAAAATGTTTGTGATTTGACAATATTTGTCAGACTATTCTGGTAATTGCTGACAACCGTAAACCAGCAACCAGGTAAGAAGAGTAACGTTCTGTGGCCCTTGCTTTCTGCAAAAGGAATCGTTTCAATGCCTCAGATAATATTCTACTTAGTCCATAAGTTGCGTTCTGTCCATATCATACGCCCAGTCTAACGAAATTATCAGTCATTGCACTTAAACGGCTCAAGTTCTTGGTCATCTGACGATTAGAGAGCTCCATTTCCTTTTTGTTTTTCCATTTAATAATAAATGTTTTCTGCGCAGCATTGCCACAGTCGTGAATTTTATATCCAACATGCGCAGTCACTAATGGTATAGGTTTCCTGTCTGTAGATAAGGCACATACGCACACACTAACCCGACACAGAGCCTACTGCCTTTATACTGAGTTCCACGCTCTAGCAAATGAATCGTTGATATCTTGTTATACATTGTACTACTGACATCAAAAGCTATACTGTTTGACTGCATTTGTTAGTGTACTGGACGTCATACAACTGGATATGCACTGTACACAACTATTCCAGACGGCAATGGAATTTTCCTATAGTAGAGGGTAGGAGGAGTTGGGGCAGACCGAGGAGAAGGTACCTGGATTCGGTTAAGAATGATTTTGAAGTAATAAGTTTAACATCAGAAGAGGCACGAATGTTAGCGCTGAATAGGGGATCATGGAGGAACTGTATAAGGGGGGCTATGCTCCAGACTGAACGCTGAAAGGCATAATCAGTCTTAAATGGTGGTGATGATGATGATGATGATGATGATGATGGGATCCAAGCCTTTATATTGATTTCCACTACTGTGTATACACAGGACGAACTCCACCTCACGCACTCGGCGTGTACGTTGCCATTACTTGCCTACTAATGGTTCAAAAATATCTCAAACTATCGTCCCCTGCATAAAAAATGTGTCTCAGAAACGACAATTTGACAACACCAAAAATATCTCTAAGAAGCTATCGTCTCCTGCATATAAAATGAACCTCAAAAACAACAATTTGACAACACTGTATTCACACATACAACAACGAACTTCGTTCAGTCCTGTGTGACCGTGCGGCACAGCTGGTGCAGTAGGTAGAGATTTGCGATAGAATACTCGACTTAGAGAGATCTTTCTAGGTCTAGTCGTAATTTTTTATATTTTCTAATTTTAGTCTGCATGATTTGTTATCTGGCCTCTTAGTTGTTATACAGCAATTACTGTAGGTTTAGTAAAAAATGCAGTGACATAGGATCGATAGCACAATCGTTTGGTTACTTCACTTTTAAAGAAGCACTTTGCCATTAAACGTTACACTTGTCTCGCCCATGCATGAATTCCAGTCTACTGTTAGCATTGCTTTATTTTTCTTCAGTTACACCGCCTAAAGGAGAGATGTGGAGGTGCTGAGGTTCCTTGAGGAGCTTACATTGGGGCGACGAAAGTCATATCATTCCTCCTAATATCGCGTCCGAAAAAGCGTAGTGCATCAACTCGTTGTGGCATGGACTCAACAATTCTTCAGAATTCTGCTGCAGCAGCCTTGAGCCATGTTGCCTCTATATATGTCCACAGTTGTGAATGTTTCGCCCTTACAATATTTTGTGTTCGCACTGACCTATATGTTGTGTCCCATAGATTTTCAACAGAACTCATCTAGGGCGTGATCGGTGTGGCCAAATCATTCGCTCAAATTGTCCACAATGTTGTTGAAACCAAACGCGAACAGTTGTGGTCCGGCGACGTGGCGCACTGTCATCAATCCATGAATGGCTGAAAATGGTCTCAAAGCAGCCGAACATAACCATTTCCGGTCATTAATCGGTCCAGCGGGATCGGAGGATCCAGGGCATTCGATAAAAAACAGTCCACGCCATTATGAACCAACCACCAGCTAGCACAGTGCCTCGTCGACAAATTCGATCCATGGCTTAGTTCAGGGCTTAACAACTGGCCGGTTTTGAACGCGAGTACTCGCGTCTGCTCAGGCACGTGCTCGCGAGCAGGTGCAAGGTCGCGGAGTAGGGCGGGAGGGGAGGGAGGGGAAATGCGCACGCACTTTTGAATGTGATCTCGCGTTCTTAGCAGATTTAACTAGCCATCTGAATGCTTTGAACAGTTTACTACAAGGTAAAGATCTGCTAATCACTCATTTCATAGATCAAATACGAGCTTTTAAAATGAAATTGACACTTTGGGTGAGTCAGCTGGAAACAGGAAACCTAGCTCATTTTCCTAAATTATCATCCATGCAAGATGTTCACAAAGAGTGTGAACGTTATTCACGTAGTTCAGTTGACCAGCGCTTTCAGGATCTGACAGCACTAGACAGTGATTTTGATCTGTTCTCCCCATATTCAGCGAATATTTAAGAGATTCGTCCGGAGCTGCAGCAAGAAATTATTGACCTGCAGTGTGACAGAGAATACAGAGACAAATTTCAGAACAAGAAAAACATTTTGGAATTCTACATACACTTCCCTCAGAATAGATTTCCTCGTTTGCACAAACTGGCGGCTACAATAATATCAATGTTCGGTTCCACGTATGTTTGTGAACAACTGTTCTCTGCAATGAAATGTAACAAGACGCGCCTGAGAAACGCATTGTCTGATCGAAATTTAAACTGCACGCTGCGCCTACAATGCACAAGAACAATTACTCCAAACATAGACGCAATTGTAAAGGGCAAAAATTACAAGATAACCGAGAATCCCACACTTCATTGACACCTTTTATTGTGTAACAGTTCACAAATGAATGCGAATGTAGAGGCATACACTAAGCTTATAAAATTATGTGGCATGTGTACCTTCTCCTTTATTTGTTTCATTTGTCGCAGTAATAATTCGTGAGTGATATCCCTGCAGATGGCCGCGGATTTACATTGACTGGCGGCAGCTGTTGTGTGCCCCATCTGACTTTCCCCACTCTCCGCTCTGGTCCGGTAGTGGGGGTAGCGTGCTTGCGCTGCTCCGTGCTCGCGCCTTGCTGCTCACAGCTTGCTCCGCGAGCACGTATGTTGTGAAGCCCTGGCTTAGTTGGTTCTGAGCCAACCTCGAACCCTACCATCAGCTCTTCCCAATTGTAATCGGGACTCATCTGATTAGACCAAGGTTTTTCAGTTGTCTCTGGTCCAACCGATATGGTCACGAGCCCAGGAGAGGCACTGCAGGCGATGTCGTGCTGTAACCAGAGGCACTCGCCGTCAGTCGTCTGCTGCCATTTTTTTTTTCGTAATCCCGCATTAATTAATGCGGTTGTTCCACGAACTGTTGCTTGTCTGTTAGCATTGACAACTCTAGGCAAAAGTAGCTGCTCTGAGTCGTTAAGTGGAGGCCGTCGGCCTCTGCGTTGTCCTTGGTAAGAGATGCTGCCTGAAGTTTGGTATTCTTGGCACACTCTTGACAATGTGGATTTCAGAATATTGAATTCCTTAACGATTTCCGAAAGTAAATGCCCCATGAGGCTAGCTCCTAAAACCATTCAGCGTTCAAAGTCTGTTAATTCCCATGGAGCAGTCATAACCACGTCAGAAGCCCTTTCATGTGAATCACGTAAGTACATACAAATGTCAACTCAACAGTGCCTTTTTATACCTTGTGTACGCGATACTAGCGCCATCTGTATACGTGCATATGGCTAACTCATGACGTTTGTCACGTCACTGTATCATACACCTGCGACAGCGATGCTGTACAATGTAATGTCAGCAAACAAATATAATCACTTACTGACTTTCACAGGTATTTTTTTTCTTTTCAGACATTTAAAAGAGATCACTCATATGAATTACTGTGTGTACGGTACGAATAATCTAAAAACCAAACGGAAGCGCCATGAACATTGTCGAGTGTGTATTTCCATTTTGAACACCGTTTCCGCCGTCTATCAGTAGGGGTGAGCGTGATACCCGAAGGACAGCGTACGTAGGAAATCATAATGTTTCCAAGTCGGTGTTTGTGTAGCGACCACTTTTAGAATGACATGAAGCAACAGTGACTAGAAATCGCCATAAGCAGTTTCCAACGCTTTCTTGTATTTTTTCAGAGGTTGTAAATACACTGTGGGCCATTAAAATTGCTACAGCACGTGCTACAGACGCGAAATTTAACCGACAGGAAGAAGATGCTGTGATATGCAAATGATCAGCTTTTCAGGGCATTCACACGAGGTTGGCGCCGGTGGGGACACCTACAACTTGCTGATATGAGGAAAGTTTCCAACCGATTTCTCATACACAAACAGCTGTTGACCGGCGTTGCATGGTGAAACGTAAATGTGTTGCCTCGTGTAAGAAGGACAAATGCGTACCATCACGTTTCCGACTTCGATAAAGGTCGGATATAGGCCTATCGCGATTGCGGTTTATCATATTGCGACATTACTGGTCTCGTTGGTCGAGATCACTGTTAGCAGAATATGGAATCGGTGGGTTCAGGGGGGGGGGGGGGGTAATACGGAACGCTGTATACTGGATCCCAACAGCCTCGTATCACTAGCAGTCGAGATGACAGGCATCTTATCCGCATGGCTGTAACGGATCGTGCAGCCACGTCTCGATCCCTGAGTCAACACATGGGGACGTTTGCAAGACAACAACCATCTGCACGAACAGTTCGACGACGTCTGCAGTAGCATGGACTATCAGCTCGGAGACCGTGGCTGCGGTTACCCTTGACGCTGCATCACAGACAGGAGCGCCTGCGATGGTGTAACGACGATCCTGGGTGTGCGAATGGCAAAACGTCATTTTTTCGGATGAATCCAGGTTCTCTTTACAGCATCATGCTGGTCGCATCCGTGTATGGTGACATCGCGGTGAACGCACATTGGAAGCGTGTATTCGTCATCGCCATACTGGCGTATCACCAGGCGTGATGGTATGGAGCACCATTGGTTACACGTCTCGGTCACCACTTGTTCGCATTGACGGCACTTTGAACAGTGGACGTTACATTTCAGATGTTTTACGACCCGTGGCTCCACCCTTCATTCGATCCCTGCGAAACCATACATTTCAGCAGGATAATGCACGATCGCATGTTGCAGGTCCTGTACGGGTCTTTCTGGATACAGAAAATGTTCGACTGCTGCCCTGGCCAGCACATTCTCCAGCTCTCTCACCAACTGAATACGTCTGGTCAATGGTGGCCGAGCAACTGGCTCGTCACAATACGCCAGTCACTACTCTTGATGAACTGTGGTATCGTGTTGAAGCTCCATGGGCATCTGTACCTGTACACGCCATCCAAGCTCAGTTTGACTCAATGCCCAGGTATATCAAGGCCGTTATTACGGCCAGAGGTGATTGTTCGGGGCACTGATTTCTCAGGATCTATGGACCCAAATTCCGTGAAAATGTAATCACATGTCAGTTCTAGTATAATGTATCTATCCACTGAATACCCGTTTACCATCTGCAATTCTTCTTGGTGTAGCAATTTTAATGGGCAGTGGTGTATTAGGAGCTCCACACATTGAAGGGCTGTATGATATAATAATGATATTTTTGGGAACATTCTTGTGTCCTGTTTCAGAGTTTTATGGTAACTAAAATTCTGTATCTTTTTAAAAGTAGTTACTTAATGTTTGGAAGATTGAGCCATACAACATTTTATACCCTGCAGCGATGACTATGCAAATCTTTATTGAACAAAATATCTTCTGTGTTTGTGATTGTCAAGGTCTAACGGTACCGATAGATCGCCTTGTTATCGTCAGCAGACATGCTTCGCTGGATGCAGACTTGCAGGGGCATGTGGTCAGCACACTGCTCGCCCAGCATTTGTCAGTTTCCGTGACCGGAGCTGCTACTTCTCAGTCAAGTAGCTTCTCAACTGAACTCAGAACGGCTGAATGCAGCTCGATTACCAAAAGCACTCGCCAGCCCCGGACAGTAGCCCATACAAGTGACAGCCAAGCCCGACAGCGCTGAACTTCGGTAATTTGACAGGAAGCTGTGTTGCCACTGTGGCAAGGCAGTTTATAATAGGGTGGTAACAAAACACTCTCAAATATCAAATACTGATACATGCAGAAATAATCAAGAATCGTAGTACTACAGGAACTTTTAAAGGTGTAACCCTCAGTATTTAATGTCCTGTACCCACCTATAAAGGAAAATGGCTCTAAGTTTCAATGTTTTTAGACCGTAATGTGCAAAGAGTAGAATCAATGAAAACTTAATTATTTTTTAAGAAATGCTTTATAAAATGGTGAAATTTGAACATCACCCTCTCCATCAAAATATATCGGGGCAATTATTTGGTTTACACATATGTCATTGTGCACAGGACGTGCTAGTGAAAAACCAGTTGTCGCAATGTCTGCAACAAATAATGTAGCTTTTATTTATTATGATGACGTTTGGTTTCGGGGGGGGAGGGGGGTGGGCTGCACGGTTATCAGCGCACGTACAAATTCCCAACCTTTACTCAGTCCAAACTTCATGAATGATGATGAAATGATGAGGTAAACTCAAACACCCATTCATCTCGAGGCAGGTGAAAATCCCTGACCACGCCGGGAATCGAACCCATGACCCGGTGCTCAACCTTTTATTTAGCCAGCGTCATCGGGTACTTCATTTTTTTTTTGTCATCAGTCTACTGACTGGTTTGATGCGACCCGCCACGAATTCCTTTCCTATGCTAACCTCTTCATCTCAGAGTAGCACTTGCAACCTACATCATCAATTATTTGCTTGACGTATTCCAATCTCTGTCTTCCTCTACAGGTTTTGCCCTCTACAGCTCCCACTAATACCATGGAAGTCATTCCCTCATGTCTTAGCAGATGTCCTATCATCCTTCCCTTTCTCCTTATCAGTGTTTTCCACATATTCCTTTCCTCTCCGATTCTGCGTAGAACCTCCTCATTCCTTACCTTATCAGTCCACCCAATTTTCAACATTAGTCTATAGCACCACATCTCAAATGCTTCGATTCTCTTCTGTTCCGGTTTTCCCACAGTCCATGTTTAACTACCATACAATGCTGTACTCCAGACGTACATCCTCAGAAATTTCTTCCTCAAATTCAGGCCGGTATTTGATATTAGTAGACTTCTCTTGACCAGAAACGCCTTTTTTGCCATAGCGAGTCTGCTTTTGATGTCCTCCTTGTTCCGTCCGTCATTGTTTATTTTACTGCCTAGGTAGCAGAATTCCTTAACTTCATTGACTTTGTGACCATCAATCCTGATGTTAAGTTACTCGCTGTTCTCATTTCTACTACATCTCATTACCTTCGTCTTTCTCCGATTTACTCTCAAACCATACTGTGTACTCATTAGACTGTTCATTCCGTTCAGCAGATCATTTAATTCTTCTTCACTTTCACTCAGGATAGCAATGTCATCATCGAATCGTATCACTGATATCCTTTCACCTTGTATTTTAATTCCACTCCTGAACCTTTCTTTTATTTCCATCATTGCTTCCACGATGTACAGATTGAAGAGTAGGGGCGAAAGGCTACAGCCTTGTCTTACACCCTTCTTAATACGTGCACTTCGTTCTTGATCGTCCACTCTTATTATTCCCTCTTGGTTGTTGTACATATTGTATATGACCTGTCTTTCCCTATAGCTTACCCCTACTATTCTCAGATTCTCGAACAGCTTGCACCATCTTATATTGTCGAACGCTTTTTCCAGGTCGACAAATCCTATGAAAGTGTCTTGATTTTTCTTTAGCCTTGCTTCCATTATTAGCCGTAACGTCAGAATTGCCTCTCTCGTCCCTTTACTTTTCCTAAAGCCAAACTGATGGTCACCTAGCGCATTCTCAATTTTATTTTCCATTCTTCTATATTTTATTCTTGTAAGCAGCTTCGAAGCATGAGCTGTTAAGCTGATTGTGCGATAATTCTCGCACTTGTCAGCTCTTGCCGTCTTCCGAATTGTGTGGATGATGCTTTTCCGAAAGTCAGATGGTATATCGCCAGACTCATATATTCTACACACCAACGTGAATAGTCGTTTTGTTGCCACTTCCCCCAATGATTTTAGAAATTCTGATGGAACATTATCTATCCCTTGTGCCTTATTTGACCGTAAGTCCTCCAAAGCTCTTTTAAATTCCGATTCTAATACTGGATTCCCTATCTCTTCTAAATCATCTCCTGTCTCTTCTTCTATCACATCAGACAAATATTCACCCTCATAGAGGCTTTCAATGTATTCTTTCTCCCTATCTGCTCTCTCCTCTGCATTTAACAGTGGAATTCTCGTTGCACTCTTAATGTTACCACCGTTGCTTTTAATGTCACCAAAGGTTGTTTTGACTTTCCTGTATGCTGAGTCTGTCCTTCCGACAATCACATCTTTTCCGATGTCTTCAAATTTTTCCTGCAGCCATTTCGTCTTAGCTTCCCTGCACTTCCTATTTATTTCATTCCTCAGCGACTTGTATTTCTGTATTCCTGATTTTCGCGGAACATGTTTGTACTTTCTCCTTTCATCAATAAACTGAAGTATTTCTTCTGTTACCCATGGTTTCTTCGCAGCTACCTTCTTTGCACCTATGTTTTCCTTCCCAGCTTCTGTGGTGGCCCTTTTTAGATATGTCCATTCCTCTTCAACTGTACTGCCTAATGCGCTATTCCCTATTGCTGTATCTATAGCGTTAGAGAACTTCAAACGTATCTCGTCATTCCTTAGTACTTCCGTATCCCACTTCTTTGCGTATTGATTCTTCCTGACTAATGTCTTGCACTTCAGCCTACGCTTCATCACTACTATATTGTGATCTGAGTCTATATCTGCTCCTGGGTACGGCTTACAATCCAGTATCTGGTTTCGGAATCTCTGTCTGACCATGATGTAATCTGATTGAAATCTTCCCGTACCTCCCAGCCTTTTCCAAGTCTACCTCCTCCTCTTGTGATTCTTCAACAGGGTATTCGCTATTACTAGCTGAAACTTGTTACAGAACTCCATTAGTCTTTAGCCTCTTTCATTCCTTGTCCCAAGCCCATATTCTCCTGTAACCTTTTCTTCTACTCCTTCCCCTACAACTGCATTCCAGTCGCCCATGACTATTAGATTTTCTTCCTCCTTTACATACTGCATTACCCTTTCAATATCCTCATACACTTTCTCTATCTGTTCATCTTCAGCTTGCGACGTCGGCATGTATACCTGAATTATCGTTGTCGGTGTTGGTCTGCTGTCGATTCTGATTAGAACAACCCGGTCACTGAACTGTTCACAGTAACACACCCTCTGCCCCACCTTCCTATTCATAACGAATCCTACACCTGTTATACCATTTTCTTCTGCTGTTGATATTACCCGATTCTCATCTGACCAGAAATCCTTGTCTTCCTTCCACTTCACCTCACTGACCCCTACTATATCTAGATTGAGCCTTTGCATTTCCCTTTTCAGATTTTCTAGTTTCCCTACCACGTTCCAGCTTCTGACATTCCACGCCCCGACCCGTAGAACGTTATCCTTTCGTAGATTATTCAATCTTTTTCTCATGGTAACCTCCCCCTTGGCAGTCCCCTCCCGGAGATCCGAATGGGGGACTATTCCGGAATCTTTTGCCAATGGAGAGATCATCATGACACTTCTTCAAATACAGGCCACATGTCCTGTGGATACAGGATATTCTTAGGTCCTATTTCTTCAGCTGCCGAATATTTTCAGGTATGTCAGTAATAAACTCTGTTTTTATAGTTATGGACACCCTGTAGGTATAAAGTGACACAAGTTCTATGACATACACATTGAAAGCGTATTCCCAATTCGCTAATAATATGAGAAGTCTGACGTTTGAAGTCTTTTCATCCTCCAATGAAACCAAAAGGAGTTAAGACAAATTCAGCCTACAAATGTAAATGGCTCAAACAAGCTCCGAGTATCAATCCCACTTGACACTAAATCTTCAGTGAAAGGGGTTTCGACTTACTGAGCATGTAATGTTGAAGATCTGTGGCCATAATGGTGATTAACTACGTAAAATTCGACAACAAAGAATACAGTGGCTACAAATTATGACATATATAGGACCTGTTTTTTCGATCAAAGCTGTGTGAATAAAACAAACTGCAGATATAAAACCGCTGTTCGGCCATCCGATTGTAATTACATTATTACCGCGAGTTTCATATGTATCTGCTGTCACATTTTGTGCTCGGGTTCACCCAAATGTTAAATTAACACAATAAATATTACCATTCATTTTAATGCGTCGGCATTAGTAGTTTCAAACTTTTCAGCAAAGAGAGGCTGTCCAAATGACTCGTATTTTACATTTTTAATCTCTAAATGTGCTTCCAATTCGTTATGTGACCACTACATTTCATCATGTTGGTGACACAATTTCGAAGTCGAATATTATTACCGCCCAGACGTGGATGAAAGTTAGATCCAGTTGCAATACCGGCTGATGTACGTTTATTCTCTGACTTTGCACACTAAAATTTGATCGGATTAAATTGAATTCCGAACGCGCATTAAAACAAATTACCCGTTTTATGTGATCATCTGAATCGATTACACTGCTAATTCAAGTTCCCTTCAGCATCTGCGGCTGTAGGATTGTTACTGCAGCCTCGCCTGAAATATTCCAACGAAATCATTGCTGTTGGCTACGTCATTGCTCTGCAGAACAATCTATGCAATAAGCTTCAAGTTCAACGTACTCCTCCTCAAGTACGTCTACACTTAGCTTATCAGTTACGTAATGGGTCTGAGTTTATGGCAGTTAATTTCGTCCATGTAAACTCGTGGCAAAATCAGAAGCACTTCAGGTGATGCCGAGCAACATAAAATGGTGTGTGATAAGGTAGTGCTCAACATATTGGAAAGAAGATAACCTACAAGAAATTAACATAATTAAACTGATAGCTCACAATAATGGGTATAGCTCTGCCATCATTAATACGCTCCACAGCACCATTAAAAACAAAACAACAATAAAAATAGCTAAATTTACAAGAAACTACAACTCTGTTATCGTCCCACACATTGTAAAACATCACTGCAAACTACACATTGGTAAGGCGCCATATCAGATTGCAAATTTGTTCCGTGTATGAGTATCCAGATTAGTTTCTCCGCAAATAATAAAACGAGTGATAAACTAATAAATAAGATAAATTTCACGAATGACGCATACAACGCATCTAGAATTTAGAGAATGAATGGTTCCGTGTTCCCCAAATTTTATATAGGCCTAGACCAAAGTAGCAACAATTTCGGCGTAAAGTATCTAGAAAACACCGCAGCAGTCTGGCTAAATAACCTAAGTAAAGCAACTTGTACAGCTCACTTGGCCCAACCCGTAGGTATACGGTACAGAACTGAAGTGAAGGAGATTTAGAAATACTGCATTTTGTTGAGAAAGTAGCGCAGTCAAATTTGTGGGAAGAAATAGAAATACAGAGCCACATTCACAACAAACTTGGCTGCATCTTATATGACCAACTGGGGTTAAGCAACGAAGTGTACTTACAGAATTTCTTCCAACTTGCACAAATTTGACAGAAGGTGTCTGTATACCGCTTAGTTAGATTAGTTAAATAATCAAAAGAAAAAACCAAACATCACCGTAAACTAAAACCTCAACTGGACATTGACACTGTTAAAAAAATATTTATAGCTTCCATAATGATCTAGATTAGCACAAAAATCTTTGTAGTAAGATAAATCATGGCTGCAGAAGTATTCCTTAGAAGTACTGTCTTGTTCTTTGCTGCTGTCATATCTCTAGCTGACTTGATGGCAGGTGTAAAATGAAAATACATGTTTTCGCCGTTTTGTCATTAGTCTTTTAGCCTAACGGATATCTGTCTCACAGTTCTGTCTTGTAGTATATAAAGCAACTCTTTTGCTCATATAATATAGTGTAAAAGCTTTCGTAAATCACGAAATCACTATCCTATTATATTATATGACGAAAAGTGAAATTTGTACGAGAAATTGTCGCTGTCGTCTGAGGATGGACCAGGTTCGAAACCAGTTAAGGTGAAACATTTCATTGTGCCAAGAAGCGTGATTGACTACAGTTAATTCTTCAGTCATATTTACGGAAACAGCTGCCTCGCTCTCAAACAGTCACGCATAAAATAATTAGTAGAAAGTGCTATATTAGAAAAGGGCAGGTTTTATTTATAAGTCTTCGGAGAGGTTTGTTGAAGAACGTCACCGTTTCCACACCTGTGCCAGTCTATTCCACGTAGGACATTGTCATTCCTTAGTAACTGGGCGCATTTTTTACCTGCTTCAGTATACAGATGTTGAAGTACGTTTCTCTAGATACCACGAAAATATGTATATTCCTTTTCTCCTGTCGAAAACTAGGTCGATCATCTAATACGGAAGACTACTGCTATTAAACTGATAGGGAAATTAACAATTTTCAGTAACACAATGTCCAATGACGAATCTCGATTCATTTTTTGTGCATGTACTGTACATCACAGTCGCAAACAGCGAAAGAAAAGTAATGTATGTGAATCCTGAAGACTGTTAGGCGCTTATTCGGTGCTATTTGAGAGATACTGGTAACTGTTCACTACTTCTTGGACAGATTCGTCACCAGACTGACAGTCAGCCAGAATTCTTGAAGAGGTTTTTCACCAATCAGCCTTTTACAGGGTGAGTCGAGTTGACGCAATAAAAAAATTATTTTAGGAGGTACCGTGAATCTAGTAAGTTTTACGATTTATTACGAGATTCTACACTGAATGAGCAATGAACTATATCTGGGAATGAGGTTCACGGCTGTAGGAAGGTGAGCCAAGGAAGAAAATGGGTTTGCATTTAACTGCAAGCCCAAATCGTATACCGTATTTCTTGAGAGCTTAGAGACAGAACAATGCACACAAAAAACGTTTTGCAGCACTGGCAGTAGCCACTCTATCTATTACTATGTACTTCCGGAATGGGTTGAGCGATATTTTCTGAATAACTACGTATCAGTAAACAGTGGTCTTCATTGGCTGGTTACAGAGCACTTTAAGTTCATTTTACACGCTCAATTATGTCAGGAGATATTAGACACTGGTACGCTATAAAAGATAGATTGAGTGTGTTGGCATACGACTTGTATGTTTTTGCGGCAGCAATATGTGAGCAGTCCACTTTTGATTTGTGTGTGCAACTCACAAATGCCGTCATATGGGAAGAGAAGCAACTCATCCTGCAGAAGCATGCCCTTAAACTTGAAATACTTAGGTTGCGATGTCCAACTGCTATTTCACAGCCAAGTATTACTCCTAGAAATGCCTCACTTTCGCTAAAAGAGTGATTAATCTCACCCAACTTACATTCGATGAAAAACAATTTCGACTTCTGGATAAAGGCTTAAAATATGGTATTCAGCCTAAGCTTGATGGTAGCAACATCGCCACTTTAGTAGCAGATGTAAAAATGGCCATCAACGCTTCGAAGTGTACCAAAGAAGAAAATGTCAAATTGGCCTGTAGGGCGAGTGATGTAATAACTAAGGCGGTAAAAAGACAAGCCCATAATGATGAGATGTCAGTTCTGAGATCTATAAACAAAAAACTGGAGGATGAGAAAGCCCTTGTTACTCGCGCAGATAAAGGGAACTCAGCCGTTATTATATATCGACAAGTATATGTGGATAAGGTTCTTTCATTCTTCGAAGAGAATAACATCCACCGGTTAGACCAAGATCCACCGGAGACTTATGCAAGGGAACTTAAAGATTGTCTTGAAGGATGTTTTGTTATCATTCCCTCTAACAGTTTGTCAAGATTGCGTGTTACGAATCCTAAAATACCTGCATTGAGGGCCCAAATTAAGACTCATAAGGAAGGTTTCCCTATCCGCCCGTTAATTAATGCAAGAGGGAATATAGGTGAACCTGCGCAAAGAATTCTCTTGCAGATTTTGAAAAAAGAATTTGTTTTTGAACGTTAACGAGTCGAAATGAACTCGTTACGTTGTTACCGGACCAGGCTTTCCCGACAGGCTGTCGTCTGTTATCCCTTGACATAAAGAATTTGTACACAGATGTGCCGATAGAAGAAACCATTATGGTTATCCAGGAGAATCTCTCTCATAATAAGCGATTGATAACAGGTCATCTTTCTTCTTTGAATTCTTACGACATATAATTATTTCTCGTTCAATGACAACATGTACAGTCAGAGAGATGGCCTGGCTATGGGCAGCGTTTTGGCTGATTTTTTAGCTAATGTCTTCGTTAACTACATTGAGCTCCAGGTGTTTAAACGTAATTCCTACTTTTGTCAAAATTTTTTATTTTATCGGCGTTAATTCGACGACATTCTGGTTATGTTTAATGGCGAAGAATCAGAAATTTCGGGTTTGGTTGATGAATTTAATGTCCTTCACCCTAAGATGTTTTTCACACATGAGGATATGAATACTGACGGAGTCCTCAATTACCTAGATCTGCGGTTACAGCTACGTGATAACAAAGTATCCATAGATATTTTTAGGAAACCCACGACCACAGATGCTATTATTCATGCTTCTTCCTGCCATCCTCACCAGCATAAGATTAGTTTTTTTAGAGCTATGATCACGCGTCTATGTGAATTGCCATTATCTGAAGACGCAGTTAATAGAGAACTTGACAATCTAAAGTATATCGCCCATAATAATGGCTACAGTGTTGCGCTCGTTGATAAGATATACCAAGACAAAATAACGATGCCCCTTCGGAGTTCACCGAATGCACCTTCTGTTACGGAGCATAATTACATTTCTTTGCCATTTATGGGCAATTTTAGTTATGAACTGGCAAAACTTTTCCGGGGAGTGGGCTCTCATATAGTATTCTCCGCGGCTACCAATCTCCAGTTTATGTACATACTTATTGAATCACCTAAAAAGGAAGGAAGATGGCGGCCACTGAGTGACGCGCGTTTCTTTGGCTCGCGAGTTTTTCCGCTCATTGAAGGTGTTACAGAGAAGTGCGGCAGTCCACAACGTGTGCATCCGACTAAACAAGTGTTACTTGCTGTGGTGTGTTGATCTCCGTTGATTACCACAAGTGATAAGTGAGTGAAAAATGGGAAGAGCACGAGTAAGCGGCAGCAGGCGAGGCTACAGGGGCGCAGGCAGCGCGGGCGCCCGGTCCCCGGCGGCAGGTGAGGCCTCGCTTCCCGACATCGGGGAGCTCGTCCGGTCCCAGGTGAGTGCGGCGCTGCACAGTAAAGACACGCTAGACGTAATAGTGCAATCCATCACGGACTCTGTGACGGCCGCGGTCACGGACAAACTGCAAGAGTCTGTCGGGCGCAACAGCACCGAAATCCAGTCTCTTAAAAAGTCCCTGGCCGCACAAGAGAAAAAAGCCGCCGACCTAGAAGCTAAACTGTCTGCAGCCACCGATGAAATTGAGCAGTATCAGCGAAGGAACAGCTTGCGCTTGTTCGGGGTAGCTGAAAACGATCGTGAAAACACCAACGACCTGGCCATTAGCCTCGTGCGTGAGAAACTTGACGTGCAGATCGACGTGGCCGATATTGACAGAAACCACCGTGTTGGGCGCAGGATACCAGGTGCCATGAAACCCAGGCCCATAATAATTAAATTTGTGTCATACCGGAAAAGAGCTGAAGTGTTTGCTCAGAAAAGAAAACTCGCCAAGAGTGGGGTTACCCTGAGGGAAGATCTGACACGCGAAAGACTAAAAGTTTTTAACACTGCGATCACACAGTTCGGCCTTCAAAATGTATGGACCCAGGATGGCAGGATCGTAGTCAAGACGGAAGGAGGCAGGAAAACGGTGACGAACATGTCCGAACTGAAAGACTGAGCGAAATCTCGCGAGACACAAAGTCTCATATTGTACTCTGTCTAATATAAGTTAATTTTTATTCTTTCTTTTCATTTTTTTACATAAATATTGCTTCGTTATTTCTATAAGTACCATAAGTACTCTATTTAAAATCAGTCAATTGTTTCACACAAATATTGCTTCTTTATTTATCTATCATAAGTGCTTATGTATATTCATATTGTCAGTCAAACGGGAATTAACATTCTCCATTAACAGGAATCTCCTTAAAACCGCCTTTCTATATCTGTTATTTTCATCCTCGTCACTACCACTACTACTACTATTATCTTTTTCGTAACCACTACTGCCACTATCCATCTTTCTTTTCGCTCCTTTCTCTGATACCTCCAGCTTGTCTTTCACCTTTAGCCCACAGACGCTTGAGTCAGTCACGACCTTGGACACACCTGTAAATATGTCTTCCCCCGCGAAATCCAGCTTTTGTCCCTCTTCCGGCCAGCAGGTAGACGGAGCGCGCACGGTCCTACAGCGGCCACAATGGGACGGACCGGTTCCGGCGGCGGGCACTTTGTGGCCCACGCGAACGCTCAGTCGCTAACGGCTCACTTCGACGAGTTCTGTGACCTGTTCTGCCAATCGCTGTTCCATGTTATCCTCGTCTCTGAAACTTGGTTGAAACCAAACATTTCTTCCGACGCTATCCGAAACACTGGTTACTCTCTCCTAAGGGCAGATCGTGAAACACGATGCGGGGGTGGTGTGGGTGCCTATGTTCGCTCTGATCTGAGACCTACTGTACTATGCACATCGGATGCAAAGGGCGAAGGAGAAGCAGAGTTCTTGTTTTTCGAAATAAATACATCAAATCAGAAACTGCTAATTGGAGTAATCTATAAACCTCCAAACGTCAGTGCTATGTCCTCCTTTCAGTCTGCCCTGTCCTCGCTCGTGACACTGTATGAACACATAATCATTATGGGCGACACAAACATCGACTTACAGTTAAAATCTCCCTCTGCAGAAAAACTAAGGAGACTGTTCCACTCCAATGATATGAGTTTAACACCGCTGAACCCAACTCATCACACGCCACACAGCCATAAACTCATAGATATAATAGCAACAAAGCGACCAGATAAAATAATTCGCGCCAATCAGACATCCGCTCCAGGACTCTCTGCTCATGACGTGATATTCTTAAATTACTCAGTGCATACTACCAAAGAAAAATCTCACCTGGTAACGTACAGAAACCTAAAAAATGTTAACCATGACGCTCTTCAAAAGGATTGCTCAGACATCCCTTGGCATGATATAAGCAATGAACCGACTTTAGACGGAAAAATTCGGGAATTATGTCGCAAAATTATTGCACTGTATGATAAACATGCTCCTCAACGCACTGTTAAGGTAAAGAGAGCTCCCGCTCCGTGGCTCACCACTGCATTACGCCAGTTAATGAATAAACATGATGCTGCACATAGGGCCTTCAAGCGTAACCCAACTCCCGAGGCGTACGAAGTTTATAGGAAACTCCGAAATAGAACCAAGCAAAGCGTGAGGAATGCCAAAATCAGACATGCCCGCTCTGTCGTATGCGGCATAACAAAACCTGCTGCACTGTGGAAAAAGCTGCGCAGTTTCGGTATAGGGAAGCGAAGATCTGACGCTGTTTATCAAGCGTCTGCAGAAGAATTAAATGATTTCTTCTCAACAGCTGTAAACTGCCACGCAGCGACAAATTACCAGCCCCAAGATATCAGTCTCTCGAGAGACAAGTTTTTCCTAAAACATGTAACTACCGGCACAGTACACAAGGCAATTATGAGAATCTCTTCCGAGGCAGTAGGAAATGATGGAGTGAGCATTGGCATGATTAAGAATGTCGTAGACACTATTACTCCAGTTATCACAGACATCATCAACCTGTCTCTTGTCAGTAGTACATATCCTACTGAGTGGAAGCAAAGTTTAATTCAACCTATACCCAAGACTGACAACCCTAAGTCGCCAGGTGACTACAGGCCGATCAGCATACTGCCTGCAATATCTAAAGCCCTAGAATACATCGTCCATGAACAGCTGACGGATTACCTCAAAACTCACAACATCCACAACAAATATCAGTCAGGCTTTCGAAAGAACCATAGTACAGCAACTGCATTAATCAAAGTAACTAATGACATTAAACATGCTATGGACAGACGTGAAGCTACCATCCTAACACTGCTTGACTTTAGCAAGGCTTTTGATACAGTTGACTTTGATATATTACTAATTAAAATGAAGCAGCTGAATTTCTCAAACAGCGCAATACACTGGTTCGACAGCTACCTCAAAAACAGAAGTCAACAAGTCATTTGTGGGTCGGAAAAGTCATAATGGAAAAACGTGCGCTCTGGAGTTCCCCAAGGCTCCGTCTTTGGTCCATTACTCTTCTCACTGTACATTAATGATATTTCTTCAGTGATTCACTCCTGCAACTACCATCTATATGCCGACGACATCCAACTGTACATAAGTGCAAGCCCCAAGAACATTGCTGACGCAGTAGCGAGTATGAACGCAGATCTTTGCTCTGTTTCTCGATGGGCACAGAACCTAAGTCTGAAACTAAAACCCAAGAAATCCCAGGTCATTCTTATATCTCATCCAAAGTTAATCAGTCGGTACTTTCGCGAAACAGTCCCTCAAATACTCTTCAATGGTACCCAACTACCATACCAAAAAACAGTAAAAGACCTTGGAATAATCTTGGATGAACACCTAAACTGGGAAGAACAAACAGTCACAGCTTGCCGGAAATCGCTCTCCTCCCTACATGCAATTCAAAAATTTAGAAAAATATTTCCAACCCGTGTTAAACAAAAATTAGTCCAAACACTAGCCTTGCCTAATCTTTACTACTGTGATGTAGTTCAACACGGCACAAATAGTGAAAATTCGAGATGCCTCGAGCTAGTGATGAATGCTTGCGTCAGATACGTATGCAATATACGGTTGTATGATCATATTAGTCCTTCAAACTCCCAGCTAGGTTGGATACGCCCACATAAGGCATGCGATCTCCACACGATGTGCTTACTTCATCGATTTATTAGCCACTGGTGCCCCCAATACTTATCTTCTCATATTAAACACCTATCATCATTCCACAACCGCAATACCAGATCGGATACGTCTAGCATCTTGGCTGTACTTTTACATAACACAAAATCTTTCTCCGTGTCATTCTCAATCTCAGCCATACGACTATGGAACGCGTCTTATCCAGAACCACTTAACATTCAAGAGGGAACTCAAGACTTACATATTAGGGACGGTATAGCCACCATTGTTGTGACCTTCTCATCTTTTTCTTTCTCCTCTCCATCATAGCTTCGAATTTTACCATTCTATTTCTCTTCCTCTAACCTATCTACCTCTTCTATATCTCTTTCACCCCATTCTATCGTCTTATGTCCCTGCTTGATGAGAATAACTCACAAGCTGCAAGAATATAACGAGAAAATTCCCAACTAGCAATAGGACTGACATTCATAAAAGAAAAATATGTTTACTTTCATATACATAGTCATTACTATTATTATTATTCTTGATTGTTATAATTATTTTTTGATTGTTATAATTATCATTGTACTACTTTTATAATCTCTATTTTTTTCTGTAACATTAATACTGTATAACATGTTATATGTCCTTAATATTCTGTAGAAACTGAAGTTTGTTGTATTTGAGTATACCTGGTTAGGTGTAAGAGAGGGCCTGAAGGCCCTAATCTTGCCAGGTAAAATAAATGCATAAATAAATAAATAAATAAAAAGAACAACCTTTTGGCATCGGGGGTATATCTACTGGAGTGTCGCAATTGTAATGCAGGATTTGTTGAACAAACAGGAAGAACCTTCAAAATTATATTGCAAGAACATCTTCTTAATAGATGGGGACAGTTAAAACAGAACTCCGCCTTTGCCCAACACCTTAAAGCCAGTGACTACAGTCCTCCGCAAGTACAAAATCTAAAGTATATCGCCCATAATAATGGCTACAGTGTTGCGCTCGTTGATAAGATATACCAAGACAAAACAACGATGCCCCTTCGGAGTTCACCGAATGCACCTTCTGTTACGGAGCATAATTACATTTCTTTGCCATTTATGGGCAATTTTAGTTATGAACTGGCAAAACTTTTCCGGGGAGTGGGCTCTCGTATAGTATTCTCCGCGGCTACCAATCTCCAGTTTATGTACATACTTATTGAATCACCTAAAAAGAACAACCTTTTGGCATCGGGGGTATATCTACTGGAGTGTCGCAATTGTAATGCAGGATTTGTTGAACAAAGAGGAAGAACCTTCAAAATTATATTGGAAGAACATCTTCTTAATAGATGGGGACAGGTAAAACAGAACTCTGCCTTTGCCCAACACCTTAAGGCCAGTGACTACAGTCCTCCGCAAGTACAAAATCTTAAGATTTTGTATTCTGCGCAAACGGGTAAGAAGTTAAACGTTTTGGAAGAAATTGAAATATTTAGGCATATGGAAGACAAAGATCTGACTCTCCTTAACGGCCAAATATTTGGCACCAATCAGGCCCTTTTAGAAGTTAAGAAATCGGTGTTACTAATGTAATTTACATTTACATTTACATTTATACTCCGCAAGCCACCCAACGGTGTGTGGCGGAGCTCCCGTAGTTCTGCCTAAATATGGGCCCTGTTCCTCTCTGGTCTTACGTCGTCTTCTTGGAAAAGCCATTAGGTTTTTTATTACTCAAATAGGATACTTGCGAGGTTGTCGCTTTAAATGATGACGCATTTTACACATTTAAATGTAGCTATGAAAAAGGGGGGGGGAGAGAGTTTACCCGCAAAACGTCCATCTTCCACCTTGGTGTGTATTTTTTAAGCCTAATAATTTTACTTGTATTTCTAAAAAAAAGTTTTCTTGTTATACGTTCTAGCTCCGAATGACGCAGTATTGAGTGTTATATGGGCGACCTTTTTATTTGAAATTACGATCCTGTGTTTTTAATGTTCTCGCTCTAGTGGTATATGATACGAAAAATCTGTTTATGTACTGCATCTGTGTGTTGTATTATACACCTGTTTTCTTATTTTATATTTTTTCCGCCTTCATTTATATTTTACTTCGTCGAAGTTTTAGGATAAGTTAAGCAGAGGTGTTGCTCCTAGTAATTCCATTTTATCAATGTTTTATATGCATTACATTTATAAAGTTTTAGTGGGTATGTATATCCAGTTTACGATCTCTCATTTTTAATCACTGCTGCGTCGCAGCGCCACCTCTTGAGGTGATTCTGTATTAGGCTTCAGTATCGACACACGACGCTGTGGCGCATTATGCTTACTACCTGAGCCCCCATCTTACTGTTACTCGCTCCTGTGTACGGAAACGCGTTATGCAGATCTTGGTGCCTCTCGCGTCCATCTAGAAAAGGTAATGATTTTACTATTTTATACTTCTAGTTTTTACTGAGTTTAACGAAGAGGATGTTGGCCTGATATATTCGACTTGCCCTATGGCTACACTAACTACAGGATTCTTAAGAAATACCAAATTAAGGTATTTGCTCTTTCAGTAGGTGATCTGTTTATATTTTCAATATGTGATTTGTTTATACATGCTTATAGGTTATCCAAGTCTGCACAACGCGATCGTGATTCTTAAATAGATGTATTTGTTCTCTGTTTGCTATTTAGATAACGTGCAGATGCCTAAATAAGGCGAAACACGTCGTTGAAAAATAAAAAAAAAATAAAATTGCCACCAAGACTGTTTTTAACCAATACTATTTACCATTTCAATGTGTGTAATTTTCCGGTGAACTTATGTTTTTCGTTGGCAATAAATAAAGGACAACACCAGCTGTTGCGGGCGTGTCAAGGTTTTCACATAGCTCGCTCCATGTGTTTCTCTCTCTCACTTAGTGAAGCAGAGAAGATCGTTGTCCATGTCGCAATCATACTACTTCAAACGTGGTATACCAAATTGATTTTTACGTCAAAATTATATTCCATGTGTACGATTTCTTGGGCACAGCTATAAATAAATACCTAAGCAGCGCCTGTTTTCTCAAAAGAGATAAAATTTGGGCAATTCCCTCCCAATGTAATTTTTCACTGTTATGAAGGTTTTATCACAGAAACAACGGTAACTGTAGTAACAGGCCCAGTAGCTCATTATTGCATTATTACTCCACGACGAGGTGCTGGAGACCAAAAGACTCAGGAAGTATCCACGAACACCCTCCGAAATGTTGATGTCTTTCCGGCTCATCCTGTATACAAAAGGATCAGAAAGTCCGTGGAGTGAATAAATGTACGTTACTGTACAGAGCCAGTCGCTTGGCCAAGTAGGCGACGGGCGCCCTGCATCCGTATCTGTGCCTTATTTAGGATTGCGAAAATGTGAGTTTGTAATCTTATGGAACACATCAAATATGGATCCAATATTGGGAGACTGTATACAGCACTGCATTCATAAAATAACACACCAAGAACGTTCAAACACATGCAAGAGGAAATTAACCACAACCAACCGATTCAATTTTCACCCAAAGAAGTCCGTCATGAAATTACCACACACTGGTATACTAAATGATAGCTGAGGTCAACTTTGATGATTACACCACATGTTTCACGTGGTCAACTTGGCTTACACAAAGAGTGTAACTCCACAATAATTTTGATAATTAAGATTAAACACATCGAAACGCAATTTACAAAAGAAAAACCTAAAACTGGTTACAATCGTCTTACTATTAACCTGATGGGTCAAACAATTGTATAAGCACGTGACACTGGTCTCACAAAGTACACCGCACGCAGGTTGAACATAAAGAAAAGTTTGCTATATTGAAAAATATTGTCAAGACGAGACGTTATAATCTCACCCACATTCGCATTTAAGATTGATGACCTTAGTTAGAGTTACAGATCATCAATACGTGGTTCCACTTTACTCACAAAGTAGTGACAAATCAACTACTGGAAGATATTCCGAACTTCACACTCGAATTACATTGCGTTGCAAATGTTAGATCTAAATCTGAAATGAAGGTGATTAAATTTTCAGTTAGGCTGAACTTAAGAAATCCATTGTCCTACAGACTTAGCAGAGACGCGCTTAGCCGGAGATCCTACCACTTCAGACGCTCGCCGCGGACAGACTGGCGTGGGCCCCTACCGAGGGTGCTTCACACATACAAACGGAAGTGACCAGAGAGGCAGCTTCCTATACCAACATGACAAGGGGCGGACAGGACCATACCAAGAATAGAAACCTCTTTGCTTTTAGAAAGCGTAGCAACCTGTTCCGACGTTGGTCCTACTGTTCTATAGCAGACAGGCTTGTCTGCTACCATCAAGAACGCAACTAGAAATATATTTGCTTATTCATCCTTTTACGCAGAAGGGAAGGGGGATGACAGTATCTTATCATATACACTATATAAAAGAAAGCGCATGTGGGTTCCATATGAGACTGTGTGGCATGAATTACATATAAACTGTGTTTTAAAGTGTAGTAGTGTGACAGATCGTTCTTCTTTATGTGTAAAGGTAACACGTTCCACTGCTCAGTATCCTCCCAGATAGTCAGAAACACCACAATAAATTTAGAAGTGGAATGTATGCTGTAAATCACAACAGATTTAAGAAATTAACATGAAAGGAATCTAACAGAGACCCTTCTCACTCCTGTACAGAGCCACACCAGAGCAGCGACCTGTGCAAACCAGTATGTAGACACCAGGTCCGCTGCTACCACTGGCTTATTGATACTCAGACTTTCTTTGCTGCCGATTTGAACAAACAATGTCATTTTTAACAATATTACGTAAACATATTGTAAGACAGAGATGTAGCCTTTCGTCCCTCCTCTTCAATCCTGTACACCGAAAAACAATGGAGGAAATAAAAGAAAACTTCGAGAATGAAATTAAAACTCAAAGTGAAAGGTTATCAGTGGTAAAATTCACAGATGACATTGCTATCCTCAGTGAAAGTGAAGAAGAAATACAGGGTCTACTGAATGGAATCAATAGTCTAATGACTGCAGAATGTGGACTGAGAGTAGATCCAAGAAATACGAAAGTAATGAGAAGTAGCAGAAATAAGAACAGCGAGGCACTTGACATTAGAATTGGTGGTCACGAAGTAGATGAAATTAAGGAATTCTGCTACCTAGGCAGCAAAATAACCCATGACCGTCGTAGTAAAGAGGGCATAAAATGCTAATTAATACTGGAGCGTTGTACAAAAGGACATTCCTGCCCAATAAAAGTTTACTAGTATCAAATGGTTCAAATGGCTCTGAGCACTATGGGACTTGACATCAGATGTCATCAGTCCCCTAGAACTTAGAACTACTTAAACCTAACTAACCTAAGGACATCATACAGATCTTTGCCTGAGGCAGGATTTGAACCTGCGACCGTATCAGTCGCGCGGTTCCGGACTGAAGCGCTTAGAACCGCACGGCCACCGCGGCTGACTTACTAGTATCAAACACAGGCCTCAATTCGAGATAGAGATTTCTGAGAAAGTACGTTTGGAGCACAGCATTGTAAGGTAGTGAAGTATGTTGGAAAACCGGAAAGAATAGAATCGAAGCATTTGAGATGTGTTGCTAAAGAAGAATGTTGAAAATTGGATGGACTGACACATTAAGCTATGAGGAGGTTCTCTGGAGAATCGGCAAGGAACGGAATGTGTGGAAAACACTAACAAGAAGAAGGGACCGGATAAAAGAAAACCGGTTATGACACGACGGAGTAAGACTCCACGGAGTTACTTCCAAGGTATTAGAGGGAGCTATAGAGGGTAAAAATTTTAGAGGGAAACAGAGACTGGAATACATCCAGAAAATAGTTGAGGACGTAGGTTCGAAGTGGTACTGTGAGATGAAGACGTTGGCTCAGGGGAGGAATTCGTGGCGAGTCGCGTCAAACCTGTTAGAAGACTGATGACTCCAAAAAAGAATTGTGACTGTTTTATGAGATCTTCCGAGATGTTCTTCGTTACCACGTAGTCAGAATTCTAATTTACCTTCTGCTGCCGGCCGGAGTGGCCGAGCGGTTCTAGGCCCTACGGTCTGGAACCGCCACGGTCGCAGGCGAATCCTGCGTCGGGCATGGATGTGTGTGATGTCCTTTGGTCAGTTAAGTTTAAATAGTTCTAAGTCTAGGTGACTGATGACCTCAGATGTTAAGTCCCATAGTGCTCAAAGCCATTTGAACCATTCTCACCTTCTGTTTTTCGCGGTAGGTTTTTTGCTGTAGAAGGAGATTTTAGTATATATTGTCTTCACTATAACACTGTTATGTAGCGAAAACCAATCAGTATATCGTACACTGACACTCTTAGTGCTTCACGTACGATTTGATGTAGGAGGAGGAATTTGAAAGAGATGGTTAGCAACCTGTTGGAGATACAGCGAGAGAATTCTGCCATTGCGTGTGCGGGTGTAGGTGAAAAATTCTTAAGACTTATACCTAAAATTACTGTGCGAGATGACACATTGGTTAGAACGTGCACTCGAGGACGGCAAGAGCGAGATTCAAACATGGGTTCTTGCTGATGTGGTGAACAGTTGTGCCAGTGTGTCTCTTTTGAAAATGATTCAGTTCTCATCCCGGTCCTTTCTAACCACCTTGTTGTCGAAACGATTTTCAGTATAGAAGAAATATTAAACTTCTTGGCAGATAGAGCACTTGCCCGCGAAAGGCAAAGGTCCCGAGTTTGAGTCTCGGCCCAGCACACAGTTTTAATCTGCCAGGAAGTTTAATATTAGCGCACACTCCGCTGCAGAGTGAAAATCTCATTCTGGAAACATCCCCCAGGCTGTGGCTAAGCCATGTCTCCGCGATATCCTTTCTTTCGGGAGTGCTAGTTCTGCAAGGTTCGCAGGAGAGCTTCTGTTAAGTTTGGAAGGTAGGAGACGAGGTACTGGCAGAAGTAAAGCTGTGAGGACGGGGCGTGAGTCGTTCTTGGGTAGCTCATTTGGTAGAGCACTTGCCCGCGAAAGGCATAGGTCCCGAGTTCGAGTCTCGGTCCGACACACAGTTTTAATCTGCCAGGAAGTTTCATATCAGCGCACACTCCGCTGCAGAGTGAAAATCTCATTCAAGAAATATTAGTTTCATATTGTTACCTGGGAGATGCCAAGAGGCTCTTCAGCAGCATAATCAGAAACTGTTTCCTTCTGCCGTCCACAATGGCCACTTTCCAGGCGGGTTACGAGAGATGTGCTTCAAGTGCTTCTTATGCTCTTAGGCGGGTATAATGGGTATGTGCGTTATGTTGTGATTGTATTGTTTGATGGAAATCCTTGCATATAATTTTACTATAACGTTAAATGCCGGCAACTCAACTTTTGGATGGAGGAATCCAATTACGTCCTCTGTGTTTAAGAAAGCAAGCAGAAATAACTCTGCAAATTCAAGAGTTGTATGTGCAACTTTTTCGGTGCCTACGTTCTATGGACAGGTTTTAGAAAACAGAAATGTGAAATACTTTACAAAAGTCTAAAACGAGTTCACAGTCCATAGATGTTATGGCAGTGGTTTCTTTGTATTTCAATAAAGAACAGAACAGTATACTGAAAGAGGACGAACAGACCATTTAATATCGGTTGGTCTAAATACGCATATGACGCAGTGGCATTAAATAAGTTATGATGAGCATGAGAAATAATACTGTCTTAACAGCCTACACTAACACAGTTAAAACCTTATTTTGCACCTGCTTAGTGAAAGTGGCTATTGTGTTATCAGAGGAAACTGAAATTAGCAAATCACTTCCACAAGTTTGTACACGGGGTTTCCAGTGACTACTGTGTTGTTTAAAATGTATCCGGATATGGTGCTGACATGAAAAAGTAAACGCAGCCCTGTGGGACTGTCATACTCTATTACCAATGACCGGATGATAACTGCCGAATATGGTGACGACTAGCTTTATGCTAAGGAAACAGTTAGAAGAATACGATATATGGTGTTTAAAAATAAACGCAAAGGTAGCTGTGTACATAATAGTCACACACAGCACAATTAAGATTCTGGACACTTTATTGTCAAATACTGTCTTTCTTTTAAATATCTACGCGGAACTATAACTGTGAATGGAAAGACTGTAGAAGATACTAAAAATAAACATTACAAGGAAAACACGCAATTCGACAGAAACACCCAAACGTCAGTTAAGCAAAAGGGATTTTCTATGAAATAGCAATAGAAAACATACGGGTAAGAATTTTGGGAAATGGGAAAAGATCAAAAGGTCAACTGCTGCCCCTGAAAATTACTGGAGACGCAGTGCTCGACTGTAAAATTAAGACTGCATCGGAAATAACGAAATCGGAAAAATTGCGAAGGGGAAGAGCACATGAGGGAGACTATTGAAAAGAAATGAACAGAAATGGCCATTAAGAACGAATGCATGATAATAGGCAGCCAAAGAAGCCTTGGAGATGAAGCACTGAGGAAAAGAAAAAAAAAGGTCGAGCGGCTCAAAGGAGAACGAAAGCTGACAGAGAGCCTATGGATCCTTCGAAACGGCGAAAATGTATATAATAAACAGATTTCCTCGCGAAAGACACTTGCAAATACGGGAAAAACTACAACTATGTCACTTAATCCCCTTTGGACGATGTGAAAAAAATGACGAAACGCTTGCTAAAAATTTCGAGACCAACCTGTATAGATGTTTACGCATAAATTGCTAATTAATTTGTGGCACTCACGATGGTAATTAATGGATTACTCTCTTAATTGATTGTCAACCACAGTAACGCAATAACAGCTCTTTTTTATTAGCAGCAATCACATTAATTAGAATATTTATCCATTTGGAAACACGGTTTCTGTTCGAGTGTTAAGGGTAAATTTATTGGCTCTCTTCATTATCACAGTTGCACATAGTGTTCATTTACTCATCTGCCAACTCAAAATTCGCAAGTGAGCACAACGTCGTTTATATTCTGTACAGGTCATTCGAATTTTTCTTAACGTACTTGAAACGAAGTCACTGCTGTTCTATGCAGGTGACTTAGAAGTGTACACATTATTACAGTGCCTTGCTGTACCTATTGATACCGCCGAGTGAAAGAAATGTTCTATTCATTGAAATGAAGCACTGCATCACTGTCAATAAAAAATAAATACTCTATCTGATCAAAATTATTCGTATACCTATCCGTGGACGTTAATAAATGTTCTGTGCAACTTTCGCCCTGATGACAGTTTAAAATCTGCCGGGAGCACGTCCAATTATGTGTCCGAATGTCTATGGAGGATTGCCAAACCATTATGTATCAAAAGCCGAAACCAGAGGAGATAGTGGTTTTGGACACTGAGTCTGCAGAGAAGTCGACGTTCTCACTCATCCCAAAGGCGTTCCATTGGGATCAGTTCAAGACAAGAGACTACTCCGTTTCACGAATGTTAGTGTCCACAAACCATCACCTCACAGATGCCGCTTTATGGTAGGGTGCACTTTCAAGTCTACACAATCGTCTTCTAACCGTTCCTCTGCTGCACACGGTACACAATTGTGTAAAATGTTTTCCGGTCCTTCTGCCGTGAGGGGGCGATATCCCTTACCACAACTCCACTTCCTTCGTACTTTGTTGTTGTCACCACACGACGGAAGGTAACATTCTCCACGCATCGCCAAACCAAAACCATTCCAATCTGATTGTCTATGGGGACGGTACGGTTCGTTTCCTGTCATATGCTGTCGAGTGGCGTGATTAACAAGGAGCTCCTCAACCACTGTATCCAAGAACGCTCATGTCCGGGGGAAATGTGGCGGTGTCCCTCCCCCCCCCCCCCCTCCGTTAGCTCTTAGGCAAAGGAAAAAATATATAGCAGTCAGGTGTCTTTGTCTTTCTTATAAAGAACGAGATTTAAAAGTCGGTATTGCGTGTATCTAATAAATCCAATCCCAAGGAATTCAGGTGTTGACAGGTGTGAAAATTATCGAACTATCAGTTTAACAAGCCACCTACGTAAAATACTAACACGAATTCTTTACAGACGAATGGGAAAACTTGTAGAAGCCGACGTCGAAGAAGATCGGTTTGGATTCCTACGAATTATCTTAGAAGATAGGTAAGGATAGACAAACCCACGCTTCTAGCATTTGTAGACTTAGAGAAAGCTTTTCACAGTATTGATGTACAGAAACCAGATAAGAGCCGAAAGGCATGAAGGGAAGCAGTGGATGGGAAGGGAGTGAGATAGACTAGTAGCCTATCACCGATGTTATTCAATCTGTGTACTGAGCAAGCAGTAAATGAAACAAAAGAAAAATTTGGAGCATGAATTAAAATCCATGGAGAAGAAATAAAAACTTTGGGGTTTGCCGATGACATCCTAATTGACACAGGAAAGGACTAGGAATAGAGCTGAACAAAATGGACAGTGTCTTTAAAGGAGGATATAAGAAGGATAAAACTAGGATAATGGAATGTAGTCAAATTAAATCAGGTGATGCTGAGGGAATTAGATTAGGAAATGAGACACTTAAAGTAGTAAAGGAGTTTTTCTATTTGGGGAACAAAATAATTGATGATGGTCGAAGTAGAGAGAATATAAAATGTAGACTGGCAAATGGCAAGTCAAGCGTTTCTGAAGAAGAGAAATTTGTTAATATCGAGCATAGAAATTAGTGTCAGGAAGTCTTCTCTGGAAGTATTTGTGTGGAGTGTAGCCATGTATGGAAGTGAAACATGGACTATAAACAGTTTCGACAAGAAGAGAATAGAAGCTTTCGAAATGTTGTGGTACAGAAGAATGCTGAAGATTATATAAGCCGATCACGTAACTAATTAGGAGGTAGTGGACAGAATTGGGAACAAGAGTAATTTGTGTCACAACTTGACTAGAAGAAAGGATCGGTTGGTAGAACATGTTCTGAGGCATCAAGGGACCACTGATTTAGTACTGGAAGGCAACGTGAGGGGTAAAAATCATAGAGGGAAACCAAGAGATGACTACACTAAGGAAATTCTGAAGGATGTAGGTTGCAGTAATTACTTGGAGATGAAGAAGCTTCTACAGGATGGAGTAGCATCAAACCCGTCTCTGGACTGAAGACCACGACAACAACAACAACATTACATGTGTTGCTAAATATTCACTGGTATCGATATAATACGATAAAGTAGTTAAAACAACGTGTTACTGTTTTTTATAGAGTATGAATACAGTGACCTAGTATTTTAGCAACAGGAAAATTTTTTTTGACAGCGTCAAAAACTCAAACTTTTTGATTGATACTTGCAGTTAGCCAATCGTCCTCCAAAATATAAAAAACTCTCCACATCGCCAGGTACCATCCCCCCCCCCCCACCATGACACACACACACACACACACACACACACACACACACTCACACACTCAAAATATCACGTGGGCGCCCTTGATTGTACTCCACTGGTTTCAGCTCTCTACGTACAGTCATTAAGCTACTTGGATTGCTGACAGCAATTTAGAACTCACGGGTGATTCCTTCTTCTTATTTCATGCGATTCTGTACGACCACCATCCCCAGTCGTCAGTACATTAGTTTTGCCTGGTCTTGGTTTATCTGTGGTTGTTACTTCACGTTACCACTTCACAATCACATCATCAACAGTCGTCTTTGAAAGCTTCAGAAGGGTTGAAATGTCCCTGACGGATTTGTTGCTCAGGTGACGCCCATGAATACTTCACGTTCAAAAACACTGAGCTCTCAAACGGATTCTTCTGTTACTTTTGCTACTTCTCTACTGGCAACGAAGTACTCCGCGCTTCTTTTTATAGAGGCGTGTTCACTTATCGTGACATTTAGTGCTCAGTTCCACCTTATATATTGGTGTCCGGGTACAATCGATCAGACAGGGTATATTAATTCTTCTACAGGAAAAAGAAAAAAAAATCTGTCATATGTAGTCACATGTTAACCATTAACATGAAGTTTTTACGTTTATACTTACACGTTAAGTTTATGCTTAACCTTATTAACAGTTCATGTGTCTCTTGCATTAATTGTCTAGAATGACACATGAGAAATCGATAATGTCTGTTTCAAAATTCCTCTACTTTATGTTGGATGTGAATCAGTGGAAATAACGTAACTTTGTCGTTGTTTCAATGGTACTGATCTGCGATAATAAGCTTGTGAGTAATTAGGATTTTTTAATAATTTCTTCTACAGCCCGTGTGAAGTTATGGAAATCGTTAGGGAATTAAATATTCCGTGATCCACAGTGTTCAAGAGTGTGCAGAGAATACCAAATTTTAGGCACTACCTCTCACCATGGACAACGCAGTGTCCGACGGCCTTCATTTAACAACTGACAGCAGCGGCGCTTACGTAAAATTGTCAGTGCTAACAGACAAGCAACACTGCGTGAAATAACCCAGAAATCAAAGTGTAACATACGACTAACATATCCAGCAAGACAGTGCGGTGAAATTTGGTGGCAGACAACGGACACGAGTTCCTTTGCTCACCTGCTGTTTACTGGGCTCCAGACTATTTGGTTGGACCCTAGATGACTGGTTAACCGTGGCCTGGTCAGATGGATACTGACGTCAGTTATTAAGAGCAGATAGCACGGTTCGACTGTGGTGCTGATATCACAAACCCTGCGGACTCGTGTTGTCAACAAGACATTGTGCAAGCTGGTGGTGGTTCCATGATGGTATCAGTTGTGTTTATGTAGAACTGACTCTGTCCCATTACGCTACTTGGAGAGCACTTGCAACCATTCATGGACATCATGTTTCCAAACAAGGATGGGATTTTTATGTATGATAATGCCCCAAGTCGATGGGCCACTATTGTTCGCCATTGGTTTGAAGAGCATGTGGACAACGCGAGCAAATTGTTTGGCCACCTAGATCGACTGACATGAATTAAATCAAACATTTATGCTACACATACGAAAGACCAATTCGTGCACAAGATCCTGCACCGGCAACACTTCCGCAGGTATTGATGGCTATAGAGGGAGGATGGCTCAGTATATCAACAGTGGACTTTCTATGACTTGTTGAGCCCATGCCACGTCGAGATGCTGCACTACACCAGGCAAAAGGAGGTCTGACCAAGCATTTGGAGGTATCCCATTCCTTTTGTCACCTCAGACAACGTCATGCATAATTGTCTGATTTCGCAGGAAAGGCTGTTTTTAAATAATCAATAACTGTATATAAATTAGAAACAATTTCATATGTATCTGTACAAATGTCTATGAACCGTTTGCATGTATTTTTGTTTTATTCTGTAGTGGCACCTCCGTTTAGGATAGGTAAAGTTAGTTTTGTGCAATATTCTGAGCACAAGTTACAGCCAGGTGTGGGTCAGATTGCAATGAGTTACGCATACCAATAGTTGCGAAGTAGAATGGAGGCCACAGTGCCGTCAAATTGCTGAAAGAATATATGCCTTGGGCATGGGTGTGTGTGATGTCTTTATGTTAGTCAGGTTTAAGTAGTTCTAAGTTCTAGGGGACTGATGACCTCATATGTTAAGTCCCATAGTGCTCAGAGCCATTTGAACCATTTGAACCATTTTTTGAAATACTTCGAAATTCTCATAGGTGGAGAAGATCCTATGCATCCCGACCTGTTTCAAGCTCAATTTTGGCTCCACGAAGACCCTTGGACAGTCTATTCCTTTCCCCCTTTCTAAAAATAATGACGCTGAGTCGGCAGGGACGCAGACATTTGAGTCTACTGCTGGTATCATGAAGACGCCGCAACTCCGCTGCCATACAAGGCCAACAAACAGTAGTGTGCGCACAGATCACTGAGGCAGCCATTCCACGCCAAGCCGTTTCGTAGACAGCAAAGTGGCGTCCTCAGCATTGCGGGACCCAGTGACGCAGAAGGAGAGGAATGGGGGCACTGTAGTGTAAAACAAAAAATCACTGCGAAAGTTCAGACGAGTCTTAATATGGTGCCTTCTACCTCTTCGCACTACATTTGGTGTTGGTGTTACATTTGGTGGCAGAAGTTGCACTACATTTGGTGTCAGAATAGCGGACGTCGTTTGTCCAGTAGGAGATTCGAATCCATGGTCTGCATTAAATTCACAAGATGTGGTGAGTTTTGATCAGTTTTCTTTTAAGTATTGGACGTTTTCATTCCTTTTTGTGTTTTATGTACAGCTCACGGTAGGCCATTTTAGATGATTTGCGTAGGCATTTATTATTTTTCTTTTTTTTCTAGAATAAGTGTTAGTGTATTTGGGGCAGTAAGATTTACTATTTTTTTTCGTGGCATTTGATTACATTTGTATTGGTTTTGATATGATGTTACCGAGTATGATGATACTGAGGTGTAGTGAGTGGGGTTGTACTGGTACTTAAATGTATTCTTTTGGGACTAACTGGGAACGAAAGCAACGCAGTGACAGAGTCAGGGACGCGAAGTGTGTCGGAACCAGAAGCGGTGCAGATTTTGTTCGAAAAAGTAGCACAATTGACAGCAGACGATACGCAGTTGATAAATGAATTAACATCTAGAAGTGAGCAAGAAACCGTATCTGCTCAGTCGTTGTTGCCTAGGGTGCAGGAGATTGATCCAGCTGCCGCGAGTTTCATTATTCCGTTTTCTGGCAAGGCATCTGAGGATGTGAGTTCGTTTGTGGACTTGGAAACTTCAGCTGCGATGAATAGTTGGTGTGATGAGCAGTTGTTACATGTAGCCAAGATTAGATGAACGGGTGAAGTGAAAACATATGTAAGGTGTTCTGAGGCCTTAAGGAAAGCAGGGCAGTTTAAGCAGTGAAAGGAAGGGCTTTTACAAAGGTACAATATACAGAATAGCGCCAGATACTTTAGAGAGAGGTTAAGTACAATGACAAAGAAACAGGGGGAGACGATGGAGAAATTTGCGGACAGGATAAGGGAAATTAATGAGTATACTTACAAGTTTGATCAGAGCGATGAAGCGAATAGTGTGTTGTTGCAGGAGGCCAAGTAAAGGGCACTTGATGTATTTTTGAGAGGGTTACCGGCACATATATCACGGAAAGTGCGTGAAGGGAATCCGAAAGATTTGTATTCGGCCATTCAGCTGGCAATGCAATGTGAATAAATAGGCGTGGCAACAGTGGTATGTGAGAAGCAAACAGTGTTTGCAGCGGGTGTGAAATGTTTTAAGTGTGGTCGTATGGGACACGTGCAGAGGCAATGTACGCAGTCACCAAGGAACAAAGGAAGGGGTGGAAATTGGCAGCGGGGAGGATGAAGAAGTGGAAGTAGGAGAGGTGGACTAGCGTTTAACGGCAGAGGGGGTCCAAGACCCACCTAAGGGAGCTCCTGTTTAATTTCAGTGCTTCGAATATGTATGCACAGGTGGAATGTTCAGTGGTAGGATCCATAGGAACTAAAAATCTTACGACTTTGTTGGACACAGGGCGCAAGTGTCAGTAGCTACTAGGAATATAATGGGACGAAGGAAGCTAGACCCACCACGTTATAGGTTCCGTGGAGTGAGGCGTAAGGAGGTCACGCCTTTGGGGTCGGTGACAGTTGACTTTCGAATAGAGAAAGTCCGATTTAATGCATACATGGAGGTAGTACCATGGGCAAGCGACGGCTACGACATTATCCTAAGAGTAGGTTCCTTGCATCAAAATCATGTCAAAATTGACCTCGGGCAACGAACTGTGGAATTTGGTGGAATTTTATTTCAGCTAGGGGAAGCTTGTCAAAGCACAGCTGTCGCGAGAGTCGCGAGGGGCGTTCAACGTAATGAACAACCCAATTGAACCGCGTACATTAGCATTAAGGCTTAATTCTCATGAGTGTGTGTCTAGTGGCACCGGGAAGTCGCTTTTGGTAAGCGTGGAGTCAAATCTACCGGTGGGTACAGTATGTGTTATTGAACCATTGGTGGATAATGAAGTTTTGGGTCCATTAGGTTGTTTTTTGAAACGTAGTGTTGTACGCGTAACGGAGGGGAACGAAGGGCGAGTAGTTCCCGTCAACGTGGATAATTTTAGCCTGTAGACGCGAATTTGAGGAGAGGAGTTTTACTAGCAAATTTGGATGTGCCAGATGGCGAAACTATTGTTCGAGAGGTAGGCGAAGCGATCAACCACTAACTGCCGACAGAAGTGCATTGCGTGACAAAAGTAAGCATTTGAAAGGAGGAGAAAGAGAGCATTTGGAAGAATTACTGTGGGAATTTTTTCCACAAAGGCCGTTACCAGCAACCCCATTAGTTCAACATAGGATACCAACACGGAATGAAGCACCTGATTACCGTAAACCACACAGAATAACGAGGTATTTGCAGCCGATTGTGGAGGATATCGTTAATCAGCAGCTTGCGAACGGTATTAGAGAGCATAGTAATAGTTGCTTCGGATCGGGCATTGTTGCTGTGCCTAAAAAATCTATGGATGGAACTATGAAATACAGGTTCTGTGGTGACTACCGATACGTTAATAATAAGAAAGTAACGGACGCATACCCCATTCCAAACATATCGGAGACTTTGGATCACTTAGGACAGTGCCAGTACTTTTCTACGAAGGATTTGACAACTTCTTATCATCAGTTAGAGATGGCTCCAGAGGATCGTCCAGAAACTGCTTTCTGTACTCCTGGACGCCACTACCAGTACATTAGAATCCCATTCGGTTTGAAAAACACACCAGCAACGTTTCAGAGGTTGCTTGACAGTATCTACATCTACATCTACATCCATACTCCGCAAGCCATCTGACGGTGTGTGGCGGAGGGTACCTTCAGTACCTCTATCGGTTCTCCCTTCTATTCCAGTCTCGTATTGTTCGTGGAAAGAAGGATTGTCGGTACGCCTCTGTGTGGGCTCTAATCTCTCTGATTTTATCCTCATGGTCTCTTCGCGAGATATACGTAGGAGGGAGCAATATACTGCTTGACTCTTCGGTGAAGGTATGTTCTCGAAACTTTGACAAAAGCCCGTACCGAGCTACTGAGCGTCTCTCCTGCAGAGTCTTCCACTGGAGTTTATCTATCATCTCCGTAACGCTTTCGCGATTACTAAATGATCCTGTAACGAAGCGGGCTGCTCTCCGTTGGATCTTCTCTATGTCTTGTATCAACCCTATCTGGTACGGATCCCACACTGCTGAGCAGTATTCAAGCAGTGGGCGAACAAGCGTACTGTACCCTACTTCCTTTGTTTTCGGATTGCATTTCCTTAGGATTCTTCCAATGAATCTCAGTCTGGCATCTGCTTTACCGACGATCAACATTATATGATCATTCCATTTTAAATCACTCCTAATGCGTACTCCCAGTTGCTGACCTGCTATTTTGTAGCTAAATGATAAGGGCTCTTTCTTTCTATGTATTCGCAGCACATTACACTTGTCTACATTTAGATTCAATTGCCATTCCCTGCACCATGCGTCAATTCGCTGCAGATCCTCCTGCATTTCAGTACAATTTTCCATTGTTACAACCTCTCGATACACCACAGCATCATCTGCAAAAAGCCTTAGTGAACTTCCGATGTCATCCACCAGGTCATTTATGTATATTGTGAATAGCAACGGTCCTATGACACTCCCCTGCGGCACACCTGAAATCACTCTTACTTCGGAAGACTTCTCTCCATTGAGAATAACATGCTGCGTCCTGTTATCTAGGAACTCCTCAATCCAATCACACAATTGGTCTGATAGTCCATATGCTCTTACTTTGTTCATTAAACGACTGTGGGGAACTGTATCGAACGCCTTGCGGAAGTCAAGAAACACGGCATCTACCTGTGAACCCGTGTCTATGGCCCACTGAGTCTCGTGGACGAATAGCGCGAGCTGGGTTTCACATGACCGTCTTTTTCGAAACCCTTGCTGATTCCTTCAGAGTAGATTTCTAGTCTCCAGAAAAGTCATTATACTCTAACATAATACGTGTTCCAAAATTCTTGAGGGGTTTGAAAACACGGCAGTGTCTTGTCTATTTGGATGACATTATAGTGTTTTCAAGTAGTATGGAGCAACATAGACAGCAGTTCTAGGAAGTCTTTATGAGGTTAAGGGCAACTCGTTTGACGTTGAGCCTGGAGAAGTGCCGTTTCTCATTAGAAGAAGAAAAATATTTGGGTCATATTATCAGTAAGGACGGAGACCGAACAGATCCGATGTTGGTACAGGCTGTAAGGGATTTTCGGGAACCGAAAACAGTTAAGGAAGTGCAGTCATTCATCGGAATCTGAAATTTCTATCGAAAGTTCGTGAAGGGGTTTTGAAGATTTAGCACAGTCGTTGACGCATTTGTTACGGATGGGTGTGAAATTTGAGTGGGCAAAAGAGTGTCAGAAAGCGTTTGACAAACTGAAAGAAATTTTAACATCATGTCCGCTTCTTGTGTTTCCAGATTTTGAAAAGGAGTTTATACTAGCATGCGATGCATCGATTCAAGCATTAGGGTGTGTTCTTAGCCAGGAAATTTATGGGAAAGAACATCTTGCAGCCTATGTGCCTATGCAGTTGAATGTAGCAGAGAGGAATCACTCAACAACTAAGAGGGATATGCTTAGCGTAATCTATGGAATCACATATTTTAAATGTTATTTATTTGGAAGAAGATTTCGGGTAGTGACAGTTAATGTTACATTGAAGTGGTTGTTTGGGTTGAAAGATCCGCCCAATAGGCTCGCTAGATGTGCTGTGAGACTTAGGGAATTCGACTACGAGGTGGTGCACAAGCCTGGGAAGAAGCACAGTAATTCGGATGCAGTAAGTAGGAAGGTGACGAAAGTAGACGTCATAGGTTATGACATACCAGTATGGCAAGAATTACAGGACACGGTCAACAATTCTATATTGTATCGAACACAGCCACAATTTAATATGTACAACCGTCTACTGTGCAGGGAAATGAGGTTATGGCCAAGGGTAGTAGTGCCAGCGATGTTGAGGGATGAGGTTTTATAGGAAGCGCATGATCACGTGTTATCTGGTCATGGAGAGTGCAGAGTGACGAATATGAGAGTGACGGAGAGGTATTGGTGGAGAGGTAGGAAAGTAAATGTGGATCAGTATGTCAAGATTTGTATACCATGTGTGCAGAGAGCAGGTTTGAGCCAGTAACAAATAGAGCTACAACGATTGCTGGAAGCATCATGTCCATTTTCTACGCTGGGGATCGATGTCTTAGGACCTTTCAGGCGAACACCATTGGGGAACAGACAATTTGACAATAACAGACCATTTTTCGAGGTGTGTGGAGATGGTGGCTATGCCAAATCAACAGGCAGCAATGGTCGCACATGCGTTAGTAAACAACTGGATTTTGAAGTTTGGTGTACTAGCGACAATAATTACTGACCAAGGGAACAATTTCATGTCGGATTTAATGAAGGAGCTGTGTAAATTGTTGAACGTAAAGAAGTTCAATACTTTGCATCCACAGGCCAACAGAATGACAGAACACGTACACAGAACAATCGGGAAGATGCTGAGTATGTGGATTCTCATCACCATCAGTGGGACGAGTATACGAAGCATATTGTATGTGCATACAATACAAAAGTCCATACAAATACCGGTTTGTCTCCATATGAGGTAGTGTACGGGCGAAAAATGCCGTCACCGTTTGATTGGGTGAGGCTACAGAAAGGAAGGACTGGGGAATCTATACATCAGTTCGGAAGGACAGTTCGGGATGTTTGGAAACGGGTACAACAGGCGAATACAAAGGCTTTGGAAAGGCAGGAAGACGCAGTAAAGCGGTAAGGAAGTTTACCGCAGTGTAGAATGGGGCAATGTGTAATGCTGCCCATCCCCTATAAGCAAAAACGGAAAACGAAAAAGTTCCTCACAAGGTATCAATGGTCATACCAAGTTGTTGAAACCACATCCCCCGTTAATGATAATCTTCAGCTGCCAACTAGAACAACGATAGCACACATTGGGCGGTTACGGCCATTTAAGGGTTGCCCGGATATGATTCCAGGCGTCTCACAGGAAGGAAAGAGGAAGAAAGAGAGAGTGAAGAGAGGTGCTAAGCACAGAGAAAACCAGGGCGATAGAGTACAGCATGAAGTACCATATGCTTTATGATCCAGAAAGTAGTAGAATATTTGTAGTTTTTTTTTTTTTGTTTTCGTGTCATACATCACTGGATTTGCTTAGAATAATTAGGTATTGTATTTTCATATGTTGTATGTATTTTCGAGTATTGTGAGCCTGCTGAAATGGGAACATTGGCGGTGATTCATCTCTTCATCATCGGAGTGGACGCCTTACGGTTGCAGCATGTGGATGGGGGTGTGCTGTACTGAAGGCAGGAAGATGTGGTGATGTCGAGTCACCAGTGGGCATTAAGGTTGGTATGGAACGTATGGGAAATGCGGAATTATATATGGGGGCTTGAGGAAGCGTTCGAAGAGCTTAAGCAATGTGCAGAGGGCAAGGGAAAGCTGAAGGAAGTTGCAGGGGAGTATAAGAAATTGCATGAGGCTTATAAGACGCTACAGAAGCAGTTAGGGCGAATGGAAAATGGGGTGCCACGGGTAAGACGGAAATGAGAATGGCTGAACGCAGGGGGGATAATTTTAAAGACAGCTTTTGGAACCGCAGATGAAAGTGATATAAAAGAACTGAACAATAAGGTGGGAGCAGTGAGGCAACTCGCCGAGGAGAGTAGGGCAACGGAAGCTTGGCATGCAACTCCGATAGGGTCATTGGAAGGGAAAGTCCTGAATAAGACACGGTTGCTCCGCGCATTAGCAGAGCAGGTAGTGGAATACGCTAAGGCGTCGGAAGATGTAATAAATCGTAACCTGGGAACCCTACAGGGACATTTAGAAGTACTAGATAGCAGGGTGATGTTAACAAGACTTTTTAAAGGAGTAGCTCACAGTCTATGGGATGTGCAGGGAGTGATAACGAATCTGCAAGAAGCGCTGAATCACGCATGGCAAGGCCAGATGAGTATCGATTTGTTACCGCTGGACCAATATTTACGCGCAGAAGGAACTACCGTCAGAGTTATATTTAATAATGCAGCCCAGCGAGCAAAATTTGCCGTTTTTCTACCATGTCACAACTTTAAGGGTAAGAACTGACCGGGCACGAGTGTATATTTTGGTCCAATTCCCGGTTATAGGGAAGATCGCGAGGTTTCAGTGTTACACGGTCCACATACATCCAGGGAAGTGGGCAGCGTTGAGCAAGTTTGTGGAAGTGAAAACTAAAGAGGTATTGCTGATCTCGGCAATTAGAAACCCGTACGCCGAGATGGCAAGGGAGTAATTAACGAAGCCGCCCTAAAGGGAAGGTAAAGGTATGTCCAGCCAGGGAGGTAAGTACCAAACCGGACACATGCATGGTGCGGTTATTTTTAGAAAGAGAGAAAGGGATAGACTGTCCAAGGGACATCGTGGAGCCAAAATTAAGCTTGCAACAGGTCGGGATTCATTGGATCTTCTCCACCTACGAGAATTTGGAAGTAGTAGCAAGTTGTTGTGAGTGGGGATTATTTGCGGAAGCGGAACGTATAGAGCTTGAGAGGAGCGGATTTTTAATCAATGGAACTAAATGTAACATAATAGGACCAACCTTCCACCAACCAGCATCAGATTCAGGAGTCACGCAACGGAATTTTACGCAGCCACAGCTGTACTCGCCAGAAGCCATTTTAGAGATTTTGCCAGGGCAGAATCTGATCTTGTTAAATCAAACTCTGGAGCCAGGTCTGTTATGATCTGTAAACCAGTTCATTTTAGAGCAAGAGGGGCGCATATCATCCGAACAGCTTGGGCAACAAGTCGCTCAGTATAGGGAAAGGCAATGGCAAGTAACGATCACTTGGAGAACCTCTGTGCCAAGTGTCATTGCAGCCTTAACTTTGTTATGTGTTCCAGAATGAGATTTTCACTCTGCAGCGGAGTGTGCGCTGATTGTTATGTGTTGTTTTCTCTCTGACCAGGCGGAGAGCGAATTCCAGGAGGGAACCAAGGTTAGTCCAAGTCCCAGTGGATTGGATACCGAGGGTATGAAATAAGTAGTTAGGGTGTTGATCGAGCAGTGGTCGCCCAGAAAGGAATATTTACGTTTTGTTTCATGTCATGGTTTTAAGGGGCACTAGACCACAGTGAAGTTTTCTAATAGTAAGGAAATATGTCATAGGGACCGACCCAAACAAGTTGGGAGCTAGCTAATGGTCGACCTAGGGACTGGGTAGCTCCGAAGAGGGGAATAATGTAGCAGCACCACCGTTTAGGATAGGGAAAGTTAGTTTTGTGCAATATTCTGAGCACAAGATACAGCCAGGTGGGGTCATATTGCAGTGTGTTACGCACACCAACAATTGCGAAGTAGAATAGAGACCATAGGGGTGTCAAATTGCTGAAATAGTATATGTAGCAGTTTCACATGTTAGAAATTACAGGTAGAAGGGGCCACCTGGCCAACGTGGTGTGTTATGAGTACGTGACGCAAAGTGGCACACATGGAAAAACAGAGGTGTACGGCCACATATAAATAGGTGCGGGTTTCTAACAAGATTCATTCAAGTGTGGCAGCCCTCCTGGACGGAAGGGAGTGTCACACCACCAGCTACATGCAGCAGCAGATGGGGCACCAGCGTCCCAGTCCACGGCAGGTCGCTGGTTCGACCCTCTGAGGCTGACGCAGGGTCCGTAGCCAGCCAGCGGCGGACCACTCCACAGCTAGCTACCACAGGCAGTCGTCCTGGCTTCCAACACACGCCAGAGGTATCTCGAGGCGAGGGCCGCAGATTTGGACTCCGAACCAAGGGCACATGTTGTCGCTGTGACCTTATCCATGCCAGCGAGAAGCACGCAGCTGGCCGCCTGTGGCTCACACCGAGCGGCTCTGAGTCGACAGGGACGCAGAATGCTGAGTCAAATGCCGGCATCCTGACGACGCCGCAAGTCTACTGCCGTACAGGGCCGACACACAGCAGTGCATGCACGGGTGACTGAGGCAGCCATTCCACGCCAAGCCGTTTCGTAGGCAGCGAAGTAGTGTCCTCAGCACTGCGGGCCACAGTGATGCAGAAAGAGAGGAACGGGGACACTGTAGCATTAAACAATAAAGTACTTGGAAAGTTCTTCCCCCTACATTTGGTTTTGCTGTTACATCCGCTTGCAGAAACTCCCACTACAATCCTGTGGTAAACAATGAATTCATGTACTCAAGTGTTGGTGACCATGTCCAACTAACTTAATGGAATCATCTCGCTGTATAATCGAAAATTTCAATTTTACCGTTATAACACAGTTTCTCTGTGAGTATAACCGCAACAACATGAAAATTTTATGATAGTTTTTACAATAATTTTAAGCTAATTTTACGTATATTTTCCTTCAAAGATTCGTACTTTAGTCAAGTACAATACCTTTTTTCTTCTCTTCCTGTCCATTACAATAGAGTAACACACATACACACACACACGCACACACACAAACACACACACACACACACACACACACACACACACACACACACACACACACACACACACACACACGTTACACCACTACGAATTCTGAACGACATATTAGACGTATACAGCATAACTGTGTTTGAATTTAATTTCATTATCTATTAGTTACTTTCCCTTTTGTGTTGTATTTATAAATGTTTTTAACACACTCGAGAAATTCACTTTTAAAAATAAATGATGTGTTAAGAAATGGCACTTATTTATTCCTTCAGTGGATTGCCTATACGCCGTTCCCATATGGCTGCAATTCTCTCATATGTATCTCTTAATCGATATTTTTACGTGAGTGGCACTTCTTACAATACGAGACTCATCGATGGCACAACAAACAACGAGAGAGAATATGAGGAGGGAAAGGAGGAGGAATGGAGCATGCATAGTACATAGTGCTGTTCTCATTTTATGTCTGTTACACTGTTCAGCAAAAGTAACGTTAGGAGTATAGTCATGGTTAGAAGTAAGCCAGCGTGGAAGCAGAAGCTGCTATACCCGCAGCATATGCGAAACGTAACTTCCACCACACGGCACAAACGCTAAATTACTTCACGTAGATAGAATGGTGTCGGTTACGGAAGAAGGTAACTTCCGGAAAATGCATCGCTTGTGACTCTGCAGTCCTTTTGATCTCTTTTGCGTCTAACGAAACATTTTGCTACACCAGCGTAAGTGGCATCCTCTGGTGAGGCCTTTTGCTAAACGGACCTGAATAAGCTGTTCCGTGGTAAATCCTCCAGAGGTAGCTGCACTTGAAATTTGAATTACAAATGAAATTGCTTTGCCTTCTCGGTTTTCTGTGAATCCCGTGACCCACAGGCAGCCTCACGACATGCTACCGCAAAGAGCACAGCGTTCTGAGGTCACACACGTATACCCTTCATGCGTGCCACACGAGAAGAAGGAATTCGCATCCGTCTCTTACCAACTGTATTTTGTTCAGGCGCCAAGACGGCTCAGAGGCGAGAACAGCAGAGCTAATTAGCTCTTTGTAGCAACAGGTAGCATGTTTATCCTTCAGTTGCAGAACTGTCAGCAGCATACGTCCCTGGAGGGGCCTGCGAGCTCTAATTAATTTAAAACTCGCTTGACTTTCAGATGCTGGAGCCCCCCTCCCCACACTCCTTCTTTCTGACAGTTGACAAATTAGGACTTAAATTAATCTCGCTTTTTCTCAGACGCGCCAAAATATAACAGTTCCTTTGCGTGGCCATCTATATCACCCGCAATAACTGTAGCTTCTTAGCATCCAAACAAGGGAGGTGGAGCAACAGTTAAGGCACTGAGCTGTCACTCTGGGGACGGGTGTTCATATTCTATGTTCAGCCTCTCTCTTTAAGACCGTTTCCCTAACCCATTCATACGAATGATATGGTGCCCGCTTCCACACGAATTTACTTAATTTCCTGCTTAATACCAGTCTTTCTGAGCTTGTGCCTCATATCCCTGTTGACCTAGACTAGAAAATAAACACTAGCCCCTGGTTTCTGACTGTCAAATATATATTTTTTGGTAGCAGGAAGCACTTACCGATTTAAGAACATCACTGGGCTTAATCACACTTATATTGCTTACCACATTATACCTGACGCGTTTTGGGGAACAAAAACGCATCTTTCAGACTCAGTCAGAAGAATCAGAGCATCAAAGAATAAATGCTGAAGTTACTGTAAACTTTTTCGGACTAAGTTGTCACAACGTAGGCGTTACTCGATAAGAGGATTACTTACTCTGTACATCTTTCCATATTTTATGGAATGACAGCTGCTTTTAGTGATTGATGGTTTGATGTGGACGGTTTAAGCCGGAAGGTGTAAGTCGTATTTACGAAACGAATCAATTTTAATGTGATTAACTTTATGAACTTTATGAACCATGAACCATGGCCATTGCCGTTGGTGGGGAGGCTTGCGTGCCTGAATGATACAGATAGCCGTACCGTAGGTGCAACCACAACGGAGGGGTATCTGTTGAGAAGCCAGACAAACGTGTGGTTCCTGAAGAGGGGCAGCAGCCTTTTCAGTAGTTGCAGGGGCAACAATCTGGATGATTGACTGATCTGGTCCTGTAACACTAACCGAAACGGCCTTGCTGTTGTGGTACTGCGAGCGGCTGAAAGCAAGGGGAAACTACAGCCGTAATTTTTCCCGAGGGCATGCAGCTTTACTGTATGATTAAATGATGATGGCGTCCTCTTGGGTAAAGTATTCCGGAGGTAAAATAGTCCCCCATTCGGATCTCCGGGTGGGGACTACTCCGGAGGACATCGTTATCAGGAGAAAGAAAACTGGCATTCTACGGATCGAAGCGTGGAATGTCAGATCCCTTAATCGGGCAGGTAGGTTGGAAAAATTTAAAAAGGGAAATGGATAGGTTAAAGTTAGATATAGTGGGAATTAGTAGGGCCAAGATAGACATGAAGCCCATGCCTACTACAGTAGTACAAGTTTATATGCCAACTAACTCTGCAGATGACGAAGAAATTGATGATATTTATGATGAGATAAAAGAAATTATTCAGGTAGTGAAGGGAGACGAAAATTTAATAATCATGGGTGAATGGAATTCGAGAGTAGGAAAAGGGAGAGAAGGAAACATAGTAGGTGAATATGGATTGGGGCTAAGAAGTGAAAGACGAAGTCGCCTGGTAGAAATTTACGCAGAGCATAACTTAATCATAGCTAAAACTTGGTTCAAGAATCATGAAAGAAGGTTGTATACATGGAAGAACCCTGGAGATACTAAAAGGTATCAGATAGATTATATAATGGTAAGACATAGATTTAGGAACCAGGTTTTAAATTGTAAGACATTTCCCGGGGCAGATGTGGACTCTGACCACAATCCATTGGTTATGAACTGTAGATTAAAACTAAAGAAACTGCAAAAAGGTGGAAATTTAAGGAGATGGGACCTGGATAAACTGAAAGAACCAGAGGTTGTGCAGAGTTTCATGGAGAGCATAAGGGAACAATTGACAGAAATGAAGGAAAGAAATACAGTAGAAGAAGTATGGGTAGCTTTGAGGAATGAAACAGTGAAGGCAGCAGAGGATCAAGTAAGTAAAAAGACGAGGGCTAGTAGAAATCCTTGGGTAACAGAAGAGATACTGAATTTAATTGATGAAAGGAGAAAATACAAAAATGCAGTAAGTGAAGCAGGCAAAAAGGAATACAAACGACTCAAAAATGAGATCGACAGGAAGTGCAAAATGGCTAAGCAGGGATGGCTGGAGGACAAATGTAAGGATGTAGAGGCTTATCTTACGAGGGGTAAGATAGATTCTGCCTACAGGAAAATTAAGGAGACCTTTGGAGAAAAGAGAACCACTTGCATGAATGTCAAGAGCTCAGATGGAAACCCAGTTCTAAGCAAAGAAGGGAAAGCAGAAAGGTGGAAGGAGTATATAGAGGGTCTATACAGGGGCGATGTTCTTGAGGACAATATTATGGAAATGGAAGAGGAGGTAGATGACGATGAAATGGGAGGTATGATATTGCGCGAAGAGTTTGACAGAGCACTGAAAGACCTAAGTGGAAACAAGGCCACGGGAGTAGACAACATTCCATTTGAACTACTAACAGCAGGTGTTGACGCAAGTGAAAATTACCGAACTATCAGTTTAATAAGTCACAGCTGCAAAATACTAACGCGAATTATTTACAGACGAATGGAAAAACTGGTAGAAGCCGACCTCGGGGAAGATCAGTTTGGATTCCGTAGAAATGTTGGAACACGTGAGGCAATACTGACCCTACGACTTAGAAGAAAGATTGAGGAAAGACAAACCTACGTTTCTAGCATATGTAGACTTAGAGAAAGCTTTTGACAATGTTGACTGGAATACTCTCTTCCAAATTCTGAAGGTGGCAGGGGTAAAATACAGGGAGCGAAATGCTATTTACAATTTGTACAGAAGTCAGATAGCAGTCATAAGATTCGAGGGACATGAAAGGGAAGCAGTGGTTGGGAAGGGAGTGAGACAGGGTTGTAGCCTCTCCCCGATGCTAATCAATCTGTATATTGAGCAAGCAGTAAAGGAAACAAAAGAAAAGATCGGAGTAGGCATTAAAAACTATGGAGAAGAAATAAAAACTTTGAGGTTTTCCGATGCCATTGTAATTCTGTCAGAGACAGCAAAGGACTTGGAAGAGCAGTTGAACGGAATGGACAGTGTCTTGAAAGGAGGGTATAAGATGAACATCAACAAAAGCAAAACGAGGATAATGGAATGTAGTCGAATTAAGTCGGGTGATGCTGAGGGAATTAGATTAGGAAATAAACACTTAAAGTAGTAAAGGAGTTTTGCTATTTGGGGAGAAAAATAAATGATGATGCTCGAAGTAAAGAGGACATAAAATGAAGACTGGCAATGGCAAGGAAAGCGTTTGTGAAGAAGAGAAATTTGTTAACGTCGAGTATTGATCTAAGTGTCAGGAAGTCGTTTCTGAAAGTATTTGTAAGGAGTGTAGCCATGTATGGAAGCGAAACATTGACGATTAATAGTTTAGACAAGAAGAAAATAGAAGCTTTCGAAATGTGGTGCTACAGAAGAATGCTGAAGATTAGATGGGTAGATCACATAACTAATGATGAGGTATTGAATAGAATTGAGGAGAAGAGAAGTTTGTGGCACAACTTGACTAGAAGAAGGGATCGGTTGGTAGGACATGTTCTGAGGCATCAAGGGATCACCAATTTAGTACAGGAGGGCAGCGTGGAGGGTAAAAATCGGAGAGGGAGACCAAGAGATGAATACACTAAGCATATTCAGAAGGATGTAGGTTGCCGTAGGTACTGGGAGATGAAGAAGCTTGCACAGGATAGAGTAGCATGAAGAGCTGCATCAAACCAGTCTCAGGACTGAAGACCACACAACAACTTTATAAAGGTGGCCATGGGAAATTGTTCTTTTCATTTATTAAAGTGCCACCTCGTTTGCAACGAGCTGTGGCTAAAAAGAAATGTTTCCCAAGAACCTTTATTCTACAAAGTTACATCAGTATAATGTATAACACAGCTACAGCCTACAGTTGTTACCATATTTCTCTGAAACTACTTTCAGCTGCACATAATCGACACCTGCATAGTAGATAGCTGCCTTTACACTATTGATCCAAATCGTGGGATGCTTCCATATCGTGTACAAGGAAGTGCTTAAGGAGTTATTAGCCTGTGGCAAGTATAGTACTACAATCAGTCGGTATAGATTTTTTTGCGTTTGGACATAGTGCACCATAATGTGACGTGAGCCAAATATCAGCCTGATCTGCGGAGTATTCGGCCATACTAGAAATAGTCTCTTGTTTTTGGTGTATTTAGTAGAAAAGAGTAACTTGAAATACCGCGCCATCGCATTATTTTTGGAGATTTATCCACATGAAGACGTCCTAAAACAGTAACTGCACATAAGAATGTCAGAGAGGGAAGGAATGAACATTAGCATTTAGCGTCCCAACGACGACGATGCCATTCGCCCCCGAAATACAAGATCGGATTATGAAGGAATATATTAGAAAACATGTCGTATGTACTGTAAAGTAACCATTACGGGGTTGCCTTAAGGGTCTTAAAGAAACTACAGAAAACCTAACCTAAATCAAGACTGCTAGGCTGTGATTTGGACCGATGTCCTCCCAAATGTAAGTCCAGTGTCTTACCACGGTGCCACCTCGGTCGTTTTAAAATATAGTGAAAAGGAAGTAGAGAAAATTGTGTTGGACAAAACGAGGTTAAAGAAATATAAAAAACCTCATTACATAAAGCAAATCAAAAGAAGACCGTGTCGCAGTTGTAAAGAAGCAACTAATCTTCTCACCATTTTACACGTAATTGCGTAGGCCATGACAGAAACGGAACAGCAATGAAACCGGTGCGTGAAACTCGTGGATCTGCACTAAGAAATGTGAAGTTTTTTCTTCAGTTTGCTGGAAAGTATACGTGGGGGAAACGACGTAAGACGTTCGCATTAGTAAAATTTCAAAAGGTATATGAGAACAGAATTGGACAAAAAAGACACAGGATATGTTTTCAAGGACGTTCATCTGCCAACAATACTGCACGTTCAAATTTTGGAACGCTTTCGCTGCTCGTCGGATGCAGCATTTCATGACTGCACCTATTACCAAGTGTAAAGAAATTTGTTAGAGAAAAGCGTTTTCAGTTGACGAGTTTACGACTGTGGATGGGTATTATCATATCGCTATTGAAAAAAGCAATCTGTTCAACAGAAAAACGTGGGACAGCCATTGACATAAAAAGGGAGAGTCTACGAAAAACAAATTTCCTGCTTGAAAAATATTCATTCCCCTTCTCGTCTACAACTTTTCGTCACTTATTTTTCTTTCGCATGGATTATGTGAGAGACCAGTAGGTACAGAGTTAGGCATGGAAATGGTTTTTAATTTCTTGAGCGAACCTGTGATTAAACGGAATCCAACAAAATCTTATCAGTCATAATGCTGATTAGTAACAAAAACGAAATGGAGCCAAAAGACTTCAACCACACACTGTCCACAAAAAAGATAAATTGCGTGTGTGTGAAATCTTATGGGACTTGACTGCTAAGGTCATCAGTCCCTAAGCTTGCACATTACTTAATCTAAATTATCCTAAGGACAAACACACATACCCACGCCCTAGGGAGGAGTCTAACCTTCACCGGGAACAGCCGCACAGTCCATGACTGGAGCGCCTGAGACCGCTCGGCTAATCCCGCGCGGCTATATAAATTGTCCCAGTTAATAAATAATAAACGAAAAAAATCCTGCATGTGAACTCTAAAATCAGCGCTACAGTGACTTCAGACTGTACAAGTGATTTAACAGAAAACTGCGGAAATGTCACGCAAATTAACCAACAAATTCTCAAAAATAGCACCGATCAAGAAATACAAATGATAATGAACAAAGGAAAATATAAAAAAGAATTTTACACTAATGTTAACGAGCGAAGCAGCCCATGTGCAAAAGAGTTATGCTAGGTAGTTTTTGTGGTTTCACTATCGAGGTAGTTCTTTGATGTGACTATGCAATTACCAAAGTTTCTACAACATCGCATCCTGAGCGAAGTGTTCGCCCGTTGTAGGTTTTCTATGTCTTAATCGTGTGAACTGAAATGGAATAAAGTGAACTGCTATTCTTCATACCCGTATATGTCTGTGTTGTAATCGTGAACAGTGCAAGTGGTGTAATTACGGAAAGGCTATGTGATAAATAAGTCGCTAGAAGAAATATTGTATAACTGCATTTTAAGAAACTTCGACCAAATTAATTAGAAAGCCAAAATTGTTAACTAAATAATCTGTCCTGTGAAACTATTGTGCCGTGCAGCGAGGAAAGCTACAATTCATGAAGTCACAATACGCCACTTGTCAGCCGAAAAGAGAAATTAACAGGATAAAAATGCTATGTATAATACGAATCGAAATTAGAAAGAATAAATAATCAGGAAATTACCATTTGATTTTAAATACATTTCGAAACCTAAATCATACATATACAAATGTAACAATGCAACCTGAGACTAACACAGTCTGCATGTAAAATGAAATGCAGTGTGAAATGAACATTATATAAACTGAACTGCTAATGAATTTTGAAAAGTAGTTCGTAACAGTGAATCATTTCACTGTATACTGACTGTAACGTAACTGGCTCTAACAATTTTTATGTTCTCTGTAGCAACGGAAAATCATTACTGCTCGAACTGAGGGCCGGCCTAAGTGGCCGAGCGGTTCTAGGCCCTACAGTCTGGAATCGCGCGACCGCTACCCTCGCAGGTTCGAATCCTGCCTGGGGCATGGATGTGTGTGATGTCCTTAGGTTAGTTAGGTGTTCCACAAACTACGACACGGCGACACAAATAATAAGAAAATGCCAATTTCTTTCGCGAGAGGACACTGATGGAATTTGAATCTGTAAATGTTTGGAAGTAATTTATCCTTTAAAAAAACTGAATTACGAAAACCAGTAGTCGTTCCGCAACTTCATAATGATCTCCACAAAAATTATTCTCTTATAACAAATATTGCTGCGCCACGAATTTAATTATTAAACTGATAAAGCGACGGTAAAACTATAACTTCTCAGTGGAAGCCACGTGAACTGATGAAATTTTTTAATAACGTCTGAACCTTGAGGCTAATTAACCCAAGCCAATAAAGTAAAATTCCATTCGGAAAAGGAAGTCCAATTTCAAAATATGGTTTTTAATGTTCATGAAACATATAGTGAATGCGTATAAAATTAAAATACGTGCTGAATGCCTTCTATGCACAGAGGATGCTATCATTCATGCCACAGCGTGTATCTTGGAATTTCTGAAGTTCTCGGCACATGTGATATGGTTCAAATGGCTCTGAGCACTATGGGACTTAACTTCTAAGGTCATCAGTCCCCTAGAACTTAGAACTACTTAAACCTAACTAACCTAACGACATCACACACATCCATGCCCGAGGCAGGATTCGAACCTGCGACCGTAGCGGTTCGTGCGGTTCCAGACTGTAGCGCCTAGAACCGCTCGGCCACACCGGCCGGCACATGTGATATGAAAATACAAATTCACCTCATGTACTGGATTTTTCCATTAAATTGTTACGTTTCGTCGCGGCACTATCATTCTGTGTATTTGTATGTTCCTGACTCTCAAATTAAAAAAAAAAAATAAAATAAAAAAAGCCTAACTGGATACTATTTAGGTTTGTGTAGGACGAGCGTCGTCGATCAATTCGTTCCTCGCTAATGACATGATTATGGTTTCCTTAATAGAACAGGTATGTATCTTACCAGTTTCCAGGCACCGGTACTGGAGCATTGCAAACGACGTCGTTTATCTTTGTTGCTTAATCACGAGCAGCGAATTATTAAGTTTTGAATATACAGCAATACATCTTTTGATCCCAAAACGATAAACTTATTCAGGCAGCTCCTATTAATCTCCCCGATCAGGCAGAGGAGAGCCTGAAATACCCAACGGGAGCCTCTGTTAAGCCCAGGGCGGGAGGTGGGGCTATTATACAAAAGCGTGACGCGGATTGCTAACCCGATTTACGGCTCAGTGCAACGGTAAAATTCAAATACTGGACCGACGCTTGTTAAACACATTGCTTATTGTTAGCTAGGAACACAGCCGCCTGTATGCCATTACTGAATAAACGACCATTGTTTCACGACAGCCACAAGTGATACACGGGTGGTGCGAGGAACGATGTATTTCCTGCAGCGAACGCAAACTCTTCAGTTTGTCCGAATGGACAACCCAATGCGCTCTCCATCGTTCAATAGCATTACTCGTCAATGATTTCTTGCAAAACACTTCACCTACCATCATAAGTTTTACTGCATATTTCTGATCTATAATAGTTAAGAGTTGCAAGGAATGGAAAGAAAGGAGAGCCAGTAAATGTTCATTACTTATTCTTGGTCCCCCCCTTTCCCCTGTTCTAGCTTGTATTTTTCTTAGGAATGAAAACATGGTCCAGGCAGGCTGTATTTATTATTATTATTATTATTATTATTATTATTATTATTATTATTTTCTACGCGATTGGCCAATTTCGACCTTTGGACACTTTCAGACACGAATCTTAAACTTGAAAATGACCAAAGGTCGAAATTGGCCAGCCACATAAATAATAAAAAAAGTAATGCAGCCTGTCTGGACAACATTTTCGTTCACAAAACACGTAGAGGCTGTGGAACCCGACAAAAATAAAATTTTACAACGTTTCTTAGGATAGTAAGAACATTAATGGTTCTTAAGGAATTACACTGCTAAGCCTCAAAAGGGATAGCAGATAAATCGGATAAGTAAATTTCGGGCCTCTGCTAAGGAGAAGAACTGTCTGATAATGAGATATCACATTAACTTATTGTCACAGATTTGTAGGACATAGAAAAAGCCAGTAACAGTCAGGGATACATACCACTCCAACAATAGAAATGACTAATAAATCCGAGAAACATCGCACATCAGCTTCAAAACTCATACATCAAAGCTCTTAACCAAAATAATACACTGATGAATAGAGACTAAAACTAAGCTTCTGTTACATGACGATTACTATTTTCTGTGTTTTTGCCCCTCAGTCTTTTGCCTGGTTTCGTATGGCCCACTTTGCCTCTGGTCTTATCTTTTTATATCCCAATTTCTTCGTCGACCTTATGTTATTTTTTTCTGTGTCAGCAGAACACCGACTCACTAGCAGTCTCGTCTGCGAATCTCATCCTTGATTTCCTAACACCTTGGATGCTAATCCCAGCCCTGAAATTTTAATTTATTTCTGACTTACACCAGTTTTAATCTGAACCCATCGTTCTTACTCTTCCTGTCCTAATATACCTCTTCCCGTATGGATTTCACCTATTTACTGAAGATTTAGAATATCTTTCGACTGTTACGCTTCTCTATGTCGGCAAATCTATCCTTCAAGAAGACAAAATCCATGCTTCCACCAGCATGCACGACGTCAGAGTTGCCAAACGGCCTTTTCAAAGAAGGCAAAGGATCGGACATAGGTCAAGGACACTGTCTCACTGTTGCGGAGAGAAACTGCCCCTAAAAACAGAATAATCGTCAGTGATCAAAGGCATGAGGATGCTTAAGGCAATGAAAACCACTGCGTTAAAGACACATGAGATATATCCACAGGACGTAAGATTTATAATTTAAAAGTGTCACGATGATCTCTCCATTGCGTAAGATTCCTGATTAGCTCCCAGTCAGATCCTGCGTGAGAGGACAGACAAGTGGGAGGTGACCACGCGAAAAAGATGGAATAACCAACGAAAGGGTAACATGCTGCGAGATGGGGCGTGGAACACCGGCACTTCGAACGTGGTGGACAAGCTACAAAAGCTGCAGAGAGAAACGCAAAGGTTCAGTCTAGATATAGAGGACGTAAGTGAAGTGAAATGGGAAGAAGATAAAGATTTCTAGTCAAACGAATATCATATCAATAGCAGCAGAAAAAGGTAAGGCGTGAGTAAGATTCGTTACAAACAGAAAACTATGCATCAGCGTAAATTACTGCCAGAAGTCCAGTGATACGGTAGTTATCACCAAACTTAACATCAAACGAAAGCCGAAGCTGAAGATAAAGACTTAGAGAGAGTATGCAAGGTGTCCGAAAATTCCAGTTACAAATATCTAGTATTTGTAGAGGGGAGTGAGTAGATAACATTTTGAACAGGAACCCGTTCTATGACGATTTCAATTCAGAAGTGTAACACGTCCACGTCTGCTGAGGGAAATAGAAAAGCCTCTGAGTTGTTTCTCCTGGTACTCAGAAAGGTAAACACGACGCGTTTACAATGTGTGTAACATCGTTGGTGGTCGCCACAATGAACCACTGTTGTAATGCGTAAGTACTTTTCTATATGTAAAATACACTGCGCTCTTTTTTGTTTTGGAATAATGTAAACACGTAATTTTTACGTGTTAACACAAAAAAGTGCTTAGTTGATAAATGAATGTTATTTGCGTTTCTTTTCGATTTTTTCCTAACAACTGTGCTGCGTCACGAGTAATTCAGTTCCTCAAGCAGAAGTGGATGAGTTAAAAATCGGAACTGAAGCCGTCGTAGAACGGAAACGGTACGTTTCCGGACACGGATTCCTGTTCAAAATATTATGTGCTCTCTCCCTCTACAACTCCCATAACGTCGTAACGGGAATTTCCGAACACTCTGTATAAGCATATGGAACGAGTAAATCCATACGGAAAGGGAAAGGGAGATGAAAACCTAATAACCATAGGGAATTGGAATGTGGATGCAGGGCTAGGATAAGAAGAAAGAGTTACTGGGGAATATGGGCTTGGTAGTAGAAATGTAGTATGAAGGAGAGAGGAGATAGAATAACTGAATTCTTCAACAAATTTCAGTTAGGAATAGCAAATACACTATTAAAAACTCATAAGAGCAGGAAATACACCACTGGCCATTAAAATTGCTACACCAAGAAGAAATGCAGATAATAAACGGGTATTCATTCGACAAATATATTATACTAGAACTGTCATCTGATTACATTTTCACGCAATTTGGTTGCTTAGATCCTGAATGGTTCAAATGGCTCTGAGCACTATGGGACTCAACATCTTAGGTCATAAGTCCCCTAGAACTTAGAACTACGTAAACCTAACTAACCTAAGAACATCACACACACCCATGCCCGAGGCAGGATTCGATCCTGCGACCGTAGCAGTCCCGCGGTTCCGAACTGCAGCGCCAGAACCGCTGGACCACCGCGGCCGGCGCTTCGATCCTGAGAAATCGGTATCCAGAACAACCACCCCTGGCCGCAATAATGGCCTTGACGCGCCTGAGCAATGAGTCAAACAGAACTTGGATGGCGTGTACAGGTACAGCTGCCTATGCAGCTTCAAGAGTAGTGACTGGAGTATTGTGACGAGCCGGATGCTCGGCCGCCATTGACCAGACGTTTTCAATTGGTGAGAGATCTGGAGAATGTGCTGGTCAGAGCAGCCGTCGAACATTTTCTGTATCCAGAAAGGCCCGTACAGGACCTGCAACATGCGGTCGTGCATTATCCTGCTGAATTGTAGAGTTTCGCAGGGATCGAATGAAGGGTAGAGCCACGGGTCGTAACACATCTGAAATGTAACGTCCACTGTTCAAAGTGCCGTCAATGCGAACATGAGGTGACTGTGACGGGTAACCAATGGCACTCCATACCATCTCGCCAGTATGGCGATATGCACGCTTCCAATGTGAGCTCACTGCGATGTCGCCAAACAGGGATGCGACCATCATGATGCTGTAAACAGAACCTGGATTCATCCGAAATAATGACGTTTTGCCGTTAGTGTACCCAGGTTCGTCGTTGAGTACACCATCGCAGGTTCTCCTGTCTGTTATGTAGTGTCAGGGGTAACCGCAGCCACTGTCTCCGAGCTGATAGTCCATGCTGCTGCAAACGTCGTCGAACTGTTCGTGCAGATGGTTGTTGTCTTGCAAACATCCCCATCCCTTGACTCAGGGATCGTGACGTGGCTGCACGATCCGTTACAGCCATGCGGATAAGATGGCTGCCATCTCGACTGCTAGACATACGAGGCCGTTGGGGTCCAGCACGACGTTCCGTATTACCCTCCTGAACCCACCGATTCACTATTCTGCTAATAGTCATTGGATCTTGACCAACGCGATCAGCAATATCGCGATACGATAAACCTCAATCGCGATACGCTACAATCCGACCTTTATCAAATGCGGAAACGTGATGGTACGCATTTCTCCTCCTTACACGGAGGCATCACAACGTTTCATTAGGCGACGCCGATCAACTGCTATTTGTGTATGAGAAATATGTTGGAAATTTTCCTCATGTCAGCACGTTGTAGGTGTGGCCACCGGCGTTAACAGTGTGTGAATGCTCTGAAAAGCTAATCATTTGCATATCACAGCATCTTCTTCCTGTCGGTTAAATTTCACGTCTGTAGTACGTAATCTTCGGGGTGTAGCAATTTTAATGGCCAGTAGTGTATACTTAAAAAATAACCGGAGACACGGAAAGATTCCAATTGGAATTCAACGTGGTCGGGGACAGATTACGAAAATAGATGTTGGACTGGAAGGTGTACCCAGGAGCAGATACTGACACGTATCACAATGTAGTAATGTTGAAGGGTAGACTGAAATTTAAGAAAATCGTGAGGAAGACGCAGTGTGGAAGGAAGTGGGATATGAATTACTGAATGATGTTGAGACGTGTTTGATGTTTGCTAAATATAGCGATAATTCCGTTGCAGAATAATACTCGTCCCCATGTTGGCAACGTTGTTTCGTCAACGCTGCGGACGTTTCTCTGAGAAACGCTTTCCTTCGGATAATGAGGTGTAGTCCTGGGTACAATCATGGTTCCGCAGGCAACCACAAACATTTTTCCATGCAGACATTGACCGCCATAGTGGGATAATGTATTAACAGTTAAGGACGTTACTTTTGAAATAATAAACAGTCTACGTACTTTCTTCTATGTCTGTCATTTTCATTTGACTGCCCTTGTAACTGATTATATAGAGTGCAAGTGCTACTCTGAGATGAAGAGGTAGACACAGAAAAAGAGCAAGTTGGAAGTCTGATGATTCAAAAATCAATAAATAAATAAAAGGAAAAAGAAAAAAAACCTAAATATTAAGCCTGAAACGAAATTATTCGTTTTTAGCCATCTTTGCTGATGTTACGTTTCAGTACGGTCATTATATTATATTCTGCTGGCAAAACTGATTTGTTGTTTTGATCTTTTCTGTTGTTTGTTACGTTTCAATGATAGAACAATCTTCGAAACTGTTGAGGAAATATGCTAATTATTAACGAGCTTTGTAAATTGGTGAGTGGGAGAGGCGTGCTGTGTGTGTAAATCGTTGTTTACATACCCTGTAGAGGCAAGACAAAGGGGAATCAACTAAATGTAAACACCCTCAATTTATGCAGTACCTGGCATGTAAAAGCTGTGTGCCGGACCGAGTTCTTGGAAGGTAGGAGATGAGATACTGTTGGCGGAAGTATAGCTGTAAGGACGCATATCGAGTCGTACCTGAGTAGCTCAGTCACTAGAGCACTTGCCAGCCCAGGCAGAGGTCCCGAGTTAGAGTCTCGTCTGGCACACAGTTTTAATCTAACAGAAGGTTTCAAGTCGCAATTTTTACCTATGATATGTAAAATTATATAGAAGTTCAATTTTTCTGTTTTCAGGTGTAAAGATGATTATTTTGAGACGATGGAAACTGGTAGCCTAAAGACAAATGGTTCAAATGGCTCTGAGCACTATGGGACTTCCAAGGTCATCAGTCCCCTAGAACTTAGAACTACTAAAATAGGACATCAAATACATCGATGCCCGAGGCAGGATTCGAACCTGCGACTGTAGCGGTGCTTATGACTGTTTCTGGTAATAAAAATTATCTTAGCCGTTCCATTCAGATTTCTAGAGGAAACAATACTGTCGCAGAAACATAGTTTGTTAAGAGTAGTTGTGGTAAACGGTAAGCGTCTTGGTATCTGGTTCGACTTGTTGTGCAGAAAATTCAATGATTCAGTTAGTAACGTATTCTTACTGCTACTTTTCAAAGATTTAAGAGTGTCAGGAAAAGAAAAAATAGAACCCTGCATATACAGTGTAAACCTTTTTAAAAACTCCCGAATTCATTTCAGTACGATATACAAATTGACTGCCTTTGGTATTCCACTTTTTGTATCATCCAGCAGTTTACAGAATCTTACGGCGGGCCTTCCTCACCTTTCCCATCTTCTCACAGTAGTGAGGACATTAGAGAAAAGACCAATAAAGGGGAAAAAATAAAAAAAGTCTATAAATACTAGAAGGTCGTTGAGAGTAATAATCAGGCATAAATGAAAGTCTAGTGAGGGAGGGTAGGTAAGACATTCCTAATAGTAAGGAAATTTCGAGAAGTTCTGTATGCCGGATGTACTCATTCACGTGCGCGACTAGTGAACATGTCGCAAAACATGAAACCTTTCGTATGAAACAAAATAAAGATACTTGAAGTGATAGAGAATTTCCCAATTATTACTATCATTACACAGTGAAGGAAAAACATCGCAACACCAAAAAATAATTAATGTAGTGGAATGAAATTTCGGGGATATATTTGTATGGATAACATATTTAAGTGATTAACATCGCCGGGTCACTGGTTATGTGCTCGATTGGAACAGATCTCGTGATTGAGAAGGCAAAGGTAACAAGTAGACACTATGTAGAGCATGTTGTGTTACAACAGTAGCATGTGTGCGAGCGTTATGCTCTTGGAAAACTGTTCATGAATGGCAGTACAACAGGTGGAATCACCAGATTGACGTACAAATCTGCCGTCAGGGTTCGTGGAATACCCATGAGAGTGCTCCTGCTGTCATATGAAATCCACCCCAGACCATAACTCCAGGTGTAGACCAAGTGGGTCTAGCAAAGCAGACAAGTTGGTTGCAGGTCCTCAGCTGGCCTTGTAATTGACACACGGCCATTACTGGCACCAAGACAGGAACACCTTTCGACAGGAAACACAATAGACCTCCACTCTGCCCTCCAATGAGCTCTCGCCTGACACCAACTGAACTCGCAAATGGCGGTGCTTTAGTATTCCTGGAATTCATGCTACAGGACGTCTGGCCCCGAGCTGACCTTGATGTAACCGATTTGTAACAGCTCGTTGTGTCACTGTGGTGCCCACTACTGCTCAAATTACTGCTGCAGATGGAGTACGATATGCCAGACCCATTCACTGATGACAATGGCGTTCCCTCTCGGGAGTGCCACGTGACCGTCTGGAGTCTAGTAATTTGCGACTCTACCTTCTTGTGACTACCGCTGCGACAAATCATGTACAAAGAGTAGATTCATGCCAAGTCTTTCTGCAGTATCCCAGAAGGAACACCCAGCTTCTCCTAACCCTGTGAAACGTCCCCTTAAAACAATTATACAAGATTGTGCTTAAACTGACACACAATATTTTTTTTAGCGCAACGCAATCTGACTTTCAGAAATCCCTACAAAGGAATGGCCCTGACTAACATTAACCTATACGTTTCACAAATCGCTTACCTCACAAAAATCTTCGTTACTCGAACTACTGCAATACGGCGAGCGCCACTACTGCCAGCTAAAAAAAAGATTCAAACTACTGAAGGCACTAATTACTGATAGGCATAGTTAGCAAATGAAAGATTTTAATAGAGAACGAACAATGTATTTATCTTAATAGTCATAATATATATAGCAGTTCATGACAAATTTCAAAACTCCGCCATCTCTCTCCCCACATCCACCACTGCTGGCGGCTCACCTCCAACTGTGCAACGCTACGCGTTGTTCACATCCAGCTGCCGCTGCCAAACACTACAATGGCAGACAACAATGCAAACTAGCCACAGACTGCACACAGCACAGCCAGTGATTTTCATACAGAGCGCTACGTAACGTTGCCAATAAGAAAACATAAACAGCCTACTTACACCTTTTACCCGACATACACTACTGGCCATTAAAATTGCTACACTACGAAGATGACGTGTTGCAGACGCTAAATTTAACCGACAGGAAGAAGACGCTGTGATATGCAAATGATTAGGAAAGTTTCCAACCGATTTCACATACACAAACACCGGCGTTGCCTGGTGAAACGTTGTTGTGATGCCTCGTGTAAGGAGGAGAAATGCGTACCATCACGTTTCCGATTTTGATAAAGGTCGAATTGTGGCCTGTCGCGATTGCGGTTTATCGTATCGCGACATTGCATAGGCAGCTGTACCTGTATACGCCATCCAAGCTCTGACTCAATGCCCAGGCGTATCCAGGCCGTTATTACGGCCATAGGTGGTTGTTCTGGGGACTGATTTCTCAGGATCAATGCACCCAAATTGCGTGAAAATGTAATCACATATCAGTTCTAGTATAATATATTTGTCCAATGAATACCCATTTATTATCTGCATTTCTTCTTGGTGAAGCAATTTTTAATGGCAAGGTGTGTAGTTCAAACTCAGTGAGGTGTTGATAATGACATCTTTGTCGACTTGAGGGCACGCTTGCCTAGTATCAACTCACCATGTCCATTGTGAGAGGTACCTATCTCTCATGACCATTAACGTGCATATTTAAACCAAACCTGAGTACCAATATTACAGCGGCGCTCTTACATCCACTTTTACGCTCCTGCGTGAAATTTGAATATAAATCATCTTTCAGATGTAGAACATGCCTACCAACATTCGTTTACGTCGCACAACTCCTTGGTGTTGCGATTTTTTTCCGTCAGAGCGTAAAACCTGCACATAATGAGCGCTACATTAACACCTCTATCAAAGCAGTTTCACTTCCGAAGGTTTTCATGCGGCGTGAGTTTGGTAATCTTTTCGAAGTCAACTTTTGGCGACGTAGCCACAGTGATAAACTATTATTTCTATTTGCAGCTTTCAGTCACAGTTCGCAACGACATAAACAGAATACATAGAAAATAAAATAATTTCTCTGTTAACATGAACAGAACATTAATGGGACATCCCTCGTTACTACAATATACTGACGGTTTTTGGACGTTGAAAGCTAGTGAGTTGTCGAAGTACACATTTCTTGCTACTCTTCGTGTCCCTGATTCAAAAAAATGATCGTTCCCGTGTGCTGATGCTTTTGGAATTGTCAGTCGTACTATCGGAGGCACAAAAGTTTTTTATGGATTTCATTTTTTAAATTAACAATATACTGGCAATATTTTTCTTTACTCAAATTTCGTTGTATCATCCCCCCTCTCTTTCTCTCTCTGTTTTACACACACGCACACACACACACACACACACACACACACACACACACACACACACACATACAAGTAGCGAGTTTATCATGACGTACGTGTACAGCACAGCATAGATTCGTGACGTCTCGTTCAAGCACACATGGAGTGGAACTTTAATAATATCGGCTATTTATAAACAAGTTAACCAAAACACTGTTACGACTTGACTTCTGCACCACTTGCTGGCCACAGACACAGTGGTTGCGCCAAAGACCGAGACGGAGTGGAGTTTTACAATTATTTATTGGACTTGCTTTACAATTTCTCCCTTGTCTTCGCTGCCCAGCCCTTCAGATCCCTCCACCTGGCTGCTGCTGTGTAGATTCTCCGACAATGCGCGCAACGCGCTCCACTGATCACACCCGGCAGCCTCAGGACAGCAGTGCTCCGCTGAAGCCAGGATGCCCTGTGGTTGATATGAACTCGTCGCCGCTCGGCGCCCCAGTACGGGCACGCCCACGGAGCCGCGTAGCGGAGAGGTCAGCTGCCGACGCTTGCTGCACCGGTGGCTGGGAAGCTGTCAGTAGCGATGTCTGCGAAGTCCCTTCATGGACGGACCACGGCGCCGTTGTGCCGGGTTGCCGTGAACTATGGGAGTCAGTCCCCGGCGGCGCCTGTGACCAAGACCTCGCTGCGGCCGGACCTGCTAGAAGTTCTCGCTGTAGTTAGCCATGGTGTCGACCGAACTCTGTCCGACCTCCAGAGCTTTCTAGTATTAGAGGTGATTCAAAAATATTTCTGTTTGCTGATGACACCAGCTTGGTAGCGAAGTATCTTGTGTGTAATATTGAAACATTATCAAATAATGTAGTTCATGAAATAAATTCGTGGCTTGTGGAAAATAATTTGATGCTAAATCGGAGTAAGACCCAGTTTTTATAGTTGCTAACTCACAATTCAACAAGAACCGGTATTTTGATCAGACAGAATGGGCATATTATAAGCGAGACGGAACAGTTAAAGTTCCTAGGCGTTCGGATAGATAGTAAGCTGTTGTGGAAAGCCCATGTTCAGGATCGTATTCAGAAACTAAATGCTGCTTTATTTACCATTAGAACAGTATCTGAATTAAGGGACATTTCAACACGAAAAGTAGTCTACTTCACATATTTTCATACGCTTATGTCATATGGTATTATTTTTTGGGGTAATTCTTCTGATTCAAAAAGGATATTTTTGGCTCAAAAACGGGCTGTTCGAGCTCTGTGTGGTGTAAGTTCGAGAACCTCTTGTCGACCCCTATTCAATAATCTGGGAATTTTGACATTGCCCTCACAGTATATATTTTCTTTAATGTCGTTTGTTGTTAGCAATATTAGCTTATTCCCAAGAGTTAGCAGCTTTCACTCAGTTAATACTAGGGAGAAATCAAATCTGCATGTGGAATGAACTTCCTTGACTCTTGTGCAGAAAGGAGTGCAGATTCTGCTGCATCCATTTTCAATAAGCTACCACAAGAACTCTAAAATCTTAGCAGTAGCCCAAACACTTTTAAGTCTAGACTGAAGAGTTTCCGCATGGCTCACTCCCTCTGTTCTGTCGAGGAGCTCCTGGAAGAGCTAAAAAATTGAGCTTTGTGTTACATTGTTGATTTTCTTTATTTAAACTTACGACTTGACGCCTGAATATGTTTCTTATATTTCATTTCATCTGTTTCTACAATCGTGTTATAATTTCATGTATTGACTCGTTCCATGACCATGGAACTACAAGACAGCTTCCTCAAATTGCAGCGTTCTTACCGTGCGACAGCGTCCCTGTCCCTGGTCTCATGTAGACGTTGGTACACAGCAGCAAAGGTCGTATGATGCGGGATACGGCGATTAGGATATTGTTGTTGATAAACCCGCTGCGCAGCTCGTCCATTGTGGTACGCTACGTAGTACGCACCAAGCATGCCAGTGTACCCACTCCAGATGTATCGCTCCATTAGTAAACAGAGTGTAGAATATATGAGTCTGGCGATATACCATGTGACTTTCGGAAAAGCATCATCCACACAATTCCGAAGACGGCAAGAGCTGACAAGTGCGAGAATTATCGCACAATCAGCTTAACAGCTCATGCTTCGAAGCTGCTTACAAGAATAACATACAGAAGAATGGAAAAGAAAATTGAGAATGCGCTAGGTGACGATCAGTTTGGCTTTAGGAAAAGTAAAGGGACGAGAGAGGCAATTCTGACGTTACGGCTGATAATGGGAGCAAGGCTAAAGAAAAATCAAGACACTTTCATAGGATTTGTCGACCTGGAAAAAGCGTTCAACAATATAAAATGGTGCAAACGGTTCGAGATTCTGAAAAAAGTAGGGGTAAGCTATAGGGAGAGACGGGTCATATACAATATGTACAACAACCAAGAAGGAATAATAAGAGTGGACGATCAAGAACGAAGTGCTCGTATTAAGAAGAGTGTAAGACAAGGCTGTAGCCTTTCACCCCTACTCTTCAATCTGTACATCGAGGAAGCAATGATGAAAATAAAAGAAAGGTTCAGGAGTGGAATTAAAATACAAGGTGAAAGGATATCAATGATACGATTCGCTGATGACATTGCTATCCTGAGTGAAAGTGAAGAAGAATTAAATGATCTACTGAACGGAATGAACAGTCTAATGAGTACACAGTATGGTTTGAGAGTAAATCGGAGAAAGACGGAGGTAATGAGGAGTAGTAGAAATGAGAACAGCGAGAAACTTAACATCAGGATTGATGGTCACGAAGTCAATGAAGTTAAGGAATTCTGCTACCTAGGCAGTAAAATAACCAATGACGGACGCAGCAAGGAGGACATCAAAAGCAGACTCGCTATGGCAAAAAAGGCATTTCTGGCCAAGAGAAGTCTACTAATATCAAATACCGGCCTTAATCTGAGGAAGAAATTTCTGAGGATGTACGTCTGGAGTACAGCATTGTATGGTAGTGAAACATGGACTGTGGGAAAACCGGAACAGAAGAGGATCTAAGCATTTGAGATGTGGTGCTACAGACAAATGTTGAAAATTAGGTGGACTGATAAGGTGAAAAATGAGGAGGCTCTACGCAGAATCAGAGACGAAAGGAATATGTGGAAAATACTGATAAGGAGAAGGGAAAGGATGATAGGACATCTGCTAAGACATGAGGGAATGACTTCCATGGTACTAGAGGGAGCTGTAGAGGGCAAAAACTGTAGAGGAAGACAGAGATTGGAATACGTCAAGCAAATAATTGAGGACGTAGATTGCAAGTGCTACTCTGAGACGAAGAGGTTAGCACAGGAAAGCAATTCGTGGCGGGCCGCATCAAACCAGTCAGTAGACTGGTGACCAAAAAAAAAAAAAAAGTAAACAGAGACAATGCCCTACTACAACGGTGTACAGCAGTTGCCTACAGCTGAAGAGCGTAATACGCCGTCTAACAACTGAAGATCGTAATACGGCCTCTAACAACTGAAGAGCGTAATACGGCCTCCACCGGTTTAAGTAATCGTCATAGGAAAAAAAAAAGACATTAGCGAAAAATATTTGTTTTCATGTACCCTACAACCTCCCAGAGTTTGTCGGTTTAAATACTTTTCACCCTGTAAATATGATAGTGATTTCGGTGTAATAAATCAATAATTCCTTAAAGCTGGAAGCTCGAAACGTTCTGAATCGATCGTAACTGACCACATTCCGGAACAGACGGGCGTTCCACTGGTCGCCGGATCTCCTACTGAAAGTGGCCGGTCTCCGCGGCCGGGGAAGGACCGTGAAGTGCCGGCGTCGCGGCCGTTTTTCACGGCGCTAGCGTCGCGTTATCGCGGGGACCCAGCCAGACCTTCTCTGTCGCGGGCCGCCTGCGGCCGCAAAGCGCCCACCGCTGCAATCGATATGGCGGCTCCCGTTTCTGTGCGTCTCGCCGCCGCGTGAGCTGGCACGCACGGCGCCGCAACAGAACGTCCGGCCGGTCTTAGCACCGCGCTATCAGTAATACACTGTTCCTGCACGTGCTGGTGTCACAAGGATGGTAATGGCAGTCTGGCTTGATTATCAGTGGCATAAGGTGTACTTCGGACAACTGACATTTACGAAATGAGGTACCTGATATAACGGTACTCAGCGGGCATGCGTGTCAATTAGCATCATATTAATTAAAATCGGGGAAGAATTAAAAAGGGGAAAGTAATACGAAACTTTAATAACTGCACAGTATTACTAACAAGGGACCCTCCCCGTCGCACCCTCCTCAGATTTAATTATAAGTTGACACAGTGGATAGGCCGTGAAAAACTGAACACAGATCAATCGAGAAAACAGGAAGAAGTTGTGTGAAACTATGAAAAAAATAAGCAAAAATACAAACTGAGTAGTACATGCGCAATATAGACCACATCAAGGAGAGCGAGAGCTCAGGAGCGCCGTGGTCCCGTGGTTAGCGTGAGCAGCTGTGAAACGTGAGGTCCTTGGTTCAAGTCTTCCCTCGAGTCAAATGTTATAATTTTTCATTTTCAGACAATTATCAAAGTTCAGGCACTCACACATAATCAACTTCGCTCTCCAAAATTCCAGGACATGTGCAGATTTTCTTGGATATATGCAGGATTTGACGGTCTACACACGGAAAAATTTGAAAACGTTAAAAACATATGTTTTGACAGAGCACAGGGAAAACTGTGCGACTGTGAAACTGTTGCATTCATTTGTTGCAGTTTATGTGACAAACTCTTATGTGTTCATCACTTTTTTGAGAGTGATTATCACATCCACAAGAAAACCTAAATCGGGCAAGGTAGAAGAATCTTTTTACCCATTCGCCAAGTGTACAAGTTAGGTGGTTCGACAACATATTCCTGTCATGTGACGCAGAGGCCGTCACCAGTGTCGTATAGAATATATCAGACGTGTTTTCCTGTGGAGGAATCGGTTGACCTATGACCTTGCGATCAAATGTTTTCGGTTCCCATTGGCGAGGCACGTCCTTTCGTCTACTAATCGCACGGTTTTGCGGTGCGGTTGCAAAACACAGACATTAAACATATTACAGTCAACAGAGACGTCAATGACCGAACCGACAGATCATAACTTTGCGAAAATAAAGTCAGTAAACTTTTCACTCGAGGGTGACTCGAAGCAAGGACCTCTCGTGCCGCAGTTGCTCACGCTAACCACGGGACCACGGCGCTCCTGAGCTCGCAGTCTCCTTGAAACTGCATATGTTGCGCATGGACTCCTCAGTTTGTATATTTTGCTTATTTTTTTCATAGTTCTCAACAACTTCTTCCTGTTTCCTCGATTGATCTGTGTTCACTTTTTCAAGGCCTATCCACTGAGCGAACTTATAACTAAATCTGAGGGGGGTGCGATTGGGAGGTTCCCTTGTAAGAAGCAGTATAATGAAAAGTAATAAAAAGCAAAGTAGCAAAGACCAAGCGGGACAGAAAGATATAGGGGCGCGTTTGATTTTTAATACATATAAAAGAGCATGTAACACATTATTGAGCTCTCTACCTTCAGTTTTCGCGATCGAGCTAGTCGATGATGAAGCGGTACGCGACTGCGAAATTCGTTAAGGAGATTATTTAAAGACTCTTCAAGCACATTTAATATACATTACGTGTGACGAAGAGATCAGAGACGTTTATTGTCGAGTGGAGTGAAAATGAATCCGACAACATAATTCGAACTTTGTGTTAGCTGGGAAAAATACTCTTGGGAGACTATTATGGTTGTGGAAGCCACGGAAGTTGTGCGCAACGGAAAGCTATAGTTTACGTAATTCTGCATTTTATAAAATGGTGAAACGCGTGTGCGCGGAACATTATTAGAATCTTATCCTTAGACGATTGCGGGGGTAACTGACACAAACAACGCGCCAGCATAAAAAATAGTTCGCTTATTAACTACCAGATATTAATTAACGGGGACCTAAAATACTAAAAAATAAGGGTAGGATCATCACCTCCAATCCCGATTCATATTTCATTTTTAATTAGTGAAAAGAGAAGTGTTAATAAACAAACCACATTTCAATTTTATCCACGATTTTGGCTTCATTACGTAGTCTTGACTGCATGATAAACAATATCTGTGGAAGTTGTATGCAACGTATCGTCATAATATTTAGCCAACCAATATTGTGGGACACCAAAAATGTAAATGCATGAAATTGTTCTTACAGCGGATGTATAATGTGTGAGTGCGACGAACTATATTGAGAAACTGAACATCCATTACGTACTTGCATGTTTATCTGCGAAAATGGTCCTTGTCGGTACATCAGCATAGAGTTCGAATAGAATCGCTGGAACATTGCAAACCATTCAGATTAATCGAACATCTAAATACGCATAATGCTGGTACCACCAGGATGTGTTCTTTCTCCTCACCCCCGCGGCAGCAATTGAATTAAGAGTCAGCCGGGAAATACATTTATATCAATTGACGACCATTGAGCTAGCGTCACGAATTTTCAAACGTCCACTGCCATGTATGAAGGCGAGTGACACCACGAGTGTTAACGTCGATCGAGGGGAGTCGTCGTGATCGTATTCAATGACACTGAGCGGTTACACTGAGAACCAATAAGAAGGGTAGTTGGAAGTGCTCTGCTATGACATTTAAATCTACAAAAATGAAATATCCGGGACTTGGAACACACGAACATATAGGTCATTCTCATTATTTAAGAACACATTGATTCAAGACAAATGGCCTTCGTTGACAGTCACAAACACGTAAAACTTTGTTACTAGTCCCTAACGGGAAAATAATTTCACGAGTAAACGCAATTACTTGGAATACAAGTCTCGGTTCAGGAAACAATACAATGAAAGCTTCTACAGTCAGAATTCGTTATCCATTATTCTGACCACCAAATGTTCAAGTCCTCGCTCTTCTTGAGCAGAACACACTGGAATATACTAACACGTAAGTTACGATCTGTAAGAGTTCGCAGTTTCTATAGCGTTGCCAATCGAGTACGACATAATACCAACATGCCTGCGAGCCCGATGCGGAGGTCCCTTGTCGGCGAAGACGGCGCGCGGTCCTTGCACTGCTGGATCCTGAGCAGACTTGTGCGCCATAACTGCCGTGATCGGCGCGGACGCTATCCTAAATAACCGCTCGGTGGAGGGTTGCTTCCTCCTGATTGGCTGTACGTGACACAGGCAGATGCTGCCAAAGTTTCGTGGCAGGAGCGACCTCTCCTGCTGATTAACACGCCCTCTGTTCTTTGGTCTGGCGTACGCGAAGGCCCATCTGTACGTCGTGCTGCAAGTAGAGGAGACGGAATGTCGTGAATTCTGGGGCTGAGCTGGCATCCAAGCTGACGGCGGTGTGTTGCAGTGTGACGTCCGCTCCTGACAGCTTTTGTGGCACAATCCACACAAGCCTAAATAGTCCAGAAGCCACTATACGGTGCAGTGCCGAGGGTACCTTTCACTTGCTAATCTTTACCTCTCATCTTCCACTGTCAAATGGAACAGGAGCAAGTATAGTTTTCCGTACGAGCCCTGATACCTCTTATCGAGATGTACGTTTGCCAGTAGCACGGTTCAAATGGTTCACATGGCTCTGAGCACTATGGGACTTAAGTTCTGAGGTCATCAATCCCATAGAACGTAGAACTACTTAAACCCAACCAACCCAGTGACATCACACACATTCATGCCCGAGGCAGGATTCGAACCTGTGACCGTAGCGGTCGCGCGGTTCCAGACTGAAGCGACTACTCCGGTCGGCCACTCCGGCCAGCATTAGGATGGCTCTGGAGTCTCTAGCAAATAAAGGTTTTTTTAAATTTCCTCTGTGCCACTATCGGAAAAGTCCCATTTGAGTTCATGAAACAAGTCCCTAACACTCGCATACTGATCGAACCTAACGGTAACAAATCTAGCAACAGGTCTTTGAAATGCTTCGGTGTCTTCTTTTAATCCGACGTGGTGCGGCTCGTAAACAATCGTACAGTACTCCAGAATGGATTAGTAGAATTGTACGAAAGTATAGCTCGTCTACAAAGGTGACCGTGTACAGAACAGTCTCTGTACGTCCATCTATATACACATGGTTGTGGAAACTCGGCTATTCGGTACAGAATGTCAAATCAAAACACCTTTCAGCAGCCAACACTTCCAAATTGTTATTTTACTGAGCAACCACTTTCGGTGTTATATTACGCCACCCTCAGATCCCCTGTCCTACGTATAGGAAGTTTCTCACCTCTGGTCCAGTCAAATAGGCGTCAGCATTCTATGACTGATATCCGTAGGTTTCTGAGACAGCGATAACCTCCTACGGATCGGTCACGGGGCATAAAGATCGCGTAACATATGGCCGAAACTAGTTGCTCAATAAAATGACAGTTTTGGAATTTAGACGGCTGAAACGTGTTTTGATTTGACATTGTGTACAGAACACTTTCTCCCAATAATAACTATTATATTGAGACTTGTATGACAAGCGCTTCTAAAATTAAGGAAAAAAGAGAACTGCGTATCGTTGGGCATTCTTACTGATGCATCTGTAAATTCTCTTTGGTCTTACGTGACGTACATCAAGTAACTGAATTATTTATTAGTTTTTCCTTGTTTGGGAAGCACTGCTGCCACGAATCTGTATACTGACTAGATGAGTAATCAAATACAGGTGCTAAAAGGCTGTTTGTTTTACTCCATGACCAGTTTTTCCTGTTATGCCGAAGTCATTTTCTAGTAGCAACTGAAACAGCCACCGTAAATACAGCCAAACTATGTATGTAATCATCAGTAAACACTTCCGGGCTACGTTGCCGTGGTCGATCTGTAGAACTTCTTCTCCCTGGCGTTTCGTTAACAACTACGGAGAACATCTTCCGAGGTGAGTCAACGACTAGCTGCTAGGAGCTGGGGCCGCCGCTTATATGGATATCGTCGTTGTATGGATATCGTCGTAGTCGTTGACTCACCTCGGAAGATGTTCTCCGTAGTTGAGAACGAAACGTCAGGGAGAAGAAGTTCTACAGATCGACCACGGCAGCTTAGCCCGGAAGTGTTTACTGATGAAGACGCCGGCCGTGAAAGCCTACATGGAATGATATGTATGTAATGGTATAATAAATATCTAGATAACCTGCATGTGAGGAATGTAGAAGTTTCGACATGAAAAATGTGAACTTTATACTTGTACTGCATAACTACGGAAACACAAAGAAATATACTGTCATTTAAGCTGTGCTGTGCTCAAGCAAAGTCAGATTACCAAGGAATTAATATTTGAATGGATTTAAAAGCGGTGGAACCTGTGGTATTGTTGTTAAAATAGGCGTGTCACGAGTATAATAACTGTACGTTTCGATAAATTTAAAAAATTGCTTGCTTTAGCATTAAAGGGAATTATACTCTCACGTGCTAGAAATTTTAAATTGTCTGTCTAACCAATGAAAAGCTAAAGATAGTTATTTTCAGTACCCATCACAATAGATTATGGGAACGCAGCCGCACATAGCAATAGTATAAAAATAATAACAATATTAAAATGGCCTCAGGCTGGAGGTGTAGTTTTAAAAACTTTTATTTTGTCATAGATTTCGACTCTTCACGTCTCATTTTCAGTTTTACCTGCACACAGTTCTCATTGCTTGGTGTGGAATATACATATCTTCATCAACCATCTTAGTAGATGGTGAGAGAACAGTCGCAAATAGTAATAGTGAACTAGCCTCAGCATGCAGCTACAGTTTTATAAGTTTTATATTGAAGATCTCACTAAGAAAAACCAGTTTCCTGGATATATAATGGCCCGTTGTTGAGAGCTTTCTTTAGCGTCACTTTTCAGTTTCGAAGCTGGGTTGAGGTCGTTATCTTGTAAGGGGTGCACGTTGCGTCCATGACACGCCAGCTGCCTCTAGCGTTCTTTGTGTTCTAACTTTCGCCCGACCACGCTAGAAGGAGTAGCTAGACATGTACGCACCGTCCAGAGCAGCTATTTTAGAATTCGAAATTATCCAAACAAATGTCTCTGCCTTTCGCAGGTAAAGCACTCAATTTAAAATTTATGACGTCAAAATATCGTTTTCTTTAATGATAAAAATGTCTTATTTTTTTAATTTCTGAAACTGTACGGTTTTTATCATCATGAGGCCCATTTTCCTACGGTGTTACTGGCCGCAACACTTTTTGGTCTGCTTGATTTCTTTTATTTTTGTAATCATTTCACTTTGTTTCACCACAGAATAATGTAGGCAATGTGTTTCCTTTTTTCTTTGTTCTTTATTTACACTATATACGTATAAACACAAAGTTTTGTTATGTAAAAACTCCGCCGTTCCTGTTATGTAATTTGCGTAAATATTCAATACATTATTGTGAAAGACGTTTTGTTGTATTTGAGATGTTAGTTTCCGATTTCACGATAAATTGTTATATTATTCTTGAAGAATCAAGTCTGCCAAGATCGCTAGCAATTCTTTTTATAATTTTGACCTGTTTCGACAGATCTACGCTGTCATCATCGAATCTTCTGACTTTATTAGATGTACGTGCATGTTACAACACTGAAAATCACATGGTGACGTTGCGTCGATCCGTAATAAAAGTGATAGCGAACATCAGCATGTTACAAAAGCAATAACACCCAACTGAAACGTACAACATGATGTGCTGATGTACCAACGCACACTAATCGCTTGACACCTCGACGGCAACTTAGCTAGTATATTAGTTTCTCAGTTATATAATATAACATTATAAAACGATTTGGAGTGAATCATTTATTGTAAGCTGAACAACAGTGAGAAAGCATAAACGGGTATTTTCTGGCGTCTTCGTCGTGAATTGCGAGCTCCAAAGAGGCGCACGGTAATCGATATGAGGAGCAGTTCCCCGGCCGCCTAGAGACTTGCCGCCGTCTCAATGGACCGCCCCGCCGCCACCCCCGCCGCCGCCAACGCCGCCGCCGCCGCTGCCACAACCAACCCCGCGGCATCCGCCTCTGTTCCCCCATCCCGGCCCCCAACCCCTAGACCAGCCCGCGGCGCAGGCGTCAGGAGCTGCGACCCGCTAATGCCTTATCCAATTTGCATTCCCAGCGGGCGCTGCCAATTCGGGCGGTACCTCACGGCCTCACCACAAAAACGCTTGCCTTCCGTTCCACGGAAACTGGAGGGTCCCCGGCGATTTAGGACGGCGCCCGTTTCTTCAGCGGCTCCGTGTGAGTCGCCGGTCCCATAAACAAACCGGCCCAGGACCCGGGAGCCAGGAGCGTTGGAGCGCTGGAGGCCCCAGCAGCGACGGCGGGGGGTGGGGGGGGTGGGGGGGGCAGACGGCGGGGGAATGAGGAGCACCGAGCGGCTTTCTGGGTAATTGCTTCCCGCAGCTGCGAATGAGCGATGGCGCTCCAGTCTCTGATGCGCAGGTTCCGGCCTGCCGTAACAGCGAGTCCTGTCTGCGAGGCGTCTGTGCATGACATGCTTCCAAAAGGGAGGAAAGCAAGGAAAACTATTATCAGCTCGGCCACACAAAGGTCGCCAAATTCTGTACCTTTTAAGACCTCCCTTGGTGAGTCTACTGACACGTAACTACGTCAGTAGACTGTATGCAACCACATCGTCATTTGGGCTATTCACCTTTTGTTGGCATCCAGTAAACACTATACAGTGCTGTGTGGTGGGGGATGCCCCCCCCTCTCTCTCCCTCCCCCCCCCCCCAAAAAAAAGAAAAGTCACCACCCGTAAGGTACTAGATAGTTTTAAATTTTCTTTTGTTGCAGACTAGAAATGGTTACCCGGCATACTTCCGAAGAGAAAAGGAAGAAGATTGGAGCTTGGTAGAGGTGTCTACCTCACCTTCAACAGCACGAAAACAGTTTCAGCTATGCTTGCTTGAGGAGCCTCCAAACCGTGTAACTATCCACATCTACATCTACATTTATACTCCGCAAGCCACCCAACGGTGTGTGGCGGAGGGCACTTTACGTGCCACTGTCATTACCCCCATTTTCTCTTCCAGTCGCGTATGGTTCGCGGGAAGAACGACTGTCTGAAAGCTTCCGTGCGTGCTCGATCATACGAGAAATATTGCGAATATGGACTACCATCACTTGTATAATGGGATCACGACAGTGAGAATTTGTGTCTGACTTCGACTCGAACCAGGATTTCAGCTTATCGCGAACGGTCTCCTTCCCATTGGGCTACCCGATCATGACTCACGGCCATACCTAATCTTGCATATGTCTGAACCACGTGTCTACAACCTACACCCGTACATCAGTTATCGTCAACCACGTGTCGATAGCCTAGACCCGTACGTCCATTGTTCATATTCCAAGTACAGGGGAGATATTTTACTTGAAAGTTGCGTGCTTGGTGTCGGCGGATAAAAACGATATTCCAATGTCTGTGTTCTTCTGAATAAGGAAAAGGCGCTGCAGCACTACAGACATCATGAAATAAAATGTTTAAAAACGTTATCAGCGATCTTAGAATTAAAATTTAAAGATTAAAAACAGTCTTGATCGCAACTTATTTATTTTTATTGGAGTGACCGTTTTCGATTCTATTTAAGAACCATCTTCAGACTGTAGAACTGTGGGTGGACTCCACGGGCAAGTTGCGCCGACCCAGCGTCGAGGGTCCAACCACCGTTCTGGAGTCTGAAGATGGTTCTTAAATAGAATCGAAACCGGTCACTCCCATAAAAATAAATAAGTTGCGATCAAGACTGTTTTTAATCTTTAAACATTATGAAATACGTCAAACGTATTCACAGTTGCGAATGTGGACAACCATCAGTCTGTAATGTAATGACGGTAATGAAAATGTATACTCGATGGGGACTCGAAAAGGATTTCCCGTTCATCTCGAGCGGTTGCCTTACCATTTGGCTATCCAAACACGACAGATGACCAGACCCAAACTTCGATACGTCGTCAACTGTCTATCTACAGCCTGTACTGGTACCTCCATTACTCAAATTAGCTTACAGGCAAGACATTTTACTTGAAAGTCGCATGTCCGATTTCGGCGGATAAATACAATATTACAGTGCCGGTGTTATTCCGAATTACTATGCAATGTTCTTTCGGACATATATAAGATGTATCTGACCAACGACTGTAAAAGATACAGTGGATGCCCAATAAGCATTCTAACGGAAGATAACAGCACAAATGTTCAAGGCATAATTATTAACCCAGAGATGTCAAGTACGAATTAGCATTGGAGACCAGAAATGCACGGACAGTCTTCAGTACTCCCTACATTGATCTGGGAATGAAACCATATCACATTCATAAGATAAAGGTCCTATCTGGCGTTGATATAATTGCTCATGAACAAGCTATAGAAGTGTTATTAGATATGACGCACATAGACGCTAATTTTGTGTTCCTCATGTTCCTCATGTTAGCGAGAAAGTGAATAAGAACATTTGTCTCATTTCAGTATACACTGTCCCCCTCGATCCTCTACGAAGGATAAAGTATCATGCGGTATTTCTAAATTTTGAGTGCTTGGTCAACTTTATTTTAAAGAGCAGACTATAATGGGAGATTCTTACCTACAAATGATGCAGAATTTTGATACTGATCATCTTCCCCTCCGTATAGTAACACCAGGTAACTTCCAGCAAGATGGTGCATTACCACATTATTCCTTAAAGATTCGACATTACCTAGATGAAACTTTTGGTAGACGCTGGATTGGAAAAAGTGAACCTTTGGAGTGGCCACCACGATCACACGATTTGACTCCATGCATTTTTTAATAGGAACGGTGAAAGAACGCATGTATGATGCAAGACCTACTGACATCAATGACCTAAAATAATGCGTGACACTAGTTGTCCGCTCTATGTCTACGGAAATGTGTGAATGAGTTATGGCCTGGAGGATGAGAAGACTGCACGTGTACTGAGAACCAAGGAGTACATGTCGAAGAAGTTCACAAGCTTCATTAGGACTTGTGTATATAGTGCATGTTTAAAATGAAAATAAACTAAATAAAGTAAGAGTAAAATAATAAAAAATAATAAAAAACAATAAAATAAAATAAAAATCAATGTCATATAAGTAATAATATCTTTTTGAACAACCCTGGATGTTTCAGCTTCAGACCACGTACATGACTTATTACCAAGCCGCCATCAGATGACCTGCTTAAAAAATTTTCATGCCATATAACAGGTTCAAATGGCTCTGAGCACTATGGGACTTAACATCTATGGTCATCAGTCCCCTAGAACTTAGAACTACTTAAACCTAACTAACCTAAGGACATCACACAATACCCAGTCATCACGAGGCAGAGAAAATCCCTGATCCCGCCCGGAATCGAACCCGGGAACCCGAGCGCGGGAAGCGAGAACGCTACCGCACGACCACGAGCTCCGGACCATATAACAGGACAGAAAGCCTTATATATCAATTGGTTTTGTATTGTGTACAATTATGATATTATATTTATGATATATGTATTATCAGCTTTCTAACATTGCGTAATTGATTGTTATCTACAGTTCGAAGAATCAGAAAACAGTTATGTTTACAATTTGAGTGCGTATCCGGGACTGGAGAAGCTACTGTGCAACGTATTAAAGTTTCTAAGGACTGCTTTGTGAAACTTAAGCACGATCGAGGTAAAACAACATATTAACGACACGGTGGAAGTGAATGAAGAGCGGAAGCATATTGCCAGAGGTATCCTAATCATGCACTAAACGCTGGTCGTCATATGCCGTGAGGCCAACGTGACTACTGCGCCATATGTGGCTGGCCCAACAACCCACAACACGAAGCAGTTGAAGGAGCGGGAAAAGACGGTGTGTGTCAATCAACGTGCACTTGCTGTGCCCTATAGTGCTTTTCGTCATTAAGCATGCACCGGAGACAATATCTGGATGACTACACACGGGGAAGAATGATCGCGAAGAGAATGTCGAACTGTAACGAGTGTAGCCCTGGAGTTTCTTATTGCTCGGAGCATCGTTGCACTTGCACGGGGAGGATTAGGAACAACAGGTACAGCTGCACAAACGAGCTGGAACATAAACTATGCCTGTATGATAAGCAAACACTTAAATATATTTTAGTACTTTTCCTTTGCCTAGTTTTAACACTTTTGAACAAATGATATCTGGATAATTTTTAGAATTTTTCTTATTATCTTGACCACCACGTAACCATATAAGTTCGTCTCTGACGTATGTCGGGAAGTGTGCAAAGAGTACTTCTTTGCCTTTTCCACTCATGAAATGTACCATTGTTATTGTTTTAAATGTATTTCATTATTTTTGGACTCTAAGATTTTACGAGGTACCACTAGTATCTTCTCAAAAAGTTTTGCACCCCATACTTATGAAGTGTGTGGTCATAGATTAATGGGGAGCGAGGAATGAGAGCATTATCATTATGAAACTAAAACCACTAAAATAAAGACAGTCTGTTCTCTGTACATCTGTGTAGTCAAATCAGCAGCTGGATAGCATTGAACACCGTGCTGTTTAACCTAATGCACAGTAAAATGTTTGGATACACCTTGTCCGAAATTCTGCAAGGTGGTCGAGAGTTCGTGTGACTCAGAGGTATCCCACTTGCACTGCGGCAGTCCGGAGAGGCGTTTCACCTTCGACACATGGCAACCTTCAACAGGTTCCATGGTTGCTGAATGAGGCTCATGTCAGATAATTCAGACCGTCACACAGATGCCTCCAGGAGGAGAGTGTTCATGGGGTGGCCGCGCTCGTTGTGCATTGCTGTCTTTCAAGGAAAACGTCACCAAAGTGGTAACTAAACTGCTGGACGGTACGATTCCGGCTCTAGAGTTTTTACGAATCTATAAAAATGTAGGCCAGGGACGAACACCGTAAAAGTATTGGGACATTTTGTAATGGACATTGAGATGGGGTGTTTCCGCCTGTCGCCTTTACACCGCCTTCAATTCAGCTGGGAACACTTCCAGTGAGGTGTCTGAATTTATGTGAAGAGTGGCAGCACTTCCTTCCAGAAGAGCCGAAAAACAGAGTGATACTGGAGGCTACGGTCCGGAGCGAAGTCGACGCTCTAGCTCACCCCAAACTTTTTCTATTGGGTTCCGGTAGGGTCACGGGACAGGTTAGAGGATTTCAGTAAAGTTACTGCCCACAAACCATTGCTTCATGCATGCCGATTTCTGACAGGTTGCATTGTCATGCTAATATAAACAGTAACTGCCTACGAACTGTTTCTCTACAGTACGCTTTTGCTTAACAGCAATCAGGTAACCACAAAAAACTCCCAACAAAGTAACATCTCCTCTTCCGTACTTTGCTGTAGGCACAATACGTGGTAGCAGGTAACGTTCTCCAGGCAATCACCACGCTCAAACCCGTCTGGCGAAGTGCCTCAACGTATACCGTGTCTGATCACCACAAAATACTCGTTTCTAGCCATACACCGTTCAGGGGCGCCGCTCTATACAGCACCCGAAACACCGGTTAGTATCGATTGCAGAAATGTATTGTTTACGCGGGACATGCTCAGCCATTGTGAGACCAAGAACAGAGATCTGGATTAATTAAAGTAAAACACGTGGAATAGTGGCCCAGCTTGATGCGACATCTATCATCTCCCGACAAATATTTTTGTTTAATAACAATTCATCCGTGAGGCAAACCGACAGCTGCCAAGATTCTTGCGAAATACATAAAAATAGTAAAGATTATTAAATCAAATTCATCATGTATAAGGACATTTGCATCGTACAGAAAATTACAAACATCTTCATCATCATCATCATCATCATCATCCCAGTCCTTTCCCACGTCATGTGGGGTCGGCGTTGCTTTGCTGGATCCTTCTTTTCCATAAATGTCTATCCAGTGCTTCTTCTCTGAGCCAACATTTCTCCCGTGGGTCCTCTGCTACCTTGTCCTTCCATCTCAGTTTCGGTCTTGTCCTTGGTCCTTCGATTTCTAGGTATTCATTTCTGCTCCCCACGTAGTAATGCCCTCTTATTTGCACATGTCCATACCATCTTAGCCTAATTTCTTGGATCTTCTTCCCTATGGGCCCCATTTTCACTGTTCCCCTGATATACTCATTCCTTAGTCTATCCTTTGTGTCACCCCACTCATCCATCTTAACATTCTCATTTCTTTTCTCTTGGGCTTTTGTGACAGGCCAAGTTTCTGCGCTATATAGCATAGCAGGCCTCACCACAGACTTGTAAAGCTTTTCTCTCACTCTGCAGCAAACCTTCTTATCACACAGTACTCCGCTCAGTTTCCTCCAGTTCATCCATCCAGTATTTACCCTGTGCTGTATTTTGGCCTCCAGTCCTCCATCACTTTGCATGTAAGAGCCTAGGTATTTAAATTTCTTAACCAGCGTTAGTTGTTCTCCTTGCAGGTTAATAGGAGGGTTGGAACTTTAATAGTGGCATCTATTTATTTACAGCCCGTACCAAATAGAAACGTGTTTCAAAGATATACTGACCTTCAAAGTATTCACCTGTATTGTGTACAATCCGTTGCCAGAGATTTGGAAGTCATAGGATACTTTTAGCAGTGACAGTTGTGTTGACAGTTCGAGCGGCGCTGTCTATTGCCCGACGAATTTGTAGCAGTTCTGAAGAGAATGCCGTTAACTGTTTCCTTCAGTTTCGAAATCGAGTTGAATTTAGTGGGCTTAAGTCAGGGGAGTGCAGTAGGTGGTATAGCACTTAGCAGCCCCATCAGTCAAACAAATCAGTACAAGCTTGAGGATTGTCCTGCAAAATGATGGTCAGGTCCTGCAGAAAGTGTCATCACTTCTGTCTCTATGCTGTTTATTTTTGGAACACAACTTACGACCAGCTTAGAGACACTTTTTGCAGGACCTGACCATCATTTTGCAGGACAATGCTCAAGCTCGTACAGTGCAAGCTGTTACTGATTTGTTTGACTGATGGGGCTGCTAAGTGCTATACCACCTACTGCACTCCCCTGACATAAACCGTCGTAGGTTCAACTTGATTTCTAAACTCAAGCAAACACTTCATGGCATTCGCTTCAGAACTGCTACAATAGACCGCGCAGCTGGACTGTCAAGACAACTGGCACTGGTAAGAGTATCCTACGACTTCCAAATCGCTGCTAACGGGTTATACACAATGCTGGTGACGACATTGAAGGTCAGTAAAACTTTAAGACACGTATCTATTTTGTAGGGGCTGTAAATAAATAGATGCAACTATTAAAGTTCCAACCCTCGTATATAGGTCTTTGTCATTCTTTGTACACATATACTCTGTTTTCATCCTGCTAATTCTCATTCCCCTTTCCTCTAGAGCTTTTCCCCACTGTTCAAACTTGTCTTGAACTGCCTCCTGGGTTGGTTCACAGGTTACAACATCATCGGGAAACATCATGCTCCAAGGTGTTTCTTTTTTCACATCTTTGACAAATACATCCATGAAAAGGTCAAAGAGATAGTGGTTGAGAGTAGATCCCTGATGAAGTCCTGCTGTCAAACAGTATTCAAAATTGTCAACTGTGCAACACAAGAATGGCCCGACTACAAACAGCAAATTAATTAAATAAGCCCGCGGCGGCACACTGTTCCTGCAACTAGATCACAGCTGTGGGCTGACCCCTCAACATGATTTGAATATAGGGTCAACAAAAATTAAATAACTAAAATGCTTAATTCTCCACCGGTTGTTTTGCTCTCATATAGAAAAGATACGGCCAAGCTGCCCAAAGGCTACCCACATGTAAAACCGAAGCAACAGAAGTCCTTCACAGATTAGTCACAAGCCTGTTCCACATAAATCACGTCAAGTGCTTAAATAAACTACAGGTTTGGTAAAACACAATTTAAATGAGAATGACAGTTAAACCCTTAATTTAATTTCCGAAAACAAGAAACTCAGTGCTCAACTTGCGCAAAGACTTTAATCACCCGCCCACAAGGGCCTTGCAATAACAGAAAAACTATGTCAATTACTTCTTAATCCGGCGACACTCCTGCCGTGGCACGAGACAAAAAGAATAACAACAAACTATTCAACTTGACGCTGGAACAGGAGATCCGTAGCATCGTGTGTGACCTGCAAACACTTAAGACTCTTGCGATGACGGGAAGACCGCCGAAGCAATAGGAGAACTCGTCCCTGCCCCGGACCAGCAGAATAGCAACCCATCAACCGCTGCCGATGTCAACATATTCCAAATAACAAACAGCAAAATATGTTTGACAAAAATTAATATACATAGTAGTACTGGAACTTACAATTTAACATTCTGCTATTAAAACTTCAGTATGGGAGCGGCCCGCTCATAACGTTGTAAGTTAACCTTCCCAGAAATAACAGGAAGTAATGTACAGGGTCATTTAAGAGAATAATTACACAATACTTCCCCAAGATGTAAACAATCAAGGTATACATTTACTGGGGTCTCTTAGGGACTAGTAGACACTGTAATTAGGGAATGCACCAAGTGGCAGAGGGCCTGTTAAACTATAAAACTATAACCCCAAGCGTTCCTTAACATGGAGTAAGAGATTGTGTGCAAATACAAACATGCACGCACATGACCCATTGTGTGTTTTGTGTATTGAACTGGGGATCTATAAACGACGGAGAGGCTTCGTCCCGCCGTAGTCCTCAGTAGTTCACAACCCTACAACAGGTTACAGCAGTCCACCCACCTCGCCGCCGCCCCACAGCGAATCCAGGGCTGTTGTGCGGTTCGGTCCCCAGTGGACTGCCCCGGGAACGTCTCATACCAGACGAGTGTAACACTAAATGGTTGCGTGGTAAAGTAATTGTGTTTGCGCAGCAATTGCCGACATAGTGTAACTGAGGAGGAATAAGGGAAGCCAGCCCGCATTCTCCGAGCCAGATGGAAAACCGCGTTATAAACCATCCACAGGCTGGCCGGCACATTGGACCTCGACACTGATCCGCCGAGTTGGATTCGTGCCAGGGACCGGTACGCCTTTCCACTCGGGAAACAGCAAGTTAGACCGCGTGGATAGCTTGGCGGGCACATGACCCATACAAGCGTATGTTTGGGCTGAGTGCCCAAAGCATTAGGTACAGACAAAATCCAATAATTATCCCCAGGAATAGCCATGAGGTCTACAACAAACAGAAATTACCATGAGTAGTATCAATTACTCATCAATATTAACAAACCATGATTTCAAGTACAAGATTACCATAGCAAACTTCTAGCTTGGCGCATACAGAAACCTCCAGATTGAGACACACAGCGCCAAAGGGGTCACCGAGAGGCATAAAGAAACTGGATTCCTGGCCAACTCACACCGGGCAGAATTAACAGTGTTTAGGTACAGTACATACTAAACACTCTTCATTGATAATTTCAAACAAATTACCAAAGAGACCAACAGCTTCAGGACTCCATGTAAGCACCGGGTAGTACCGCACTGCTGCTCGTGGCTGCAAACAAGTTGTTCAATACATCTCGGCGTATTCAGCACACTACAGTTAACCGATGTACGTCGTAACCAGGTTGCACGCGACGAGAGACGCACCTTGCCCGCTAAGCTCGCCGACAGAAACGGTCAGCGCTGCAGGAAAACCCGAACCCCCATAGCCCAACGGTTAACGGTGTTAACTCACTGCAGTCGCCAGGGAGCCGAGTATTCAGGGGCACCCATCCAGCTTCGTGTCCGACGCACCACTCACCACCACACAGCCACAGAGAGAACACATGGCCCAGCAGAGATGATACAACAAGGGCCAGAGTCGATGGGAAGTGCGCACAAGTCGAGCAAGTAGGGTAGCGCGCGCGCCCTCTTGGAAGCCATCAAGGCGCACATTGTACCCCATTCTTTCTAACTCTCTTTCGGGAATTTCATGAAATTTCCTATAGCCACCCTCCAACATGTTCAACGGATGGTATCCGTTATTAACAGAGGTATGCCTATTCTTGTTTTAGCTGTGACTGTTCCTTTGCGTTTCCGCTTCTCATTCACATCATCGACTGTAGAATTGGGCAGATTTAGGAGCGCTGAAATATCCCTGATGAATTTGCTATTGACATCCTATGACCAGACACTGAGCTATTTTGCTGTTATTGCTTCTCTACCGATAACACAATAGTCTCCGTCTCCTTCTACACTAGCACATCCACCTCTGGTGACATCTGGAGGTCAATTCCGCGTTACGTACGTGTCTGCATACTTTGGAACTTTGCCATCTCCATGCTCGCGTACGATTATACCAATTCAAGCAAATCCTGAAACTGTCTAGTGAAGAGAACTCGATGTCATTAACTGACTCTGCATTCAACGCGTTCCTTTAGCCCTCTCAATCACACTCCACGGACAAAAAGGATGGTTCCTGAGGCCAATATGATAATAGGGAGACGTTACTGTGCTATACTATTCTTGCACCGCCCTTCACATCCTCCCCCCTCACCCTCGCCCCCCTCATCGCCCCTCCCCGTCCCTGTTCCTCCAAAAGGAAGCACAGACTTCATTTAAAGTTTCACGCGGGACCTACGAATGTTAATTTGTGGGTGGGGGTAATCAGCTGGTGTTATTGACGGTGTTTCGTGTCAGCTGTTGACTGTTCACATGACGTCGCTCGCATATAACGCTGATAAGATCTAGAGGACAAGGTTCAAATCATCCTATTTGCTTCAGCACTACCAGCAAGTGCAGAAATTACGAGATTTGTAATTTACGATTTGAGTGCGACATGGTACTACTAGGTGGATTTGCATTGTATTTCTTGCATTATCTCTGAAAGTTTACGGAACAAAGGACTGTTGATTCTTGCTTTTGTGAAGCATGAGTGTGACAGTATTTAAATAGTTAACATTATTGTGAGGGGAGTACCGGTAGGTAATTTGGAAAACGGTGACCAATTCCCGGCAGAGGAACGGGAATTGTAGAGGAGCTGGAGACCAGCGACCTCCACGGAAGGGGATGATTTGCGGCATCGGCCAGACCTGCCGCAAGCGCGACCCCCGTGGGAATGGCCGGATGCCCCATCGGATTCCATCGAAGGCATTCCAGCTGTGTCAGCGACGTCCGGCCGGCCGAGAAATCGATAGCGGAACGGGCGCTGGCAGTTGGGCAGGTACGACTCGCGGAGTCTGAAGCATCCTCCCAGACGTAAGGCCCCGCGCTGTCTACTTATGCTAATGGCATCGATCCCGAACCTGATTCTTTTTATAGTTACGGCTCTGCTAATCGTTTCCCAATGCCACCATTCTCAAACGAAGGGTTAGGGGTAGTGCTGCTGGCAGTATATACGAGTACATTGTACTCCAACGACTGAGATGAATCAATACTTAGCGGCAGTGCTGCTGGCTGTGTATACACACTTACGGAAAAACAAATCCCAGCACCTAGAAGAAGTTGCGCGAGATTAGCGAAAGTTGGTAGGCGTGTTTCCATAGCTAAAAGACGACATCTGTTCAAATTTAGTTCGACTCGCATAAGAGTAGAGCTAGTCGCTTGACCGTTACTTCCCTTGAGATTGGACGTGGTGAGTTGATGTTAGTCAAGACTGCCTTTAAGACGACAAAGACAACATTATCAATACCTCGCTGAGGTTGAACGAGCTCGTGTAACAGGGCTACAGGCAGCTGGACGTTTCTTCGACTATTTTGCAGAGAGACCTAGCAGGAATGTCGTCTGTGTATAACGAACGCTGGTAGCGTTTTTCACTACAATGTACAGGTGCAAGAAGACCGGGCACCGAACGGCCACGTGTTCGGCATGTGGCTGTGGCACATCGTACAGCATCTGCGGCAGCGTTTTGATCAGCAGTTGGCATTACAATGACCCAGTGAAAGTGTCGCAAATCGGTTGTATTCTATTGTATGTATAGTATGTTAACTGGGGACCTAGAAACGACGGAGAGGCTCCGTCCCCGCCGCAGCCCCAGTGGTCCACAACCCCACGACGACTACCGCAATCCACATCACCCCTCGGCCTCCCCACACCGAACCCAGGGTTATTGTACGGTTCGGCCTCTGGTGGACGCCCAGGGAGTGTAACCTCTATGTTTGCGTGGTAGAGTGATGGTGGTGTACGCGTACGTGGAGAACTTGCTTGCGCAGCAATCGCCGACATAGTGTAACTGAGGCGGAATAAGGGGAACCAGCCCGCATTCGCCGAGGCAGATGGAAAACCGCCTAAAAACCATCCACAGACCGACCGAGCGAGGTGGCGCAGTGGTTAGCACACTGGACTCGCATTCGGGAGGACGACGGTTCAATCCCGTCTCCGGCCATCCTGATTTAGGTTTTCCGTGATTTCCCTAAATCGTTTCAGGCAAATGCCGGGATGGTTCCTTTGAAAGGGCACGGCCGATTTCCTTCCCAATCCTTCCCTAACCCGAGCTTGCGCTCCGTCTCTAATGACCTCGTTGTCGACGGGACGTTAAACACTAACCACCACCACCATCCACAGACCGGTCGGTCCACCGGACCTCGACACAAATCCGCCGAGCGGATTCGTGCCGGGGACCAGGCGCTCCTCCCCGCCCGGAAAGCCGTGCGTTAGACCGCACGGCCAACCGGGCGGGCCTCACAAATCGGTTACTTCAAGGACAGTTCCGAGCCACACGCTCCGTAGCGTGCATTCCACCAACCCCAAACAGCCGCCATTGGAGATTTAAGAGGAACCAAGCGAGAGATCAGTGCAGGGCGGAATGGAGGTCTGTTGTGTTTTCTGATGAAAGCCAGTTCTATCTCGGTGCCACTGATGACCCTGTGTACGTTAGAGAAAGGCCAGCTGAGCACCTGCAACCATCCTGCCTGCGGTCTAAACACATTTGACCTGAAATTATGGTCTGGGGTGCGATTTATTATGCCAGCAAGAGCACTCTCATGATTATCCCACACCTCCTGACAGCAAATTTATACATCAGTCTGGTGAGTCGACCTGTTGCGTTGCTACTCACGGATAGCATTCTAGGGGGAGTTTTCCAACAGGATAACACTCGCTCACATACCGCTGTTGCAGCCCAACATGCTTTGCAGAGTGTCGAAATACTGCTTTGGCCAGCTCGATCAATAGACCTTTCTTCTTTTGAGCACGTATCGGACATTAACGGACGGCAACTACAATATCATCAGTAACCAGCGTAAACTGTCCCTGCACTGGCCGACCATGTGCAAGAGGCATGGAACACAATCCTATAAACTGACAACCAGCCCCTCTACGACACAACTCACATTTGCATGCTTGATGGCTTTTTTCAAGTTTACATTATCCTGTGATTTGCAGCTTTCATCTCATAAATGTTCGCTGCAAAGACAGAGCCGAAACAGTACTGCAAGTTTTGACTTCACATTCCTCTCCAGCTCACAGCCATAGAATTCTACCAAAGACCTGCACACCGAAGGGTGTAACAGAGATGCAGGTTTCAAATTTTATGATAAATGTGCACTGTGTATCCATTAAATTCATTGCAGTGTTCGTCAGAACACTACCATCTATTTTCAGTAACACGCTGCCTGAGAATTATGTGAAGTGCCGAGAAGGGAAGGAATAAACGAAATGAAACTTCACTGGTTGAAAGGGATGATATTTCAAAACCGAGTCAAATTTAGGAAGAACTTGGTACTATGAGTCCACTTACCAGTATGACATTGCTCCCCCTGCAGCCTTGGTGCACGCTCTCACGCGGTTGGGTAGAGAGCCACAAAGGCCGTGCATTCTCTCCTGAGGCAAGATGGCCAACAACTCTTGTAAATGGATATGAATATCCCGGATGCTGGCACAGGGACGGAATTGATATCCCAGGCTGATCCCACACACTTTCTGTCAAGGAAATCACTGGTGATCTTGTTAGCCTAGGGAGTACAGCCAAAACACGCTGGTAGTTTGTAGATACATGCTATTTGTGGATGAACATCGTCCTGTTCAAAAATGGCCGCAAGATACTGTCGCATAACACGTAACACACGAGAAAGGTTGTCCTTGACCTGCCGCTGTAATCACTGTTACTCGTGACCAGAAGTTATAACCGATGGCTTGTCACACCACGACACCAGCAGTAACACGGATGTGCACCTCCAAAACTTTGGAAGAATGGGAACTACCTCAAGATCGTAGCAATAGTCGCCAATGATGATCATTCGAGACAGTGGAGAACTGCGATTAATCGCTTAACAAGATGCTACGCCGTTCAGTCCAATACGTATGGCAAGTCACCATTCCAGACGCACGCATGTGGCGGTAATTCCCAAATCTGGCTTCTGTTAGTCTCCAGTCAATGGTTCACGGTGACACAGATTGTTGCAGGGGTCTATAATTTTTTTTCGGATGGGAGGCACAAATGTGCAGGGTTTATGATGTGCCTCGAGCGTAATACGGTGACCCTCCCCTTGTAGTGGTCAGAAGAGTACGCATATCCTCACGTGGCCACGCAATCCACCATCAAACTACTGTCACATCGGAATGCCCCACAGTCGGGTCGTTCGTCTAGAGAGGGAAATGCCGATCCACCACGAGCCCCTTTCAACCTCTGTCAGGTACCGATAACGCTATGGCACACGACTACACAGCATCTCCATATCCTTCAAAGTATCACACAACATGTAACTTCGTTAACGTGCATTATATACTCTAAGAGGTTTGGTATGAACACTAAACACGAACAACACTAGCACACTCTAGTGGTCATTCTACATGTAACAGAGAATTGCAACTATAATTATTTACTGAACGTGCTGATGTTGTCTACGTGAATAAACATATGTTGACATTCAACACTGCGTTCTGTTTTTCACTTTTTACGCGCGGGAAATGTACTTGAGACCTGAAAATGGTGCTGTCTGGTCGAAGCCGGTCATAGCGATACAGTCACATGGCGCACACACCTTCTTTACTCACAGATACCTAGTTATCTTGGCACCACAAGTAGCATACCTCCCTCCCTATACACACCAGACAATCTGACGTATTCGGGAGAAGCTTGTAATGGAATCAGACACATATCGAAGGAGACAACAAGTTTATTATCAAGTGGTTATCCTCAAAGATAACGTGAATGCCGTTGTAGATGTGAAAAGTAACAGCCAAATATGATAAATCTGGATCTGACTGATCACAATGGCTCTTTAGGACTGGCCAGGTGGAATGCAGCCCAAGGCGAGATGGCGCCCGGTTGGCGCGAGGCTTAGCTGTTGATCACGTGGATGTGCAGTTTTAGTGCAAATTGTGGTATCCTGAGACAAAAATAGTGTCATCTCAGAATTAACCAAAGTGTAGTGTAGGTGAAGTGTGACAAAGATAATAAAAAATTAAAAGTTAAATATATGCTATATGGTCACATAAGAGACCTGCAACCATTTCATAAAATTATAAATGGTTAACATTGCTATTGTGATCACTGGAGAAAATGTTTTTGGTGACTTCAAGTTCAACAACTAAGTTATATTTACACGTTTCTTCAGAATATAATATTAGTTAAGGTGCTTCACGCACACAGTATGGCGTCATGTGCGAGTCACCAATATCATATTACAATAAAATATGTAATAAATATAATATGAAACACGTGACTCACACATCACTCCATGCCGGGTGTATGAAGCACCTTGTCTCCTTTGATATTCGGAAGATGAGTTCACTCGAAATGAGTATAAAAATTGAGTTGCTCTATATCAAGAGAAATTTTTAAAATGTATAATTTAAAAAATAGTCTTATCATAACTTAGCTTTTTTTATTCCGCTTTGGGAACCCGGTGGCGATACTGGATACTGACGTTTTAACTGATTCCTACAGATGATGTTGTTCATGCTATAATCAGTTTTGGGTGTATCGTTGTGCGACAAGCCACAGACATGAAGGTACAGGGCTAGGGCGCTCATTTGTCTTTCAGGAGTGCAAAGAAGATCTCAGTTCGCAGGATCCCACTGTTTACGAGATCTGCACGCTCAACCACAATACAACTTGCACACACTCTATATCAGCGCTCGTTACCAAAGGGTCCCTACCCAATTTATGGTTCTTTTGAAAAATTCCAGAGCTATAGCTTCTCCCATATTTGTCAAAACCGAACATGTAATCGACTCGTCCTCTCCGGCAACGTAACATCTATCTTCAGCCTCTTTTCTTACTACTTCAGCCTCAGGGGCAGTGTGGTGTTTCAATTTTCGAAGGATCTTGGATAAAAACTGCTCTTGTAATATGACATAGTGCTTATTTTAAGATTAATACTTTCATTATTCTCTCCTGTACTGCATACATTAAGAACACACTATTTAAATCTACTTTTAATTAAGTACGGGAAATTAAAGGACTGCCAAGTATATATCGAGGTCATTTTTCTTCTGTGCTAGAGTCATTCAAGTCCAGTCATTTTCTGTGTGTCGCTGAACGTATTTGCCTTAATAAGTTTAAACTTTTCCACTGGCATTGAATTTTCGACCACTGAGCCAAAAACAATTATCAGAAGAGGTGAAGAAGCTATTTCAGTTAAATGAAAATTGCTGCTAGGTCTCCCCTCTGGCTTGGAATTCGGTAAAAGTGAGTGATTTTGTTTCCTTGAACAAAAAAGTAAAAATACATGGCTTTGCAGCGCTTAGGAAAACAATCATATCGCATTTTGCACAGACGGGTGGCAATAAAATGAAAATTTCGTCCAAGGTGTCCACATCCATGTTGCACAAATAAAATGCGAATAAGTTTTCTATATTTAATTGCTCTTGAGAAGATACTGGGTAATATCATCTGTTACACCTTCTGTTAAGAAAACTATACCAAAACCTATTCCAATGACAGCATGAAAGTCAATGGAGACGTTAAGCTGTTAGGTCCCTATTCAAACATTGATCAAGACGCAACTGGTTTGATACCGGTTCGTCCTACACTGGCTTCAGAGTGATAAGTAACAGTATTTGCCTGTCACATCACCAGCATTGTGGAGGGATTAGGCTGCGTATGCTCACTGCCCGAAAAAATTGGAAGCTGACACTGCTTCTCGGACTTCTTCTCGGCTTACTGGCGATTCTCTGCTAGCCGTGAAGTTCGATGGATTTGGCACTGGATTTAAGAAACCACCTTAGATGGTTTTTCAGCACATCACAGGTAGTGTATACCTCCTTCCACAATAAAAGTGTGCAACAACCACAGCTGAACTTCAATTGCATCCCACACATTCCTACTTCTGCTCCTTGGTGTGCGTACTGTAAGACCTTCGGTACACACACCATCAGATTATTTGACTTATCGCTCTAACGAAGTAGGCGAGCGTCAGCAATATGTCTCGTGGTCTTATCGTGGCGTTTTTATCTTCTGCCGTTAGGTCAGACGATAGAAATGCCACTTGCACGCTTAGAGGAGCAGATCGACGGTGACCAAGTCTAAACAGAACTTGATTAATTTTCACACACATTTATTAAAGTAATAAATAACATAGACATTACGTAACTTGGTTCTGGATGCTGTTTACAATTGACAATCTGAAGTTCCTTTGGTCTTGGTACGTTAATCTTAACCTCACATATCTCTGATACTTGACAAAGTGTGTGTACATTTCTCTTCATGGCTATGTACAGGAATATGGTAATCTTATTAGGCGCAGACTGAAACTTGACTATAGACTGGTACAGACAAATGCAGACTGACTAATCGGAGGTCTGTACACTCGTTATAATACCTCGAGCGTTCAGGTATCACTGCGCGAGTGTGATCGGCGAGGAGAAAAGGTTCTAAGTTCGCAGCAATCTCATTGGCTGCGTTACATATTAATAAGCGGATCGGCTGAAGCAGAACTTGGTCCGTCTCTATGACAGCGCCATATCGTAGTGCGGAGACGGACGAGCGCTGCACCTGCGCTGTTGTGCTTAGCGGGGCGCGCTCTAGTGGGAAAGTTGTGTACGCGCTGACTACGCGGAACTATGTACACAACAAATACCTACCCACATGAAAGGTGTTTCGGAATTACAAGAAATGCAGCAGCTGTCTGAGGCTTGAGGAAGTCACGGAGACGGGCAGGAATGAGGCACGAAAATTACCAGTTTTATGAGTGCATAGTCGACGGCAAGTTTCCTGCCACTAAAGGCAGTGGCAGGAAGATGACGAATGTAGCAAATAAAAATAAAAACAACAGTCCGAATGGTAACTTATTTATGTGCTAGTGACCCTAACAGGGTTCGGTTGGAGCCAGTGCCCGGAGCCGCGGCGTAATTCCATGAGATTGGGGTCACCAACTGGTTTCTTTAAGTCAAGTTCGGTAGCTGAAGCTTTAGCCTGATACCAAAATATTTTTAGAAGACCTTTGCGCTGTCTAAGGTCCAGAAAGTCGAGGAACTTTGTAAGCCGAGGCAATAACATTGGAAGATGTTGGTTTTATGTGTCCCTTATTGAAGCGTTTATAAGAGGGGCTCCATATTACTACTTTAGATCCAAAAACGAGTCGCAGGTAGCTTACCCAGTAGCTTCCAGAGGATATAAAAGTATGATTTTAAGCTTTTCGTGTAATTATTGACAGAGTTTGAAAATTTGAAATTCTTTCATAGTATGTTCATTGGAGGTATAATCTTATATTAAAAACTTAACACGCTAAGGCAAGTATTATAGTTAGAAACCGTTTATTTGTCTTGAGGTAGTGTTACTGACGGAGCGTAGCTACCCGGACTTCATTCATCAAGAATTGCACATTAAGAGCGTATAAAGGTTTTACACGTGTCATTCTCTCGTTTGGTTGTGAGACTGCTATCGTTTCTGCAGTGGACTCCCTAGATCATCCTGTATATCTTCGTAAATGGGTACAATTTGTTGCTCCATTACCTCACCCATAAAATGATGTACATTTCGCTTTAGAGGTGGCTTCGGATGAGAAATCCAGATAATTGAGGTCGGGTAATCTTGGACGCCAAGGTACAGGAATTGCTCGACATATCAATCTTACACCATACTTGCACGTTAGATGTTACATTAAATCAGCAGAAAAATGCCACCTTTGCCACCAATGTTACAAGGGGAGCATATTCAAGCAATTCTGGAAGGTCCCACGGCAGTAACTAAAGGTACATTCATCCATCAAGTTTTACGAGAAGAATGTGTGGCTGAGTGTGACTGTCGTCTAGTACTCCAACCACAAATTCACAGAGCGGGATGGCGCAGTGGCCTGCACACTCGTCTTGAATTCGGGACGACGAGGGTTCAAATCCCTTTCGGTCTATTTAGATAAGTTTTCCGTGATTTACATAAGCCGCATAAGGCAAATACGGGAATGTTTCCTTTGAAAGGGGCACGTCCGGTATCCTTCCCCATGCTTTCTTAATCCGAGCGTGTGCTCCGTCTCTAATGATCTCATTGTCGACGGGTCTTAAAACACTAGTTTTTCATCCTTTGCCAGTCAAGCATTCAATCAAAAACGTTGCTGATGTGGTAACTCATAAACAGTACGTCTGTTTACGGCAAGTTTTGACTTAATTACAGCAGGACTTAGCCGGCCGAAGTGGCCGTGCGGTTAAAGGCGCTGCAGTCTGGAGCCGCAAGACCGCTACGGTCGCAGGTTCGAATCCTGCCTCGGGCATGGATGTTTGTGATGTCCTTAGGTTAGTTAGGTTTAACTAGTTCTAAGTTCTAGGGGACTAATGACCTCAGCAGTTGAGTCCCATAGTGCTCAGAGCCACACACACACACAGCAGGACTTAATCGAAAAGTGTACAATCCACCTACATTTGTCGAATAAAGACAATATCTACTACTGAAGTCATGACTACTCCTGATCACACATCTGCAATTCGTTGCCCACAAGCTCCTTTCACAACCCATCTTTAATGATAATGTTTCCTTTTGTTGTGATATATTTTCACCTCTGTGAACTGGATCATTAATTACGATGTAGCGTTTGTAATGAAGCTCCTAAGCAAGTAAACTTTATGTTAGAGTCTTTCAGTAAATGTCGTGCGTGTGCTTAGGGTATTAGTCCGCGACATCAGTGACTGAAACTGGAACTCGTATCATGTTGCACTGAAGAAATACACAAACTAAAGCCAAAGAAGAGTTGCATCAATCTCTGCATCCTTGGTTTGTCAGTGATAGCGTTACATAAATGTTTCGCCATTCCCAGTGGGAAACGCTGCGGGGAGTCTCAGATATTGCACCGTGAGTTTGCTCATAAAATTCCGGTATTCTACTTTCTAAAGAGAATGGAGAAATTTCTGCTTTCTCCCATATGCACCAACATATTGCACAAGTTGAGGGTAAAATTATATAAGTTCATGCTTATATGAATATTGCCAATATCTGTTTATTCTGCGAATGAAACAGAAACGTGATAAAATTTTCCTCTGTCCGAACGGGCTTTGAAGGCCCAACGGTATCCACAGATCGCCGTGTCATCCTCACTGGACGCCGATATGGAGGGTCACGTGAACACCACAAAGCTCTCCCATACGCTGTCAGTTCTCGTGACCGGAGTGGCTACTTCTCAAGCAGCTCCTCAACTGGCGTCACAATGGCTGACTGCGCAACATGGCTTGCCAACAAGACTGCGCAGGTCCAGGCGATCACCCATCCACGTGCTAGTCATGCCCGACATTAACTAACTTTGGTGATCTGATGGGAAGCAGTGTTACCAATACGGCAAGGCCATTGTCCAGCAAATATTACTGGTGCACTGTATTCCTTGTCACACAATATGTGGTAGGCAGCTCGGAACATTTGCAAGTATTATACGGGCTGATTCAATTACTCCTACCTACGGGTTTTATGCGACCCATACGAATTCAAATACATTGGCAAGTGTGAAAGAATGCAATAATAGAAGTAAAAACGTTGAGTTTACTTGTCGTTGGCGAATTGATCGAGAGTTGTGGTTACAACACTCCAGTGACATCTGTGTGAAGTATTGTGTTATTTTGCGCCCGCATCTCGTGGTCGTGCGGTAGCGTTCTCGCTTCCCACGCCCGGGTTCCCGGGTTCGATTCCCGGCGGGGTCAGGGATTTTCTCTGCCTCGTGATGGCTGGGTGTTGTGTGCTGTCCTTAGGTTAGTTAGGTTTAAGTAGTTCTAAGTTCTAGGGGACTTATGACCACAGCAGTTGAGTCCCATAGTGCTCAGAGCCATTTGAACCATTTTTTTGTTATTTTGTACAAATCTGTTTTGAATGTAAAATGATTTTATACCACGTGTAAGATTTTCAAGTGTCTTGCTAGCTACGTGCAAACCATTAGTCCTATAGAAAATATGATCAAGACCTTTTTTGCAGGAAATTTCATTATAGACTTAGTACACGAACTTCACTAAAAGTCGCAAACAAAAATGTAGCTGCCAACGGGCCCTAATATGAAGGGTACATCATAATTAATTGCCCAACTGACAGGAGTGAAAATATACAATAACGAAAGGAAACATTTTCAATAAAGATGGGTTCTGAACTGAGCTCGTCGTGAGGTGACAGTGGATGTGTGATCACGAGTCGTCACTGCTTCAGTATGAAATACTGTCTTTATTAGGACAAATGTAGGTGGACAGTAACCCTTTTGATTAAGTCCTCGAATTACGCTCAAATTCGACGTAAACCTACGTACTGATTATTAGTAATCACTTTAGCAATGTTTCTCATTGAATGCGTAGTTGGGAAAGGATGAGCAATTTGTGTTTAATGTTCAAAGATTAGCGCATCTATAGCACAAGTGACCATATGGTATACGCCTATTTGGCCGCACACAAACATCAGTAACTCACTAAACTTAGAAGCAAAGTCTAAGGAAGAAATATCACGATTGGAAATAATTATATACAGGGTGATTTAGTTCCCCCTACCTATACGTTTTATGAAACTCGCAATGTTATCAAAAACCTCACACAAGATTTTCTATTGTCTCGCTTGCTATGCTAGGAAGCGTACCCAACCACAAAGTTTAAGTACTCTCAAATTCCTACAAAAAGGTCCTGTCCATTTTTCCTGGAGGACTAATAGTTAGTGCATAGCGAGCGAGAGAATAGAAAACGGCGTGCGAGGTTTATGAAGGCATTGCGAGTTTCATAAAACCTATAGTAAAGGACAATTAATCACCATGTACGTTGTTATTCTCAGTAGTGAGATTTATTCCTTAGACCTTGCTTCTGAGTGTAGTGAGTTAGTGACGTTCGTGTCCGGCCAAATAGACATATAGCATATGGTCACCTGTGTTATAGATGCGCTAATGCTTGAAAAAAGTTAGGTGGTAACTTTATTATTAGTCATCACCCTTACTGCTAATTTCAAACCATCGTCGTTTCTTCCTATTTTGCGATGGTGTTTTCTTCGCTGGTGTTAACAGAATTCATCCATTATCTGCTCCAGTAATTTATTTCCTTTCATCTTCGAATGACAAGTTCAACACTCGTGGCTAAATTAGAATATGTCGAAGTAGTATATTCTTTATTGTAGTTCTGAATTTTCAATAAGCTTCATTCATTATCCATTCCTTTCAGTACCACATTATTTCGTGCTACACCTGGCACATTAATATTTAAGGGTCTGTAACATCAGAACCGAATTTTGTTGTTTTACCTTTGTTATTTCTATTGTCCGTCTTCACCAATTACTAACTGTGTTCGAGACAAATAATTTCATAAACATCTTCGTCAGTTTTCGGTACCAGCTGATGTCTTTGGTTGAAGAAAACTTTCTTAGACTTGTTGTGATATGCACCCTCGGAGAAAAGTTGTGAAACAAAATAAATGTTGGAGTTGAAGTGACACCTAGCAGAGTACGTTAGTGATGTTACTAAAAATTCATCGAAGTTGTCAACAAAAAATGCTGATAGCTGTAAAGGCACTTTAAAGCCAGAAAATTAAAACGACTTCTGTTAGATAATGGTTTTTCAACCACTTTGCAATATGATATTTCACTAACACGTAATGAAATCAGCCGCAATTACCAAATATTTGCTGAAAGAATACAATATCAGATCTGGAAGTATTTTACTACTGTTGTTGTCGTTGAGAGAATCAACGAACGATAGTACTTGAATCATCGTCCAAGTGAGAAAACTGGGAAACTTAGCACCTGTCGTTGAAATAATAATAATAATAATAATCTATAGATGTTACACTAATAATTGCAAAATTTTGCTTCTGTGAGGATTGAAACCCTCTAAATACTTTATATAAAAAAAACTTGTCCTGTTGTAGGCTGTAATGTAAACGTGAGTAATACGTGACATCATGCATGTGGTTGTAAATGACTTAGGATCGAAATTAGCAAATCATACGATTTAAATAAAATACCTTTACATTACAACCTACAATGGACCATGTTTTCTTCTGTAAACTGATGCCTTTGGTGTAAAATAAGTACGTTGAACTTCTTAGGTCCGAGAAACGATAGTACAGTTTTCACTCCGTTTTTCGAAATAAATCTTTATTACGTCCTTCACGAATACTGGAATTTCTTGTGAATAGTAACTCAAGAACGTACAGCATTAAGAAAAGTATTTTATGCTGTTGCAACCTTATCCTGGTAAGTTTAATAATGAACGTAGTCTAAAGACAGCCTTTTTATCCCTTAATTTAAAAATTGCGACGAAGGAAAGAATTACTCGTGTAACTTGGTCTTCAATAAGGGACCAGCCTTTCACTGGGAAGAAAAGCGGCCCTCCTTCGCAGTTAACTGCGAACGTTCTCTCTGGATGCTCGTCAGGGCTCCCTTAATTCAGACTGTTGTCGAAGAGCGAGTTGTCTTTGCTGCCTAGCTCCTCGCAGGCTTTTGAATGTATCGAGGGGACTTTTGAATGACGCGACGTACAAAACAACGCCAAGTTCCCCCCACCCCCACCCCCCTGGCTTTATTCTGTTGCCCAGCTGGCGCTGAGCGCACGGGAAGGAAGCGCCATTGTTCTACGCCCACACAAAGCGCCGCTCGTCGAACCATTGTCCAGCTACCACTGGCGCGGAGTCGGTTACGCAACCATATTTTTTTGGGAGAGCAACCCGTAAGCCGATTGGTTCACGTGACTGACTCATCTGTTAAGTGAACGAATCGCACAGGGCTCGTACCAGTCAAAGCCGTAATGACGGCACAAAAGGATTACTTTGCGCCTCTGCATACCAGAACCCATACGAATTAATTTGTATGTGGAGTTCCATTGCACGTATTGTAATCGGCCGCTGGACGTACAAGAATTTAACACGGGAATAAAGGCCTTTCAAACGAGCACTGGAACTATTCCGGCACTGTTAAATACCCATTTGTTTACGTGCCGTTTCCAGGTAACATCGTTACACATATAATTTCTGTTAAATTGTTCTCTTTCCCACATAATTGTTAAATATCGTAACTCACAACTACAATTTCTCACGAGCATTTCATGGGACTATAAAATGACACTACAAGTCGTTCTCTCCCAGCACTTGACTCAGGATCTGAGAACAAAGACACTTTATTGGTCATCAGTTGGTGGGTCTATGGAAAAGATATTAAATTTGAGGAACCTACTACTATGTGGCTATAACTATTAGGTTGGTGCATAAGCTCGTGCTGTTCCTGTTTTTTATGTTGGTATTACGGTTGCTATGGGTTTATTTACCAACTGGCATTTTTCTTTTGTAGTTCACTATTGATATTTTCGTTGACATATTGTCAATTTGTCATTTGCAGATAGTGAGTGGAGCTGTGGACACTAGGAAATGGACTGCCAAGTGGAGAAATCAGAATAGTTCCGGCATATTGATCTGTCTGAATTCAGTAGAGGGGTGACAGCGCCGTGCGGGATTGGCCGAGCGGTCTTAGGCGCTGCAGTCATGGACTGTGCGGCCGGTCCCGGCGGAGGTTCGAGTCCTTCCTCGGGCATGAGTGTGTGTGTTTGTCCTTAGGATAATGTAGGTTAAGCAGTATGAAAGCTTAGGGACTGATGACCTTAGCAGTTAAGTCCCATAAGATTTGACATACATTTGAACATTTTTTTCTTTCTTTTTGGGGTGACAGTAGCGGAGGCAGCCAGAAACAATAGCACCGTGCAAGGGCATAACGGCATTGGACAGAGAACGACAAGAAAATGTCTTTCTCGTATTACGGATTGTAGTTTCGACATCAGTGACTCTCCAAGTTCCCGAAGATCTTCGCGGTTTGAAGAGGATCGTTTAGGCTCATTAATCCGCAATCATCCACATCCGTGTAGTCGACAGCTAGCAACTGTGGTGAACTGTGATCATTCCTCCATCGTGTGACATTAGCATGCAACAGAGAACGTTCCAAAATCAGATGTATGGGTACCGCATGCTCTAAGCCAAAATCACAAAAATCAGCTGGCGGCCATATGTTCACCTCTCCTTCCTCGTCAGCAATTGGCTCCTGAACAACACCGACCATTACTATCCGGTATCGTTATTGATGACGAGAAATGGTGTCCATATGCTAATATAATGAAAAGAAAGGAATGGTTGAGCCCAAACAAGGTCACAACTTTCCGGGGAAAGACCTGTGCGCATACACAGAAAATAATGTCATGCAGCTGGTGGAACAGCAACGGAGATGTCCTATGAATTGCTTCCCCGAGGTGTAATCATTACTGCTGACATTGTCAACAATCGAGACGTCTAGCAGACGTAATCCAACAACAACGATCAGGAACACAGCGTGAAGTGATGTTACTCCACGTTAACGCCTGCCCGCATTCTGCTAGATTGACGGAAACCACCACACAGGAATTCGGTTTGGAAGTTATTCGGCTAGCACTTTATTCATCTGATCTTGCAACCTTAGATTTTCACCTTTTCCGCCCACTATCGAACAACCTTGAAAGAGCTTCCTTTCCTGATAAATATGGCAGACAGTATAGTGAAGGACAGTATATTCTTGAAGTTAAAGTCTCTACTATGTGTACTGTTGTGTTTATTAAAGTAATAGAAAAACACAACGAACTTATGTTTCAACCCAATAATATTAATGTTTCGCCTACTCCCAGCAAATAAATATATGCCTCATTTTATAGACGTTTAAAGTTATAAGAACTATAAATTCATGGATTAGTCCATGCAGACATAGCCAGGGTATTCGAATGGAAAACGCAGGGAAAGGTACGGGACTTGTCAAATTACAAACAAATCTGATTGTGCTGTTTTCATAGGCCCTTAATCAACTGAAATGGTAGATTTGTCAAGAACAAAGAGATACCGTTGCAGCCAAGTATATTTTTTACAAATCTAGAACTTTTTAAATATATTTCTGCTGCCGAAACTTTTATTTTACGACAGGCTCGATATAAATTTTGGTATGTGAAAGCTTGTTTTCATATTGTACTTAACTGCACTAACTTAGACAGAATCATGATTTTATCACCTGAAGATTTCTGTGGACTTCCGATTGTAGCATATAACACAGATCTTACTTGTTATATCCTGGCACATGGGGGCCATTTTTTCACATTTCAATGAGGCAATTTGTCACCTCAAATTATTAAAACTTTTCTGAAAACAAGATAGAAAAAACAAGATTGAAACTATTGATACCTTTATAAGAACATGAATGAAAAAAACAACCTGTATCTAGTTTACGATAGGGCCAAGGGCACTTAGAATTTCAATATGATATGCTGCAGCACATAAACGCGTTTAAAACCCTGTCCATTTGACATGTCGTGTATGTGAGCGGTCAACTGTCAGTAACAGACATTTCAAATGGACTTCATTCCCTGCAACGCCACAATTTTCACAGACAATGTGTTTAATGAAACACGAGTGGGACCTGTTTAACGAAATCATTAATTTTATTTTGCATTTCATACTTTGCTATAGTGCTGCGTATAATTTCCCAACAACCAGGTGAACAAGGTAACAAAATGTATCCTGCCCCTCGATATCGCTTATCGATTCGTTTAAGTGTTCTCAGCGAGAGCTGTAAGGAATTTTTAGTGCTCAATTTCTGTATTTTAACGCATTAATTGACGTATTACATTGCCTTTTTCAGACCAAGTGAATTATACCGGCTTTGGTACATACTTAAAATTTGAAGCTGTTGATTGTTTCCCTGATTTTTATCGCCGTCGGTCTTCCCGTCCTCGACTATTCCCTATTCCTTTCGAGCACACACCACCCAAACACTAACACCCTCCTCCCCTACTCACACACACACACACACACACACACACACATACATACATACATACATACATACATACACGCACGCACAAACTCCATTTAGCTCATTCTTTGTCCGTTAACCATACTTCGTAAGTTGTATTCTCTCCAGCACAATGTCAATCTCTCACAGCCTAATGATTGTCCTTTCTAGAAATATTCAGTTCGCAGGTCGCTATGATTAAAACTGGACGTAATTCCGTGATACCCATACATACGAGGTGTGTTCAAAAAATTCCAGAACATCAGAACATTCTTAATTTATCGCCAATGGTGTGTTAGAGCGAAATGCGTTTGACAAACTGTACACACCTGTGTTTAACATGTAACTGCCGGAAGTTTCATTGTTGTATGTGTGCCAGTTATTGTTCATTGCTGTATTGACTAGAACGTTGTGTTGCCCAGTTAGCGAATTTCGAAATGGTAGAGTGAGATGAGCAAAGCGTCTGCATAAAATGTTGCGTGAAACTCAAGAAAATCTTTACTGATAAACACCAATTATGGAGGAAGCCTACAGTGATGAGTGCTTAAGCCGTACTCGATGTTACGAATAGTTCACATGGTTTAAAAATTGCCGGACGGAAGTTAAAGATGGGCCTTCTTCAGAAATCCATTTGACGTCTACAGACGACGCTCTTGGTAGGAACGTCAACGAGATTGGACATGGCAATCGAAGACTGACTGTCCGAGCGATACGCGTAGTGTTACTGCGAAGTTCGTCCGACGGCTCATGAGTCAAGATCAGAAAGAACCCCCGAAATCTGTGAAATGTTTTTGGATAGCGAAAATGTGTACGAGATGTTCCCTGAGAGAATCGTAACGGGTGACGAGACGTCGGTCTGCGGCTATGGTGTTGAGACCAAAATTCAATCTTCACAGTAGGTCGGGAAAGGTTCCCCAAGACCAAAAGAAGCTCGTCAAGTCAGATAAAACGTCAAATGACAGTTTTCTTTAACTTTGAAGGATTAGTTTAGCACGAATTCGTGCCAGAGGGACAAACTGTTAATAGATGGTACTATCGGGACGCCTGTGAGAAAATGTGAGAAGGAAACGGCCTGAAATGTGGCGAGACAATTCATGGCTCCTGCATCATTTCTCTCCTCACAGGAGAAGAATTCGCGGGGAGGGGGGGGGGGGGGGGGAGTCAAACGAGTCATCAGAAGATTACTGACTCAAAAACATAAATTTAAAATAAGCCATACATCTTTTACAGTATCAATTGACCATGGTCACGTGTTTATATGGTTAAAGCAATTGGAATATCAATTCCGTTTCCTGACATAGACTTGCATTATAAAGATAGAATGAACTATTAACTGGTTTCGAAGCAAAGTTCGTTATCAGATGTCGGAAACTAAATGAAAGTTGCCAGTCTAAATCAGACATAATTTCAGAATAATAATTTGTTGCTTTCAACCTTCAGAAATAAAAGTCTGTTTTAAATTTCTTTACATTTAGAATGCAAAGTGAAAATGGACTCAGACGAGAACATAGTAGCTGCACCAGTCACTATCACCATACAGTTGCCTAACGTTATTCATGAATAAAACTACAAATTATGTCACTTAACGTTTGCTACCAGACAGTTTTGGTAAACATTATTGTCTTTAATACGAACTATTTGACGGGGACCAATTCAGTGTCTAGTATATGAATGTCAAAACTTCAGTATCCCATTTCTTTCCCTACTGATTTTTCTGGACGATTCTTTTAAACTTCACTGTGTCCCCATCATTACTAAATTGTGGTCCGAGTCTATGTCATCTCCCGCCTACACTTTACAATCCAATAATTAATTCTGAAGTCTCTGCCTTACCATGATGTAATCCAACTGAAGCCTTCCCGTGTCTGAGCCTTTTCCAAGTATACATATCCTTTTGTATTCTTTGAATAGTGTTTCCTCTATTACTGGTTGAAATTTTTTGTAGAACGTGTGCCACGAATTTCTTACGTGTCGTGGTCGGCAGCAACGCTCCTAACGTTAGTGGAAGAGCCGAGGCGATAATGTGCTGTGACTTGCATTGCTTCGAACGCGGCACATATTCCGAAGTCAGCGCTAAGACCACACGCTTGTATGACCTGCACGTCTTCAACAGTTAGCGCGGGGTGCAGAGGGTTGTGGCGGAGGGTGAAATTGGTGGGTCGCGCTGCGCTTGGGCGTGTGCAGGAAGACGGAGTCTGGGGCGGGATAGCAAACGAATCGGAGGTGCCAGTTGTGGCATTCAGTTTCTGAACAGAGAGGAGGTAGTGTTGGCAGAGCGGAGAGCGAGAGCCTCGACAACATGGTATGCTGCGGTGCTGTCGTCTGGACATCACTACCGCTCAGCGTGGACCGTGGTCGCTATGTGGGCACAACAGTCTGGTGCCGCACTTGCTGTCTTTTCCGTCACGGTAAGTGAGTAAATCCAGGGGAGGCAGAGGAAGGAACTCTCGTATGGCAAAAGAAGCACTAGCTGAGTGCTTTAACAATTGACAGCAGCACTGTATTGGTTTAGGGCATTGATACAGTGCGCTGTATTCTGATCGAGTAATGCAATGGATGTACTGGGTATCAAACAAGTTATGCAGAGAGGTCCGCGGATATTGTGTGACAAGGTATATTTGCTGATTGAAGGCATATTGGGCATGCAACTGTGTTCTCTGTGTGTGAGAAACATTTTATCTGTTAAATTACACATCGTGAGTGTGATTACGTGTACTACACAAGGAAGTGGTTTTGTTTTTCAACTAGGCCTTGAATGTAACCGATTTTTTTGATGCAGTTTGCACTAACCAAAACACCTTCTTATTTGTTATGGTGCGAGTGATCAACATGTTATTTTATAGGTACTCAGGGAGTTATTTTTGTATCTTATATTTACTTTATAATCCATGGAGAAGAAATAAAAACTTTGAGGTTTGCCGATGACATTGTAATTCTGTCAGAGACAGCAAAGGACTTGGAAGAGTAGTTGAACGGAATGGATAGTGTCTTGAAAGGAGGGTATAAGATGAACATCAACAAAAGCAAAACGAGGATAATGGAATGTAGTCGAATTAAGTCGTGTGATGCTGAGGGAATTAGATTAGGAAATGAGACACTTAAAGTAGTAAAGGAGTTTTGCTGTTTGGGGAACAAAATAACTGATGATGGTCGAAGTAGAGAGGATATAAAATGTATACTGGCAATGGCAAGGAAAGCGTTTCTGAAGAAGAGAAATTTGTTAACATCGAGTGTAGATTTAAGTGTCAGGAAGTCGTTTCTAAAAGTATTTGTATGGAGTGTAGCCATGTATGGAAGTGAAACGTGGACGACAAATAGTTTGGACAAGAAGAGAATAGAAGCTTTCGAAATGTGGTGCTACGGAAGAATGCTGAAGATTAGATGGGTAGATCACATAACTAATGAGGAGGCATTGAATAGGATTGGGGAGAAGAGGAGTTTGTGGCACAACTTGACTTGAAGAAGGGATCGGTTGTAGGACATGTTCTGAGGCATCAAGGGATCACCAATTTAATACTGGAGGGCAGCGTGGAGGGTAAAAATCGTAGAGGGAGACCAAGAGATGAATACACTAAGCAGATTCAGAAGGATGTAGGTTGCAGTAGTTACTAGGAGATGAAGAAGCTTGCACAGGATAGAGTAGCATGGAGACGGCATCAAACCAGTCTCAGGACTGAAGACCACAACAACACCAACAACATTTCCTTTATTTGGTCGAGGACCATGCAATGCAATTGTCTGTGTTATTGCTTGGTTATGTATCCTGCAAGAAGGATTTGATACTAATTCTGTTAATTATACGGAAGATATTTGAGATGTATTTTATAATTTGAGTCCTGCTTAAGGATCTAAACGAGGCTACAGAATAATATTCAATTTCACTCTTCTTTTTGTACTATTAGTTATACAGAGGTATTTTATGTTTAATGAGGTAACTGTTATATTGAGCCCCACATCTGCGCAGTACTTTGCCCGAATCTCACTCCACCCAAACCCTAATTTACAAATTCAATTACTTTTCTTTCTTTCTCACTGTTACTAACAAGCCCATAGGCTCCCAAGCCTCAGTCTTCAATTCCTTCCGTAACTACCGCGCTCCAATCCCCCACGATTATTACGTTATTGACTCACTTTACATACCTAATTACCTTTGGCTCTTCATCTTATGCTACTGAAGACGGTATGTATACCTGAACTGTATCACTGACCTGTGCACAGTAATCTCCCCCCACCCCCACCCCACCCCACCTTCCTACCCGAAGCGTAATCTTCTCATGTTGTGTCATCTTCCACAGCCATTGATATTACCCTACATTCTTCTCACCAGATATCCTTATCTTCTTCCCATTTCTCTTCACTATCCTCCACTATAACTAGATTGGACTTTTCCGTCTCATCAAAAATGGTTCAAATGGCTCTGAGCACTATGGGACTCAACTGCTGAGGTCATTAGTCCCCTAGAACTTAGAACTAGTTAAACCTAACTAACCTAAGGACATCACAGACATCCATGCCCGAGGCAGGATTCGAACCTGCGACCGTAGCGGTCTTGCGGTTCCAGGCTGCAGCGCCTTTAACCGCACGGCCACTTCGGCCGGCTCCGTCTCATCCCAGCGATATGAATGGGGGATAAATTCGGAATATTTTTCTAATGGTGACATCGTCACGGTTTCCAGGCCAAATTTCCTGTTGATACTCGTTGTACGTCACTAATGCAATCACTTCCACTGCCTTCTGCATGTTCATGATATTGATCACTGCTGTTTCTTCCCTCCTTTAGAGGCAGCTTCCCACGCCAAAGGAGCAAGTGGTTGCCCTGAATCTGTCCTCTCCTCCGCACTCGTTGGCAAGATCGTTTCCAGCACGAGGGTGACTCTTTTGTTTTCATTGCTGATTATCTTGTTCTCAGTCCAAGCGCTGTTTGGGACTGCATACAGGACCCAAAACGATTACAGATGGAGATGATAAGTATGTCGAAAAATGTGTGTGAAATCTTATGGGACTTAACTGCTAAGGTCATCAGTCCCTAAGCTTACACACTACTTAACCTAAATTATCCTAAGGACAAACACACACACCCACGCCCGAGGGAGGACTCGAACCTCCGCGCGATCAGCCGCATAGTCCATGACTGCAGCGCCCGAGACCGCTCGGCTAATCCCGCGCGGCATATGTTGACAATGTTTCTGAACAAGAATTATAACCTTCCCTGATATGCATGTCTCACTACTTATAGTTTTCGTGTTTCTTTTGCTGTATTCAAAGGTATTTTATTGGAAACTCAGCTATAAGGAAATAGTACAATTCAATAACCAGAATGGAGGTCACTGCCAATTTTTACTGTTAGTTCACACAGTATGGCACAGAGAAATTTCTGCAAGGACTGGAACACAAGGCATTAAATTGCAGTGTAGCCCACAAGAACAAACCATTAAATCAGTCAAACTTTAATAATTTTAGTAACACTCATCTGACGAAATGGGTAACGCAGAAGACAAGATAAAATAATCATTCCTTCGTTGCATAATGTTGTTTCATAAGATAATCTTTGATGACAAGAAATGTTAAGTAAAGAAATAGCTTCTCTTTAACTAGATTATATTCTGTATGGATTATTCAATTACATACCTTTCCTCGGAAATTTTGCAGGATGTGATGAAATTGTTTTACTGCATAAAATCTGACTGGAACTGAAAAAAAATATAAATTGTATTTTAATTTTTGAAATAATTCTTGAAGTTAAAATGAAACATTCATAAATTAAATAGGGCACATATATGTGGATATAATTTTACCAATATCAGTAACCACTGCAGATCATTAAATAGTTTGGATCAAAAACAAGAACCTTGAAAAGTCGTACAGTGAGGCACATAAAGAAAACTTCGGAAATAAACATGAAGAGATGGAGTTGGATTGTTTGATTACGTATTTGAACTGTGTTTGTCAAGCAATAGATTGACACAACACAAATAAGGTTAGTAATATGGTTCAATAATAGCTATTTTCAGGGGTATTCTTAAACTAATTGTACTTTTAGTGACTCCAGCATGACAGTGCATTAATGGATGAAATTTTTATTCTGAAGGAGTGTAACAAGAAGGCTCATCGATAACATATAGAAATAGAATTTTGTGTGGTTCTATAGCTTGTACATCCAGACACATTCACTTTAGTGTCATGCTCATTTCTGCATATGAAACTATGTTTCTATCATGACTGTGAGTTACCTGCGAAAAAGGTATTTGGATACTCGTATCTCGTACGTAATAAATTTATGAATGACATGAATCGTTTTACCAGAGAATGGAAGACGAAATGGAAACATTAAACTGAACTACTCATATGTTTTAAAGCTAATGGTATTCAAATTTGAAAATGCTTTTGTATAACTTCTGGTGTTATACATATGTCCAGAAACAGACATGAGTGTTCACCTACTCCTACTAATATTGCATATTTCTAATTTTCCATTCAGCTAAGTGATGTCGACATATACATCATTTTAATGATTTATGAATAAAAAATTTCCGTTACGAGATGTTAATATGATTAGGACATCTGACTGACGGTGCTTTTGCTTTCATTGCTTATTTTCAGTTTATATTATTTCCAATTAAAAATGATTTTATGTACACTTGCCCTCAAATTATATTATAGAAATGAATATCTTATTTATTTGATTATTAATATTATTATTTGATTATTAATATTAATGGTGCTAAGGATTTAGAAGAATACCATTACATTCAGATTTTCAGTGTACTGAATGCATTGTACCACCTGCTTTACACACACAGGAAAGGAGGTTTTTCATATAGTAATAAAGGAGTATTAATAAAGTACATAAATTTCCATAAAGATTCGGTACGTTCGTGGATATTTTGTGAATAAAACCATCTAGATAACTTTATGTAAGTCTTTATTTATACATGCTTGTACTTAGCAATCTAGATGGCTGTGTTCAGAAAATGATAAATAATTAAATCTCATGATCGAGATATCTAACACCGTATTAGAAAACGTATTGTTGTGTGGACATAAAAAATGATGGCAGGAGAGTGGAAATTTCTAAACGTATCAGCTTTTACACAAGTATTTTGTTTTCTTCATACATTTTGGTTCACATCTTTATTCATAATGCAGGTAAATATGAATTATGCAGAATAAGAATTAAGTGTTTTCAGTGTGCTTCTGTTTCTCAGTGCATATGCCAGTTTTATAGAACTTTAATGTCTGCTGAAAGAAAGAAGTATTCTTAATTTTCCTGCCTTTGCGTTAAGGACATGAAAAAAAAGTGTTTTGCAGCGTCGTTGCCTTCTCATTTACGACCTATCGCCCTGTTTTTGCTTAATATATCTAACGGTTACATGTCCTGTTATATGAGCATACCCACAGGGGTCAAGCCACATCCCGGCTCAAGCCACACAGAGAAGTCGCCCTCGCAGGGGCCAGCGGCCTCTACGCCACGTGGCTGGGAAGGGCCTATTCCAAATGGCCGCTTGTTTTACGTCGCGCTCACGACGCCAGTGTCCGAGCGCTATCTTTTCCGTCCACAGTCGCAGAGTCTTCTTTCTCGCCGCGGCAGTATAAGCGGCCTCTCGGTAAATCTCGGCCGCACAAACCGAATTGTAGCGCCGGTTGCAGCGAGAATGGGGTCAGCCTTATAAACAAACAACACGACAGCCGTAGCTACAGGAAACCGGCGGTCCAGTGATGCGTAACAGCGGACGACAGAGAGCACAATGAAGCATGCTAAGAGTGTTAAATCTCCGCTCTGGACGACTTGTTTACTGCTTTCTTCCTTGGCCAGGCCATTTGAGTTTGGACGTAAATTACGCGCAACTGTCTCCTATACGGAGGCTGTAAAGTTCTGGATAAAACTTTCTGGCAACCATTAGTAACGACACAAAATGTCTTTAAGTTTCTGTCGTTCGTGCAACGATTGCGAGACTTACTGCCTCTACCGTACGCTTGAGTGGTTTTTAAGGTCGTTCGTTTCTCATTTCCTCTTTGTCGAAGAGTTAAGATTAGAACGATGTCGCCGTTCCGTGTTCATTGATAAACGTAAAGGAAAGTCTTCATAGCACATAATACGAGATATAAGCTGACAGTAAAATTGATTCTTCAAAGAAATTTGACGTTGATCTTTCAGTAAATAGTAGCCATGAGCACTCGTAGAAATTTATCGAAGAGAGGCAAGTCTGAGGTATCACACAAAGCTCGTTATATTTTAAATACCTCATAGATATCCACTCAATGTTGCATTCATGGACTACTTGGACGCCGAAGTGAAAAACAAATTTTATTAGTAAATGAGAACTAATAATTCTATATTAATAATTTGAATATGAATGCTACTTAGATGATTGAATGGTCTTTCTTGCAATTAAATCGCGGTTATCCAATAAATAATGCATAAGAAAATTTTGTTCCATTACCAATAATATTATGTTGCCTCTGAAAAGAGAAAAAAACTAAAACAGAGAAAAAAGGTGGGGTAAATAAATCCGTGAATAGTAGCAAAAACAATCAGCAACAATTATTCAAATAAAACCTTTAATACACGAAGTTCTTACAACTGACTAGAAATTATAAAATGATTTCTACTAGTCACAAATAGATTTATGACCCCATATAGATAATCCTGAAAATTTGTCCTTGTAAATTGTTAGTAGCAATGAAAATTTTTTGTAATGTGGACCACATGGAATAGATAATAGTACGGATGTGAACAATTCATGCATCAATTCTGTACTGCATGCGTCCTATGTTTTCTGTTTGAAGTTCTGCAAGCATTTCATAGATTTTAAAAATTAACAAGCACTCATTGTCAGAACTCTCTATATGGGATTACAAACCTGTGTGGGTCTAGGATAAATTACTTATTATAAATTACTTATTATAAAAAGTCATATATTGAAAAGTTCTTTATTTAAATAAACATTTTCTGTTTTTTAATCTCTTTTCTGTCTATTTCATAAATTTTGATGAGAGTACAACAGAGACACGTGATAAATTTAAGATTAGTTGAACTTCTCGTCACCTAAGTCATACAATGCATTGGGTCCTCCAACGATAAAATCACAAAAACAACTAGAAGGTAAAAACTGGATAGAATCGAACTCACACGTGGACGTACCAGGACTCACATTCATAAGTTGAACAGGAAAAGGGGGAAATAGCAGCGGCACACAAGATTCACACTACCACACACCACACACGCAAGTGTGTTAATATTGCAGTGTCATTGAGGTCTAAGGTATGTTAACAGTCTCAAGTCTCTAACTCATCAGGAAATTGCAGTGGTAAACAAAGTACCTTCTGCCATACATCAGACAAGGAAGCTCGTAGATGTTGCATTATCATTTGGTTCTGAGCTATGTTGATAGTTTCAAGTCTCTACATAATCAGAAGGTTAGTTTAAAATCAACTGCAAGATTTGCACCTAACAACCAAACAAAAAGACTAATTGATACGTTTTGAAATGCCTGTAGCATGTGCAGGAATAAACTTAAAAAAATATTTTTTCATCAAGTTTAGCTACGTTAAAAATGCGATACAGTAGGATCATACAGAATCATTGCTAAAATGCGTAACAATCATGTAGTAAATATAAGGTCTATATTCCTAACTCTTCCCCTTGCTGACGACTATGTCAGCAACAGATTCAGGCAATTAAGGAAATTCTCATTTCTCCATTATTGTTACCTGAAAATCTCGTAATTTAGCTGACTAGTTGCTTCAACTACAATCTAGTGCTTTGAGCTGTTGATATCATACAACGAAAATTTATTCCTCCTCCAAAAATTATCATTCATAATATGTAAATTAACGACTAGAATAGACATAAATTTACTTTGCTGCTGTAAAATCTAAAATACAATAGGAATTACTTCATATATCTTTACCTAGACTGTTTATGACTATGTGTAACGTTCTCCAAGCCCTTTGTATGGCGACTAAAAGCAGTGCTGTCATACTGATACCGTATTTCGATATTCATAACAAAAGCTTTGCTTATTTTACAGTATATTTTACGGTTGCTAATATGTGAATGTAGAATATATTCGGTATTCCCTTATGAAAGTTCAATATTATAACGATGTTACTTTTTTATGAATTTCTTTTGTCTTAGACTCAAATAAATCGTCTTCCATGTATTTAACTCTCTTTCAAAGGTGTGCAAAAATTAGGTGACCTGCCCATGCCATCGTATTCAGTAATTGATTCAGAGAGTATGATGATGATGTTTGGTTTTGTTGGACGCTCAACTGCGTGATCATCAGCGCCCATATAAAGTCCCAATTTTTCACAGTGTCCAATTTTTTACTCAGTCCAATTTAGCCACTGTCACGAATGATGATCATGAAATGATGAGGACAATGCAAACATATAGTCTCCGGGCAGAGAAAAATTCCGAACCCGGCCTGGAATCGAACCCGGGACCTGTGATCCAGAGACAGCAACGCTAGCTACTAGACCACGAGCTGCGGACATTCTGCGAGTGTCGCACACAGCATGTAAACATGAGCATACTTCGAGGTATTGTTATATTATACTTACAAAATTATTATACTCTGTGGCAAGAAAGCGGTGACAACTGTTACATGTAGATTTCCAGATGACTAAGAACCCTTAAATAACGAGATCTTTAGCGACTTATACATACGGCTCTTCGCTTGGAGGGTCATTATAACATCAGGATGTTGTATAAGTCTGAAACCGCGCGACCGCTACAGTCGCAGTTTCGAATCCTGCCTCGGGCATGAATGTGTGTGATGTCCTTAGGTTAGTTAGGTTTAAGTAGTTCTGAGTTCTAGGGGACTGATGACCTCAGAAGTTAAGTCTCATAGTGCTCAGAGCCATTTTGATGTTGAATACGGAACAGCAGTTTCCCGCTTCTGAGTAGACGACACACTGGGACATCGACATGTTCGTGAATAGTGATACACATACCCCTGTGGTGGAGTCTTCGCAGTACTGGAGGCTTCTCCACAGTGGAAATCAGTAGACCTTACTGTTTGGTTAAAACCATTAAGAGCAGTTCGCTAAGTTATCATCTTTGAAATACTGATTTTAAATGTAAAATGTAAGAAGTTACACTTTGATCTTGATTTCAACTGTGCGTCCCTCATGACTGATTGGTAGATACTTTTTCAAACAAAGACCTCACCGTACTACCTGCTGTAGAACAAATAATGAAAATAGAAAACTTGACACCAAGATTGAATCGTGTGACAAAGATGAAGATTGGTGGGACTATTCCTATATCTGAAAGATAATGTGTATCCAAATTTCGACTCAGTCGCCTAATAGTGGCACTAGTGGCGCCACTGTGAGAATGTAAATCATGTTCTCTTTAAATATGCCCTGAAAAAGTCGTGTGCGTTACTTGCTTTTTAGATTGAAAGTGGTGAGTTAATGTTAGTTAATACTAACTTCAAGACGACAAAAACGCCGTTACCAACACCTCAGTGAGTTTGCCCGAGGTCATGTCTTAACCCAACAAGAAGCTGTATACTCCTTCCACGATACTGCAGAAAGATCTGGCAGGAATGTGGCCACTGTAGATGACTGCTGGCAGTGGTGCGCACGAGGATGTACGGTGGCAAAAAAGACCGCGCCCTGAACGGCCACGTGACACTTCCGACAGGGGAGACCATCGTGTTTGGTTTACGATTCTGTCACATCGTACTGCATCTGAAGCAGCAATCTGAGCAGCGGTTGGCATCACAGTGACACAACAGACTGTTACAAATCGGTGACTTTAAGGACAGCTCCGAACGGTACGACATGTAGCGTGCATCCCACTGTCCTCAACCCACCACCATTTTCGTCTTCACTGGTGTCTAGCGAGAGCTCATTGGAGGTCTGTTGTGTTCTCTAATGAAAGCTGGTTCTGCCACTGTGCCAGTGATGGCCGTGTACCGGTTAGAAGGAGGCCAGTCGAGTGCCTGCGGCAAGGCTGTCTGAGTGTTAGACACAATGAACCTATACCTGGAGTTATGATCCGGGGCGCGACTGTATGACAGTTGGAGCACGCTCGTGGGTATACCACATACCTGTACCCTGACTGTAAATTAGTTAGTCAGACTGGTGACTCGACCTGTTGTTCATGAACTACATTCCAAAATTACATCCCAAAATTACAACGGCCGCGCACATATCGCAGTTGTGACCTAACAGGCTCTGCAGAGCATCGACTTTGCCTGGTCGATCATCAGGTATGTCTCGAGTCGAGCACATATGGGACATTATCGGACGATAACTCCAGCGTCATATACAAACAGTATTAACCGTTTCTGTATTGTCCGACCACGTGCAACACGCACTGAATCTCATCTCACAAGCTGACATCCGATACCTGGATAACATAGTAGATGCACGTTTACGTGCTTGCATTCGACATTCTGACTGTTACACCGGTTATTAATGTACCAGAATTTCACATTTGCAATGGCCTATCTCACTCGTACTTTAACCTGTGATCTTCCAATGTTCATCACTTATAGATCTTACCGAGACAAATGTACTCCCGAAATGTCATTAGTCTACGTCAACTATCTGTTGGTGTTGCGACTTTTTCCGTCAATGTATTTTAGCGTAAGGATTCCTGAAATTCGTCTACAGATTCAGTAACTCGTGTACTGAGTTTTAATTCGATAGTGGAGCAACATATAATAAAGTCTTGTGGAAACCGCTAGGAAAGATCAAATTGTAGCTCCTCAGTAGACTGAAGTACGAAGCGTCAAGGGCACTTCGTACGACATATTTCCGTACTTCGAAAGGCACTAGCTATGTCAAATGATCACCAATCCAAATATTCCCAACTACTAGCATTCGGAGCTGCAGTCCACGTGCTGAAAAGGCCATGTTACCCGCATCGCATTCAACAAAGGATTCTCATGACAGTGTCCACACAGCGTACCAGTTTGGGAAGTTTACAGTAATATGGCATTCAGTAATTCTACCCGCGCTTTCTTACACCGACGAAAACAATCACAAACTGCTCATAATCATATTCAAGATTGCATTATGTGTCATTCAAGCGAAAACATAGTTAAAGAACATAGACAACGATTATTTAAGGTCGATTGCACTACGGTTCAACCACAGTCATGTTATTTCTCGCATATGAATTGTGAGAATAAGACAGGGCTAGTACCGGGACATCGATGAAGCAGTTTCTCTCTCGCTCCATATACAAATGTAATGGAACAGAGGAATACGTAAACAGTTGATCCACTGTACAGTGATATACGCAATTCACTGATGAGGAAAAATATGATCTCCACTATCCACCTCAAGAGTGAATGCTGCCTCATGGTGTAGCAACAAGTGACCCGGTAAGGAAAATACGAGTATACTCGGTGGTCCATTGATCGTGACCAGGCCAAATATCTCACGAAATAAGCGTCAAACGGAAAAACTACAAAGAACGAAACTTGTCTAGCTTGAAGGGGGAAACCAGATGGCGCTATGGTTGGCCCGCTAGATGGCGCTGCCGTAGGTCAAACGGATATCATCTGCGTTTTTTAAATAGCAGTCCCCATTTTTATTACATATTCGTGTAGTACGTAAAGATATGTGAATATTTTAGTTGGACCACTTTTTTCGCTTTGTGATAGATGGCGCTGTAACAGTCACAAACGTATGGCTCACAATTTTAGACGAACAGTTGGGAACAGGTAGGTTTTTAAAATTAAAATACATAACGTAGGTAAGTTTGAACATTTTATTTCGGTTGTTCCAATGTGATACATGTACGTTTGTGAACTTATCATTTGTGAGAACGCATGCTGTTACAGCGTGATACCTGTAAATACCACATTAATGCAATAAATCCTCAAAATGATGTCCGTCAACCTCATTGCATTTGGCAATACGTGTAACGACATTCCTCTCAACACCGAGTAGTTCACCTTCCGTAATGTTCGCACATGCATTGACAATGCGCTCACGCATGTTGTCAGGCGTTGTCGGTGGATCACGATAGCAAATATCCCTCAACTTTCCCCACAGAAAGAAATCCGGGGACGTCAGATCCGGTGAACGTGCGGGCCATCCACCTGTCATAAAATATGCTATTCAATACCGCTTTAACCGCAAGCGAGCTGTGTGCCGGACATCCGTCATGTTGGAAGTACATCGCCGTTCTGTCATGCAGTGAAACATCTTGTAGTAACATCTCTAGGACATTATGTAGGCAGTCAGCATACATTGCACCATTTAGATTGCCATCGATACAATGGGGGCCAGTTATCCTTCCTCCCATAATGCCATACCGTACATTAACACGCAAAGGTCACAGATTTTCCACTTGTCGCAGCCATCGTAGATTTTCCGTTGCCGAATAGTGCATATTATGCCGGTTTACGTTACCACTGTTGGTGAATGACGCTTCGTCGCTAAATAGAACGCGTGATAACAGTCTGTCATCGTCCCGTAATTTCTCTTGTGCCCAGTGACAGGACTGTACGCGACGTTCAAAGTCGTCGCCATGCAATTCCTGGTCCATAGAAATATGGTACGGGTGCATTCGATGTTGATGTAGCATTCTCAACACCGACGTTTTTGAGATTCCCGATTCTCGCGCAATTTGTCTGCTACTGATGCGTGGATTAGCCGCGACATCAGCTAAAACACCTACTTGGGCATCTTCATTTGTTGCAGGTCGTGGTTGACGTTTCACATGTGGCTGAACACTTCCTGTTTCCTTAAATAACGTAACTATCCGGCGAACCGTCCGGACGCTTGGATGATGTCGTCCAGTATACCGAGCAGCATACATAGCACACGCCCGTTGGGCATTTTGATCACAATAGCTATACATCAACACGATATCGACCTTTTCCGCAACTGGTAAATGCTTCATTTTAACACGGGTAATGCATCACGAAGCAAATACCGTTCGCACTGCCGGAATGTTACGTGCTACCACGTGCTTATACGTTTGTGAATATTACAGCGCCATCTATCACAAAACGAAAAACGTGGTCCAACTAAAACATTCATATTTCTCTACTTACTACACGAATATGTAATAAAAATGGGGGTTCCAATTTTAAAAAATGCAGTTGATATCCGTTTGCCCTATGGCAGCGGATTTAGCGGGCCAACCATAGCGCCATCTGGTTTCCCCCTTCAAGCTAGACAAGTTTCGTTCATTGTAGTTTTTTTCGTTTGACGCTTATTTCGTGAGATATTCGGCCCGGTCACTATCAATGGACCGCCCGCATCTCGTGGTCGTGCGGTAGCGTTCTCGCTTCCCACGCCCGGGTTCCCGGGTTCGATTCCCGGCGGGGTCAGGGATTTTCTCTGCCTCGTGATGGCTGGGTGTTCTGTGCTGTCCTTAGGTTAGTTAGGTTTAAGCAGTTCTAAGTTCTTGGGGACTGATGACCATAGATGTTAAGTCCCATAGTGCTCAGAGCCATTTGAACCATTTTTTTATCAATGGACCACCCTGTATAAGCAGAGTAAGGATAAATCGGAAACTCATTCTAGAAGTGGAATGGGCCGGAAATGTAATTTTGACTAAGGGCATATTATTATGGCCAGTCGATTATGAGTGAACACTTCGCAAACGGTGAACCTGGTTATTCACGAGCTACTGTCGTGAGTATCTACAGACAGTGGTTAAAGGATGGTGAAGCACGGCGTACACTCACAGAATGTGTAGGTCAGAGGCTTCCCCGCTCTGTAAAGAACCATAGGCAGAAAACTGAGTAGAATGTGGATGCAGGCAAATGTTTTTTTCGAATCTCACCGTTTAACGCAGGGTGATGATAATTAGTCGCAAATGCAAACGACTCCTATTACACATTGCTATACTGACCGAGTTATTTCACCAGTTAAGGCTACAGTGGCGACGAGATCAAAGACCAGTCGTAGCGTGTCGCCTGGTAGGATGAATCTCGTTTCTTGTTACACCATTAAGGCCTGGCCAGACAGAATGCGGCCTGGCCGTCCGGACCGTCCTTGAACCGCAGCCGGCAGGACGCACTGTTGAATCACTTGTTACTGTGTGGGGGCAGTCACAAAGAGTGCGGCTTTGACACACCGCCAACCGGCCTGCCGCACCGGCCGCCGGCGGGTTGTCACAGATTACAGATTCGCCGCAAGCTGCAGCGGCTGCTTGCCTCTATGGCGCATTCAACTTCTCTGCCATCACACTGTAAGCAGCGGCGTGAGGTAGTTTCTCGTTTGCAGCTCGTAGTGAATGCATCATGGACACAAAAATACTTATAGGGTAGGTGAGAGAATACAACCTTTTGCATGATACACGCGATCCTGATTTGGAGGTAGAATACATTTGCCCTCGATATACCCTTGATAGAAAGCTGAATTCTCAAAAATAGTGTTGTCACTGTGACGTCCATAACTTCCAATATCAACTGCTGTACGCTTGTAGTATGGATCAACGATGGCCGGCCGCGATGGTCTAGCGGTTCAGGCGCTCAGTGCGGAACCGCGCGACTGCCACGGTCGCAGGTTCGAATCCTGTCTCGGGCATGAATGTGTCTGATGTCCTTAGATTAGTTAGGTTTAAGTAGTTCTAAGTACTAGGGGACTGATGACCACAGATGTTAAGTCCCATAGTGCTCAGAACCATTTGAACCATTTTTTGATCAACGATCGTCAGGAAAACTAGCGAAAAGAATTGTTTACGACAGAACTGGGATCCATTATCCTTTGGGCATTTTAACATGATATGCTTTCCGTCTATGCTTCCAAGGCAGTTCGGAAACCCCCAAAGTTCTAGAAATCCTTCTTCAGGTTTCTTCTACATCTCTGTCGTAGGAGTAGGTAAATACCTGAGTTGTAGAGCAGTCCATATTGCCTGGCACACTTCTTTCACAATTTCTGAGACTGTTGAACGACCTAACCGAAAAGAAAAAGCTGTGGTCTGGTGACTGTGCCTGTAGTCAAGTATCTGAAAAAGATTAAAATAAATTATCTCGATAGAACGAATAGATAAGTTAATGACCAAAGGTATGACTGTTTAAATTCAATGACAATGTTATGAATACAGTGAAACAAAACAATCTATTCTGTAGAAAGTTCTCTCTAGCGGGACATACGGAACTAGATGTTACTATCGTTTGCTGTATTAGTAAACACTGTGGATAAATTTATCACTCCACTCGTAACTACGTTGTGGGGTAGCACTTTCTTCTGCCGAACCTTTCATATGATACAGCAAAACTGAAATGGAAAAATTTATGACTTCTGCTTGAAGCACAAAGAGGCCACGAATAGTAAAACTTACGTCAAACAAATGGCTAGTCTCTGCCTTGTATCAAATGGCTTCTCCAGTTCCTTGTGCACTTCTCGGTGCTACCTTTTTACCAGGAGATGCAGTTCTTCGAAACATTCTCGCGACATACGAAAATGTTTCAAGAACCTATTTTCGTCAGACTCTAGCTCAATACACAGACGATGGTATTCTCCTAAGCTTTCTCTCTTGCTATTAATGTCGTGCACCCAACATCTTCTCTTCTTGGTGCCATTTCGTATCGCTAGTGCGAGGAGGGGTTCTTCCTCGTCCGAGCTGCTCATTTCTGCACTTTAAAAAAAAGGAAAAAAAAATCACACAAAGATAACGTGTCCCGCGTGAAGCTTCCAAATCGTCTACCGCCAAGGCAATGGCGCTATGCATGCAAGCTTAATAATGGGGTTCGGCCCCTCCCACAGTGTAAGACCTGACAGTTGCCTGTGTGACGTCCCTGGCCGCAGACGGGCCCGGCCACCAGCTGCGCCGTCCGTCGCAGCGGCAGGCCGGATTCTGTCTGGCCAGGCCTTAACGACGGTGAGTCAGGATGTGCTCTCGTCCAAAGACAGGGCTGCTCGAAGCTTGCATTGACGCAGGTAAGTGGGATCCGCCGTAAACAATCTGGGACAGTCACAAGAGCTTCCATGGTAGACGCGGTAGTAATCGACGACACGATGATAGCTGCGGGCAGTGTAAACGTTATTCCGGACCACCTGCATACCATACACTTCGATATCTTCGCTGATGATGATGGTATCTTCCAGCTGGATAACTGTCCACGTCAGAAGTCCAGTATCGTGTTAAAAACGTTTGAGGAAAAGGACAGTGAATTTAATCTGGTGTCTTGGACACCAAATTCACCTGATGCGAACCCGAATGGAATGCATCTGACGCAATATCGAGGTCGGCAGCAGCGCGTCAGTAATTTACAGGCTGTGTGGCGACATCAAGTGTCACAAACCTTCGGAAACCTATCATGATAGATACAGTCACAGTTATCCTGCGTTTCTAAGATGCTCCTACACACCATCAAGTAGGTGGACATAATGATTTGTCTGTCTAGTGAACAGAGTGTAGGGCGCTGCAGTGGTGCGGTGTCTCACAGACCGTGCTCATCTCCTAAAACTAAAGCTGAAGTAGCTGAGCACAATAAGACAAGGGGTGATAATGAAACATAAACTCAATGTGTGTACTTTTAATTAAATATTGATTAATGCGAACAGCATTTTAATCCGACCATTGAATCGAATGTTAACTGAGTACATGCAACTTGCAATATCTATCTGTTTTTCCGTACTGAATGAGAGTTCCTAGGAGTACAATAGTTTCCTTTTTGTCCTCCCGAAAACCAAAAATCTGTTCGTGACAATTACAAATTCACAATTACAAAGTAAGTCTCCCTCTTCTGCGGTTCCATACAAAATACAGCTCTGTGGATTTGGCTCTATCTAACTCCGGAGCCGGAAATAAACACGGAAAAGATCAACACTCGAAGAAAGCTGTTTTGCTACGCAGAAGCCTACTTCTCGGTATCAGGCCGTCGTCACCGTTGGCACGTCGACGGGACCTTAACTGAAGGGCTGGTAGCAGACGACGCATGAGTCCGCCAGCTGTCGACGACGGGAATGTCCGCAGCGATTGTTCTTTTCTTTATTGTTATTTCAGTTGCCCACGGGGGACTGGCTGGTTGAAGCCGAAGCCGCTCGTTAGCCCAAGGTTACAACAACCGTATCTAAAAATGGTAAAAACGTAAGTGACGATTCTGCAAAAAATACATACGTGGGCAGTAGTGACGATTTGTATATAAAAACAAGTGACAATAAACAAGGATTTGTAAAATACACATAGATAAAAATACTGACGGTTTTTTAAAACTCATTTGAATATTTTATATTACAGTTAAAATATAGTCACACTTGAACGTCAATGATGCGATGCTGTAATGGTGATGCGAGGTGACACTCGAAAAAATTGTCATGATAAAGGTGCGATGAGGAGTATGACCGTGGGGCCCTGTAGAACTGCAAGTAGCGACTAGACGTCTGCAACATGGATGAAGAGGGAAGGGCAAAATTGGTCGATGGTGTGAGGCGGAACGTCGTGAATAGGATTGGAAAGAGGGGTATATCTCAGAACGGATTTCATCGTAGGGAATTGGGAGCGGGAGAGAACGGATAAGGCATGGGGGTGCATGGAGCGTGGGATGTGGATATAATGTTGTGGTAGCAGAGTACCGGGATTGGTGGTAAGTGTGGGGAAAATTGGGTGCTGGGACTAGGTTTTACGAAATATGTATCGTATTCAAAGGTGCTCTAGGAAGCGGAGAACATTTGGAAAGTGGATGACTTCGTACAGCATGCGAGTCGGAGAAGGTAGGCGAAGAGGAGTGCATTTCTTTCCAGGGTTTCAAGGAACGTAAAGAATTTAGACGAGGCAGATATCTAGGCAACGTTATTGTAGGTTACGATGGGGTGGATGAAGGATATATAGGTGAGGATAATGGTAGAAGTGTGTAGACACCAAGTGCGTCCTGTAAGTAATTTTAGTAGTTTTAGTCGGTTTCGGCTTTGTGTTGGATGGTAAGAAAATGTACATTCCATATCGAGATTTACTCCTAAATACTTAACTTTTCTAGTCGGAGGGATGCCGGATGGGACGGTTGGAGATGGAGAGATGGAAATCTGAATTACGGCAAAGCCGAGTGGAACGATAAACTTTGGCGACTTTTCTTTTCTGTAAGTTGACTTGAAGTTTGAACGCATTGCACCAGTCGACTAGGAGATTCAGGTGGCGTACGATGGAGGCATGGGAGAGCTGTAGGGTATGATGAGCGGCTAGATAGGTGGTGTCGTTAGCATATTGCAGGAGGTACATTGATGATGGCGGCTTGGGAACGTCTGAAATGTACAGTACGTGAAGGAGAGGTGAGAGGACCGAGCCTTGAGGCATACCTGCATCAGGGTGAAAGATGCGGGAGCAAGCATGGCTGATTGTGACGTATGTAGGACGGTGTTGAGGGAAGGATGCTACTAAGCGGACACAGTTAACTGGGAGTGCGTAGGTTCGTAGCTTAAAGAGCACTTCAGAATTCCACACCCGGTCAAACGCTTTTTGGTTATCAAGAGAGGCAAATATAGCGGACATTGTTTACACATTTGATGGGAGATTAGGTAGGAAAGGTGAAGAAGTGAGTAGTTAATGGAACAGTTGGGATGAAAGCCTCAATGGGTATTGGGAATCTGTAGGTGGGTTGCAAGGTGCTGATGGAGTCATTGGGTAAGAATGGTTTCAGACATTTTGCTGAAAACCGACGTGATGCTGATTGGTCGATATGACGAGGTCTGCGAGTGTGGTTTATCAGGTTTCAGGACGAGGAGAAGGTTTGGAGGAAACTGTAGTTATGGAACATTGGACAGTTGGGAGTGGGGTTTTTTCTGTAGGGTCTACGGAATGCTCTTCAACACACTGTAGAGTCTTTAGGTGTTTCGTTTAGTTTAGTGAATGTCATATGTCAGTCCCGACGTCGTTTGGTTTGTAAGAAAGTGCAAACGTATCTCTGGATCTGCCATGTCTTCGTCACAAGTACGAAAGTATTCTCTGTAGGTGCGACGGGATACTTGGCGCAGAGTGAGAGCACGTGGAGGAGGAGGAAGGTCGTAGTAGAGAGCTCGGACTGGATAATGTTGGAAATGGCACCCGACACGGTGCGTGTAAGAAGTCAGTATCACATTGGATGTCGTCAAGATTTTTCCACAATGATCCCTGGGTTTCTTTAAATAGCTGTTTTCCAGGAAGAGACGTTCTGCCACCTAGTGACTAGTGACCGGCTGTGAAAGTGGTCTTGCGAGGTGGCCAGCGACCTCTTGGTGTCGCTTGGTGAGGTACCTGGTGGTCCGTAGCTCACAGGGCGCCTACTGGCTGTATACTTGAGGTATACTTGAATATCTCGCGTGGCTACAACGGACCGCGTGAGATTTGATTTCCGTGACACGTGCGTTTTAGCCGTCTTGTGTGTTGTGGCTGGTGGCCCTGGGCGCCGTAGCACAACAGAATTGGCTGGAGTCTGCGACAGCCACATCTGATCACTGTAGCACAGAGGGCCGCCGAGCGCCCATAATAAATGCAAGCCTCTCTTGGGCGGCCTGAAACAAAGTCGTGCCTGGATACTAATGAAAAAAAAACATGAAAGATAGAGTTTGCGGGCCAAACGTCTCTTAGGAATAGGCCCTGAAGGATGGGAGAAGTAAAAGTAGTCCATCCTGAAAAATACGGTTTTGAGGAATCAGCTCAGTCGTAAAAGTACTTCGGGCAGTGTTACTGGAGTTTTATTAAAGTAGGAACCAGTGGGTAGCATCATCCTACCAAAATTGTATATATTGGGAAAAGTTAGGTCCGTGAAGTAACAGCTGGCCCAGATATTTTGTTCGAAGAAAACGCATCGGGTGTCGCCTAAGGACGGATCAGCATCTGATGGTCATTCCAGCTCAATTGCACAGTACAGTTCTTAATTATTCATCGTATGCTGGCAAATTCAAAATATGAACAGTCTCGTAGAAGGTGAATTTAAATGACGATATGACGAAAACAATAGACTTAGACGTTGTTAGCTTAAATGAACGACGTTCATGATGCATCGTTTCGTCATCTCTCACCTTACTGATTTGTATGTAGTGCGATGCATATTCTCCTGTTGTGAACTTCTCATTGTCGTGTAAAAGAGACGCAAATGACTGGGGGCATGCCAGATTGTATCGCCTTGAAAAATATGTTGCGTAGTTGCTACGCACATTCAGAACTATCGCGGCTGTTCTCCAGCCAACAGTGTTATTGTGCGGGACTGCTACGGTCGCAGGTTCGAATCCTGCCTCGGGCATGGGTGTGTGTGATATCCTTAGGTTAGTTAGATTTAAGTAGTTATAAGTTCTAGGGGACTTATGATGTAAGATGTTGAGTCCCATAGTGCTCAGAGCCGTTAGAACCATTTTTAGTGTTATTGTGGTTCAGGCTGGAATAGTTATAAAGTTAAATTTAAAAATGTTTCTCTGTAATTCCAGTTACCGACTACTGTATGAGTTCCGAGAATTGTGGAGTGTGACAATGGTATCTTTGCATTTGTCTTGGAACTGCAGTACACTAAATTAATTGGAGTACACAGGGCCTCGGAAATACAGTATAATGTGTTCTACTAGAGTTGTGTACTATTTATTTGAGGTTGTACGAACGTCCTACTGAACTCTCTTGGTTATTGATAATAGTAGCTATGCCACACCACTTTTCGTGCAACGTACGAACAACTGCAGACCAGGTAAAGGTCAGGTAGCTTTTAACAGATAGAGGACGTGCGCATGGACTATGAGTACTAATAAGCAGAAGGTAGGTCTCAGTTATCTGTTATCGATCACGTGTCCCCGTTAATACTCCGCTTGTGGCTGCAGACAGCCCGTTGCATTACACTACGCTAACGTTTCAAATGTGAACCGCAAGAGACATAGCACGATTTTTATTTCGTGACTGACTCAAGGTATCAAAACGAGGTTTTCGGCAAGTAAGGGTATGGAGTGGGACACTTAATTTTCTTAACTCCTGTATAAAATGAGATAGTGAATCAAATATACTTTTTAAATGGTATGCTGCACACTTTTTAATGGTATTAGATACCTCCTTAAAAGACCTATGCGGGGATGTAATGCTTGTTACTTGCGATGTTTTTACCGTTATAACCGATTCCAAAAGCCTTCAATTGCAACTTTGGTACGTTTCTCGGATACTTTTGGAAAAAAAACGTTACTTCACTGTACTTTTCCTGTCAAGAGCTCTCTACTGCCGTTAGAAACAGTCCAACGTTCCATTAAAAAGAAGTCTCGGTTGGTTGTTACAGGACTTAGGAGAATTAAACGCAACAACGTCTCTCTTCATTCGATAATTAACAGAAATTTTGAACCCTTCACTATGTTAATCTTGTGTATCTGCAGAAGTAGATATAGAGATAACAACAGTAGAGTGGGAATAGTGTTATCGAGTACGAGCCAGCGTACCGATGCAAATGTGCTGTGATTACGTTGCTATCTCCGGCGGTACTCTGTTTATAGAGCCGTGTTTATAGCGTCGTGTTCCACAGAAGCCTCGGTCCCACATGTTAATCGACACAGTACACGTAAACCCATTAATACCGTATCACTGCATACGTACAACTAACAATGTATTATGTACAGTGACTACGTTGAGTAAATGTAAGGGTAATCTTTACATCTTTTAAATACATTCTGTACTACAAGGATTCACGGTGGTGTTCAGAAATTCTTCTTGCAGTGTAGTTTAAGAGGACGGGAAAACTGGTAACATATTGTGACGGAATTGTCCTGCCGTTTCTTCTTTATTTTCCTGTAATGAGTGTTATGCATGTACCTGGAAAGCGAAAAAATTCTGTGAATATATGTGCTATATATTTTCTGTTAGTGAGTGCTATGTCCAGAGGGATTAATATCTGTGAAAAATCAGACGGACGGACATGTGAACTTTGGTGGAAAGAAGGAAGGAAAGAGAAGGTTATTCGAGCGGTTTTTCTGGATATCGAATGCCATAAGCATTTGAAAGATTCAGGGACTAACAATTAATGAAAGATTTGTACAGAAGATTGAATAAAGAACTTTGTGGCAATTCTGCAATCAATTTTATGAGCATTGGAGAGTTGATATGTGAGCTATAAACGTTGGAAGAATGTGGAGTACTTCTGAATTATGGCGAGGAACGACTGCTTAGTTAATAATGCTATGTGAAGGCATAAACATATATTCGCTTTATGGATGGATGATGATGTTTGGCTTTCGGGGCGCTCAACTGCGCGGTTATCAGCGCCCGTACAATTCCCAAACCTTACTCAGTCCAGTCTCGCCACTTTCATGAGTGATGATGAAATGATGAGGACAACGCAAACAGACAGTCTCCAGGTGGAGAATATCCCCAACCCAGCGCTCAACTGCGCGGTTATCAGCGCCCGTACAATTCCCAATCCTTACTCAGTCCAGTCTCGCCACTTTCATGAGTGATGATGAAATGATGAGGACAACGCAAACAGACAGTCTCCAGGTGGAGAATATCCCCAACCCAGCGCTCAACTGCGCGGTTATCAGCGCCCGTACAATTCCCAATCCTTACTCAGTCCAGTCTCGCCACTTTCATGAATGATGATGAAATGATGAGGACAACGCAAACAGCCAGTCTCCAGGTGGAGAATATCCCCAACCCAGCGCTCAACTGCGCGGTTATCAGCGCCTGTACAATTCCCAAACCTTACTCAATCCAGTCTCGCCACTTTCATGAGTGATGATGAAATGATGAGGACAACGCAAACAGCCAGTCTCCAGGTGGAGAATATCCCCAACCCAGCGCTCAACTGCGCGGTTATCAGCGCCCGTACAATTCCCAATCCTTACTCAGTCCAGTCTCGCCACTTTCATGAATGATGACGAAATGATGAGGACAACGCAAACAGACAGTCTCCAGGCGGAGAATATCCCCAACCCAGCCGGAAACCGAACCTGTTACCCCGTGATCCAAAAGCAGTAACGCTAGACACTAGACCATGAGCTGCGCATTTAAGTGATGAAAACCCTACACTTACGTATTGGGCTATGCTATCAAGTATTGTAAAAGGGTATTGTGAGTAAATTGTAAATATTAATCCCAGCTAGACTCATACATACCTCGGACTTTATTTGCAATTTCAAGAAAAGTTGTTTCATTCAAACCAATTTGTACCCCAAGAGCGACAATAATTACTTTAGTATATGTTCCCAGGAGCTCAAGAAAATAGTCACGCCATTTTTGCTACATTAGCGGAGGCAGTGTTTACAGCATAACTCGTTATCTTCACACGTCAGGAAGTAGAAGGGACTTCCTTGTATAGGTACTTCCTAGAGCATCGAATAACGCTGACGGTAAAAGTGGACAAAATAAACAGAGTTAAGTGTGCATAAGCAGAGCCAACGTACAGTTTAATCTCTTAAGTGTATGGTTCAAATGGTTCTGAGCACTATGGGACTTAACATCTGTGGTCATCAGTCCCCTAGCTCTTAGAACTACGTAAACCTAACTAACCTAAGGGCATCACACACATCCATGCCCGAGGCAGGATTCGAACCTGCGACCGTAGCAGTCGCGCGGTTCCTGACAGAAGCGCCTAGAACCGCTCGGCCACACCGGCCGGCTCTTAAGTGTATAAATAAGGTTTATTTAGAAGCAAACACGCAGACGAAAGTAACTGGACATTTTGTATATTTACTTGTAATGCAACAGCTACGACACATAACTAGAGACCTGTTAAATGATACAGGCTTTGGCGTCAATAACATAAGTATACCAAGTTCATTAAAAAAGTGAACCAGAAGATACGCTATCACGGAAGCGTAGCTAGCGACACGTTAAATGGTACACTCCTTGGCACCTATTACATAATTAATTCAAGTTTGTTAATATTTTAATTCAGGAGATATGCGCAATCTAGTGTAAATTTATTTGTTTCTGCTAGGGAGGTACTGAATCGAATTGGGGAGAAAAGGAATTTGCTGCATAACTTGACTAGAAGAAGGGTTCGGTTAATAGGACACTTTCTGAGGCATCCAGGGGTCATACATTTAGTATTGGAGGGAAGCTCGGAAGGTAAAAATCGCAGAGGCAGACCAAGGCATGAATACACCAAACAGACTCAGAAGGATGAAGGTTGCAGTAGTTACTCGGAGATGAAGAGGCTAGCGCGGCATAGAGTAGCATGGAGAACTGCATCAAACCAGTCTCTGGACTCAACAACAAACTAAGACTCTGTGAACACTGTACTGATAACTGACGATGTTGTTGGGTCAACATTGGGGGACCTACGGGTCGTCTGTAGAAGTACACGTGATCACGCGACACGATTCTATTGATCCGCTGTCCAATCTCTATGACTCCGTGAACACTACTCATATCTGACGATGTTGTTAGGTCAACATTGGGACACGTTCAAAATGGTTCAAATGGCTCTAGGCACTATGGGAGTTAACATATGAGGTCATCAGCCCCCTAGACTTAGAACTAATTAAACCTAACTAACCAAAGGACACCACACACATCCATGCCTGAGGCAGGATTCGAACCTGCGACCGTAGCAGCAGCGCGGTTCCGGACTGCCCAGAACCGCTCGGTCACAGCGGCCGGCTTGGGATACGTACGGGTCGTCTGTAGAAGTGCACCCTGTTCAACACTGTGCGCTGAACGGTGTTTTCCAAAACACTTGTGCCTGCGCCAGGTTTGTAGTTGGTCGTCCGATCTGCCACAAGTCGCCGCCTATCCTGCATTAGAGAGGGGGCACGCCTCCGATCCCTCATCTCTGTGATCAGTATGTATGTCCTATTTCGTGTAATCTAACTCGTGGTTTCATCATCCTTCAACTACTTTCTGCAGACGCTCACGACAGTAGCACGCGAACAACCGACCAGCTTCGCTGCTTCCGAGATGATCGTTCCCAGGCACCGAGCCCCGACAATGTGGCTTTTGTCGAAGTCACATATGTCAATGGATTTCCGAATTTTCTCACTTATTATCGCTATAACGATTCTCCATTCGTCTTTGTTCTGTACATATTTCCCTTACTTGCCACGTGCCCTCAACGCCACCATGCAGCACTGAATCTCGAGGTGGGCAGTGGTCATAATATTTTGGCTCATGATTGTAGCCTGCTACATTATTGAAATAGATGACTCATCTTACCATATGCATGTATAATCCATTATGCTTTAGATAATGACGACTCTGTAAATCTTATGACATTCACTTCAGCAGTTGTCACTGTGATTTCCAACGTGACACCAACAAAAATTGTTACTATACAGCATCATTTATCGACAACACTTCAATAAATGTTTTATTTCATTGCGACTTCTTTATTACGGCCTTGCTACGCTGTGACAGTTATGATGACAACTCAGTGTCCAATACGTATTTCAAAATTTTTCTTGTGCCTTTATCTGCCATCAGCGTAGTTTCGGTATGGTGATTAACGGATTCTGCACAGTGAATTTAATGGATGGTCGGTTCCCTTTCCTGTCCCATCCCATTAGCCCCTGTGATGGAATACGTGTACCCCAGTTGCCTACGTGCACTTTTAGTCATGTGAAATTGAGCGAATGGGTTTTTAATGTTCGCGAATCGTGTAACTGAGGCCTAACTTGAGTGACAACTAGGTATTCATCTAGTCGGGAGTGAGAAACCTCCTCAAAAGCGCATCTAGGCTGCCCGGCATAGCGACAGGCGTATTTGATCCGGGGACGGGGACTGCTTAACATGCACGACCTTGAAGTTCGCAGCACTTCCTTCTTTCCAAATCGCCCAGTCAGCCTCTACAGCACTGCATTCGCGCCGAAGCGGAGTTCCCAGATCTTTAGCCACTGAATACCACTCCGCATTTTTAAAAATCTGAGCATAACGATATATGTTTTTCCCTTTGTAACGGACCCTCTAATGAGTGAGAGGATGGAAGGTTGCCGAAAGTTGAGCGACGGCTGCCGTAGGGTTAATGTACGGTATGGGAGAAATAATTTTCGCCATCTTGCTCAGTGTTGACAAGATGCATATGTTTTTATGACGTGACGATTAACTGTTATGTACGGCAGAAATGTGACATCCATAAATAATAAGGTTTCGTAGAAGCATATGGTACCATCTGTAGTAAATAATACGAAATTAAATTAACCCGTTTCCCATACCAATGTTCAAAGAGAGAGGAATGAAATTTTGAATATTTATTAAAGTTTTGCAATAGCTTTCCTCATACGTGCTATTAGATGGTAGTCCAGGTCTTTTCAACAGCATCCTTGGATGTAGAAGCTTCTTTGTTTAACAACCGCCTCATGGTTAATAAAGTATGTCTTCACATCACAGTCACAGTTGTCAAGAATCCGCTCATTATAAATGCACATTCCGGTTCCAGTCGCAAGCTTTCTTCGTATCACGATGCCATTTAACGTAATGCCCAACAAAGCGTCAATGAGTACAAGAGACGGTTCACTGAGTAATACAGAGACAGGTATCCTGCATACTTTGGCAGCAGTTGCAAGGCGGCACAAAAACATTCGAATAACCACCGACAAGTCCCGATGAAAATATCGCCACCATCAAAAGAATATGAATCATTCCCTCCTAAGGCATCGACTACTAATGGCCGGCCGTTGTGGCCGAGCGGTTCTCGGCGTTTCAGTCTGGAACCGCGCGACCGCTACGTTCGCAGATTCTAATCCTGCCTAGGGCATGGATGTGTGTGATGTCCTTAGCTTGGTTAGGTTTAAGTAGTTCTAAGTTCTAGGGGACTGATGACCTCAGATGTTAAGTCCCATAGTGCTCAGAGCCATTTGAACTATTTGCTGACCAGTCACAGTACGGTCGGGCGCAAACGAACAATGAGATTTGCGTCAAATCCTGTAGTGTCTCAACGGAATGGATTCAGATGCCACACAGATCACTTATTCGAGCTAGTGCATTGATGTGAGATGATGCCTGTAGATAGTGTCTTTTGATGTGCCCAATAAAAAGTAGTCACAAGGAATCGGATCGGGTGAATACGGTGGCTAGTCAATCCATCCACCAGTAAATGTACAATATCCAACGCACTCTGCTTCCGAAGTTTTAATCAAGAAAGCGAAACAGCGGTGTTGTGTGGCCAATCTTGCTTGAACCACTCGGTACCTGTTCGATCATCCAACGCTAGGTGTTTGGGGAGAGATTGTTCCTTGTTCCAAAATTGCAACGAAACGCTCACTAGTGACCGTTTCGAAAGAAAAGTCCTTAACGTCTTTGCTGCATGTCGCGGCCCAAATAGTAACTTTGAAAGAATACAGTGATTTCGCTTCATACAGATGGGGATTTTGGGAATCCCAAAGTCGCCACTTTTTCACGACTCCATACAAGTGGAAGTGTTCTTCACCTCTGCACCATTTTCAGCCAACATCAAATCCTTCATTATCAATCATTATGAGAATATGTTTCACAAAGTCAGCCCTTTGTCGCACAGCTCGCACTGATATGGTCAGGTGGCTTTGGATATTGAATGCAAACATTTCTCTACTTCCTACTTACTGGAACACTTCAAAACAGTCTCTGCTCCAATTCTTCTTCCGAATTTCCTTGAATTTTGCTGAATAACTCAAGAAATCATGGCGTCATTTTCAAGCGTAACTACAGTTTACTTGGGGCACAAATTCCTCGCTAGACTATCAGCCGCGCTACCTATCCCTTGAAATTTGGCGAAGCACATGAAAATGGTTCTCGCCACAGATCCTTTTGGAACTTTAAATCGTTTCGAAAACTGCAACCTGTTATCGTAGGGTTGTGTTCTAACCTGTGGTATTCCAGTACCAGAAAACATGTCGTTCAGCGCAGTCCTTGATTTCAGTGCCTTCCTCCGGTACGTTAACCTCCTTTACCATTTCAACGGTGGATCTGGTGAGTCTGGACTGTGGCGCACCATTTACAGGCTCTATGCATTGTGATTACACCGCCATCTGTTAACAGATTTTCGAACTACTTCAAAACTTTTGTGTAACGTTCGTACAAGTTTCTTACAGCTTTCACAATAAACTTACCTTCAGTTCCACTTGTCTATCGATCTTAGTTTTCGAGAGATTTAATTTTCAAATCAGGCATTCCTTCGCCTAACACCCTGAATATTGCTGTTGTACAATGTTTACGATGACCTCATGTATTCGGGTGATATAAAAAAGATTGGGCTACGAATGCTGTTATGAACACGTACGTATTTTATTGTTGTCAATTTGTCTCCTACTGGTCTGGGGATTAGACAGAAAATTGTTTGCCTTCCTGATCTCAAACAATTATCATGAATACTTTTTGCAATCTTGACAAATAAAGGATTAATTATAAGAATCCAATAAGTTTTGAAATTCATTGAGCATTTATTTCCGACCTATGTCACGAAACAACAGAGGAGCAATAGATTCAATAACTGCATCGCCCGATGTCCACGAGAAATACAGGCCGCTGCGCTTACTTCAGGGCTCAGCTCACTCGGTTCCTCAGTTCGACAGACAGACAGCGTTACTACGTCTGTTAATTCGTAACTGGGTATTTACGTACAAACGAAAATTGCATCTTCTAGGTCCTCCAAAGATCGGAAGTCCAGGCCTACAAACAATTTGTTACGTCTGTACTGGGGCACAATGCAATTAAAATAGTGCCAAAATCTTTATCGATTGAATGAGTCACCACATCTTGTATGAAATGAGGACTGTTAAGCAGAAGAGACTAATTACAATAAACAAGTCGTTATACTACTGATGACACCAGAGATATTAAATTGAAGCATAATGCGAAGTTGTTTAATTTGTTGTAGTACTAGTAATCAGAAAGATTTCAAAACGAAAGATTCCAGTGGAAGACGTATTTCAAGTTAACACGGAAACACCCAGTTGCGAGTTAACAGGTTTAGAAAGGCATTTTGTCTGCTGAGCTGAGCGATCTATCTCAGGCCTACCCTCTCGCCGTAAGCAACGCGACCCGTCTTTTTCGTGAGTCTCGCGCATCGCCAGGTGACGCAAAAGCTATACGTTACGATATTACAGTGCCTGGGTTATTCTGAAGACAATGCAAAGTTCCTTTGGACATTTATGCATGTCCAAAGGGACAGCCACCGCGGCGGCTACAGCCGTTATGAAACAATTTACATGAATTCGCAATTGCGAGTAAGGACAACCATCAATGGAATGACGGCAACGAAAATTTGTGCCGGACCTGAAATGGAACCCTGCTTCCCCGCTTATCGCGAGCGGTCGCCTTACTATTTGGCTATCCGTGTAAGAGTCACGGCCAGAACGAAACTTCCGTATTTCGTCAACCATGTGTCTATTACCCACACTCGTCCATCCGTTATGTATACTGAAATCCCTGAGAAACTGGTATATGCATTCGTATTCAAATACAGAGATATCTAAACAGACAGAATAATGCGCTGCGGTCTGCAACGGCTATATAAAATAACAAGCGTCTGGCGCAGTTTTAAGATTGGTTACTGCTGCTACAATAGCACGTTATTAAGATTTAAGGGAGTTTGAACGTGGTGTTATAGTCGGCGCACGAGCGATGGGTAACACCATCTCCGAGGAAGCGAATAAGTGGCGATTTTCCGGTACGACCATTTCACGAGTGTACCGTGAATATCAGCAACCTGGTAAAAAAAATCTACGACATCGCTCTGGCCGAGAGAAGATCGTGCAAGATCAGGACCAACGATGGCTGAAGAGAATCGTTCAACGTGACAGAAGTGGCTGCAGATTTCAAAGCTGGGCCGTCAACAAGTGTCAGCCTGCGAACCATTCGAGGAAACATCATCGATATGGGCTTTCGGAGCCGACGGCCCACTCGTGTGTCCTTGATGACTGCAACACTCAAAGCTTTTCACCTTGCCTGGTCCTGTCAACACTGGCACTGGACTACTAACAAATGGAACCTTGTTGCCTGTTTGGACGACTCTCGTTTCAAATTGTATCAACCGGATGGACTTGTAGGACTATGGTGACAACCTCATAAATCCGTGGACCCTGTATGTCACAGGGGACTGTTCAAGCTGGTGGAGGCTCTGTAATGCTGTGGGGCTTGTGCAGTTGGAGTGATATGGGACCGCAGATACGTCTAGATACGACTTTGACAGGTGACATGTACTTAAGCATCATGTATGATCACCTGCATCCATGCATACCCATTGTGCATTGCGATGGACTTGAGAAATTCCAGCAGGACAATGCGACACCCCACACGTCTATAATTGCTACAGAGTAGCTCCAGGACCACGCTTCTGAGTTTAAACACTTCAGCTGGTCACCGAACTCCCCAGACATGAACAGTATTGAGTATATCTTGGACGCCTTGCAACGTGTTGTTCAAAAGAGATCTCTACCCCCTGGTATTCTTACAGATTTATGGACAACCCTGCAGGATTCATGGTGTTATTTCTCTCCAGCATTACTTCAGACATTGGTCGAGTCCATTTCACGTCGTGATTCGGCATTTCTGCGTGCTCGCTGGGGCTCTACACGGTATTAGGAAGGTGTAGACGCTTGTTTGGCTCTTCAGTGTATATTCCCGTACAAGTCAGACTTTGTACTTGAAGGTGGCTTGCCCGGTATCGGAACTTTACATCGTAATCAGAATAACACAGTCACTGCAATATCCTGTCTATCTGCCGATATCGTGCAAGCGACTTTCAAGTACAACGACAGACTTGTTCGGGAATATACATAATGGAATTACTAGTACTGGTCGTAGACGCATGGTTGACGACTTACGGACATGCAGTTGTGTCCAAAGAAACTTTGAAGCGGAATCGGAATAATATAAGCATTGCAATGATGTATCTATCTGCCGATACGGGGCAAGCGACTTTTAAGTACAACGTCTGACCTGCACGGGAATATACATAATGCATGTATGAGTACGGGTAGTAGACGCGTGGTTGACGACATATCGAAGTTTGGGTCTAGCCGTGTGTCGTGCCTGGATAGCTAAAAGGTAAGAAGACCGCTCGCGAAAAGCGGAAAATCAGGGTTCGAGTGCTGGCCTGGTACAAATTTTCACTGCCGTCATTCCAGTCTACAGCTGATGGTTGTTCTTACTCGCAATTGCGAATTCGTTTAATGCACAACGCTGAAGCAGTCAATCGCAGCTCAAGCTTCTGGAGGGCAAGTGATATCCATTACTCAATACGGAATCCGCGTGATGTCCTCGCCTGACGCACATCGATCCGAGGAGCGTGCTGTAGATTACATGCGCCTTGGGACTCATCACACACAAAATGGAAGAAAATCGCAACACCAAGAAGGACTTTCAAGACATAAATGAAAGCTGACAGATGTGTTTATACTTCCGAAATGTAATATCTATTCACATTTCACGCCATTGGCGGAAGAGTGGCGCTTGTTGATATAAATATAAGCAATGACGTTCTTGAGCATTAGTTACCTTAGAGACTGGAAGTTGTGAGTTTATGGTAATGAAGAATGCACTTAAGGCAACAAAGACGTCATTACCAGCACTTCAATAGGGCTAGAAGACGTTGAATGTTCCTTCCGCGATATTGCAGAAAGACTTGGCAGGAATGTAGTCTCGGTACATGACTGCTGAAAGTGTTGGGCAGGAGGATGTACGGTAGCGAGAAGACCGGGCTCTGGACGGCGACGTGATATTAGCGAGAGGGAGGGCCATCGTGTTTCGTGTACGATTCTGTCGCATCGTACTGTATCAGCAGCAGCAAAATGAGCAGCAGATATCACCACAGTGACACAACGAACTGTTACAAATCATTGACTTCGAGGATAGCTCCGGACCAGACGCCCTGTAGCGTGCACTCCACTGACCCGAAACCACCACCACATGGGTCTCCTGTGTATTCTGATGAAAGTTGCTTCTGTCTTCGGGCCACTGATGGCCAGTGTTGATTAGAATTAGGCCAGTCGAGAACCTGCAACTAATCCGTTTGCTTGCTAAACACACAGACTCTCCGCCTTGAGTTACGGACTGGTGTGCGAATTCGTAAGACAGCAGGAGGACTCTCGTGTCTATCCCACACACCCAGACACCAAATTTGTAGGTCAGTCTGGTTATTCGACCTTTTATGCTGCCATTTATGAACAGCATTTCAGGGACTATTTTCCATTCGGATAACGCTCGCCCATATACCGCTGTTGTAACCCAACATGTTCTACAGAGTGTCGATACGTTGCCTTGGTCAGCTTGATAGCCAGATCAGTTTCCAGTCGAGCACATATGAGGCATCATCAGACGACAACTTCAGCATCAGCCACATCGAGCACTAACCGTCCCTGTACTGCCCAACCAAGTGCAGCAGGCATGGAGCTCAACCCCACAAATTGACATCCGGCATCTGTATACAAAAATGCATGCATGTTTGCGTGCTTGTATTCAACATTCTGGCGGTGGCACCGGTTGCGAATGTAGCAGCAGTTCACATTTGGAATGTCGTGTCTCGCGTTCTCATTAATCTATGATATTACAATGTTAATCAGTTAAGTACTTTACCTACTGTACAGGATGGCAGCCAGTCGAGTAATATTTTAGGGGATTGGTTTTAAAAAGAATTATTCCAAAGGCCCAGTGGAATCTTTACAATTTTTCTCCCAGAGTAATTCACGCCGTCCGTACGTGACACAAGTTGCTTGTCTTTCAGAACCGAGGCAGTTCTGTCCAGCTTTAGCTAAAGCTGCTGACGGGAGACGCCCTGAGCCCTCTGCTGAAACTGCTAGCGAATTCACGTCATTGATTTTAGCTAATAGCGTGCGCGGGATACCGATCACGTGTGTGGACGCCGGAGCGTCCTGCGGAGCAGAACACATTCGCTTCTCTCTCTTGTAATCCAGACCTTGAGCGGAACAAACGTCTTTTTGGAAGGCAGAGCCTCCGGCTCTGCCTTTCGCGACCGGTCGCCAACGTAAGTTAACATGAACCACTTCCCCTTCCGTTGCCCATTTTAATTAGTTATTCGACCTTCTAGACGCCTAAACGTGCTAACTTCCAGCCCTAGGTGCACCCTTTGTACTCCGTATATTGAAATATATCCTGTTCATTGTACTTAATTTCCCGATTTGTAATTTAAGGGCAGCCCTGGATGCCCAGTATTGCATCCTGACCGCTCGACCTCCTGCACGCTGTCGCCACGAGGCATATTTAACAGCCTTCTTCCCCCTTCCCTGCCAAGCTATACATTAACATCAGATGCAGAAGTCCCTCGTAAACTTACCCTAACTTTACACTACAGAAATGTACTCCAAAAACTTTATTACTCTACATTATTTACTTTTTGGTGTTGAGATTTTTTCCGTCGTTGTATTTGATCTGGAACTATTTGTCAATGATTAATTTTTACGATAGTGACTAGTAAAGTATTATGTGTAAGATTGCAAGAAGTTTCAGTATTCATAGATCGCTATGGCAGGAAGCAACAGAGGTGCAATAGATTCCAGACTTGTATGGCTAGAGTGACGCTGGAGCAGCTAATCGAAGTTCAAGCTACTGGGAAGCCTGTGAGTGTCGTTACTTGATACGCAACAGGCTTGATGCCGTCGTCTGGTGTGCATCGATGCAAGCTGCGTGGCGCAGGTTAAATGCGCCTTTAGAGACATCGTCTTTGATCATCGCCGGCCTAAACCATCGACGTGAAACTAGCGATCCTCTGGTGTAAATGTACCTTTAATTCAAGCCATTATGTTGGTTACACAGCAACATTTCATCACTAATTCGCACAGCTTACATTCTCACAAAAATATTATTTTAATTTGAATTTTCCCTCGGAGTACTTTTAAATTTCCGCACTTCCGTCGTGTGATATAGCACAGTAGCAAGCCAGGCGGGTGCACAGTGGCAGCCAGGTGACACTGCAGCCTCGCGCGGCCGCTACCCGCCGGCACCGGCGCGACTGGATGGCAGAGGCTCGTCCCAGCTCCCGGCGATGCCAGCGCCGCCACGCGGCCATTACTCGTGGTTACGCCGCGTCAGCCGCCCCGCCGCCCTAATCATCGTAAGTCACGCCCGCCGCGCGCGCGCGCGCGCGCCTGCACACGACGTTATTCTCAATTACTCTGCATTATGTCTCCGCGCTGCGGATTATCTGCCTAAAATATGATTACTTCGCTGGCGTGGGTATTAATATCGATTTTGAGATTAACGTACATTGGAAAGAGAATGGCGATTTTGTGGTAAATACCGTCCGTGTGGTTGCAACAGCGCAATACGTTTAGTTGCTTCTCCATAGCCAGAAAAAAAGAAAAAAAAAACACTTCAAGTGAACAGAGCGGTCGACGCGGAACACTGATCTCAACAAAACTAATCACGTTTTATAAAACAGGCTACTGTCAGTAAACCAGACGAACTTAACCTGTCTGCTTGGGGGGGGGGGGGGATACTCTCTTGATTTGGTGGTATTTCTGTTATCCTCATAGCAACACAGTACAAATTAACGTCTGTAGCCAGTTTTCCGGTGTTAAAAGAGAGAGAGAGAGAGAGAGAGAGAACCTTTCACATACACAAGTGGAACCAAACATAGAAATAATCTTCGCTGCTCCTCTGTGTAACTTGTGACATTCTTCCTTCGGCAAATTCTGGTAGTATTGGAGCAAACCTTTTCTATTGTAAAACACATCCTTTCGCTGAACATCGCTTTGCAAATCAATCAGTTCGAAATGTAAATCTGAAGGCGCACTTCCAATATCCATCGAAAAAGGTTTCACAAAAACATCGAGAATTGGCTACAGGTAGGTAATTTTCTGAAACAATAAAAAAGCCAATGTTAATAAATGAAAGTAATGTAAGCCGTTGTTTCGAAGTACTAAAATGCGATAGATTTTAATAAACATGTAATGTGTACTATTGGTTTTAATGTAATGTTACACTTGCATATGTAACGCAATCTCCTTTATTTAGCTGTATGTCATATACCGGCACATTACCTGTAATCGGTCGTTAAACGCATTTTCAAGAGATTGTTGTACCTCGACGTATTTTTCAAAGCGCGCTCCTTCCTGCACAGATGCTGTCAAAAAAAACATAGTACTGTTTTGATTAGAGCGGTTATAAAAATCAGGCTCTTTTAATAAAGGTAAAATTTATATATCGCTTACCTAGTTCAGGAAAGTGTTGCGTATTTTTCTCTGATGGGTTGTTTTTGAGGAGCTTCAGTTCATACTGGAAAGCGTTTATTTTGCTGATCATATCGTTGATGAGATTGTTTTATTTTTGGAGTTTCAGACTTAAATCATTAGGGGAGTCATAATGTCGGCTAAAAATCCTAAATCATCTACCCATTCAGGGTCATGAAAAAGTGGCTCCGGACGTCCTTTGCTCTCCAAAAACTGAGCCACAGTGTGGCGTAGTCGAAAAATTCGGGAAATCACTTTCCCTTTGCTCAGCCAGCGCACCTCAGCGTGGTAGGGAATATCTGGATACTGCTCTTCAAAGGAAATCAAAAATTCTTTAAATTGACGATGAATGAGTCCATGAGAACGAATGTAGTTCACGATATGCACCACTTCCGTCATCACATCTTGAAGACCGATAACTTTCGCACAAAGAGCCTCTTGGCGTACAAAACAATGAACGGAAGGTAAATTCGGCATGTTAAGTTTTTTTCCGCAGTAGGCCAATAAACCCTTTTGCTTTACCGCACATTGCGGGTGCCCCGTCTGTGGTTACGGAAAACAGCTTTTCCCATGGGAGTCCTATTCCTTCAGCTGCCATTTCAACAGCTGCTAAAATATCCGCCCCTGTAACAGTGTCCTTCAACGAAATCATATCCAGGAGCTCTTCCGTTACATGTAGGTCGTCGTCCACGCCACGCAAAAATATTACTAACTGAGCCGTGTCGTTAATATCCGTGGACTCATCAAGTGCGATGGAGTACGCTAGGACGTTTTCAATTTTGGCTGCCAGTTGTTCATGCAAATTCTCAGCAATGTCGTTGATTCTCCAATGTATTGTCATTCTGGAAAGTGGCATTCTGCTGTACGCGGGAGCTAATGTGGGATTCATTGTCTCTACTACGTCCAACATAATGTTTTTATTAATGGCCCGTCCATAAATGGCCTCCCAGCTCTTGCTAAACGTAGAGCAAATTTGTAACTAGCTCTGAAATGGCCTCCCAGCTCTTGCTAAACGTAGAGCAACTTTGTAACTAGCTCTGAGAGTCCTTTCGCAACACCCCTCATCTTCTTCGCCCTAAAGAGCAGAAAAAAAGATACGTTAGAAATAATTTATGCGAAAACGAAAACTAAGGAATCCAAACAAATGTTGTTTCGTTTCGCATGACCTTTAACCAAAATATACATGCTAAAGTACTTGCAACAAACCTCGTTTGTAGATACAGAATTCTCTTCTGCAAGAGTTTGCAGCTTCCGTAATTCTTCCTCTCTGGCATCACCTGTTATATCACTATACTTTTCTGAATGCAATTTGCTGTAGTGCCTCTCATTAGACGAATTTCTGACACACGTAATAAGTGTACCGCAGATTAGACGTTTGGCTTTATCGTCACAACGCACAAAAAAGTAGGAGAGTTCCCATTCCTGTTTAAATTGACTTTCGGCAATTTTCCCTTTTTTTGGAGCAAATGGTTCCATTATTCCGGTAATTGTCTTGTCGTTACGTATTCCAATGTTGACTAAGCCGTCTGGCAGCGCATTCGGCAGCACACAGCGTCGGCCTCACCTAGCAAGTCGAGTTGAGGCGAAGTATGCCGAGTTGAACCGATGCAGCCACTAGCTGCACCTCGCTTTGCACGCGTGCGGTTTTCCGTGTTTGTGCGGCCCTGGTCTGGAGATAGGCTGCACTTCTTATATCTTACTTTGATTCTTGTGTATGCCCCTTCAGGATCTGACTATCGCACAGATCGGGCGTTTTAGGCGGAGATTTGCGTTCTGTGGATGGGTCCCCCACTTTTAATTTCGGCGGGGAAATAGACGAGTTGGTGCGCTCTTCGCAAATACGTGATGCATGGATCTGTCAATGTCCCACTCTCGTCCAGTACCAGCATTCTACAGCTTCTTCGAGCGGCAGAATCGATCGCTTTCATCTTTCTGATTCCTTATATGGGCAACTGGTAGCGACAATCATGATATCTGTTACGCCGGAAATGCATATCCTCATATTTCCATCTATTGCACTGCTATTTTTTTTCCTTTCTTTGTTACCTGAAGATATAACATTTCTGTGTCTTTGGATATTGTAATTGTTTTACTATTTGTATATATATGCATTTATGTCGATCTATAATTGGTTTGTTTTGTGAATATTATTTGTATTTATATGCTGGGTTTGGCCTAGGGAAAACTATACTATCGAACGAATACATCGATAGGTCGTGTGGAGAACGAAAGTGTTTAGGATCTTTGGTAGTGGTAACTCTGCCGCGTGGAGCGCGGGCTGAGCAGAGGGAGTCTGGATGGGGTGGTGCAGTGGAGCAGGTGTGTTGTGTGACGCTCCCGCGAGTTGCCGCGCTTTCGGGGCTGGGCAGCATGTAATTGCGCTCGACTTGCTATGGTAGTTTCTGACACGGTGTCGCGGACGGGAAGCATTAGCTGGCGCACATCAAGAGCCCGTTTCGCCTGGTGACCGTGTCGAGAAGAAGGCGCGCCAACATCCAGCTTCTGCAACAGCAACGGCCGACATCGAGTGACTGTCGCCACCTCCTCGATCGACGGCTGCAAACCTTCAATCAACCAACAAGGAAGACTGGAAGCACGTAAAGTTTTAGAACTGTATGGCAGACCTCAGCTTTTAAAATCGTTGCATCACAAAATTACAGCAGCTTATCATGAACCTCTGTTGCTCATTGTCCCAATTGCATTACCAAGCAGGGTCCCTTCCTTTTCCGGAATGAACCCGAGTGTCGTTGAAATTCAAACGCCTGCATTAAAGTAATATAATTCGATTTCACTGCTTTAATTTCAATGTTCAGTTAAGGTATTCATAGCTGGCTACAATATTCAGATTCTGTGACTGCAGCTCAGCTTGGTACATACTAAATTTTACTATTGTTAATTGTCCAGAATCATTTAATTCAAGTTCAAAGTTAAATCTCTTATTTCTAAATTGCGTAGATTCAAGTAGCTTTTGAAATGTTTGTTGAGGTAGTCCGAGACTAACCGTATTTTACTGAATTTCGATGTGCTTCAGAAAGAAAGCTCACTATTAACTTCAGTCACTAAATTAACTTTTGATTTTCCGGTTTTATTAATTCTTTTGCTAAATTAAGTCAGAGTGTAGCGAAATTTATTACTTCTGACAAACTTTCAGTTTCCACACTGCACGTGTCAACCTTCAGTTGCCACGCTTCTAGTGCTAATTACATGTGTAATAACCTTTCTTTTTCAGTTACTATAGTAATTGTCCTTAGGACTGGCGACCGTAATTTCCCCAAATCTCAAATATCTAATTACCGCTAGTTAATTGTTAACGTAACGGCCGCACATTTACTTTCTTTATTATATTCACCCCTTTTCAAAATTAATTTCCACCTGTTTCATTAGCATTTTTCGTTTCATTTAGATGTAACCCTTTCCTCCCTCTTTACCGACAGATTAACTTCGGTGACGATTGCTTTTACCAAATTTCCATTAGGTACACGCGGTTTAATTTTTCACTGTCATTAAGGTCGATAAGTGAGGGAGAGGTTACATATCCACTTATTTCACTGATCACTGTGACGTTGTTCTAACCGTAAATCATGTGCTGCAACCAGTTAAACTGTATCGCCTCCCCTGGATGTTGAGCACATCGCTCTTAAAGGACCCATTCCTCGACATAATCGTTCAAGAGATCTGGACCCATATCTTGTGTTCCCATGAGCGTTATCCATTTACAATGGAATGATGATCAGAGAAATCAAAACTTTTGCTCCTGGAAGCGTTAATGCGTTACGGCGCTAAGTGGGCGAGGGATCACCGCCAGGCCCAGGAATTTTATTAATCTGGCTTACAGCTTCATGAAGGTGACAGACAGACTCCGTTATGGATTATGGGTATCCGCCATGTTAAAGCGAAGCTTTTTGAGTTAAAGAAACAACAAGCAGAGGGATGAAGGTGCGATCAAAACTCCGGTTTTTGCTACGGGATGACTGGAATCTTCAATCATATCCACCTATGGGCACGTCGGAAAAGGTCATATATCATGTCCCCCAGTCAGACCGATGGTCACGTACTGACGTCCCAATGAGGCATTTCCAGAGCCAACCATAATTACTTTACCGACCTTCATGACGTCTCTGCTACTGATACGGTTTTCCTTGATGCATTTACTCCTCTCCTGGATTACGTGGTACTTTTTTTGGCCCCTCAGGGTGACCCGTTACGTCACTGGTGAATTAGGTGATATGAATGAGGTGATACAAGAGGAGGGGTTTGATTCCTGCCCTTTCCACGCTTGGTAAAATAATTCCAATTCCGACGACAACTGGACAGTCATTGATAAATTCCGCCCGATAACATTCATTAATTTCCATTCCTAAACTGTCGCCCTGGAGCTTAACAGCCTTTTGTCGATATTGCAAGAGAAAATTTTTACCGTTCACCAAGTCTGTGTGCCTGGGCACACGATCCTGCCCTCTGTAGACGAATGCCAGGACGACGCCTCGATCTCTACAGCCACTTCTGTTTCTGAAGCCTTGCTTGTAATTTCTTTTACTGGGGCATTTAACCGGTTCAAATGGTTCAAATGACTCTAAGCACTATGGGACTTAACATCTAAGGTCATCAGTCCTCTTGACATAGAACTACCTAAACGTAACTAATCTACGGACATCACACACGTCCATGCCCGAGGCAGGATTCGAACCTGCGACCGTAACAACAGGGCGGTTCCGGACTGAAGCGCCTAATACCGCTCAGTCACATCGGCCGGCCATTTAACTGGGTCAGTCATGCATACTGCATGTCAGGTTGGTTGGTTGGTATTATTGGGGGAGGGGAGCAAACAGCGAGTTCATCGGTCCCAGCGGATTAGGGAAGGAAATCAGCTGTGTCCTTTCCAAGGAGCCATCCCGCCATTTGCCAGAAGCGATTTAGGGAAACCACGGAACACCTAAATCAGCATGGTCGCAAGCTTACTCCACGACCACAGTCCGACGGGGCTTGCCACAGGGGAGCCCTCTCGCCATTCGCTTTTTGTCATGTCCATAGAACCCCTGCTGCGTCGTACTGCTGATCAAGAACATGGCTGGAAGAGAAACCTTCTCAGTGCGAGCGTACGCGGGTAACTTTATGGTATCATCGAAGACATATCGTTGCATAAGAACATATTGGATTCCTTTTGTTCTGTCTCTGGGTCCAGGATTGATGAACGGACATATACCCTGGACCATTGCAGGATTATCATTAAGCTGTCATTCCATGGGCAACGGCCGCTGCTCGACAGGAATCGTTTGTGACCACCGTGGATCACTGCTCGTTTAAAACAGCTACAGTCAGTTGGATGGTTCAAATGGCTCTAAGCACTATGGAACTTAACATCTGGGGTAATCAGTCACTAGACTTAGAACTACTTAAACCTAACTAACCCAAGGACATCACACACGTCCATGCCCGAGGCAGGATTCGAACCAGCGACTGTAGCGAACCCGTGGTTGCGGACTGAAGCGCCTAGAACCGTTCGATCACAGCGGCCGGCTCAATTGGATGAATTCAAATGATAATTCGTGAACACGAGCGCCGTATCCTCAGCCTTCTCCATGAAGTACGGATTTTATAATCCTACATTTTCAATAAAATTTATTATGTTGCACATATATTCCCGCTCCCGCAAGTTGAAGCAATTATCAGGTCATTTCCTATGGAATAGTAATATTTTTTGACTCCGCTATAATTTCGTAGCGAGGTCCTGTCTCCTTGGAGGATTTGACATCCCAATATCAAAGCAAAGGCTTCAACAATATTTATACGGCACAACATCATAACATGTACTCGAGCTACTGATTCCATTATATTTCGCTTATTTATGTATCTTCGACTGGACAGCCTGACTCCTCTACAGATGTCGGCTGGATGAACTCTAAATTTGGGCACACAGCTGAATTTTGTATTATAGTAAGTTTTCTGAAGGCCGACATCTTGTCAGTGGCACTCTTTACGACTAGATCTTCGCTTTCTCGTTGTGGAGTACAATCATCCCTCTCCACGGTTGAAATGGCCTCTACATTCTTATTTGGATAACAGTGTGATTTTACGTTAGTCTTCCTGTTCTCCCGATAAGCGTCACCTCGTCGTGGTATAGGGTAATTCACAATCTGATCCCGACCGAAGAACACCTCCATCGCATTAGTCTTTTACGACACATGTAATCAATCTGATACATTACCACACGGCTTGGCTTTTGCGTACGAAAACACTGGTACTGGATTCGTGCCAACTGGCTTTCGTTACCCCATAAGCTAAAGCTACTTTCTCAATTGAAATTCTTGTCTGTCCGTTTTCCCCAGACGAAAACTATTCCGATCTAATGGTTCCTCGGACACGAAGCCCAAAATGTAGTTAGGTGTGGCGACGACCCCGACCCCCATTATTTCCGCCAATTTATGAATATGCATTGGAAATGACAGATGCTTCCGTGATATAGTGTTTTGTTCGCAAATATGTTGCACTCTGTTTTCAATCGTCAAGGACCGGCCGCTGTTGCCGAGCGGTTCTAGGTGCTTCAGTCCGGAACAGCGCTGCTGCTACGGTCGCAGGTTCGAATCCTGCCTCGGGCGTGGATGTGTGTGATGTCCTTAGGTTAGCTAGGTTTAAGTAGTTCTAAGTTCTAGGAGACTGATGACCACAGATGTTAAGTCCCATAGTTCTTAGAGCCATCTGAACCATTTGAACCAATCGTCAAGGTTTTTTGTTTTTGCTTCTGGAGCCTTGTCTCATTGTGTCCTTCCTAACGAAAAGATTTGCTGTCTTTTGAGCCCCGAAATTATGAAATTTATTCTATCAAGTTGTAGTTTCACAAAAAAATAAAATATAAAGTAAAAAAAAAATCTAGTAACACATGAGGAACCAGCACAGTGACGTGCGGGGTTCGTGGCCGGGACTGCCAGTCTTGTCTCCATACAGCATAAACCTGACTTTGAATGAATCCGTTCTTGCCTCAAACGTAACACAATAAAACTAGCTTAGGGCAACAAGCCCTAGTTTCAAAATTAACGTGATATTACAAAATGTCTTCAATAAAAACGGGTTCAGACACCGATGCTGATAAAATTCTGAATAAAAATCGACAGGAATGGTGGCCGAAGACTTTACCCTCGGTCTACCAACGGCCTTGTCAAAGAGGGTGGAGGATGGGAGAGACGTTCAGGGCACTCTCTTGCCCCTCGGTTATAAAACTGCCCCTGAAGGAGGAGGAATCAGCAGTGATCAATGGCGTAAGGACGTAGAAGGATGCGGAAACCACTGGATTAAGGACACTTAATGACTATTCACAGGACAGGTGGGCTGAAGTTAGAAAAGTATCGTGATCATCTATCCATTGGCGAAAGATTCCGGACTAGTCTCCCATTCGGATCTACGGGAGGAAACACCAAGGGGGATATGACCATGAGAAAAAAATTGAATAGCCAACGAAAGCACAACGTTCTACGACTCTAGACCTCGAATGTCTGAAGTCTGGACGTGGGCGGGAAGATAGAAACTTTGAAAAGGGAAATGCTAATGCTCTATCTAGCTGTAATGAGGGTCTGTCATACAGATAGATACTGAAAGCAGAAAAGGATTTCTGGTCAGATGAGTACACGGTAATATCAACAACAGCAGAAAATGGTATAATGGTAGCCTAAGTCCTTATGAATAGTAAGGTACGGCAGATATTGAGTCCAGTGATATTCTCAGCAGAATCGACAGCAAACCGACACCGACAACGATATGTGAGATATACATGCCGACGTTGCAAGCAGAAGACGAAGAGATAGAGAAAGAATATGAGGATATTCAGTGGATAATTCAGTACGTGAAGTGAGATGAAAATACAATCGTCATCCAGGATTAGGATGCTCAGACGGTAATAAGAAAGCCTCTGTTCACCAATTACAAGAGAAGGAGGCATACATGAAAAAGGCCGGGAGACATGGGACGATTTTTGTTAGATTACATCATGGCCAGGCTGAGATTCCGAAATCAGATGCTGAATTGTAAGGCATCCCAGGAGCAGATACAGCCTGAGATAACGATTTAGTCTGAGATAACGATTTAGTAATGCTGAAAATTAGGCTGAAGTCTGAGAGACTAGTCAGAAAGAATCAATGAGCAAAGAAGCGGGATACGGAAGTACAAAAGAATGAAGAAATGCGCTTAATTTTGTCTGGGGCTACAAATACGCTACTGGCAATTAAAATAGCTACATCAAGAAGAAATGCAGATGATAAACAGGTATTCATTGGACAAATATATTATGCTGGAACTGATATGTGATTACATTTTCACGCAGTTTGGGTGCATAGATCCTGAGGAATCAGTACTCAGAACAACCACCTCTGGCCGTAATAACGGCCTTGATACGCCTGGCCATTGAGTCAAATAGAACTTGGATGGCGTGTACACGTACAGCTGCACATGCAGCTTTAACACGATACCACAGTTCATCAACAGTAGTGACTGGCGTATTGTGACGAGCCAGTTGCTCGGCCACCATTGACCATACGTTTTCAGTTGGTGAGAGATCTGGAGAATGTGCTGGCCAGGGCAGCAGTCGAACATTTTCTGTATCCACAGAGGCCCGTACAGGACCTGCAACATGCGGTCGTGCATTATCCTGCTGAAACGTAGGGTTTCGCAGGGACCGAATGAAGGGTACAGCCACGGGTCGTAACACATCTGAATGTAACTTCCACTGTTCAAAGTGCCGTCAATGCGAACAAGAGGTGACCGAGACGTGTAACCATTGGCACCCCATACCATCACGCCAGGTGATACGCCAGTATGGCGATGACGAATACACACTTCCAATGTGTGTTCACCGCGATGTCGCCAAACACGGATGCGATCATCATGATGCTCTTAACAGAACCTCGATTCTTCAGGAAAAATGACGTTTTGCCATTCGTGTACCCAGGTTCGCCGTTGAGTAGACCATCGCAGGCGCTCCTGTCTGTGATGCAGCGTCAAGGGTAACCGCAGACATGGTCTCCTAGCTGATAGTCTATGCTACTGCAAACGTCGTTTTACCCTTCTGAACCCACCGATTCCATATTCTGCTAACAGTCACTGGATTTCGACCAACGCCAGCAGCAACGTCGTGATACGTTAAACCGCAATCGCGATAGGCTACAATCCGACCTTGACCAAAGTCGGAAACGTGATGGTACGCATTTCTCCTCCTTACACTAGGCATCAGAACAACGTTTCACCAGGCAACACCGGTCAACTGCTGTTTGTGTATGAGAAATCTGTTGGAAACTTTAATCATGTCAGCACGTTGTAGGTGTCGCCACCGGCGCCAACCTTGTGTGAATGTTCTGAAAAGCTAATCATTTACATATCACTGCATCGTCTTTCTGTCCGTTAAATTTCGCGTCTGTAGCACGTCTTCTTCGTTGTGTAGCAATTTTAATGGCCAGTAGCGTATTGCGATGTGAAACAGCTCTGTTGGCAGTTCAGAAGAAGTGGAATGGACATCTGTAAAAAGCGCAATAAGAGAGGTTGGTAAGAAAAACATGAGTACAAGGGGGTGGTAACTCCGGAGAAACTATGGGTAAATTGAACACAAGTCACGTCGTATAAAATAAAAAGGAAGTGCAGGGATGTCAAAATAACTGCATGAAAAGGAATCGAAATAGAAACGATTGCTGGAAGGACTGACTCAGCTTCTAGAAAATTCAAATCAAACTTCGATGAAATTAAAAGCAATGTCGGTAACATTAAGAGTCCTATAGGAATTCCATTTTTAAAAGCAGACAAGAGTTTGCATAGGTGGGAAGAGTACATTGAAGTTCCAACATTAGAATCAGAATCTAAAAGAGCTTTGAAAGACTTCAGATGAAATAAGGCACAAACAATGATAGCATCCCATCGGAATTTATAAAACAGTTGGGGAAAGTGGCAACGAGACGACTATTTACATTTGTATGTAGAATGTATGAAACTGATGATATACCATCAGAATTTCGAAAAAACGTCTTCCATACAATTCTGGTGACTGCGATATTCACAAGTGCGAGTATTATCGAACAGTCAGCTTAAAAGCTCATGCATCCAAATTGCAAAGATAGTATACAGAAGAATGGAAAAGGTTATTCCGGGTGTGTTAGACGAAGATTAGTTTGGCTGTAGGAAATGTAAAGAACCAGGGACGCAGTTCTCACCTTCTGGTTGATGATGTAAGCAAGATTGAAGAATAATATTCAAGATACGTTCATAAGTTTTGTCGATGAGTAATACTCATTCAACAACGTAAAATGGTGCAAGACTTTCGAAATTCTGAGAAAAATAGGAATAATTTATCGTGTAGTTGATCAGGTAATTGATCATTTAGTCTAGCAATCCAATGATCAGCACTTCCCATGGACGGCAATGTCGAACCATTCGAAAGATTTGACTTCAAAAAGTTAAAAAATTACACTAATCAGCCGTCTCTTCTGTGAAGGCTTAATTTTCCACGATCACAGATGAACTTCCTTCCTCAGAAATACCACAGATTTATATGAGAGTCATCGTGACATTTCTCCGTGTGCTGTTACGAACCAATTAATGTACTCAGCAGCTTTCGATTGTTTCTGGCGATAATGTTGGACGATTTGAACGTGTAAGTACGAGTGATTCGTAATGCAGCACCTCACGTCAGAGGTACACACTGACAGAGTTGTTCTCACATTAAGATAGTTGCAACATCGCTACCTTAAAATAAAACTAGTTACAATACAATTCAAAGAGAAAGAGATATACGTTATCATAAACTTTATTGTGGCTGTCTTAGTATTGTTTCAAGCTTCGGCAGAGTTTGGTTTGGCACAGCTGTTTATCTTAGTTTCTCGGTTCAGTGTAATTTAGTGGCTGCAACTGTGAAATAAACCACAATCTTATTTAGGTAAGTCAAAATCTGACGAAACGATTTTTCAGTTTACAGACTATGAGCACTCAAACTATGTTCAGAAATATTTTTGAAATAATGAGAAGTTCGCTCCTCATTTTACATGTGGTGTATCTCACTTTTCCCAGTTACAGTGGAACAAAGGCATCGAAGAAACATAAGATGGAGAACATTTTAGATTACGTATTACACAGTTTAATGATGGTAGGGAAAAACTAAGATTGAAGAATTTTACCATTTAGCAACAGACGGATAATGGTGTAAAATTATGTCGACATGAAGATGGCCATGTACGTGATTCGCGCAACGTTGACCACAATAGACTGTTACTAGTTTACTGTTGTCCACATTGGCATCTAGCGTTTCAGACACAGGGAGCTGCTCGCTTTGTTGGGCTGCTCTGCATGCTAGGCCTGGACGCCGCACGTGTCGGATGCACCAGCGTGGGTCATTAGTGGCAGGGCGTGGCCACGCGCTGTCATTTCCTACGCCACCTAGACACCTGTTAGTAAAACAATATGCTTACGACGCCACCTTCACAGGATGTAATCTTAGTGCCGACGCTTCTTTTCATCTTGGTTTTACAAAGCAAACGGGAATTAGTCTGATGAATTCCGCTCAGAGCAGTGGTGCACCTGTTACTCTCCAAAGATTACATTGTCAGCATGACAAGGGAATAAGAACACCGCAAATATTTTACAAGTAGTTCATTTTTTTCGAATGATGTCCCACGAAAGAGGACTTTTGTTTTCCTTAGTCACTCAGTTTTTTAATTTCAATGCAGCTGTGTGAATCCCATATTCGAGAACTTACAAATTGCAATGATAAACTCACTGAAACATTGAAATGAAATACAGTGTTTGACTAACGTACTTACTGTGATGTTATTGCTTTAGTGTGACAACTGAAAGTCAGTGCCAGACCGAGAACTGGACTAAGATCTAGTACCGGATGGTTATAATTACAGTGCAGCGACTCACAGCAGTCTATTGTGGGCTGTATATATTGTATGGCAGCAAAATGTGGGCGGTATTCTATTGCAATAATACGAAACCGATTTACGCTGGAAAAAAGAAAATAGTTCCAGTTTTGGCCAGCAGGTGTCGATCTGGCGCTACGAGTGCAACAAGTGTGGAGATGTTTCCATACGTAATGATTAGGAACGGGACGTGGATTTGCGTTTGGTAGATAAAATTGGAACTAATTTTTTTCAGCTTACATTCGTTCTACATTAACGCATTAGCATAATTACCTCGTGTCGCTCCCATACGACAATCACACCCCACACCGGTCGACCATGAGTAGTTGCGCATTAATTATAACCACGTGGTATTTGTTGGAAGGAGCTAAGTAATTTAAGAATCGAGCCACACATTCCATGTAACTAATATCCCCCACTTATTACTTGCGATCACTACAGCAAAAAAGCTCTGCCACGTGGTAAGTGAGAACAGTACCATGGAAGTTCTTCTCTTCTGTGGTAGAGCTTGAATTTTCCTCCAAATTCTCTCCTTCAGTGTTATCGCACCCACAATTCCAGAAAATACGCAAAGCACCTGATTCTAGTTTCTGAAGCAAAGGGACTGATACGCGTTTCACATTGAACTTTTATGTCACGTTGTTAGCAATCAAATTATTGTAAGTTTTGGGGAGAGATAGCAGATGGCGTCCATTTACGTGTAAGTTTTACGAGAACTGACACTGACCTTCGTTTTAGGGTCTTTGAGTTTTTGGTTCGAGAATTTTTTTGTTTTCACTTTACTACATATCTAAACTGGTAATGTATACCGAACACCTCTCATTCGCTCGTACTTTAAATTAAATTACGCTTCTGATGATGACTAATGTCGAAAATTCATAACCAGGAAATGAAAAACATTAATAGTTTGACATGCGAGAATGCACAATGACAACATACTTATATACGGAATTTATCAATTAACTTTACTATGATTAATATCACTGTGAGCTAACGAAACAAGGCTTAAGAAAATCAAGATGCGTTCGGAAGCTTTGTCAGCCTACAGAAAGCGCCCTAAAATGTAAATTGGTAAAACACTTTCGAAATTCAAAAGAAAGTAAGTGTAAGCCGTAGAAGAAGATGTATAATATCCTGCATGTATAGGAATCAAGAGAGAACAAAAATAATGGAAGACCAAGAAGAAGGTCCTCAGATTACGAAGTCAAGACGACAGGGTTGTAGTTGTTCTCCCCTATTTTTCATCTATACATCTAAGAAAAAATGCTGGATGTAAAAGAAAGGCTATCAAAGAGAAGATTCTCTGATGCCATTGCTGTCCTCAGTGAAAGTGACGAAAGGTTGCAGCACATATCAAATGCTTTGAACCATCCAATAAACACACATCATGAGCTGCCAGAAAAACGAAGAAAGACGACAGTACTCAAGAGTAGCACAAAAGTGATTTGATCCATTTAACATCAGAACTTGGGTTCACGAAGTAGACGATGTGAAGACTTCTGCTGCTTTGGAAATAGAGTAACGCATGACGGACAGCGCAAGGACATCATAAACAGGTTATTGCGGCAAAGAGGACATTCCTGATCCAAAGAAATCTGCTGGCATCAAACATTGGGGTTAATTTGAGGAAGACATTCTAAAGGATATATGATTGGAAAACAGCATTGTGTGGCAGTGAATCTTGGACAGACGCAAAACCGAGGCAGAACAGAATCAAAGCGCTTGAAATGTGGTGCTACAGAAGAATGTTGATTGGCTAATAAGATAAGGAAGGAACCGGCATGAAAGGGAAATCGAAACCGCCGACAAGATGAAGGGACAGGATGATATGAATGTTTTAAGACGCTGGTGAATGACTTCCATTGTACCAAAGGGCGAAGTAGGTGGTAAAAACAATAGTGGAAGACAAAAATTGGAATAAGTCCAACAAATAATTGTGGACTTGTGGTGCAAAGCCACTCTCAGATGAAAAAGTTGGCACAAGAGAGGACTTCGTGGCGGTCCACATCAAGCCAGTCACAAGCCAAATAACTCCAAAACGGTATTGTGTTACTGCAGAGATTTCATCAGTATTGCTGATCTCAGTTTCCTAATAAATACGTCTGTCGTAAAGCCAGCCTCTCGTGCAGGTGTGTTCTTACGGCTATGTCGTATTATTGGTACATATGCTGTGGCAATAGTTCTTGTGGTATTCGAAAACAATGCTCATGAAATGTCTCATCGGTTACGTGGAACATTTGCTTCACCCCCGTAGGAGCGCTCGAATGGACTAACTGGCAAAGAAGACTGTCCTCGATAAAGTAGAAGAACGGGGTTCGAATTTCAGACTAGCACAGAATTTCAGTTGTCACGATACATGAATCTGCAATACAATATTTCGCAAGAAAAACAGTCGTAACTCTCGTAAATATTACACTTAATGTAGAAGGCACAGTGTGCATCCACTTCCTTTGGTACGGAACATCATCGCAAGTATTAAGTAACTTATTTCGTAAGATATTTAGGACATTTTTTTGAAAACAGGGGATAGGTGCTTCTATTCTTCTTCCCCAGCCATAATCTTCTGATAGTCATTTATTCTTTCAGAAGACTTCAGACCGTTTTCTCCTGTTTTTAACACGACGATGGCAGCGAAATGTTGCGTCTTTGGTTACGTTAGCTAGTATAAAAGTGATGAAATACAAACCCCTTGATTCCCCAAGACACGTTTGTTGAATTTACTAGACTTAAGGGTTGAAAAATACTACCTATGAGACATCGGTGTTGTATCAAAGTATACTTAGGCACAGAAAAGTACAGGCAAGGAATTTGGTTACATGTAATATGAGTGTTTCGGACTCGATGGGTGTTGCATGTACAAAAAGTCCCATGAAGGACTTGATTTCGCTCTCAGCCTTTGAAATGAATAATCCAGTTGGGACTATGTGTACGTATAAGTGGTTCCCACGTTTTAACTTAGATTTACTTCACTGAAGATGGTCACCCAGTGACCGATATCTGGATTTGCAATAAAAATTATTTGCGACAAATTGCCGTACTACTTGAAATTTCTAAAGAGTTGTCACATCACATAGTCTGTAATACGTCAAGAACAAATACCTCCTGTCACACTCGTGCTGAGGCGCAGTGAATGCTTCACATTGCCACAACTTGCTATCGATCTGACGTGATTGACAGCGCCTCTCAAACATCAGCCACCAGCGCTCCACTGAGAAGGCATTTACAGAGTACGCGCTACGCCAGCTCCACGTTCTCGAACTTTGTATGTCCTAACGCCAGATGGGATACGCAGTAGATACAGGGTGTTTCAAAAATGACCGGTATATTTGAAACGGCAATAAAAACTAAACGAGCAGCGATAGAAATACACCGTTTGTTGCAATATGCTTGGGACAACAGTACATTTTCAGGCGGACAAACTTTCGAAATTACAGTAGTTACAATTTTCAACAACAGATGGCGCTGCAAGTGATGTGAACGATATAGAAGACAACACAGTCTGTGGGTGTGCCATTCTGTACGTCGTCTTTCTGCTGTAAGCGTGTGCTGTTCACAACGTGCAAGTGTGCTGTAGACAACATGGTTTATTCCTTAGAACAGAGGATTTTTCTGGTGTTGGAATTCCACCGCCTAGAACACAGTGTTGTTGCAACAAGACGAAGTTTTCAACGGAGGTTTAATGTAACCAAAGGACCGAAAAGCGATACAATAAAGGATCTGTTTGAAAAATTTCAACGGACCGGGAACGTGACGGATGAACGTGCTGGAAGGTAGGGCGACCGCGTACGGCAACCACAGAGGGCAACGCGCAGCTAGTGCAGCAGGTGATCCGACAGCGGCCTCGGGTTTCCGTTCGCCGTGTTGCAGCTGCGGTCCAAATGACGCCAACGTACATCGTCTCATGCGCCAGAGTTTACACCTCTATCCATACAAAATTCAAACGTGGTAACCCCTCAGCGCCACTACCATTGCTGCACGAGAGACATTCGCTAACGATATAGTGCACAGGATTGATGACGGCGATATGCATGTGGGCAGCGTTTGGTTTACTGACGAAGCTTATTTTTACCTGGACGGCTTCGTCAATAAACAGAACTGGCGCATATGGGGAACGGAAAAGCCCCACGTTGCAGTCCCATCGTCCCTGCATCCTCAAAAAGTACTGGTCTGGGCCGCCATTTCTTCCAAAGGAATCATTGGCCCATTTTTCAGATCCGAAACGATTACTGCATCACGCTATCTGGATATTCTTCGTGAATTTGTGGCGGTACAAACTGCCTTAGACGACACTGCGAACACCTCGTGGTTTATGCAAGATGGTGCCCGGCCACATCGCACGGCCGACGTCTTTAATTTCCTGAATGAATATTTCGATGATCGTGTGATTGCTTTGGGCTATCCGAAACATACAGGAGGCGGCGTGGATTGGCCTCCCTATTCGCCAGACATGAACCCCTGTGACTTCTTTCTGTGGGGACACTTGAAAGACTAGGTGTACCGCCAGAATCCAGAAACAATTGAACAGCTGAAGCAGTACATCTCATCTGCATGTGAAGCCATTCCGCCAGACACGTTGTCAAAGGTTTCGGGTAATTTCATTCAGAGACTACGCCATATTATTGCTACGCATGGTGGATATGTGGAAAATATCGTACTATAGAGTTTCCCAGACCGCAGCGCCATCTGTTGTTGAAAATTGTAACTACTGTAATTTCGAAAGTTTGTCTGCCTGAAAATGTACTGTTGTCCCAAGCATATTGCAACAAACGGTGTATTTCTATCGCTGCTCGTTTAGTTTTTATTGCCGTTTCAAATATACCGGTCTTTTTGAAACACCCTGTACAAGAATAAAGCGGAGTTTTTGCAGCTGGTGCCGTTTAGTATTGCTTTATTTACGTACAGTAGATCTCAATCTTATTGTAGGGCAATACGGAATAATGGAGTGTATTTAGTAGCAGAATTAAACATGCAGCCGATAACGTTAACGAAAAACAAATTTATCGTGTGGAAATCATTAGCTTTTTCCGACGTTGCAACTACAGGAAACACGCATTTTCCTTAGCAGACGCGTTTATTAAAGTTCCATCAGGGGTATGTAATTAAATATAATTATAATTTGATTTGTTTTCTAGCTTGTAAAACAGTTCGTTAACAAATTGTTGGTTTTTACTTACGATCGTTTCTGCCTGGGTTTTCCCCTACAATCGGAAATGTTATCTGCTAGCACGTGTTTGGTTACTTTCGTCGTTAAGACCTCATAGTTTTGGTCTAACTTTGCAGTGCTTTGCAGAACTATGCAATTTTTACGTTTAACACAGCACAGCTTCGTGCACCACTATTCACTGTCTGTTAGTATCGTGTTTCGTAGTGTTGCCAACATTGCCACTAGTTTTTCTGACCATAAATCATGGTTGCCTTTCCATTTCACTTCACTGGCCACCACTATATCTCTATTGACCACGCTCTGCCTCGTAGAATGTTGTCCTTCCTTCTTCTGACAGTTCTTGCCACCTTGTCATCCAGTGGAAAGTAGATTATCACATTTTCCAAGTATAGATTCAACTCAGTAGCAGCCTTGTCTTACATTTTATCCTAATTATGTCCATTTGATCTAGGGGTAGCGTCTTTGATTGGTAATGAAAACTTTCACGATCCCAGGTCCGAACCACGCCACTTCTTTAATTTCGAATTTAATTTAGCAGCAATGGCGGCTGAAGACTTTCGGCATAAGACTTCACCCTCATCCAACCAACTGCCTTGTCAAAGAGAGTAGAGGAGTGGACAAAGCTTCAGAGCACTCTCTGGTCCTTGGAGCTGGAAACAGCTCCTAAAGGCGGAAAAATCAGCAATGAGCACCGGCATGAGGATGCAGAAGGCAATGGGAAACACTATTTTAAAGACATATAGTGTGTATTCTCGAGACGTGTTCTGTGTAATTGAAAAAGTGTCGCCATGATCTCTTTATTGGCAAAAGATTCCGGACTAATTCCCCATTCGGATCTCCGGAAGCAGACTGCCATGGGATGGATGACCATGAGAAGAATACTGAAGAACTGACGAATGATAACGTTCTACGAGGCAGGGCGTGGAATGTCAGAAGTTTGAACATGGTAAGGAATCTGGAAAAGCTGAAAAGGAAAGTGCTAAAGCTCGATATAGATACGGCTGGGGTCAGTGAAGTAAAATTCGAAGGAAACAAGGATTTATGGTCAGATGACAACAGGGTAATATCAGCAGCAGCAGAAAATGGTATAGTGGGAGTAGGATCCGTTATGAGTGGGAAGTTAGGGCAGGGAGTTGTTTACTGTTAAAAGTTTAGTTAAAGGGCTGTTCTCATCAGAATCGACAGCAAACCAGCACCGACAACGACAGTTCAGGTATACATGTAGACGTCTCAAGCAGAAGATGAAGAGACAGAGGAAATATGTGAGGATACTGAGCGGGTATTGATTACATAAAGGAAGGTGAAAAATCTAATAATCGTGGAAGTTAGGAAAACGTTGTAGGGGAAGGAGCAGAAGAAAATGTTACGGGAGATAACATTACGGGATAATATGGTTTCGTACTAGGAATGAGAGAGGGGAAAGACTAATTGAGTTCTGCTGTGTTTCAGCTAGTAATAGCGAATACTCTGTCCAAGAATTACAAGAGAGAAGGTATAGCTAGAGAAGGCCGGGATATACGGGAAGTTTCATTTAGATTCCATAATGGTCAGCTAGCGATTTCTAAAACAGATATTGGACTGTAAGGCGGACTCAGGAGCAGATTTTGTCTCATATAATAACTAAGATTCTAGTCAGTAAAAATAAATGCGTAAGGAAGTAGGATGGTCAATGCGCAAACAAGTGGGTTTGGGAAGTATTGAGGAATGAGCAGACACGCTTGAAGTTCTCTGAGGCTCTGATAGTGTAATAAGGAATAGTTTAGTAGGAAGAAGGGCAATCACAGAACTTGGAAAGAGAAACATAGGTACCAAAAAGAAAACTGCGAAGAAGACGTGGGGTAAGGACGAAATACTTCAGTTGATCGATGACAGAAGGAAGTACAAAAGCGTTCAGCGAAATTCAGGAATGCAGAAATACAATTAACTTCGGAACAAAATAGTAGGAAATAAGACGAAATGCCAACGAGAAGAATGTAAAGAAATCGAAAATGAAATTATTGTTGGAAGAACTGACTCAGCATATAAAAACATCTTTCCTTGAAATTAAAAGCAAGGATGGTAACATTAAGAGCGCTATCGGATTTCCACTTTTAAAAGCAGAGGAGAAAAAGGACAGGTGGAAAGAGAACATTGATGGACTCTGTGAGGGGAAAGATTTGTCGGGTGGCGTGATAGAAGAAGAAACAGGAGTCGAGATAGAAGAGATAAGGGATCCAGTATTAGAATCAGTATTTTAAAGAGCTTTCGAAGACTTGAGTGTGAATAAGGAAGAAGTGATAGACAATATTCCATCAACATTTCTGTAATCATTGTAGGAAGTGACAACATATCGACTATTCACGTTGGTGTGTAGATCGTGTGAGTCTGGCGATATACCATTTGCCTTTCAGAAAAACATCATCCATACAATTTCGAGGAATGCCAGATCTGACAAGAGCGAGAATTATCACACAGTGATCTCAACAGCTCATGCATCCAATTTGATGACAAGAATAATACACAGAAGAATGGGAAAGAAAATTGAGAGTGTGGTAGATGACGATCAGTTTTGCGTTAGGAAAGGTAGAGCCATCAGACAGGAAGTTCTGAAGTTTTGGTTGATAATGGAAGCAAGACTGAAGGAAAATCATAAATACTGAAACACAGGGGTAAGATATAGGGAAAATTGGATAACATACAATTTTAATAAGAGCTAAGAGGGAAAGATAAGGGTAGAAGACCCAAAACGAAATACTCAGATTAAAAAGGGATGTAAGAGAGGTATGAATTCTTTTGCACCTACTGTTTAATCTATGCATCGAAGATGCAATGACGGAAAAAAAGGAAAGGTTCTAGATTGGAATTAAGTCGAGGCGAGAGGATATCAATGATAATTTCGTTGATGACATTGCTATCCTCGGTGAAAGCGAAGCATTATAGAATCTGGTGAATGAAACGAACAGTCTAATGAGTACAGAATATGGACTGCGAATAAAATGAAGAAAGACGACAGTAATGAGAAGCAGCAGAAAGGAGAACAGCGAGAATCTTAATATTAGGATTGGTGATCACGAGTAGACAGCAAAATAGTCCATGATGGACGGAGCAAAGATTATTGAAAAAGCAGACTATCACTGACGAAAAGGGCATTTCTGGCCGAGAGAAGTCTACTAGCATCAAACATAGGCCTTAATTCGAGAAAGAAATATCTGAGAAAGTACTTTTGGTGCACAACATTGTGTGATAGTAAAACATGGACTGTGGAAGGGCCGCATAAGAATGGAATCGACGCATTTGAAATGTGATGTTATAGAAGAATGTTGAGAATTAGGCGGGATTATAAGGTAAAGAATATGGAGGTTCTCCGCGAAATCTGTTAGGAAAGGAATATATGTAATCACTGACATGAAGATGGGGTAGGATGGTAGGATATCTGTTAAGACATCAGTGAATAACTTGCATGGTACTAGAGGGAGCTGTAGAAGGTAAAACGTGTAGAAGAAGACGCAGGTTGGACCGCATGCAACAGATTATTGAGGACGTAGGTTGCAAGAGCTACACTGAGATAAAGAGAATGACACAGTAAAGGAATCCGTGGCGGGCCGCATTCAAGGAATCAGAAGACTGACGACGCTTTCTAATTCAATTATAAAGAGTTCACTGACCGCCTGATTATCCAGCCCGATCTCTTTTCTCTCACTAACACAAACAAATTTTTGTATTTACAAGACTCGCACGCAGATAGTTCTGTATGCGCACTTTCCGAAGTGAAAGTCTGGAACAGTTAGGGCCTACATTTGAAAAATATAGCTTTCGTGTTTATAGGAACAAAGGATTGTGTTTACCTTCGTCGTATCACGAGAACCTTCCTGTGATATGGAAAGAATGGCATTACCGTAGATTCCCAAAAGGAAGGGGTATTTAGATTTTTTGTTTCGGACCTTCCTTAGCTTGTAGTAGAGGGCTCGTGGCAAGAAAGTTGGGCTTTACTCTGGCTGTCCGCGGCCTCCATCGGTCTTCGTAACGTTCTGGAGCAGTCATCTAGTCTATGCCAAGTAGTTTGTTAGTATATGCTAGACAATCTATACAGTCATTCCACGCTAGTCGGCGCTAAGCTATCGTTATAGAAGTTACAAACGCCAACTTCGGATGACGATTTATGATAAATGTTGGAGTATCAATAGGACAACGTAAAAATCCTAGTGATATTTTTATAAATGGACTCCAACTGACTTGCAGATTAACATATCTCAGATTTCGAATAATTGTTTTGCGCCGCCTGCTTAGGACAGTTCGTGGCAAGTGGAATATTAGAGCTTCCCACGTTTAGAACAAGTTTATTTATTTATTCTTCGACTAACCGGTCAGTATTCATTTTAATTAGCAGGTGCTACTTGTTTGTGTTGTAGAAGGGCTTGATTACGACGGCAATTCATAAATATTCAGTACACTTCACTATTCCGAGATGGTCCGCAGATCTTGGTCTCGTGGTAGCGTTCTCGCTTCCCGAGCACTGGGTCCCGTGTTCGAATTCCGGCGTGGTCAGGGTTTTTCACCTGCCCCTTGGTGACTGGGTGGTGTTGTGTTGTCTTCATCATTATCATTCATCCTCATTACGGTCGGCGGAAGGGAACGGCAAACCACCTCCTTTAGGACTAGAGCACGTCAAAACGCTGCTCAGTCTCGCTCGCTTATCGCTGAGTACGCGGCTCATTATCGCTGGCACAGGCGCGTGAGGTGGGAATGACTGACGTCACAGGCGCGTGAGGTGGGGATGACGCCACGAAACTGAGCTGAGACGAGGATTGTCGAATAGGACACTTGCCGGCCCGAGACTGCGAGCGCGCGAGCTGGCCGAGAAACTCGCATTATCGTAGGCAGTAAATTGTCGCGCGACTCGACTCAGAATGAATGGTTGCGGAACCGGGACCAGTGCAATGACAACCATCACAAAAGATGTTGTGTTGAAGAAACTTCCTGATGGGACGTTCATTCTGATAAATAAAGTGGGAGTAAGGAGTGGCAGTTGTAGCCGGAAAAAATTTAAGGTAAACCCTTCAATTATTACTAAACTTCCGAATGTGAGACGTGATAGTATTTGAATAATCGAACCGCTTCGTTTGTGTAGCATTTTTTAATCAATTGATACGTTTGTTGTGTCCGTAAACGAAAAGAAAAATTGTCTTCGTGAAACATACATGAACGTGTTTATGATGACTGTTTCAGGTGGTTGTTGAAAGAGATACACATCTTCCAGTTCGTGCCAAAATGGAAATTGAGGAGCATTGCTTGCTTATAAAGGAAGCATAATTGGAATGAACAGACATAAAAGTAAGGATAATCGACACTTGTCAAGCGTTGCAGCTGCCAGTGCTGATAAAATATCTATTAGGGACAAATGTGTTTTAATGTGTGCAACAGACCTCTGACAATTTAATATGGTAAGTAGTGAAGGATTCATAAGCTTAGCTGAAGAACTTATAAATACAGGAGCAAAATATGGGCAGATCACCGCCCAAGACGTTCTACCTTTCCCAAGGACTGTAGCACCACATATTAAGGAACTGGCTGATCAAGTCAAGAGTGAACTTCTTCCAGTAGTGTAAGACGCAATTGGTAAAAACAAGTGTTCAATGACGTGCGATCTGTGGGACGGACAAACGGAAACTAAAAAACAGTGTACTCTTAACTACGAGGTTTCCTGATGTTGCCAAGACGAATCATTACGGAAATATATGAACAAATGGCAGAGTTGCAGATAACGTCCTCGTAACTAACATTACAGATCAGGGAGCTAACATCAAGAAAGCAGTAGAAGCCTACAAACGACTCCCATGTGTGATTCACTGAATTAATACAGCACTGAGGCACGCATTTAATGAAGGTTTCTTAATGGATGAGATTCCTGCAGTGTATGTCTCCAGCCTGACTGTACGTAAACTAGTACGCTTTATGAAGCGATCTGGCTTACTCTTGAGATTTGCGTGAGTCAATCAAACACGAGATGATGAGGTCGTATCATAATGTGACTATGAAAAGCGTTATTTAATTTCTGAAGGTTTTCAAAAAGGCCACGGACGATTTCGAAGGAGACAATGAGCCAACACTACGATTTGCAGTGCCGTGGATTTTGAAACTGATAGGTCTCTGCGAAACTGGAGCCGACGATGTGACAGTGTGTAAGCTAAAGGAAAGATCAGAACTGTTTATAAAACAGAAATTTCTAAACGAACTACATGACATTAATTACATGGCAACGTTCTTGCAGCCCTGTTTCAAGGAATTATTAGTTCTTCCCGAAGAAAGAAGAGAAAAAATTCGTCAATATGTGCGAAAAATGTTAAATAACGTTGTTGATATGAACGTAACCTTCTCCTACAAAAATTTCAAAATTGGAGAACATCCACCTCAAAATCTAAAGATGAGATTCAGAAATATATGAACATGGAGAGCCATCAGTCCACTAAAACTTAGAACTACTTGATCCTAACTAACATAAGGACATCACACACATCCATGCCCGAGGCGCTTTAATAATGTTACAAGATCATTTTTCCCCTCTAGTGTTCTCCTTATGAACATCACTGTTCTTCTCAAACCGTGATGGGCTGTTTATGACGAATGTCTTTAGCAAATATATGTATTTTGACGGCGCAGTTAAAATGCCAATCTCCTTGAAGATTATTGTGCCTTCATGATTTCTGTGAGTGAACATCGCATATTATTTTTACTGCTCTCTTTTGTGCAATAGATACTTTCTTTCTAAGTGATGCGTTACCTCAGAACATCATTCCATAACACATCTCACTTTGTTGAGTTCAAGCATCGTAATCTTAAGTTTCTTTCAGTTTCAGCAACAGTTGGATCCGGCTTTTTGTAGTTTTTCTTATGTCTGTGATTTGTACATTTTCAGTCAGGAAACACAGCATATAAAAATAAAATTGCAAGCTGGCGAGAGTTAACAGAAGGGTACCAAACGATAACACACGGTAATTACGTACAGTGATTAATAAATTAAGCACCTAAGACCTGAAAAGTGGAACAACTCAAAAGGTGGTCATTTTCTTCAAGCGTTCCAAGTACGTAGCTACGAAAGACTGTTCTTAAGTGCAAAGCACTTGCCTTCTCGAACATTCTACCTGTACAGCGTTGCCACAAAAGTGAAATATCCTTTATAGAACTAGGGCCTACAACAAAAGAAAAATAAAAAACAAAAGTTACACAATTAGCTTTGATAGAAACGTTTCAAAATTAACTCTGAAACAGATAATATGTTAACAACCTTGCCCTAGTTTACGGCAATCTTTAATGCTAAAGGTGGTCGTAATAAATACAACGAAGAGTGAAGAAACAGTGGGATAATACATTTGTACGTAAATACAGAGGAAGAAATAAATACAAGCATAAAGACAATAAACTTCAAAACGAATTCCGTGAAAGTAAATCTTGCATATGCGCATTCACACACGAAATAGGAAACATTTGTAAAATGAGACGTCACTTTAAAAACAACAGTAAGTACAGAATGCACACACATAAAATTCCACATTAATAATATCTGTGGTAGGCAGGAAAGTGGGTGACTAGTTTTCCTTGCTACTCCAAGAAATGACTTCGTGTTACTGCTTAGCTTATACCCCACGATAATCGTATCTTCATGTAAGATATAATTTACAGTCGTCATCTCTTGCTTTATCATAAGGTTTCACGATTCCCCTTGTCGCTGTTACATGAGTGTTTCTGAGTAACCAGAATGCCACCACTGATAGCACTTCTACAGGAAACTTCGGCAACTTTACATTTATAATTACGTGGACTGGATTTGTTCGAATGCCTCGGTTTTGATTCGTTCGACTGAAATGTGTCTTAAATTTCCCAAAATGCATTCATACACACCAGCACAACTGTGATATGTCAGACGTGCAAGTTCCTTACTAGTATACTTGTAACTCGGATAGCCGCACGCAGTACGACCCGCGTTCCGAACGGCCCCATGCGACGGGCGGCGCTGCGGCTGGCCAGCCGAGAGTGTCGGCGCGCCTCATTATCGAGACCGCACTCTCGAACACGATAATCTAACAGGCAGCATTCTCGCTGCTCAGTCCCGCTTACGAGAACGAGCAGGAACACGGCGACAGCTGACGGCCTCTACTTAGGACATTGCTAGTACGGCAAGGCTGACCTCCCGCAACTTCATTTCCATTCCGAGATGGATCTTAACGTTATATCTCAACAAACTTACATAATTATCAACTTTCTTAGTACTCAGTAGAAGGAGCTTAAATGTCACCGAGTAGACTGAAGATTACAGGCCTCTTATAAGGCTGCCTATTCGAGTGGTCCACAGTTCTTTGCTGCTTGAGTGGAAAATTAATTTTGAGAGATGAGCCGTGGCGACGGCTCCTTATCGCTTCTTCCAAGCCTTCCGTAGTTGTATATATCTACGGCGCCACATCTTCTTCTTCGATTTTCGCTGTGAAGCTACAGCTCTGACATTTCATCGAGGTGGCGGTGGAACGCGGAGGGAGCCAGTACGACGAGGGCAAATGAACAGCTGGGTAGGGCGGAGCAGGACGACAGCGCGCCCATCTACTAGCCGCAGCTACACTTCCTTGGTGCTAGTTTTGGTCACAGGCTGCTTCAATTTTTGGGGAGACGGCGTCCTGTTGTACGAGTTCCACTCGTTTTGACTCCCGCTGACTTATAATTCAGGCGACTCAGTGCTGTGTGTGACTGGAAATTTAATGCTGCTGTGACAGTATTCAACTTGCCTTCGCTTTTTGCATCTGTCATGCACAGTGGTCGTACTACCAGGGCTTCTGGCTTCCTGGCCTTAGGTGGCTTTCTGAAGAACTGAATGTGATTACGGACGGAGACCCCTTTTTTATTTATCGGTATTTTTTTATTAATAGCATATATGTGGCTTTCAGTGCCTCTCTAATGGTGGTTTCCTGCGTTATTTATTGCATGTGCAATTCGGTCGCTTAAGTCCAGTTACAGTGGCCAAAAGCAGTTATTTAACCAACGTTATTTATCCTATTATTGTATTGTTGATTACTTTGATGGTTGCCATGTTTCATTTAAACGTTGGTGCCCAATATTTTTTAATCAGAGTGTTGTTAATTGAAGTTTCGTACTTAAGTATTCTTTCGACAACTTTGTGGTGTAACTGGGTCAGAGTTTTCTTACGGATGGCTAAGTGCATTTCTGATTGAACTGAAATGTTTAAATAGCCATAGGAACACCTGAGCCTAAGTCTAATTAAATTTACTAGCTGTATTTTTTGCTGCTGGTTATATTAGCAGTTGCCTTTTTTTATTTGTTGGGGAGCGGATTTAACACCTGTGTATCTAGTACGTATACAAATTGTGTTATAGATTTCCTTGCTTGAAGTGTTACATAAGCAGGTAATGGGCGTGAGAATATGTATAATTCCAGTTCTGTTGAGGTAAGCTCGTTTCATCTTGCCTTAGTGTAATACACGTCAACAAACGGCTTGGTGGCCTGAAAGTCATCGGCTGTGTTTGTCGTTGAGCCTCTGATTATAATACGCTAAATGTATTCGCAATTGCGAATAAGGACAACCATCAGCTGTAGGATGGAATGACGTCGGTGAAAATTTGTGCCGGACCGGTACACGAACCCCGATTTCCCGCTTATCGCGAGCGCTCGCCTTACAATTTGGCTATCTGTGCACGATTCATGGCCAGAACCAAACTTCCTTACGTCGTCAACCATGCGTCTACGACATTTACTCGTACATCCACTATGTATGTTCCCGTACAGGTGAGACGTTGTACTAGAAAGTCGCTTGCCTTGTATCGGCAGATAAATACGATATGGCAGTGCCTCTGTTATTCTGATTACGATGCAGTTTTCCTGTGGATATGCATGCCTGTCCAAAGGACGCATGGTTGACGACATATAGAAGTTTGGGGCTGGCCGTGACTCCTCCACGGATAGCCAAATGGTACGGCGGCCGCTCGCGATAAACAAGAAATCCGGGTTTGCGTCCCGGTCGGGCACTAATTTTCATTATCGTCAGCTGATGGTTGTCGTCATTCGCCACTGCGAATAAAGGAACTTTGCATCGTAAGCAGAATTACACAGGCAGTGCAATATCGTATCTGATTACAATTGTGATTAGCCAATTAATTAAAGCATGACGCTGCTTTTAGTTCTCGTGTTCTATTTTCTTGCATAGAGATCTTTGTTACGAAAGTGAAAGACAAGTTGCTCTTTGGTATCTTCTTGTAAAGGCTTCATTTATAAATGCTAGCCAGCGTAATGTGCTAAAAGAAAATATTTTTGACTGAAAGAATTTACGAACGAATTACTTGCTCATCAATCTCTCCTGTGACGAATGACAATTTAGCAACTGATAACCAACTGCTACAAAGTGTATTAATATGAGAGTATACTGACGGAGTAGGTTAATTACAGTCTACAGATGAAGTACAATGTGTTGTAGGTAGCAGATGCCTTGAATCGACTCTTTCGTTCATTATTAGGTGACGTTAATGGCTTGTAACGCAGCGTGTGATTTACAGCACATATTTTCCCATGAACCTAGACTTTATCTAATGACTGTATTAACAAGCTTGTAGCTGTTATAAAAACGTGTGGATGACCGCATAAATTTCACCACGAACGTGGACTTTATCTGTCAACATACAAAATGAATTACTCCGGAGATTTCTTTGGAAAAATAATCTGAGTCCGCTGACACGCAGAGAGCAATGAACGCCGACGTTTATTGCTTACAGTCACGAATGTACCAGCACCCAACAACAGAGAAGAAGTTTTACAAGTGATCAAAGGCGTATGTGAATATATGTACATTTCTAGAGAGGAGTGAGAAGCGAAGGTAGTCGATAATGATAATAAAGTCATTTTGCAAATGATACAAGACAGTGCGCCCATACTATTTGAGAGGTGAAGAAAGTAACGTTCTGGACATAACAGTGTTCATATGGAAGTAGATAAAACCGAAATCAAAGTAATACAAATGTAACCAGTACAATTTTTTATAAAAGAATGTAGAAGAAAACAGTTCCTTATGGCGTTGTGTAACTGTTATAATTCAGGCATAGAGAACGACACTGAGGTGACGAAATTCGAGAGATACTTCCTAAAACCGTGAAGGACCCCCTTTTGCTCGATGTAGTGCAGCAACTCGACGTGGCATGGATTCAACAAGTCCAAGGATGTCCCCTGCAGATATAATGATTCATGCTGCGTCTTCATCCATCCATACTTTCGAAAATGTTGCCGGAGCACGATACTTTACACGAACTGACCTCCTTATTAGTTCCCGTAAATACCCTATGGCATTCAAGTCGAGCAATCTAGGTGGCCAAATCATTCGCTCGAACTATCCAGAATGTTCTTCAAACCAATTACGAACAACTGAGGTCCAAATGACATGGCGAAGGGTGATCCATATAAATTCCATTGTTGTTTTGGAACATGAGAGCCATGAATAGCTGGTAATGGTCTCCACGTAGCCGAACGTAACCATTTCCAGTCAAGTATGGGTTCAACTGGACCAGAGGACCCAATTAATTCCTTGTAAACACAGCTCATAGTATTATGGAGCCACCGCCACCTTGCAGAAGGCCTTGTTGACAACTCGGGTTCAAGCCTTCGTGGGGTCTGTGACACACTCGAAACTTACTCTCAGATTGTACCAACCAATATCGGGACCCACCTGACCAGGCAACGGTTTGCCGGTTGTCTAGGGTCTAACCTATATGGTCACGAGCCCAGGAGAGGCGCTGCAGGCGATGTGATGCTGTTAGCAAAGGCACTCGCGTCGGTCGAGTGATGACATAGCCCATTGCCATCAAATTTCGCTGCCCTGTCATAACGGATACGTTCATCGTAAGTCCCACATTGATATCTGCGGTTATTTGACGCAGTGTTGCTTCGCTGCTATCACTAACAACTCTACGCAAACGCCTCTGCTCTCTGTCGCTAAGTGATGGCCTTTGACCACTGTGTTGTCCGCGGTTAGAGGTAATGCCTGAAATGTGATATTTTCGGCAAGCTCTTGACACAGTGAATCTCGGAGTACTGGATTTTCAAACGATTTCCGAAATGGAATATAGCTCCAACTACCATTTTGTGTTCAAAGTCTGTTAATTCCAGCCATGCAGCCATAATCACATCGGATGCCTTTTCACATGAATCATCCGAATACAACCAACAGCACCGGCAGTGCACTGTACGCGATACTACCGCCATCTGTATATGTGCGTTTCGCTATCCCAAGACTTCTGATACCTCAGTGTACATACCAATCACACACCATTTTAGAAGTAGTAACTTATTCATTACACCATTATCACTTCGTAAGACATTGGATGTTAATCGGACAAGGGGGATGGCGAAAGAAGGAAGGTGGAACTGGAGGTGAATATAACACGATTAGTAACTACTCCAGGTCACGAAAACTGACGACAGCTGGGAGAGCGGTGTGCTGCCCCACCCCCCTCTCCCCCCCTTCCACACACACACTCCGCCACCACCATATGGCATCCAATAACACCATTGGTGAAGGATACCACTGCTGGCGGTCGTCCGTGGACGGAGTCTACATTTCAGGAATGCTTTATTTTATTTTACACATCTAGTTCGGTAAGACCAAACTGAGGAGCAGATCTCCAATATCATGGAACGTGTCGGTACATGAAACGATAACATAAAAGTAATAACATATAAATTAAAATGTTTATGAACCCAAAAATAGGCAAGCCATATATTTATGTAAACGCAATCAACAATATGACACAGGAATCAACTTAATTTTTCAAGGAAATCCTCGGCAGAATAGAAGGACTGAACCATGAGGGTACTCTTCAGATTCTATTTCAAAGCGTGTGGATTACTGCTAAGATCTTTCAATTCTTGTGGTAGCTTATGGAAAATGCACGCCTCTCTCCACAAGAGTCAAGCAGGTGCGATCCAGATGCAGACTGGATTTCTGTCTAGTATTAACTGCGTGAAAGCTGCTAATTCTTGGGAATAAACTGATATTGTTAATGAGAACCGTGAGTAAAGAATATACGAGACTGACAAGATAATGTCAGAATACCAATAATAAAGAACAGGGGTCGACAAGACATTCGCGAAATTACAGCACTTATTGTCCGGAACTCCCTTTTCTGAGCCACAAATGAAGGGTTTATTTCAATAGCGGTACAAATCCATTACCTCCACTTTTCTGCTTACGACGCTTCTGAAATTAATGATCCAATCAAAAAGAAAGAAAGGTTCATCTCTAGCAAGAAGCCGTATGCTTGAATACTTCTGGTATCTCAACTGCAGACTTTTCAAAGGCTCATTTAACTTGAGGACTCTGTATCTCAATATGAACATAAATGGACTTGTACCACTATTGAAATGAGCCCTTCAAATACCCTTTGAGAAAGGGAAGAGCTACCCCAAAATATAATACCTTACTGATAAGCGAATGAAAATAAGGAATGTAGAATACATTTCGTGTCGAACTATCACTTGCTTCAGTTACCGTTAGAGTAGTAAAAATGGCAGCGTTAAGTCTCTGAACAAGAATCTGGATGTGGTCTTTCCACGACACTTTACCATCTATCTGAATACCTAGAAATTTGAACTCTTCAGTTTCACTGACCATACGCCTGTTCTGTGAACTTAAAACATCGGATTTTTTTTAATTGTGTGTTAGAAACTGTCTTACTGTGATTTAGCGTTAGTTTATTTTCTACAAGCCAAGGCCTTAAGTCATGAACAGCACTATATGAAACAGTCCCAGTGTTGCACACAACATCCTTTATTACCAAGCTAGTGTCATCAGCAAACAGAAATATTTTAGAATCACCTGTAATACTAGAGGCGGATCGTTTACATAAATAAGGAACAGAAATGGCCCCAGTACTCCACCTCCATTTGACCGTTCCCTACTCAGACCCATCAAAATAGCCGTTCTCAACACGGTGGATAATGATCTTTTGCTGTCTGTTGTTAAAGTAAGAGGTGAACCAATTGTGAGTTACTCCCCGTATCCTGTAATGGTCCAACTTCTGGAGCAATATTTTGTAATCAACAGAATTAAATGCCTTAGTAAAATCTAAAAACATGACTAGCGATCTAAACCTTTTGTTTAATACATCCAGTACCTCACAGAGAAAAGAGAATATAACATTTTCAGTTGTTAAACCCCTTCTAAACCCGAACTGTACATTTGACAACAAATTATGTTAAATTAAATTATCAATTATCCTTACATACGCAGCCTTTCAATAACATTAGTAAACACTGATGGCAAAGAAATAGGTCTAAAATTGTCTACATTGTCCCTTTCTCCTTTTTGTAAAGTGACTGTACTAATGAGTACTTTAATCGTTAAGGAAACTGGTCATCCTTAGAGGACAAATTGCAGATATGGCTCAGTACAGTGCTAACATGTGCAGCACAGTACTTCAATATTCTGCCGGGCACTCTATCATATCCATGAGAGTCCTTAGTGTGGCGGTTTAATTATTGGCCTAATTTCCTCATCGTCAGTTTAACAGGGAAATATTTCAGACATCAGTCTGAGAAAGGCATTTTCCATGAGAGTTAGAAGCTTGCCGGTAGGAACTAAGTTTTTATTGTATTCACCAGCAATGTTCAGAAAGTGATTGTTAAATACTGTAAATATAACTCACTTGTCACTAACAGAAATACTTTTACTGCGAACTGACTCTATAACGTCGAACTTTTGCTGCTGACGAGATCCTTCCGTCACAACTGACCTCATGGTATTAATTTTATCCAGTGAATTAGCTATTGTATTTGCGTACCGCATACCCTTCGCCTTCCTAATAACATCTTAAGCACCTTACAATACTATCTGTAATGGTATTTTTTTTTTGTCATTAGTCTACTGAATGGTTTGATGCGGCCCGCCACGAATTCCTTTCCTGTGCTAACCTCTTCATCTCAGAGTAGCACCTGCAACCTACGTCTTCAATTATTTGCTTGATGTATTCCAATCTCTGTCTTCCTCTACAGTTTTTGCCCTCTACAGCTCCATCTAGTACCATTGAAGTCATTCCCTCATGTCTTAGCAGATGTCCTATCATCCTGTCCCTTCTCCTTATCAGTGTTTTCCACATATTCCTTTCCTCTCCGTAGAACCTCCTCATTCCTTACCTTATCAGTCCACCTAATTTTCAACATTCGTCTATAGCACCACATCTCAAATGCTTCGATTCCCTTCTGTTCCGGTTTCCCCACAGTCCATGTTTCACTACCATACAATGCTGTACTCCAGACGTACATCCTCAGAAATTTCTTCCTCAAATTAAGGCCGGTATTTGATATTAGTAGACTTCTCTTGGCCAGAAATGCCTTTTTTGCCATAGCGAGTCTGCTTTTGATGTCCTCCTTGCTCCGTCCGTCATTGGTTATTTTGCTGCCTAGGTAGCAGAATTCCTTAACTTCATTGACTTCGTGACCATCAATCCTGATGCTAAGATTCTCGCTGTTCTCATTTCTACTACTTCTCATTACCTTCGTCTTTCTCCGATTTACTCTCAAACCATACTGTGTACTCATTAGACTGTTCATTCCGTTCAGCAGATCATTTAATTCTTCTTCACTTTCACTCAGGATAACAATGTCATCAGCGAATCGTATCATTGATATCCTTTCACCTTGTATTTTAATTCCATTACTGAACCTTTCTTTTATTTCCATCATTGCTTCCTCGATGTACAGAATGAAGAGTAGGGGCGAAAGGCTACAGCCTAGTCTTACACCCTTCTTAATACGAGCACTTCGTTCTTGATCGTCCACTCTTATTATTCCCTCTTGGTTGTTGTACATATTGTATATGACCCGTCTCTCCCTACAGCTTACCCCTACTTTTTTCATAATCTCGAACAGCTTGCACCATTTTATATTGTCGACAAATCCTATGAAAGTGTCTTGATTTTTCTTTAGCCTTCCTTCCATTATTAGCCGTAACGTCAGAATTGCCTCTCTCGTCCCTTTACTTTTCCTAAATCCAAACTGATCGTCACCAGCGCATTCTCAATTTTCTTTTCCATTCTTCTGTATATTATTCTTGTAAGCAGCTTCGTTGCATGAGCTGTTAAGCTGATTGTGCGATAATTCTCGCACTTGTCAGCTCTTCCCGTCTTCGGAATTGTGTGGATGATGCTTTTCCGAAAGTCAGATGGTATATCGCCAGACTCATATATTCTACACACCAACGTGAATAGTCGTTTTGTTGCCACTTCCCCCAATGATTTTAGAAATTCTGATGGAATGTTATCAATCCCTTCTGCCTTATTTGACCGTAAGTCCTCCAAAGCTCTTTTAAATTCCGATTCTAATACTGGATCCCCTATCTCTTCTGAATCAAGTCCTGTTTCTTCTTCTATCACATCAGACAAATCTTCACCCTCATAGAGGCTTTCAATGTATTCTTTCCACCTATCTGCTCTCTCCTCTGCATTTAACAGTGGAATTCCCGTTGCACTCTTAATGTTACCACCGTTGCTTTTAATGTCACCAAAGGTTGTTTTGACTTTCCTGTATGCTGAGTCTGTCCTTCCGACAATCATATCTTTTTCGATGTCTTCACATTTTTCCTGCAGCCATTTCGTCTTAGGTTCCCTGCACTTCCTATTTGTTTCATTCCTCAGCGACTTGTATTTCTGTATTCCTGATTTTCCCGGAACATGTTTGTACTTTCTCCTTTCATCAATCAACTGAAGTGTTTCTTCTGTTACTCATGGTTTCTTCGCAGCTAAATTCTTTGTACCTATGTTTTCCTTCCCAACTTCTGTGATGGCCCTTTTTAGAGATGTCCATTCCTCTTCAACTGTACTGCCTACTGCGCAATTTCTTATTGCTATATCTATAGCGTAAGAGAACTTCAAACGTATCTCGTCATTCCTTAGTGCTTCCGTATCCCACTTCTTTGCGTATTGATTCTTCCTGACTAATGTCTTGAACTTCAGCCTACTCTTCATCACTACTATATTGTGATCTGAGTCTATATCTGCTCCTGGATACGGCTTAAAATCCAGTATCTGATTTCGGAATCTCTGTCTGACCATGATGTAATCTAATTGAAATCTTCCCGTATCTCCCGGCCTTTTCCAAGTATACCTCCTCCTCTTGTGATTCTTGAACAGGATATTCGCTATTACTAGCTGAAACTTGTTACAGAACTCAATTAGTCTTTCTCCTCTTTCATTCCTTGTCCCAAGCCCATATTCTCCAGTAACCTTTTCTTCTACTCCTTCCCCTACAACTGCATTCCAGTCACCCATGACTATTAGATTTTCGTCCCCCTTTACATACTGCATCACCCTTTCAATATCCTCATACACTTTCTCAATCTGTTCATCTTCAGCTTGCGACGTCGGCATGTATACCTGAACTATCGTTGTCGGTGTTGGTCTGCTGTCAATTCTGATTAGAACAACCCGGTCACTGAACTGTTCACAGTAACACACCCTCAGCCCTACCTTCCTATTCATAACGAATCCTGCACCTGTAATACCATTTTCTGCTGCTGTTGATATTACCCGATACTCATCTGACCACAAATCCTTGTCTTCCTTCCACTTCACTTCACTGACCCCTACTATATCTAGATTGAGCCTTTGCATTTCCCTTTTCAGATTTTCTAGTTTACCTGCCACGTTGAAGTTTCTGACATTCCACGCCCCGACTCGTAGAACGTTATCCTTTCGTAGATTATTCAATCTTTTTCTCATGGTAACCTCCCCCTTGGCAGTCCCCTCCCGGAGATCCGAATGGGGGACTATTCCGGAATCTTTTGCCAATGGAGAGATCATCATGACACTTCTTCAAATACAGGCCACATGTCCTGTGGATACACGTTACGTGTCTTTAATGCAGTGGTTTCCATTGCCTTTTGCATCCTCATGTCGTTGATCATTGCTGATTCTTCCGCCTTTAGGGGAAATTTCCCACCCCTAGGACAAGGGAGTGCCCTGAACCTCTATCCGCTCCACCGCCCTCTTTGACAAGGCCGTTGGCAGAATGAGGCTGACTTCTAATGCCGGAAGGCTTCGGCCGCCAATGCTGATTATTTATCAAAGTTTAGGCAGTGGCGGGGATCGAACCCGGGACCGAAGACGTTTTGATTATGAATCAAAGACGCTACCCGTAGACGGGTACCCACTCTGTAATGGTCTACTGTAGCTTTATTGTGGCTACTTCTAACATTTTGACATAATTCCCACATTGTTCTACATAATATTCTTATCCGACTTGTCAGCCACCCAGGGTGCCTTTTACTGCTAGTAGCCTGTTTAGAACTTTCTAATGGATAGCAATTTTCTAATAGCATTAGAAATGTGATAAGGGAAGCATTGTATTTTTCATCGATGTTATTAGCACTGTAAACATCCTGCCATTGTTGTTCATTAACGATGTTTAAAAAACTCTCTATAGCCATTGGATTATATAATTGCGTAGGCTTCCGCAACCAGACAGTCATCATAACAGTTTTCTGGGTGTGGTACCGCGTCATAATGTATAAAACTACTGCTGCTGGAGAAAAACCAACGTTTCGGCCACGGTTGCAGCGGCCTTCTTCTGGGTCCACTGTTAGACGCGGTACCATACCCAGAAAACTTTTATGTCCAAATTGGATTAGCTTTTCTACATAGTTTGTAATTATATATAACATTTGTTTGTATACTAAAACTTTTTAGCTTTAAAATTTGTGCATCATGGTCTGCTTTTGCTAACAGAATGCCCGTCTAGTAATTTTTTAATTAATTTGTGGTAAGGTTTTACGGGACCAAGCAGCTGAGGTCATCGGTCCCTAAGCCTAGACATTACTTAATGTAACTTAAACTAACTTACTCTATGGACATCACACACACCCATGCCCGAGGAGGGAGGACTCGAACCTTTGACGGGGGGAACCCCACGGACAAGGCGCCTCAGACCGCACACAGCTACCCCGCGCAGCGTCTAGTAATGAAGAATGAATAAAAATATTGTCTGTGGCTGTGCTCCTGTACCCCTGCACCCTGGCTGGAAGAAACGCAGTCTTCATCAGATCATATGAATCTAGGAACATCCATCGATTCGGATAATAAACCCCTACCAACCCTAGGGATGGAGTGTGAGGCTGTGATCTGTAAAGTAATCGATAACTACCGATGATAGTGCTCGTAGTTTTCGATGCCGTTAGGCTCATTGGTGACATTGACGACAAATTTTCACCTTTAAAGGCGGGAGGGGAGGGAATGAAAAATCATTGACTTATCAGCGTGTCTCCGTAACGCTCAGAATAATTTCTACCAAATTTCGTATATCCAAGTATCATAATCTGTATACACCATTGGGGAAGGAGGGGGGTGGGGGACAGGGCCGGTGTTGAGATGAAAAGGCGTGACATGCAACAATGTTCGAAAGCGAACTGTTGGTATTTTTTCCCTGTACAGGGTTATTACAAATGAGTGAAGCGATTTCACAGCTCTACAATAACTTTATTATTTGAGATATTTTCACAATGCTTTGCACACACATACAAAAACTCAAAAAGTTTTTTTAGGCATTCACAAATGTTCGATATGTGCCCCTTTAGTGATTCGGCAGACATCAAGCCGATAATCAAGTTCCTCCCACACTCGGCGCAGCATGTCCCCATCAATGAGTTCGAAACATCGTTGATGCGAGCTCGCAGTTCTGGCACGTTTCTTGGTAGAGGAGGTTTAAACACTGAATCTTTCACATAACCCCACAGAAAGAAATCGCATGGGGTTAAGTCGGGAGATTGTGGAGGCCATGACATGAATTGCTGATCATGATCTCCAACACGACCGATCCACCGGTTTTCCAATCTCCTGTTTAAGAAATGCCGAACATCGTGATGGAAGTGCGGTGGAGCACCATCCTGTTGAAAGATGAAGTCGGCGCTGTCGGTCTCCAGTTGTGGCATGTGGCATGTGGCTGTGGCAATTTTCCAGCATGTCCAGATACACGTGTCCTGTAACGTTTTGCCCGCATCTCGTGGTCGTGCGGTAGCGTTCTCGCTTCCCACGCCCGGGTTCCCGGGTTCGATTCCCGGCGGGGTCAGGGATTTTCTCTGCCTCGTGATGGCTGGGTGTTGTGTGCTGTCCTTAGGTTAGTTAGGTTTAAGTAGTTCTAAGTTCTAGGGGACTTATGACCACAGCAGTTGAGTCCCATAGTGCTCAGAGCCATTTGAACCATTTTTTTGTAACGTTTTTTTCGCAGAAGAAAAAGGGGCCGTAAACTTTAAACCGTGAGATTGCACAAAACACGTTAACTTTTGGTGAATTGCGAAATTGCTGCACGAATGCGTGAGGATTCTCTACCGCCCAGATTCGCACATTGTGTCTGTTCACTTCACCATTAAGAAAAAATGTTGCTTCATCACTGAAAACAAGTTTCGCACTGAATGCATCCTCTTCCATGAGCTGTTGCAACCGCGCCGAAAATTCAAAGCGTTTGACTTTGTCATCGGGTGTCAGGGCTTGTAGCAATCGTAAACGGTATGGCTTCTGCTTTAGCCTTTTCCGTAAGATTTTCCAAACCGTCGGCTGTGGTACGTTTAGCTCCCTGCTTGCATTATTCGTCGACTTCCGCGGGCTACGCGTGAAACTTGCCCGCACGCGTTCAACCGTTTCTTCGCTTACTGCAGGCCGACCCTTTGATTTCCCCTTACAGAGGCATCCAGAAGCTTTAAACTGCGCATACCATCGCCGAATGGAGTTAGCAGTTGGTGGATCTTTGTTGAACTTCGTCCTGAAGTGTCGTTGCACTGTTATGACTGACTGATGTGAGTGGATTTCAAGCACGATATACGCTTTCTCGGCTCCTGTCGCCATTTTGTCTCACTGCGCTCTAGAGCGCTCTGGCGGCAGAAACCTGAAGTGTGGCTTCAGCCGAACAAAACTTTATGAGTTTTTCTACGTATCTGTAGTGTGTCGTGACCATATGTCAATGAATGGAGCAACAGTGAATTTATGAGATCACTTCAATCATTTGTAATAGCCTTGTATTTAGCTGATATCACGTATTTAAAAATTATGCAGCGCTATCTGTCTCTTTACTTGTGTTGCTCAGTGTGTCACCCGGGATGAGCACTGCAACGAGCCAGTAGTTTTGTAAGCGTGTTCTGGCTCAGATATCATGTCACAGGACTGTATGCAGTACCACAGACACGTTTAACGTCCTCTTAAGAATCGCACATAGGAGAATCAGTTGCCACCTTCAAATAGCTCTGAGCACTATGGGACTTAAGGTCTGAGGTCATCAGTCCCCTAGCACTTACAACTACTTAAACCTAACTAACCTAAGGACATCACATACATCCATGCCGGAGGCAGGATTCCAGACTGAAGCGCCTAGAACCGCTCGGCCACACTGGCCGGCTGCCACCTTCAATTTTTCTTTCTTGTAACGACAAACAGTAATTGTTGTCAACATGCCTCAGAAAAAAACGGTAGTCTATTAGTCAGATTCAACGGAAAGAAATAAGAACGAAGTGTTTATCATAGCATGAAACATCATCGACGGCACAATCGACTTCAGGGTATGCGGGGACGTGTCACCACAATGTGGGCTGGTGAAACTGAAGATGAACGAGGACGTCGCGGTTGAAGCAGGTACCATAAAGGTGGATTAGTATAGTAAGTAGGATTGTCAAATTTAGATCACAATTTTATGAACGGTGCGCACTACAGGTTTTGGACTTGACTATGACAAGGGACTTTATTGCGAAATCCTTTCAAGAATTAAGTTATTCTCAGTGACGTATGGCTAGACGCTTATTATGTATTACTAGCATAGGAAAAAGAGAAATTAGTCCGTTAACAATCTGGAGTGGGAAATGTAATTATACCAGTTATGAAAAATATAATGGTGGCAAGTGGGGCTCATAGCGCGGCGAATAGATGGTAGATGGGCCAAAGAAGGTTTCTTTTTCGTTTTTTGTGCTGATTTCCGAGAAATAAGAAGCGACCGATTGATGATCTACTTGTTGATAGAATGGTGTCGTTAGCTAAAATGCTGGAGAAACTTTGATCCGTATAACTGGAAACTGTAACGCCTCGAAAAGTGTAAAAAATGGTTCCACTGGCTCTGAACACTATGGGACTTAACATCTGAGGTCATCACTCCCCTAGAACATAGAACTACTAACAACTAACTAACCTAAGGACATCACACACATCCATGTTCGAGGTAGGATTCGAACCTGCGAACGTAGCGGTCGCGCCGAAAAGTATACTTGAGGCTTTATCCAGTAGGGGAAGTCAATCATTAGATGACTTTACACCAGTATCAATCGTTCTACACCATGAAATGCGTGTTCGACATTAGTGTATCGAAGGAGACGGCCGACTGCGAAGAGGGCTCTGCTTTCCGTAGCCAACCTAACTGTACCTCTTCGCACAGTTTTTGGCGGGTTGATCAGTAAGGTTAGGTTGATAGGTCCTGGCGTTTACTAACGGCCAAAACCGATTCTCTGGCTTTTCTCTGCCTTATTCATTAGCGAAAGACCATTGAAAATTAGCAAACGGGCCTCCTTTACAAGGGAAACACCTTCTTGGAGAAAATTACCAACTTCTGAACTCATAGAAATTGCGAACAGAAAACATTTGGGCAATACCCCTACAATACGGGATCGTTGCTGTCTGTTATAATTGTCTCGCTCTCCATCGCAACAGTCACAAAATCAGGAATTAAATTTGAGTGAAAACTAATTGGTTCATACAGGAATCTCATTGTTAGCCTCCAAGGTTTGTTAATCTCTAGTCAACCTAATTCTGGGACGGGGATAATAGCTGTTTTCCTCCCCTTTGGTGTATAGCATCATGAAGCGCCCTCCGCCACGTGCCGTCTTGCGAAGTTAAGATATAGATGTAGAATGGTTATACCAAATACGCTTATCACAATTCTCGGTCCTTTGTCTTGATTATTACAACACTTCGAACGTTGCAATAAAGAACGAATTTCAACGATAACCACAGGTGTCAGAACCGGCTGAAATAATTTAGCAGAAACACATATATCAGGAAAATCTTTTGGTGAGAATGGGTATTCCATGATCCTACAAGATCCTCCTCACCATTTCCCAGATTATCATAATTCAAACCCTCAACGCTAGCTATAAACAGGGAATGTGGTTCACAAAGGTGTTGGATCTTCAGTAACACAGAGGTAACATCGGTGCAGCTCCGCCGTTTGCTATTGAAGGCGAATCGTATGTTTACAGTGTTAGTGCTTTGCAAGTGCTCAGTAGGAAGCAGTGGCGAAAATATTTGGACCACGCGGTGAGATCGCACTTGCCGTAATGTATGTATGCTATTCGTTACTACTCTCAATAAACAAACGGCAGAACGGTTACCTGGTGCTACTACGTAGGTCCCAAACCGCCGGGTCCGACCGCTTTTGCTGGTCTGGAAACAAACAGGATTTCATACAATCAGCTGCCATCCGCACATAATCTATTGGACGTGTTATAACAAAGGTCTTTAATGCATGAGGGGCGAACGAACGCTACCCAGTGCTTCCACGTAAATTGACGCGTGTGCCCTGGTGCAGCTACGTCATTAGGTATTATGATAGCAAGGTATAAGCGGAGGTATTCGTTTACCTCATCAGCAATAGAACACAGATACGATAATTTTAGATGAGATTTGTATTTTCAAGGCTAAAAGCAAGAACTCAAAATTTAAGATTCAGTACAAATCTGTCTCTTGTCAGTTGAGGGCTGTCGAAGGACTTCGTAGTATTCTAAACACAAATGTAGATGATGGGAAAGTTATGTAGTTCATTAAAATAGTATCACACTTCAGTTACAAATTTGTGTAATGAAAATTTTCAGCAAGAAATATTATTTATTTTTGTGAAAATTACAAACATAATTACAGTCGAATCGTATACGTATATTGCAACGTATGCTTCCCAATGGAGGTGGCATAGTGGTTGTGACATGTGTTCGTATCGTAAGCAATGAGATTCAATTTCGTATAGGGACATCAAGTTTTCAGTCACTTCCCGGAATCACTTCAAGCACATGATGCATTAATCACATTGAGTTTTACAGCCGAAAGTACATTTCTCGTCTGTACGTAAAGCTTTCTTTCCACTGGGACGTAGTAAATCGCCTCTTTCACACCTATTACTAGCTTATTTTTTACAGTATTTTCGTGATTGATATGTAGATGGATAAAGAATATTTTTAGTTTTGACCTTGAAATTTTATTTTTATTATATAAGTTCTCGCCTCATACGGCTTCTATTAAAGACAAACGATCTCAATTGTAATACAGAAAATTATTTCATGGCTAATGTTCAGTTCTGTTAAAAGTTCCAGAATGACTGACCGTAGCCTACAAATAGAACTAGTGACTGAGATTTCGTCCCAAACAAGAGAGACATGATCATAAATAGAACTGCAGGTGCCAGTGAGTAACCTGTGCTCTTCTAGACAAAGGGCACACACGTCACCTACAGTATACCGACGAAGTCGATCTTCATCCTCTACACCCAGGATGAAAACTTTCCTGTGGCCAACAAAATCAAACGAAATGTGTTGAGCGTGCTACTGACAATATTAGCCCTCCTATTTCTTTGATTTGGACAGCGTTAAATGTCATTTCACTTTTTGTTGAACATTCACCGTTTAGTACAACGTAATGAGTTGCAGTAATCTAGATACTACGCGTTTTCATATCTTCGTTATCAGTTAATAGTGTAGTAGTGTCGAACGGCTTTGAGACGTGTAGGAAGAACGAGTCTGGCTTTGTAAGATTACTGTGTGTAAAAAAAAAAAAAAAAAAAAAAAAATACTTGTATATTTCTCTTGTCTTTGTCTTCTGATAACGATTTCTTCGTTCGCGAACGTCTCTATATCTACGTCATTACTCTGCTATTCACAATAAAGTGCCTGGCAGAGGGTTCAACGAACGTCATAACTTAAAATGTGCTCTGTGATCCTCCAGCATTCGTGTGATTTTTTAGTTTGTCAATCTCCTCATTGCTGTGATACGGCTGAACACGATTTTCTCTCCATCGCCAGACACTTCATGTCACAACAGCACCTACAGCGAATGTCCTCATTTAATTGTTGTATTTAGGATGTATTATAAATAATAGTGGAAACTGGAACGAGTGAAAATGTTTAGTAATAGGACCAAAAACGTTTCACTAAATATGGCTGTTCAAACGAAGCATTTGCTAATTATTAATTACCAATGTGTTTTTACGAGCCGCCATTGACTTCAGCATGAAGTACTGTCCTAGTTGTTAAAAATCTATCTGAAACGTAAATTTTCTATTAAGTCCTCGTCTAATGTGGCTCTAATTTCAGTCGTGGCCTACCTTAATATGAATGATAATACTACATAAGCACGTTGCGTGTTACAATTTACTGTACAGTCGTACATGTTGTATATGTCCCGTTTGTCTTCCAAGCATTGGGGCTCCATACCGCACTTGTATCTGCTACAAATTCCTTTAAAAATATGCAATTTTCAGATTACTGCCGATAGAAAAATCGAGAGAATTCAGGGCAGGACCTGGAAGCTAATGTATAAGCCCTACTCGATCTATCGATCTTGGACCATAACGATGATGTTAAGAAACTCGTTCAGGTATATCTATACATATAATGCATTATTTTTACAGCGAAAATCAAATTTTTAGACTATATAAATTGATGGGGTGTTAACGGAGTTCGACTGCCAATATTAAATGTTAGCAGCTTTCGTACTGACTTGCATTATATGTTGTCTTACATCAGCAGTAAAATATGCCAGTGTCCCATCTTTCATGTACCATATTTCCCAGCCATGGGCCATGGAAGAAATTCCACGGGCCATGGAACGATCGAATGGTGACGTAGTCTAAAATTTTCTGTTTAAAACATACTTTTACTGTTGTTGTTGTTGTTGTCTTCAGTCCTGAGACTGGTTTGATGCAGCTCTCCATGCTACTCTATCCTGTGCAAGCTTCTTCATCTCCCAGTACCTACTGCAACCTACATCCTTCTGAATCTGCTTAGTATATTCATCTCTTGGTCTCCCCCTGCAAGACTTTTACTAACCAGGACAATTTTTAATATTTTCTCTTATCTTGTTCTGAGTGCAATGGAAATTCTGGACTGTAGTCCGATGCGTTCGTTCATTAAATTTTTTTTTTCAAACAGGAATAACATAATCCGAAGTGACGTAAGTCATAGGATAGCGATATCCATACAGACAGATGGCGGTAACATCGAGTACACAAGGTATAAAAGGGCAGTTCATTCGCGGAGCTGTCATTCGTACTAAGATGGCTCATGTGAAAAAGTTTCCGACGTGATTATGACCTAACGATGGGAACTAACAGACTTTGATCATGGAGTGTAGCTTGTTTCTATGTGGCAGATGCAGATATATCCGTAAATTTTGCATTCTGGATTGGCGTAAATCAGCAGTTCACTTCTGACGCATTATGAGCTCCATAGGCGCAGTAATTTGGCACGCTTAGCAGATGGAGGGGAGATTACGTGGAACAGCTCTCCAGAACGCTTTGCGGGTGTTAGCGACACAGCGGGGTCCGGCCTCCCACTGGGCCCTGTTAGCGATGCCGAGTGCGCGTGGCAGGGAGGCCTAAGCGACAGGCGCTGCACAGTGCCACGGCAACTGCTAATGTCGTGTGCACGAGTCGCTACACAGTGGCGGCTCGCCTGATGCTGTTATGGTGGGCGAGCTGTTTTGTATCGAGCAGGCGAGTTAGGGCTCAGAATGCTGTTAACTTCAAAGACTTTAGGGATGAACAGCCATGTTCCACGTCAATTATGCATGACTTCGATAAAAGACTTCACCTAATGAACACCCTACAGTTAATAATAATCATTTCAGGAAATCACACAAATAAAGTAGATCTGAACCTAAATCTATACTCCGGAAGTCAACTTACAATGTGTAGCGGACAGTACTTTTGGTAACATTATCCGTCCCCCCCCCCCCGTCCCCCCCATCTGTTCATTCACAAATGGTTTCAAGTGCGACGAACCTCAGTATAAGCTCTGATTTCTCTCATTTTTTCGTTATTTTGTGAGACGTGTATCAGAGGAAGCAATATTTTGTCCCATGCTTCTTGGAAAGTACACTCTCAGAATGTCAATGGTAAACCTCTTTACGGTGTACAACGCGTCTCCTGTCTTAGAATTGTCAGTGTCTCTTCGACTCATCCAGCTCGTTAAGCGTTCCAGACGAATTACACTGAAGAAAGTATTTCACAAGATTTTTGTAAGCTACTTCTTTCGTGAATCAATTACATTTCCGTACGAATTTCCCAATGAATTAGAACATAGCATTTGCTTTTCCAACAATTTGTTTTATGAGGTCGCTCAGGATGGTTAGTTCTAGGTATCACGGTTGTTACTGTTTCTTGCGTATTATTGCTTATTCCGTAACACGATAATAATGAGTCTTTGCGCCTATTTACGCATAATACAATGTACTTAGAACTCAGGACCGGATAACAACTATGGGAATACAAATACATTGAGCAAGTATTAGAGAAGTTCCCTCTCACCAATTCAGTTCAGTAAATTTACACGTCAACAGAAGTTTGGAATCTTGTTATAGCACAGCCATTGTGGTTAGTGCAATATCTCATTTAGAAAGTAAAAATAATTCCTTCTGAAAACGACAACGCCTTTGGTTAGTTATAGAAAATCATTACAAAACAAAGCAGGCTCTCTCCTATGTGAATATATTGAAAACAAAAACCGTGAAAACCTTTATCTCATAATGATGATTATCAACCTTTAGTAATGATTTGTTCCACTCTGCGAGGTATGCTCTGGATGAGACTGTCAAGTTTACCTTAGGGTAAGAGATCTCACTTCTCAATGCCAGCTTCAGTGAGGTCCTGAAGATCGTGAAGTGGATTCTGACACTGTGTAATGGCTACGTTCAGCAGGTCCCATGCATGCTCAATTGCATTTATGTCTGGGAACTGCTCTGGCCAAGGCATCCGGTTCATGTTGCATCTTCGAAGACACCGAGACACTGCTAGAGACCATGCAGTTTTGCATAGTAATCTATAGGTTGAAGCTGTCACCTACTTCACGTCTGTAGGGCCTTACAATTCGTTTCGGGGACAAAAAATGGCTCTGAGCACTATGCGATTCAACTTCTGAGGTCATCAGTCGCCTAGAACTTAGAACTAATTAAACCTAACTAACCTAAGGACATCACACACACCCATACCCGAGGCAGGATTCGAACCTGCGACCGTAGCGGTCACGCGGTTCAAGACTGAAGCGCCTTTAACCGCACGGCCACACCGGCCGGCGTTTCGGGGACATCTTGGAGGTATCGGGGACTAGTCGACCTGACATAGATGGGAATTGGGGGGGGGGGGGGGAGGTGCGGTCCTCTAGCTCTTTTCGAAACCCCAACACTTTTAGTGCCCGCGCTATACCAATCTTGAGTCTCGCCAGAAAACACGAAGTAATTCCAGTCTGCAATGGTTCAATGTGTCCTTCGATTGCGTCGGTTCCGTTCGTTCAGTGCAAACCTTACCATTCGTCTTCTGGAATGAAGTCCACCCTGATGCAATCTTCTACACACTGTCTGGTCTGAGATACGAATACCCAGGAGAAGTGATTTCCACTATTTTCGGCAGTTGTCCTTGGGTGCCTGCGAGCGTGAATAGGTGTTGTCATACGATGACGACGACTGCGAGGTCTGTTGTTGACATTTCCCTTTTCTCTCTATTTCCACCAAATCTTACACACACCACTTCGAGCGACATGCAACCGATCGGCAACTTCTTGCTGCGAATGGCCTACAGAAAACAGAGTCACTATCTTAACTCTATCAGAGTGTTGTATGCCTCTACGTGCCACGTTACTGCAGTGCTGAACACAGAATGAGGCTATTGTTGATACTGGACACCTCGCTGTGTGCCGCTGCAGCAGCAGTATGGTTACACGAGTGGGAAACGGCCACAAAACCTGCCAGCAACACACACCGACTAGCATATGGCTTCTGACTGTATAATGCAGGAAGTGACTAGTTCAATGAGACGTCTACGAACGTATACTGCGTTTTATTCCAAACTTTCGTTGAACATTACATACAATGAAGCGCCAAAGAAACCTGTCTGGGCATAAACATTCAAATACAGGGATATGTAAACAGGTACAACACAGCGCTGCGGCCGGCAACGCCAGTGTTAGACAACAAGTGTTCGGCACAGTAGTTAGATCGGTTACTGCAGCTACAAAGGCAGGTTATCAAGATTTAAGTGAGTTTAAACGTGTAGTCGGCGCACAAGCTCCGAGGTAGCGATGAAGAGGGGATTTTCTCGCCCGACCATTTCACGAATGTAGGCTACCGTGAATATAATAAATCCGGTAAAACATTAAGTCTCCGACATCGGTGTGGTCGGAAAACGGTCCTGCAAGAACGGGACCTACGACGACTGAAGAGAACTGCTCAACGTGAGAGAAGTACAATCCTTACTCAAATTGCTGCAGATTTCAATGCTTTCGAGCTGGAGACCCAATCGTGTACCCTTGATGACTGTACGACACGGAGCACGGGACGTAAAACTCTAACCTCTATCTCTTTTGTATACCACATCAAAAATATACATGGTTGAGAACTTTCTCAATGACACCAAAGTAATAGTCTTCGTCGTAAAAGGTCACATGAGAACCAAATTTCAATAGACAACTCAACACTCGAGAAAATATTATTATCCCAAAACCTAGGCGCACCCACAGATGTTTGACTGGTTTCATGTCTAGGGAACAGGCAGGCCACTCCATTCTGGTGATCCGAGCGTGATGAAAGAACGTGTTCACGAGAACAGCACGTTGAACTAGCTACGTTTGTTTGTTTGTTTTACGGAGCAAAATCAACTCAGTCCATAAGCGTCCACGTCATTACCTCAGATCATCAACAAATAAAAGAACTTACAGGCGACTATCCGACTGAAGGAACGTTAGCTAAGAAGGTGGACTTCCTCGTGTAGAAAGGTTCACAAAATACGCTGTAGAGATAGCGGAGGTCCCGAACCAAATGTCCGCCATAGATTGAAAGTAAAACACGGTCGACAGCTCGCGCGTCGTTCGCTGAAACAACCGAAACCTCAGACGGCAAACCTACATGAAAATCAATCAGAACGGTCAGAAAATGGCGAACTGTCAAAGGTTGACGACAATGAGCAAAAAATGCGGGAGACCAGCACTTAACAAATAGCGATGGCCAAAACGAAAAAGCACACTACGCAAAGTAACTAAATGATTTCCTCGCAGCCGGCCTGGGTCGCCGAGCGGTTCTAGGCGCTACAGTCTGGAACCGCGTGACCGCTACGGTCGCAGGTTCGAATCCTGCCTCGGGCATGGCTGTGTGTGATGTCCTTCGGTTAGTTAGGTTTAAGTAGTTCTAAGTTCTAGGGGACTGATGATCTCAGAAGTTAAGTCCCATAGTGCTCTCCTCGCAGCGAGTGGTCCGAGAAGAAGACGGCCAAGCCAGTGGGAGAGGTTTAGTTCCCCGGAGCTTGTTTTCGTGAAGATAAGACCAGTGGTGATGTCAAAAAGACAGCACCTGCGGACAGACGGCAACACGGAGATCATTCGAATGGCTGGAAGAGCTAGAGGACAGAAGTAGGAGGAGTGGAGCCTTGGCAGCAGCGTCAGCACCTTCATTGCCCGTCAGACCGAAGTGACCAGGAGATCAGATGAACATCGCAGTGGCTCCCTCAACAGCGAGCAAATGAAACCTTTGTTGGACCCTTTGCGCTAAGGGATGGACTGTGTACTGCACGCAGAGCCTCTGAAGGACACTGAGAGAATCGGAGCATATGACACAATTAAAAAGCCCGTGTCGCCGGATGTACTGGATGGCCTGATAGTGGGCGAAGCTTTCTGCTGGAAGTATTGAGTAGTGTTCTGGAAGCTGATACCGAAAATGGTCGGTGCCAATGACGAAGACACACCCGACGGCACTGTCGGTCTTAGCGCCGTCAGTGTACACAAAGTTGATGTCACTAAGTTGTGTGCGAAGTTCGAGCAACTTACTGCTATAGATCTAATCCGGAGTAGTTTCCTTAGGAAGCGAATGAATTCCAAGACGAACACGGGCCGCCACACGAAGCTAAGATGATGAAGATTTCACACCCACCGGGAAAGCGGTAGGTAGCATGAAGTTAAGCTGCTGTGGTAGGAGCCGAAAGCGAACTCTGGAAGGCAACAGAGAAGAGCGACGCGCCCCGAACTGGCAGTCAAGGGCCCAAGCGAGGCATCGTCCATCAAGATAAAACTATTACCAAAACGTTGGAGATACTGTACCACTATTAGTGACAGAATCTTTACCATGTACTGTAGAGCAGTGACATTTTCCTCAAGAAACACGAGAGGTGTAAGATGGACAAATGTAATACCACTCCAGAACATCACTCCAGCATCTCCTATTTTGAATTGTAATACACAGTGTTATAGACTTTGATATTACTGGGTTGCCTTCAGCAGCTTTGTATGCTGCTGTCAGTGTACAAACAGACCCCATACCAATCCTGGGGCGTTCACTATACCTGAATTGTAACTGTAACTGAGTACATGGCACTGTGGCGGAGAACGTGGTGTTCGCCGTGGTTATTGGAAATGGGAATTCGCACCTTGCCGTCGGTCGTCTGTTAACTGTTTCGTGCAACACATGACATCCTGCAGCCTGTTAAAAAGCCGAGGACTCAGCCTACGTTTTCTTTTAATCAAAAATCGCCGTAACGATCATCTAATGCATCTGTTCAACGTGGACGGAGTATGCGGTGTAACTCCTGAGCACTAACTCTCAACTGTAACCGATTCTATGTTCTCACCACATCAGTTTACCACTGGTTCCGCAAGGCGTTCGATACAGTTCCCCATAGTCGTTTAATGGACAAAGTAAGAGCATATGGACTACCAGACCAATTGTGTGATTGGATTGAATAGTTCCTAGATAACAGAACGCAGCATGTCATTCTCAATGGAGAGAAGTCTTCCGAAGTAAGAGTGATTTCAGGTGTGCCGCAGGGGAGTGTCGTAGGACCGTTGTTATTCACAATATACATAAATGACCTTGCGCACAACATCGGAAGTTCACTGAGGCTTTTTGCGGATGATGCTGTGTTATATCGAGAGGTTGCAACAAGGGAAAATTGTGCAGAAATGCAGGAGGATCTGCTACGAATTGACGCATGGTGCAGGGAATGGCAATTGAATCTTAATGTAGACAAGTGTAATGTGCTGCGAATACATAGAAAGAAAGATCCTTTATCATTTAGCTACAATATAGCAGGTCAGCAACTGGAAGCAGTTAATTCCATAACTTATCTGGGAGTAGGCATTCGGAGTGATTTAAAATGGAATGATCGTATTAAGTTGATCGTCGGTAAGGCAGATGCCAGACAAAGATTCATTGGAATAATCCTAAGGAAATGCAATCCGAAAACAAACGAAGTAGGATACAGTACACTTGTTCGCCCACTGCCTGAATATTGCTCACCAGTGTGGGATCCGTATCACATATGGTTGATAGAAGAGATAGAGAAGATCCAACGGAGAGCAGGGCGCTTCGTTACAGGATCATTTAGTAATCGCGAAAGCGTTACGGAGATGATCGATAAACTCCAGTGGATGACTCTGCAGGAGAGACGGTCAGTAGCTCGGTACGAGCTTTTGTTGAAGTTTCGAGAACATACCTTCGGAGGAGTGAAGCAGTCTATTGCTCCCTCGTGCGTATATCTCGCGAAGAGACCATGAGGATAATATAAGAGACATTAGAGCCCACACAGAGGCATACCGACAATCTTTCTTTCCACGAACATTACGAGACTGGATTAGAAGGGAGAACCGATAGAGGTACTAAAAGTTCCCTCCACCACACACTATCAGGTGGCTTGCGGAGTATGGATGTAGATGGTGAAAAGTCGAGAAACTTCGGTGGGTGCAAGCCTTCTGAGAACAACATGATGTTGTGGACCGATCACTAGACTCTGTTGTGTTTCGTGGCATGGACGATTGTTCCATAGACCTCTCTAATGCCTTCCTAATCATGTTTTACTTTCAGCTGAAGTGCTGCAAAACCATTCGAGTGCAGCGTTATACCAGTAGATAGCGGTAACGGTAACTGTGTGTATCCAGAACGAAAATTTCATTCTGGAAACATCTTCCAGGCTGTGGCAAAGCCATGCCTCCGCAATATCCTTTCATCTATGAGTGCTAGTTCTGCAAGTTTCGCAGGAGAGCTTCTGTGAAGTTTGGAAGGTAGGAGACGAGGTACTGGCGGAACTGAAGGTGTAATGACGGATCGTGAATCATGCTTGGGTAGCTCAGCTGGTATACCACTTGTCCGCGGAAGGAAAAGGTCCCGAGTCCGAGTCTCGGAATGGCACAGAGTTTTAACATGCCAGAAAGTTTCAACTATGTGTATGTTCGCAAAGAACGTCAGGATTGACCTTCTTATAGGTACAGGAACAGTCACAATAGCAACACCCTTGGACGACATATGGATCTGATGAAAACTTTCGTTGATGTGTCTTAAAGATTTTCCTTCACTGCTGTTAAAGGCGAGTCTACATTTATATTGAAAATTTGGCTAAGAGGTAAGTCCATGTAAAGCACTTAATGGATGTATAGTCACTGTAAACCTAGACGGAGTTATTACAACTTTGCGAAGAAGAGGAATCAAGTGAAGCAACAGTCGACTATTTTCCAACATACGCGAAAATCCCATGGAAGAACTGATACTTTTAAATCACAGGAAGCTAACATGTCGTCAAGAGATTTGAATGAAGACATAGGATGTCACCCTTCGTATTTGACCAGATCTTTTTAACGGGATAAAAAGAATGTCTAAGAAAGGCTTTGCTAGCTAGAATGGTTGTGACCACAGTATCGTAAATGACAGCGTAGTTTTGTTCATTAAACGTATAAACTACTTCTGAGAACTCTTTAACAAAACAGGAAGTCTATTTATCACTGAATTTATATGACGGAAGAACAAAATAATGATGAAAAGAACGCGGGCCAAGAGAAACAAGAAAAACTACATTTAAAAATAAAAAGAGCAGGCTACGCAGCAAATATTAATTTTGATTTTCAAGAAGCAAAATGCTACAAGAAAATAGATAATTAAGATAAAGCTTACGGGCACATCAAAATTAAATCTGTTTTATCGCTTCCACAGTTCTGAAAGTGAGACAGAGGTACCGCAGTAAGTAAGAAGTGCGTGTATCGTTTTACGTGGACAAGGTAAGTGTTCCAGAAAGAAAGCAGATGAACCCAAGAAGTGGAAACTCTCAGTATTGCAAATGTTATTTATCAAGAATCGTACAAATTCACGGCTGTCATGGAAATGGGAGAAGTCATAAAGGGAAAAAATTGAGCAGAGGAAATGCGTCACACAACTGCTATCCCGAATTTGAGCAGGTACATATATTTAAGGAGAGCAAAACAGAGTAAAAACAAATGATAATTGCTCGAAAGACAGAACTAAGAATGAGAATCCATCATCGACAGATTCAGGTTATTTTACATCACATGGATATAACGTATGTAGCTTATTCTATGATCTAGTTTAATTTCATAACGTTAATGAGTGGAAACATATTGCGCGGATGCCAACACATGATGTCGATGGAAAAATTTTATTAGAAGATTGCTCGCGTGAAAACCAATGAAGTAATAATCATCATCCACTACAAAGAGTTGAGGTATGGTTTTTTTTTTCTTCATGGTTTCAACGAAAATGTAAATTATAAAAACAGCTTGGCAGATCAGTTTACTCTTTGTTTACAAATCAAGAGAAAATATCCCGTATCTTCTATATTATTTGGTTTTCTCTCATTCAGGAAAATCTGAATTTGATAAAAAATATTGGACATTTAATATCTGTTGCAGCATAATTAAGAGCTCGTTTTTTTCAGATCTTCCTGTGTTTCGTGCGACTTAAAGCAGAGAGTACAGATAGACATTGATGGAAAATAAGAATGGATTTCAGCGAGCAAGTTTCTAGGACCCTCATGGGAAACTAGAACACTACAGTGCTCTCAAATTCCAATGTATAGAGGGATGCTTAAACAAAGCTACAGCTTCTGAGTTCGTTTTTCTGTCGTTAAAATTTTTTTGCATTTTGCACTTAAGAGGATTAAAGATGGCGGTCCTAGACAGCTTTCATCGAGGCAGCCTTTCTCGAGCAGCTAATTACTGAAACGGTGCCTTGTTCATTTCTCTGAATACTTCTGTCCGCCGCTCGTGGTCTCGCGGTAGCGTTCTCGCTTCCCGAGCACGGGGTCCCGGGTTCGATTCCCGGCGGGGTCAGGGATTTTCACCTGCCTCGAGATGACTGGGTGTTTGTGTTGTCCTCATCATTTCATCATCATCCAGGACAGTGGCGAAATTGGACTGAGCAAAGATTGGGTAATTGTACGGGCGCTGATAACCACGCAGTTGAGCGCCCCACAAACCAAACATCATCATCATCATCATCTGAATACTTCTACTTGAATCCGTGTTTCATATATAGCTTTATTCAGTTTTTGTCCGTAGGTGCGTGTTTCTTTTGTTATTATGACAACGGAATAAAAATAATGTTGTCAATGTATTCGTCGTGACGTATTTATCTAATATTACACTGAATGTTGAGTATATCTGAACGAATTCCACTGATATCCTCTCATGCCACTGAATCATCACTTATTTCATCCCCACCTGTCGATTCATTACAGTGCATTTTATAAATTTCATGTACGTATATCTGTCTTGTTCTGCAACAGGCCGCAGACGCATTATTGTTGCCTATCGACTTTGTGTCCTAATTAAAAGGAAATATCCTCAGCGATGAAGTGCCAACCATTTCATTTTTGCAACTGTGAACAAATAACATTTGATAATGAGTTACTTCTGTGTGCTATTGAATTCTAAATAGCACAACAATAATAGTAACACGTCAATGAGTTTTTTCCAGATACCGCGAAATTACAGTTATTCCCTTCATATGTATTGTTACTTTATGAACTTGTAATATGTATAAGAACGACTAATTCTCGACACTTTCTGAAATCTCTAGATTTTCCTCGTGAACAAATATTTCCAGAGAGAAATGATAAGCGACAGATATAAACCGTGGAAGTGATCTGGTATCGAACCCCAGATGTCTGAATCCGAGGTTTGGTACTTTACCACTGAACTACTGATCCATGCAATAGTACGTCTTGAGCAAAAATTAAATAATTGCAGAAACGAAATACTTATAATCGTGGAATGTACACAATGAATGGTCTCTGGTACAAGTACAGACAGAAATAAAATCTGGACACACTTGACCCCAGGAATTATCTGCGATCCTCATTCGTAGAAACAGATTCATTTTACGTCTGTCGGTGACGTATTTATTATTTCCAACTGTCGGTTTCGGGAAATGTCGCCCATCATCATAGTATTTGTCGTAATTAAAGTGCAACTAGTCTCAATGTATGATACTGAAACTGATAGTTCCGTTAACACTGATCTTGTCTGAAATAACGAAAACAGCAACTGACAAACAGAAAAAATATACGTTATAGCGACAAACTTTGTTTAAGGAACTCGCTACTTTCGAAACAGAGCCACAACTGACCCGTGATAATGTAGCGTTTCGAAGCTAAGCTCGGTAAAAGCAGCCTTTGGTTTCATTCATATTTCTTCACGGTGCTGTACCTGTTTCAAGAAATCTGAAAAGCACCAACTTTATACGCTGCCGGAGAAAAAATAACATCCTCAAGCAAAATATTTTATTGACAAGTAATGTCATAGTAGTTCGTCGTTGTAGGAGTGCATCATAGCAAACACAGACCAAATTAAAAACAAGTATGCTAGCTAGCGTAAGCTGTCACCTGCACACCGGCAGGCAAAGCGGTTGCAAGAAGATCGATAATAGCCGGCCGCTGTGGCCGAGCGGTTGTAGGCTCTTCAGTCCGGAATCGCGCTGCTTCTACAGTCGTAGGTTCCAATCCTGCTTCGAGCATGGATGTGTGTGATATCCTTAGGTTAGCTAGGCTTAAGTAATTCTAAGCCTAGGGGACTGATGACCTCAGATGTTAAGCCCCATAGTGCTTAGAGCTATTTGAACCACTTTTGGAGATCGGTAATAGGCGCTAAATCAAGCATGCCTATCAGAAGAGAGGCCGAAGAGAGACTCGCAAGTAACGTGCTGCCAACGCCCTCTCGACCGCCAGTATTTAAATAGCTGCCGCAGACTGGAGGGCTGAGTCAGACACAGAAGTCATCCCAGTCGCAGTGGGAGTCGCAGCCGCAGTCAGTCAGAATCATATCTCTAGCTCAGAGTCACTAAGTACATAGCGACCAGAGTAGTGTACCACGCAAACGACCATAAAGCTGCAGAATGGCATTCTGTAATAAACAGTCACAGGTATCTTGCGCCTGTTTTAGCAATTCGATATTGTTGTTGCAGGCCCTGGACCCCAATAAGTTGCCCTTCATCACGTCCCATATGTGTGCTATTGGCCAGGGCAGCTTTTGAGCACCACGAAGAGCACATTGTGTCACAGCAGCCGTATGTGGACGTCCGCAGCTCGTGGTCGTGCGGTAGCGTTCTCGCTTCCCACGCCCGGGTTCCCGGGTTCGATTCCCGGCGGGGTCAGGGATTTTCTCTGCCTCGTGATGACTGGGTGTTGTGTGATGTCCTTAGGTTAGTTAGGTTTAAGTAGTTCTAAGTTCTAGGGGACTGATGACCATAGATGTTTAGTCCCATAGTGCTCAGAGCCATTTGAACCATTTTGAACCGTATGTGGACGCGCACTGTCCTGCTGGAAAAGCGCATTGCCTTCCCGTCCATAAAATGGCAGTCGCACAGGGTTAACGGCCTGTGCAGTATGGAGGACACTGTTTACTTCACCCTGCAGGTACACCAAAGTTGAACCACGAGTTGGAATTGGTGCCCCTCATCCTTCCGTGAAGCCTGTGCGTCGTGAGCGAATGAATGCTGAAACAGGAAGATCACCAGTTCCACGTCACAAAACTGTACGTCAACCACTCGCACGCAGACAAATCCCACTCTCGTAACTGAAAACAAGGGAGTGCCATTTCACTCTTTCTCGACACCAGAGTAGACATGTTTGGCGGTTAAGCGATGTCAGGGGTAGCTTGGTAAGAGGCGCAAGTGATCTTAATCCTTCTCCAAGGAGATGGTTCTCAATGATCCCTCATTGCTCAGCAGTTGCAACATGGTCCTGGATTTCATGCCTGGATGGCGGTCGGCCACCGCTGCTCGCTTATATCTATATGTTCGCGTGCGCTACACGGAATGTGGTCTAGGGATGTAGGAATGTCCCAAAGACCACTGTTGAAAGAAACGACACACGGGCGATAGATTGTGCCTGACATGTGCAGCAGACTGCCGATACGCTCATCAAGCCTCCCCCAGGCGGAATATTACCGTAATTTACAAGCCCCCCAGGGATATACAGGAATACCTTAAGCCTGCCAAGCATTCTCGCAAACCATTGGAAAAAGCTGGAGTTTATAGGATCCCATGCAGCTGTGGATACCACCAAAAGAACTGTTACAAAACGTTTGGAAGAGCACAAGGGCAATTGTAGATGAGGAGAAACGGAACGATCTGCTGTTGCGGAGTATGCTTTCCAACCAGGTAACCACCATATTCGGTTTGAGGAGACGCAAGTACTAGCGGCGACAAGCGGATATTCCGAAAGGCTCTACAGGAAGGCAATCGAAATCGCCAAACACCCTAATAATTTCAATCCAACGGAGGAGGGCGTGAATTTAAACGGTATATGGATGCCGGTGTTGAAGAAGATGTGTACCACCCGTCCACCACTGGGTGATGGCAACGGCGAACGACGGCAGCATATAGCGGCCAATTGCACAGAATTTTTCAAAACACGTGACGTCACGCCTCGGCGCCGGAGCGCGCGGACACGGAATTTAGCGGCATTCAGTAGGAGCCAGTGGGTGGGTTGGACCTTCCATCGAGCTACAGACGCCCTTGAAGATGTCCTCCGCAGACGGAGACGAAACGTTGGGAATTGACACAGAATTTATCAACCGACCACGGCATAACAGCCCGTATAATTATAATGGACAAGACATTTCCGGCTCTCAAAGTCTACATTTTAGTATAAGAGGGACAAACATTCGTGTTCGGTGTATGGTTCTGGTGTATCGTACTGCATCTGTAGCAGCAATTTGATCAGCAGTTGCCACCACAGTAACACAACGAACTGGTACAGATCACTTCCACAACAGTTGCGAGCTAAACACCCCGGTAGCATGCATTCCGCTGACCCCAAGAACACTGCCATTTGCGGCTTCAGTGCTTCTGTCTGATGAAAGCTGGGTCTGCCTCGGTGCCAGTAATAATCATGTGTTGGTTAGAAGGAGGGCAGCTGAGGGCCTGCTACCAACCTCTCTGCGTACTAGACACGCTGGACCTACATCTGGAGTTATGACCCTGGGTGCGATCTCTTATGCCACAAGGAGCACTCTCGCTGTTATCCCACGCACCCTGACTGAAAATGTGTACATCAATCTGATGATTCGACCTGTTGTGTTGCCACTCATGAACAACATTCCAGGACGTGTTTCCAACAGAATAACGCTCGCACACATACCGCTGTTGTAACCAGACATGCATTACAGATTTTCGACATGTTGTCTTGGTCTGTTCAGTTACCAGATTGCCTCCAAGAGACGGACGGCAACTCCAGCTTAATCCACAACCGCATTAACCATGCAATCTTGACCAAGTCAAGAAGAGAACAGAAACTTTCGAAATGTGGTGCTACAGAAGAATGCTGAAGATTAGATGGGTAGATCACTTAACTAATGAGGAGGTATTGAATAGAATTGGGGAGAAGAGGAGTTTGTGGCACAACTTGACTAGAAGAAGGGACCGGTTGGTAGGACATGTTCTGAGGCATCAAGGGATCACAAATTTAGCATTGGAGGGCAGCGTGGAGGGTAAAAATCGTAGAGGGAGACCAAGAGATGAATACACTAAGCAGATTCAGAAGGATGTAGGTTGCAGTAAGTACTGGGAGACGAAGAAGCTTGCACAGGATAGGGTAGCATGGAGAGCGGCATCAGACCAGTCTCAGAACTGAAGACCACAACAAAAACAACAACATTGTCCAAGTGCAACGGGTATGAAACTCCATCCCGCAAAGTGTCATTCGGCACCAGGACAACAAAATGCATGAACATTTGCATGCTTGCATTCAACACCGCGTCAGTTACATGGATTCTTAATGTAACAGCTCTTCAAATTTGCAATAACTTACCTCCCGCCTACATTAACCTCTGATTTTGTGATGTTAATCACTTATGTAAGATAATTACACAAATATAGTTCCAAAATTTCATTATTACAAATTAATTATTTTTTGTTGTTGCGATTTTGTTTTCGCTAGTGTCTCAGTAGGAAAATTTTGTTTGTACGTTTCTGAGACACTTACATTAAGCACTTTTATAATATTGCAGGTATTTACTTGCTTACTGTCGTAATGTGTCTGTCTTAGTTCATATGCACATGTTTAATCTCTGTTGGGGCAGAACTACTGAAGAAGTTAAACCCAACAACTGGCTAGCATAAATTAAATAGTCCTGTTTGTAAATCTAAAATTTAATTGTCCTCTTTGTTTTTTTATTGAAGTTTCTTAGACTTACTAAAAGATGTGCATAAAGAAATACATAAATATCTGAAGTACCTTTTTATAAATAAATTGTATTTTCTCGTTCAAAAGCTATTTTTTCGGATCCTGGAAACTTACCACTCACAGCTCCTTGCTATCGTTTATGGTGACAGCTAGGAAGAATTATATCAAATTATACTTGAAGCCTATGTCGGTAGTTATTAATGAGCGGAGCGTAAAATCGTATGGGGATTCAACAAAGTGTCTGTGGGATCCAGAAACAAGTGGAGACACCTTGTCTGTCATTAACGTCATTTTGTTGCATCTCACACATATTATGCTTCAATGACAAGTGTTATTGAAGACTACTAAGAGTAAATGACATCTTAGCACCTGTAAGAATTCTTTGTGAAAAGTGGGTACTATTACTTTCGAAACAACATTGCACAACACAATCAGTTTTCTAAAACCCCATAATTGTTCCCAGTTGCGATGAACTGATTTGAAATTTTTCTCAGAGGTACTTTCTATTTTCGCTGTAGTGGTACAGAAACATGTCATATTACGACTTCACCCTAAGACTCTACAGCCCTTAAGACACCAAGGTGTCGACGCACGACAGGAAACGGTGGTGTGTCGGGGGTTGCCTTCCTACAGGCGCCTAAGGCTAATTCACAGATTGTCTCTGTAAAGGTTTATTTTTAACGTCACCAATAAAGCAAGTATAGGCGCCACCAAGGATGTTGCTATAATGACGGAGGGGGAGGGGGCAGAGGATGGGTTTGAGTGATACTTTGCCGTTTAATTCACACATGTGTCCACGTCGCATCCGTCGATGACCATGGCACAAGAGGATGTGAAACAGAGAGGGTGAAAACGTATGAACACCCTTTGCTAAATCAGATCACAGAAATGATTTTGTAAAGTCCCTACTGGTTGAAGCCTGTACACGAGATCAAAAATTGCGGTTGTACTGCTGTCCATATGGGTGTGTCCACTTTCCTTAGGGATGCAGACCCACAACGCACTTAGAGACGGAATGAAACGTCCGGGTCTATCAGCAGCGTCAGAGGCTGCCCCGAATGTTGTCCAGTTGCTCATTACACTGAGAACTGTCCTTTCCGACCGCGAAACGTGCCGGGATCAACGCATCAAGGAAATGCCACCCCGTGAGACCGTTTCGTGTTGATTCGGAGTGGAGGTGTGTCTGAAACGCTTTCCTTAACCAGTCTTAAGAAAACCGAGTGATCCAGCTCTAGGGATCGCCGTCCTGACTTCCATCGAAGGGGCGTCAAAAGAAGGGGTGAGATGTGGGTAATATGGGGTATGACGACCTTTCTATAGTGACACGTCCACTGTGGCATTCGGCAGCATTGTGGTTAAATTGAATCTCAGCGTGACTTAACTAACCCACCCTACAAGTCAATCGAACTTCTAGGCTTTTGCCTTTTTGCTTCGTACTTGTCGACACCTAGCTATCTGCAATGTCGTCGACTCCGAGGGTGACGTCGCAGGGCGCCACGCTTTTGCATCTCTATAGAGGAAGTCTGTGGGTACCTTTGAGCCAAATTTTAACCTTATACGTCGCAATGCGAAACAACCGCAAAACTGATCTTTTAATTATATTGCACAATGTATATAATACTGACACAATTGTAACTCCAATGAGCAAAATATTTGATCAGATGAACATCCGAAACTGAGGAATATATTTATAGAATAAAAATCAGCTGTAGTTGCTAGTAATTTTCTAATTTACTCCACGAGCGGTTTCGAAGTTTAAAGCTTCATCCTCAGGTGCCTCCAAATAATTATGAAATGTGATCCACAGGGTCTGACTGGCCCAGCAACTGAGGATGAAGCTTAAGACTTCGACAGCGGTCGTGGATTAAATTAAGAAAATTACTACTAACAGAAGCGGATTTTTGTTCTGTGAATAAATGGCAATGACGAAACAAAAAGAATTTGGAATTATATTAACTCCGAATAATTTACGAGTATTGTGCTCTTAAACAATAATCGGATGGTTGTGGCCTGAAAGTGCATATGTGTATAACTTTTTCCAGGCAAGCTGTAGGCTTAAATAAACACAAACCACTTTCTTGCCTGTCTCAGCATTGTGTACCACGCACTTGCCGCTGCGTGCAGTCGTAAGTGCAATATAATGGTTCTACAAAGCGTTATGCAAGGTAAATTGAGGAGTATCGAGCGCCGGTAAATTCGCATCGTAATAATGGGAAGGCACGAGTGGACTCGGCGCGTGCGAGGGGTGGAGACGCTGCGGCAAGTAATGAGGTCGAGAGTGGTGGCTACCTGCCGAGGCAGGCAGGGGCAAAGTAATTAAATTCCTGTTAGCGGCGGCCTTATTAAAATCTTGATCCACCGTCAGCGCGTCCCCAGACGGGCCGACGCCCACTTGGCGTCGTGCTGGCTGGGTCAACGACTGGCGTGCGCGGTTGCGGTCACGTGGACGTCTCCGTGGAGGTGGGTACGTGGCCACCGGATCCTCAGTATCACGGGCTCTCACGAACGATTACTACGTCCTGTTTATTTCCCCTCCTTCACAAGAAACTCTCCATTCAAACGTCCATCTCTTCAGAGATGAGGGTAATAAACTTCCGGAAAATAATGGAATACTCGTGTACAATGACTCTCTTCAGAGCGTCATAAAAACCTTAAACTTTGAGGTTAATTATATATATATATATATATATATATATATATATATATATATATATATATATATATATATATATATATATATATACTGAAGCGTCAAAGAAACTGGTATAGGCATGCGTATTCGAATACAGATATATGCAAACAGGCAGAATAAGGCACGGCCCCGTCAACACCGACATTGGAATGTTGATGATTGGAAAAATGTTTTCTGATCGGAGGAGTGTCGTTTCATATCATATCGAGCAGCTGGACGTGTACGGGTATGGAGACAACCTTATGACTTCATGGACCCTGCATGTCAGCAGGGGCCCTTAAAGCTGGTGGGGGCTCTGTAATGGCGTGGGGAGTGTGCATTTGGAGTGTATGGGACCACTGATATGTCTAGATAGGACTTTGACATCTGACACATACGTATCCTGTCTGATCACCTGCATCCATTCATGTTCATTGGGCATTCCGAAGGACTTAGGCACTTCCAGCAGGACAGTGCGACCCCCCACAAGTCCACCATTTCTAGAGTGACTCCAGGAACACTCTTCTGAGCTTAAACAACCGCTGGCTACCAAACTCGCCAGACATGAACATTATTGAGAGTATCTGGGATGTTTTGCAACGTCCTGTTCACAAGAGATCTCTTAAGGATTTATGGACAGCCCTGCAGGGTTCATAGTGTCTGTTCGCTCCAGCACCACTTCCGACATTACTCTAGTCCATTTCACGCCGTGTTGTTGCAGTTCTGCGTGCTCGCGGGGGTCCTACACAATATTAGGCTGCTGTACCAGTTTCTTTGCCTCTTCAGTGTATACACATACATGTATGTGTAGACGTAAGGTTTAAAGTTGTTTATAATGCTGACATGATGACAAATTCAAATCAAATTGAAAACACGCGGTTTACAGTAAAGGGTTGGCAAACAGTCGCATCAGTACACAGTTGGTTGCCAAACAGTCGCACCGGTACTCAGTCTTCCTCTGGCGGCAACGCATGCTTGTATTCTCGCATGAAAACGATCGTAATATAAGCTAACAATAAGTCACACAGTTAAGTGGCACTTTATCAGTAATTATCAAAACAGTTTATGTTCAAAATCAGGAACACTAGAACCACAAGCCGGGGGCCACAAGTTTAACAAATACACACTTTATTACATATGCTAGATTACAAATCATGATCAAGCAATATTCAAGCATACGATAAAATTAAATTCGGATCCATTTTCATTATAGAAAAATGGTTGAAACCAGGCCCCTTACGAACATAATGACAACAGCAGCCGCCCTTAGATAATTACATGAAATACACTTTCTAAATAGCTGGTTTTCTAAAACAGAGGAGACAAATTATAACACAACAGTACAATAACTTTCTTTGAAACAGTTTAAAACAGAATCCATCCTAATGCTCGAGACAGCCTTAATAATTTTAAAAAAATCTCATTTACGTAAGTAAAGCATAAAACTAAAAACATTCTCTTGCAGGTAAGTAAAGGATAAAACTCTTAAAAGATACCTTAAAATGATTTAAAGATATAACTAAAATATACAAGAAAGATAGCAGTAACATTGTTTAAACCTTTACAGGAACGACAGTCCAATAGAAACCAACTTACGCACTAAGACAAGGTTTCTGAACCCGATCTAAATTGTGATAATTACAGGAGAAACCCATTAAACAAATTAATCATGCTAAAGCCAATACAGTTTGCTCATATTATAGAAAAAAAACGCTGCAAGAGGCGCCGCCGTAATGTTTCTGGAACGTCGAAACTTCTATAAGACTGCAGTGGCAGTTGCTCACCATGAGTGATAGAGCCACGAAGTATAGCTGAAATGAGTGCAGCATATTAGTTCTCCACGCATCACGACGCCATGGAGAAATCAAAACAGAGGACTGGCCTCCCATGTAGTGCATATGTTTGCAGTCTGACACTGATACAGAATAGCAGAATGAAAAAGCAGGGCTAACTTGTCGGAGTAGAATGTTTCCATTCGCACAGCGCCACGAGCTCATACACAGACTCTAAGCTGGAAGGCGGACACGCTTCTCGCTATGAAGACCAAACTGCAACAAGTCAACGAAAGTTGGGTAGCAGAACAGGTAACATATTTCATCAGACATGGATTTGCCGTGAGTATCTCTTGGCCGTCACTGAACTATCTGCCAGCAGAGTTGCATCAGTCTCACTTGTACGCCCGAAAACGGACTGCGTCGAGACGGTCCGTGTCTGCTCTCTTCAAGCATGCGGGCGCTACCCCAACCACCAAACGGCGAGGCAGACCTAGAGCGCAAATTGTATACTCTCTGCTGTCGACATCGACTACCTCAACGTTAAAGTGCTGTGTTCAGTGGCACTGAGGGGTGCATATTGAGGGGTTGTAGTGTTTGTGATTCATTTGTCACTTTCTTCGGCGATCAGATGGCGCTTAGGAGGCCTGTCTGTGCACCGTCTACCTTGACTCCTCAGGCATCCTGCTGCGTTTTGGAGTGAAAAGTGTTTGCAATATACTTTCTACTGTATAGCCATGCACTACCGAGGTGTACGTACTGCTGCTGTACACTCGTTCCCCTCAGTAGTGCCACGTGGCCGTCCGGAACCCGGTCTTCTTGCGACCGTATATTTTCGTGACCACCGATGCGGGCAATACGTGCAGTGGCTACATTCCTGCGAAGTCCTTCTGCAATATCACAGAAGATACGTCCAGCTTCTCGTAGCCCTATCACACGATATCGTTGAAACTCAATGATGGCTTCTTTGTCGCCTTAACGGCGTTTTGACTAACATCAACTAACCACTTTCAATCTCAAAGGTAAGTAACGTTCACGCCCTTTACAGAGTGTTTTTAAAACCAACCTTATTTGCATCCTCACGGTGTCGCGTCCAGCGTTACTCTTATACGTCTCTGAGATGAGGAATCACGCCTACCAACTTTCGTTTACGTTGCGCAACTCCTTCGTGGTGTTGCGATATTTTTCCTGCAGTGGATTTGTACATGTTGCGAAGTTTCAAATACCTGGGCCATACAGACTCAAGGGGCACATGTGTAACAAATACAGTTGTAAGAAGGATAAGAAAATCTGTTTTTCTTTTTTTTTTTTTCATTTGTGCCTTACGCTATGTAGAAAGAATCCAAAAACAGGGTCATTAAGTTTCGAGCACTAGTATTCACTTACGGAAACGCCACGGAAGAACAAACTTCTTTCCGGGTCATATAGACTAGAAGATAATTTTTATTGCTCTAACGCTTCCTAAACACGTTACACTGACCTCGTGACCTCGCGACGGCACACAACGGCAGTTCTTTTCTATAAAGTTTGAGATACGCAAGAACCTTGTTTGCAATCATTTGATATTTGTTTATTTAATCATTCGCCAGCAGAATTTATTGATGTTGCTTGTGTTCAATAAACTGTTGGACAGAAACGAAAAGACATATTATTCAACTTCGAGCAGATACCCAGCCGCACAAAATTTCTGAAATGAAGTTTCTGCCATAGACTGCATTAACTGCTGATTTCCCACTATTTGCCAATATCAGCAATGATGCTAGGGTCAAGTCCACTTTAATACACAATTTTAAGCTCCTCAGTCCTTACGTAGCACGTATCCAACGCCAAAACTTAATGTTTTTCTATCTCTGGGAGTTAACATACTGTGCCTGATAGAGGCATCTCTCTCACACCATGTAATTGCTGCACACTACCTCCTTTCGTTTCTACACGTTCCCAGAAGATAGCAGCATCTACTCGAAGAAAACACTTTGTCGCAGTGTCAGCATGTCTTCGGGATATTTTCCTTTACATCCGAAGGTTGTCCAGAAAGTAGTTTCCGATCGGTCGCGAAATGCACACCGCAGTGAAAACCCGACGAAGCTTTGCACGGATGTGTTGAGTAGTGTCTCTAGTATAACCTTCGATCGCATGAAGACCCTCTTTCAGTTGTGAGTTCACTATGAGCAAGTAAAGGTGCCTAGAACAACGATGTCTCCCGACAAGCAGGAGGGCCCGCTGACAGTCTTCGCCTTAATGAATGCAGCCCACCTAACACAACTGCCTTGCTCTTCCTTCTTCATGGTAGTTCTCAGCCGCACTCTGCAGGGGCAGTGAAGACACTCCTACAGCCTTGTCGATGGGAAGTGCTCGATTACCCACAGCACATCTGTAATTGGCTACTTCTGAGTATCATCTCTATTCAGATGAAACGCTGGATACGAAGGCAACTCTTGGGCGCAAGCTACGCGCTATAGACCAGCGTAGAGAATTATGGGAAAACGCAAGCGGCTGCCGGCCGTTGTGGCCGAGCGGTTCTAGGAGCTTAAGTCCGGAACCGCGCTGCTGCTACGGTCACAGTTTCGAATCCTGCCTCGGATATGGATGTGTGTGATGTCCTTAGATTAGTTACGTTTAAGTAGTTCAAAGTCGAAGAGACTGATGACCTCAGATGTTAAGTCCCATAGTGCTAAGAGCCATTTGAACCATAGGCGGCTGCCTTCTCTGATGATGGTGTTGGAAATTTGGTATAACGCTCCGACAAATGTCTATGTTGGAGCGGAGTCTATGTAAAGAAGTATCTGGAAAGTGTAGCTAACTCTTGCAAATAAAATTTTTCTGATATATGTATATATATATCACTGCGCCTACATTAGGCAACAGAGTTTGAACATGACCTACAGTTATGATGTAACTTATCAACTTTTCAGCTGTAGTATTTTAGCCTTATTTTGTGCGAGAAACGTTCAAATGTCTCTGAGCACTATGGGACTTAACATCTGAGGTCATCAGTCCCCTAGACTTAGAACTACTTAAACCTAACTAAGCTAAGGACATCACACACATCCATCCCCGAGGCAGGTTTCGAACTTGCAACCGCAGCGGTCGCGTGGTTCCGGGCTGAAGCACCTAGAACCACTCGGCCACAGAGGCCGGCATTTTGTGGGAGAACAATGCATTGGTGACAAATGTAAAATTTTCATTAATAAATCGAAGCTAACGACTGAGGAGGGCCGGCCGGAGTGGCCGTGCGGTTCTAGGAGCTACAGTCTGGAGCCGAGCGACCGCTACGGTCCCATATTCGAATCCTGCCTCGGGCATGGATGTGTGTGATGTCCTTAGGTTAGTTATGTTTAATTAGTTCTAAGTTCTAGGCGACTGATGACCTCAGAAGTTAAGTCGCGTAGTGCTCAGAGCCATTTTTGACTGATAGGGTAAAAAAGAGAAACTAAATATCATTTGCCTTCAAAAGGTTCCACACTCGGCCAATTTTCCTAAGATGGCAGCAGTTCCACCGCCGAATGCAATTATTGTTTATTTTCCACTGTTGGCCTATTTCTGTTGTTATGGCAGTGCCAAGCGGTAGTTGTCGTCCATGGGGACAAACCACCATACTTATTTAGGAACCTGCAGCGAATAACATCCTCGACCTGCCCAGTGTCAGGAGCACGCTCACCGAGATTAGCTCGATGAGCAAGGCTCTAAAACGTAGGTTTATAAACTACTGACACAACTGTGACGCTGCAGGCAGTAGAGTTTTGTTAAGCGTAGGTCATATCAAGTGAAAATTAATAATAATAAATAAATTAGTGTCCCATTGTCAACCAGTTATAGCTGTAGCTCACTGACTAAATTTGTATCTAGCTGCAGTTAATGTTGGATAAAATGAGGACCCACTAATCATTTAAGGAAGTGGGTTAAGATTGTATCGTTATTATAAATTTGTAATAAAGACTTTAAAAAAAGACCGTACTAGCCAGGAAACGACATATAGCTGGTAAGCGTCACACTCATGATACGTGATTTTGTATAAAAGTGTTCTTATAGCAGTTTCTCGCATGATACTTGTCATATGTTTACTAGCATTATGTTCAACCACAAAACACTGTCCGATCAGATGTACAGCATTGACGACTGGATGTCACGGGAGGGGGACCTGCTAGTGTAAAAGTAGGCGACGAGTATTGTATTGTCGGAGAAAAAGCGATAACAGCAGAATGAGTCGCTCTGTGGAGGGCAGTGACTTAGTAAATGGACTGATCATTGGATTTCAAATGACTAACAGATCCATCAAGGACGATTACAGCCTTTTAAAGCCGTCCATAAAGGCTGTTAGTGATGTGATTGTAGAAAGGAAGTGCGACGTTACAACAAGAGCTAAACCAAGACTAGGTTGGCCACATGTTCTAACGCACAGGGACTGTCGAACATTGCGGAGGGTATTAGTAAAAAATTGGTGGAATAAAAGAGGAGTTTCTTTTTAACTCCTCTTGTATTCCACCAATTACACAGTCCAGCTATCACGATGACTGCATGTAGGAAATCGAGAAGGATGGGGCACAATGGTGGAACCGGTGCTCATAAGCGACATATTTTTGTAGTCATGCCAAGCAACGTTTCAGGTGGTGTATGTTGCTGGGTGAATAGCGTCATCATATTTACACACACAACAAGGACAACAACAACAGCAACCGCTAGGCAATGGCACAATTGCAGGAACTGGTTGTAACACCATAGCACTAATACTCTACTGATTTATTTTACTTTTGTTTTATTTAATGCTACATCGTTGATCTTCTGTAAATGTGTGTGATTGAATCGATAACACAAAACTGTATACTCCTTTCTTTGTAAGAACTTTGATGTCTTGGTTTGATTCTATGCATTGTAGTCATCTGTCATTTAAATTCTTTGTCCCATTTGGAGGGAACAAAACTTACTGTATATAATTGTAATTTTGTGTGAATAATTTTTGGTAGAAATGTCAATATATGCAAGGGTTCTATTTGTTTGCTGTTATGTAAACTGCTGATCCTCACTTAGGGTTCTTAGTTCTTTAGTATGTAAAAGATGTAGTGGTTCCCCTCGGGAACGTAACTGTGTAGCGCGCGCAAATTGTGGTTGGCCTAGGTAGAAAAGGTGGAACAAGAGTCAGTCGGGGACGAGCTACCAAACTGTGCACTGCCATGTAAATGTTGCATATTGTGCTGGTTCCGAGAGAGGCTTTTCCTGCCGCTTTCCAATGGCTCAGATGGATGGATAAATAACTGGAACTATTCTGGAATTTGTATCTATCATCACCACCAAGAAATGACAGAGTCCAGCAATTCTACCTGCAATTCCACCTACCAACATGCAATCGCCACCTCATTGCGCAACCACTGTAATGGAGCACTATAGTAATGTACAGCGAAGGATCAGCTTAACGGATGTGCTAGTGTGCTCAAATATAAGGTAATTTATAACTGAATTTATGTACCTACCTTGATTTTTCTCCTTATCATAACATCTCTCAGGTTCCTCTCCGTTTGAACTAAAGTGATTACCGAATGTCCTTACTGAAAGAACATTAAAGCCCAGTGTTTTGCTAATTAATGGATCTTGAACATAGTAAAAAAAAGTTAAAGTTAATGGGGCAAGAGAGTGAGTTAAAGTAAATGATGCTTGCTGAAAATAATTTCCTTTTAAAACAGCTTATTAATGTGTTGTTGCCAACTTCAAAATTAAAATTCTTAAGAATGAGGCTAATAAAGTTTTGCTTAGTTAGTAGTGCTACCTGTAGTAAATTTTAAAAGGTGAGTCAGTTTCTTGCAATTTTGTCAACATTGTGTTTCACTGTAGTAAAAGTGGAAAACTGCAATAGCAGAAAATTATATGTTCATGATTGCTAAGTGTTTGTCTCTCTTGGGTATTGAAAGTGCATACTAATAGTGTAATAAAATCCACAGGTTATCCTTTACCATTATTTATGAAAACAATTTCTTTATTCAAAAGACAGTCACTAACCTGTTAGTGAATTCCATTTAACTTTCATTCTAAAAAGAGTAGTATTTAGTTGAGGGATACTTAACCTGTGACCAGTTCATAATTTTGCAGTGAACTGCATTTATAATTTCATGCCAGCTAGGAAAATGTTTGAACAATAATGCTTAACCTATGTCCAGTTTATGATCCTGCAGTGAATGTTAATAGTAATGTTATAAAGACCATTCAGTTTGAACAAGTCCTGAAAGTAATAGAGTGTTTCGGTATATGTTATAATTTTGCAAATAGTTCGTGCTGCTTTAACTGCTAGCTTCAATCTTAACGTAAACATATATATGTGTCAGAGTTCATTGCACTCGCGTGTGGCCAAGTATAGGTTGTGTTTATCCGTTAAAGTTACTCATATCTAGCTTCTCAAACGAGAACGTTAATCTTTCTCTTGCCTAATTAGGCTGGCGACCGTTTTCCTTATTCTTTAATCAATATAGCTAGGCAAAAATATGGTTTGTTACTGTTCGAATGTTTACGTAATTCTGACTTTCATTTCCGATAAGCCATTTCCGTTAGGTGCAACACGGTCAACCTAACAAAATTCCACTCAGAGGGTAACACTTCTGTTACGTTATATCATAACTGCTTTAGTAAAATTGTTTTATTTCACAATCTGCTTCTAGCTTTAAGGTTATGGTACAGCAGTAGCAGACAGAGTGTTATATGGTCAGTTGCGGAAAGTGATCAATAATTATACTTAACGTCCAAGTCATTTAGTCGTATGTGGCACGAGTTCCACACACTTGAGCAATATTCTAGTATGAGCCGCATCAGCTTTTTGTGAGCAGTCACCAATGCGTTTCCCTTGTATTCTATTAATGAACAAATGTCTGTCACTTGCTTTACCTGCGACAGAGCCTATGTAATTCTTTCACTTCAAATCCTTACAAACTGTTAAACCCAGTAATTCCTATGAGTTGAGCAATTTCCACAGTGACTCACTGATATTGTTATCTCAGATTACTAAGTCTCTTTTTCGTTTTATGAAGTGCAAAATAATATTGCTGAACATTTAATTAAGTTACCATTATTTGCACCACTTGAAATCTTATGAAGATCTGACTAAATATTTGTGCGTCTTTTCCAACGAGTGTTGCCACATAGACAACTGCGTTATCTATGGGAAGTGTACCGTCAATGTGAACATTGTCTGCAAGGTCATTAATATTCAACATGAGCAACAAAGGTTCTAGCACACTTCCATGCGGCACACATGAAGTTGCTACCACATCTGTCGATGACGCTCCATCCATGAGACCATGCTGCATTCTACATACTAAAACACCTTCATTCTGGCCACAAACTACCCTTTCGATAATAAACATTGGTGTGGTTAATGATTGTTGAATAGATGTGTTTAATAAGGTGTCTTCCGAAGTATAGATGTACTATGAGCTTACAAAATCGTGGGATATCTATATGCACATATACAATTGGCGGTAGCTTCGCGTACACAAAGTATAAAAGGGCACTGCGTTAGTGGAGTTGTGATTTGCGCTCAGATTTTCTATGTGATTATGCCCGCACGACAGGAATTAACAGACTTTGAAGAGGAATGGTAGATTGAGCTAGATGTAAGGGATATTCCATTTCGGAATTCGTTTCAAAATTCAACATTCCGATATTCACCGTGTCAAGAGCGTGCCTAAAATACCAAATTTCAGCCGCTACCTCTCACCACGGACAACGCAGAGGCCAACGGCCATCGCTCAACGACAGAGCGCAGCGGTGTTTGTGTAGAGTGGTTAGTGCTAGCAGACAAGCAGCATTGCGTAAAATAACTGCAGAAATCAATGAGAAACTTACGATGAATGTATGTGTCAGGACAGGGCGGCGAATTTTGGTTTTAATGGATTGTGGCAACAGACTACCGACGCGAGTGTCATGCTAACATCATGACATCACCTGCAACGCCTCTCAAGGGCTCGTTTCCATATCATGTGGACCCTAGACGATTGGAAAACCGTTGCCTCGTCGGATGAGATGAGTCCCGATTTCGGTTGGTAAGAGCTGAAGGTAGAGTTCGAGCATGGCGCAGACCCCACGAAGCCATGGACTCACGTTGCCAACAAGGCACTGTGCAAGCCGGTGGTGGCTCCATAATGATGTGGACTGTGTTTACATGCAATGTTCGGCTACTTGCAGAGCATTTGCAGTCATTCGTAGACTTCATGTTCCCAAACAACGGCGGATAACATGCCATGTCACCGGACCGCAATTATCCGCGATTTGTTCGAAGAACATTCTGAACGGTTTGAGTCAGTAGTTTGCCACCCAGATCCCCCGACATGTTCCTCAACGATCATTTACGGGACTTAATCGAGAGGTCAGTTCGTTCACAAAATCGTACACTTTGAACGCTTTCGCCATCATGGGCAGATGTGGACGCAGCATGGCTCAGTATTTGCGCAGAGAACTTTCAACGTTTTGAGTCCACGCCACGTCGAGTTACTGCACTAAGATAGACAAATTGTAGTCCAGAACGATATCTGGAGGTGTCGCACGACTTTTTTCATCTCAGTGTAGATGTTCAGATGCCTCTGATCCGAGTGGTGCCAACGAGATCTGGGGGGGAAGTATCTACCAGAATACAGGGCTTTGTCCTAGGACCGCGTGGTCGAGGCGGCACGCCCGCTAGTTGTGAGGAGACCGTGGTGCGTGAGCGCATGCAGCGTGTGGCGTGCCGAACTAACTCGGGACGCACCTGGCGCCGCGCTCGATATTCACGCCACCGCCTGGTCACACCCTCCACCTCTGACACACAGCCACCCATCATCCGACACCACTCAATAACATGATGGTCTCGTTCGCTCACACATATTAGGCTCCAGCCTGGAATTACTGTGCTACACACTGATCCATATTCTGCAAGGTTGAACCTGTGCCGGTATGTGCAGTTATAACGATATTACACAAGAAGAGGGAGAAATAACTTGTCGAAATAGCTGAATAATGACTGTTCCTTGAGCAAGTTACTTGTGTTATGATAGCAAAGGCGTCTAGATGGAAAATCCGAATATTTCGATAGTCTGCTGAGAGAGGGCTGCTGAGTGGTGCTTGCATAGTGGGAAAAAGGAAGCTATGACGTTCACGATGCGACTACCAGCTCCATGTTACCTAATTCAGAGGGTTAATAGCAAGCGAATGAAGTAGACAGTATTGTATCTTCACTCGATAGTTGCAAAGGGCAGTACTTGAACTCTGATAGTAACGGACACCGATTGCAGCGGTAGCCACCGAGCCGAGAGGAACCGTAGCAGAGCAGCGGCAGCAGTTGTCTGATAAACTGTAAATTATTTAGTCTTTGTTTTTGTTCACTTTCTTCAGCAAAGAAGTGAACTGTACGTGCGTATTTTACTGTGTAAACTAAAGGTTAGAAAAACAATCGTAGTCTTTGTTGTTGCATAAGTCTTGTGAATATCCTTGTGTAGGGCGGAATCATAGTGTAAATTTTCCCGTCGACAGAAACTCCATCACTCCACTCAGTTTTAATTTTGTGCTAGCAGACATCACACAGTTTAAATCAGTACATTCTACACTATTGGCCATAAAAGTTGCTACACCATGAAAATGACGTGCTGCAGACAGGAAGAAGATGCTCTGATATACAAATTATTAGGTTTTCAGAGCATTCATACAAGCTTGGCGCCGGTGGCGACACCTACAACGTGCTGACATGAGGAAAGTTCCCAACCGATTTCTCATACACAAACCGCAGTTGACCGGCGTTGCCTGCTGAAACATTGTTGTGATGCCTCGTGTAAGGAGGAGAAATGCGTACCATCACGTTTCCGACTTTGATAATGGTCGGATTGTAGACTATCGCGATTGCGGTTTATCGTATCGCGACATTGCTGCTCGCATTGGTCGAGATCCAATGACTGTCAGCAGAATATGGAATCGGTGGGTTCAGGAGGGTAATACGGAACGCCGTGCTGGATCCCAACAGCCTCGTATCACTAGCAGTCGAGATGACAGGCATCTTATCCGCATGGCTGTAATGTGGATCGTGCAGCCACGTCTCGATCCCTGAGTCAACAGATGCGGACGTTTGCAAGACAACAACCATCTGCACGAACAGTTCGACGACGTTTGGAGCAGCATGGATTATCAGCTCGAAGACCATGGCTGCGGTTACCCCTGACGCTGCATCACAGGCAGGAGCGCGTGCGATGGTGTACTCAAAGACGAACCTGGGTACACGAATGGCAAAACGTCATTTTTTGCGGATGAATCCAGGTTCTGTTTACAGCATCATGATGGTCGCATCCGTGTTTGGCGACAGCGAGTATTCGTCATCGTCATACTGGCGTATCAATCGGCGTGATGGTATGGGGTGCCATTGGTTACACGTCTCGGTCATCTCTTGTTCACACTGACGGCACTTTGATCAGCGGACGTTACATTTAAGATGTTTTACGGCCCGTGGCTCTACCCATCATTCGATCCCTGCGAAACCCTACATTTGGCTCTGAGCACTATGGGACTTAACATCAATGGTCATCAGTCCCCTAGAACTTAGAACTACTTAAACCTAACTAACCTAAGGACATCACACAACACCCAGACATCACGAGGCAGAGAAAATCCCTGACTCCGCCGGGAATCGAACCCGGGAACCCGGGCGTGGGAAGCGAGAACGCTACCGCACGACCACGAGCGGCGGACAAACCCTACATTTCAGGAGGATAATGCACGACCGCAAGTTGCAGGTCCTTTACGGGCCTTTCTGGGCACAGGAAATGTTCGACTGCTGCCCTGGTCAGCACATTCTCCAGATCTATCATCAATTGAAAACGCCTGGTCAATGGTGGTTGAACAACTGGCTCGTCACAATACGCTAGTCACTACTCTCGGTGAACTTTGGCATCGTGTTGAAGTTGCATGGGCAGCTGTACCTGTACACGCCATCCAAGCTCTGTTTGACTCAATGCCCAAGGGTATCAAGGCCGTTATTACGACTAGAGGTGGTTGTTCTGGGTACTGATTTCTCAGGATCTATGCACCCAAATTGCGTGAAAATGTAATCACATGTCAGTTCTAGTATAATATATTTGTCCAATGAATACCCGTTTATCATCTACATTTATTCTTGGTGAAGCAATTTTAATGGGCAGTAGTGTAGTTTCAGTATTTGTCTCGTGGAGTAACTTTTCGGCAAACAGGATTTCTAATACACTCCTGGAAACGGAAAAAAGAACACATTGACACCGGTGTGTCAGACCCACCATACTTGCTCCGGACACTGCGAGAGGGCTGTACAAGCAATGATCACACGCACGGCACAGCGGACACACCAGGAACCGCGGTGTTGACCGTCGAATGGCGCTAGCTGCGCAGCATTTGTGTACCGCCGCCGTCAGTGTCAGCCAGTTTGCCGTGGCATACGGAGCTCCATCGCAGTCTTTAACACTGGTAGCATGCCGCGACAGCGTGGACGTGAACCGTATCTGCAGTTGACGGACTTTGAGCGAGGGCGTATAGTGGGCATGCGGGAGGCCGGGTGGACGTACCGCCGAATTGCTCAACGCGTGGGGCGTGAGGTCTCCACAGTACATCGATGTTGTCGCCAGTGGTCGGCGGAAGGTGCACGTGCCCGTCGACCTGGGACCGGACCGCAGCGACGCACGGATGCACGCCAAGACCGTAGGATCCTACGCAGTGCCGTAGGGGACCGCACCGCCACTTCCCAGCAAATTAGGGACACTGTTGCTCCTGGGGTATCGGCGAGGACCATTCGCAACCGTCTCCATGAAGCTGGGCTACGGTCCCGCACACCGTTAGGCCGTCTTCCGCTCACGCCCCAACATCGTGCAGCCCGCCTCCAGTGGTGTCGCGACAGGCGTGAATGGAGGGACGAATGGAGACGTGTCGTCTTCAGCGATGAGAGTCGCTTCTGCCTTGGTGCCAATGATGGTCGTATGCGTGTTTGGCGCCGTGCAGGTGAGCGCCACAATCAGGACTGCATACAACCGAGGCACACAGGGCCAACACCCGGCATCATGGTGTGGGGAGCGATCTCCTACACTGGCCTTCAATAAACAGGACTTTTAACAGATTTCATGAGTGTAACGCAGAAATACTGTAGCCATAACAGTGCAACACATTTTTGGTCTGCCAATTTTGGATCAAAAAATGGGGAATTTTCGTCTGAGATCGTGGAATATTCTCACTAAGGCGCCTGTAGTTTCATGACGTTCCGGTAGATGGTGACACTAAACGTAAGTTCAAAAACAGCGTCTGTAAAGGAGGAGTGTTCCAAGCAGAGAGCTGTCATTGAGATTCTTTTGACAGTTAACCAGTGCATCGCTTATGTTCGTAGGCGCTTGTAGAATATCTACGGAGACTTGACAGTGAACAAAAGCACGGTGAATCTTCGGGCGGGGCGTCTGTTGTCATCGCAACCACGTCGACCACATCTGTCCGATCTCCCGCTTGCCGGCCGGCCGCACGTAACTGTGACTCCTGCAATGCTGCAAAGTTCGGCCACTCTCATTTGAGGTGATCGACGGATCACAAACACCTCGCTGCACAACTTCATATCTCTATTGGTAGCGCTGACACACTCACCCACCAGATGATGCACTGAAAGGCATGTGACCGCTGGGTTCCTCGCCGCATAATAGTATACCATAAAGGGCAATGAAGGACCATCTGTGCATAATTGCTCGCGTATTACGATGCTGATAGTCATAATCTTTTGTTTAACATCGTCACAGGCGATGAAACGTGTTTTCGTCACTTTGAACCGGAAACAAAACAGTAGTCCATGGAGCGGCGCCACACCAGTTCGGCTCCGAAGAATAAATAATTAATTGAAATCCTCAGCTGCCGACAGGTGTTGTTGATATACCTCGAGGGGTACAGTTGAAAATGTGTGCCCCGACCGGGACTCGAACCCGGTATCTCCTGCTTACATGGCACACGCTCTATGGATCTGAGCCACCGAGGACACAGATGAGAATTAGGTACACTATGTATGTAGATTGCCGACAGTTGGGAGTGTGGGTGTCACGGGAAGCGCGCAAGGGATAAGTCCTTGCAGTCGCGCTATTCATCTGTGTCCTCGGTGGCTGAGATAGATAGAGCGTCTGCCATGTAAGCAAGAGATCCCGGATTCGAGTCCCGGTCGAGGCACACATTTTCAACTGTCCCCACCGAGGTATATCAACAACACCTGTCGGCAGCAGAAGGTTTCAATTAGTTATCATTTATTCTAGAGAAGCTGCATGGTCACTAATTGTATCTGTTCTTTCGAGAACAGTTACTATCTTGAATGAAATTTTCACTCTACAGCGGAGTGTGCGCTGATATGAAACTTCCTGGCAGATTAAAACTGTGTGCCGGACCAAGACTCGAACTCGGGACCTTTGCCTTTCGCGGGCAAGTGCTATACCAACTGAGCTACCCAAGCACGACTCACGCCCCGTCCTCACAGCTTTACTTCTGCCAGTACCTCGTATCCTACCTTCCAAGCTTTACAGAAGCTCTCCTGCGAACCTTGCAGGTAGGAAACGAGGTACTGGCAGAAGTAAAGCTGTGAGGACGGGGCGTGAGTCGTGCTTGGGTAGCTCAGTTGGTAGAGCACTTGCCCGCGAAAGGCAAAGGTCGCGAGTTCGAGTCTCGGTCCGGCACACAGTTTTAATCTGCCGGGAAGTTTCAGTTAGTGTCTTCATATATCCGAAGAATAAGTTCAAAGCCGCACCTTCATCCTATAGAGTTATAGCGACGGTCTTCTGGGATTCTCAAAAGGTTTTTGTGTTTGATATCCTCCTCATGGTACCACAGTCAACAGTAAAATGTACTGTGTTATCCTCAATAAATTGGAGAAACGACCTGAACATGTTCGGAGCCAAGAAATGCAAACGAACGTCTTGTTCTCCATGACAACACAAGACATCAAACAAGTCTGCACACCTGAGAGGACCAAAGAAAACTTCATTCGATTGTTCTTCCTCATCCGCTCTACATCGTAGATCTCATATCTTCCGACTTCCATCTGTTAGACACAGTGAAGGGTACATTCCAAGGGAAGCGGTACTTGGATAATGGGGAGGTTATTGATGCAGCAAGATGTTGGCTGCGGCATTGGCCAGTTGAGTCGAGGAGTAGAAGTAAGGCCACCGCGTTGAACGGAGATTCTGTTGAAAACTAGGGTTTTGTAGCCAAATGAGTGGGCTACAATATGGTGTGTTAGAATCTTGAATGAAATCAATCCGTTTTCAGAAAAAAATATGTTGCACTACATACTGAACGCCTCTCGTAACTCAACTTTGTGTAATGACTCTCTTGTGTAGATGTTGTGGATGTAGGTCAACGTGGCTTGCTTCATTAACAAACGGAAAACACTAGTCCCTTACAACTGTAAAACTTATCGAGCGGAAATAGCAATTTCTTGCGTTCTTTGTGGGAGAGAGCCGATATTCCAAATGCAATAAATTGTCCGGCAGCTAATTTTTAAGCTGCAGGCTAGCGGAGGACGCGGAAGCGATAAGAGGCGCCGTAATAACTCCGGGAAGTTCATGGGCGGCCAGCATGGCGCAGCCTGAGCTGGGTTGAGAGATTTATCATCCCAGGTAGGTGGCGCGGGAGGGAGGGGGCTGGGGGGAGAGCAGGATAAAGCTGGAAGCAGCGATAGCTGGCGTTGGTCTCGCCCGTCTCAGCTCCGCCTTCAAACACTGATGGTGAAGGTGGCAGGATACGACGTACAGTCATATAAACACTCGTGTCCCTAAAAAGCAGTAAATTCCCGCAAAATATTCTTTATTACAAGGAACAAATTTCTCTCAAAAGCCTAAATAACACATTCAATAAATAACACGTGTACTCCCTGCAGACATCACGCTAATACCTTCTAAAATCACTTCTAGCATTGATAACTGCGTCATTTCATCGGGGAAGAGCGCGACGACAAGTTCCTTCAGGCGTTTCAGATCCAGCTGAAACCGCTCACTGTTGTGTAGGTTTCAGAGTTGTTGGCAGCTACGTTCATCTTAAAATAGTCCCAGACATTTTCTACGTGATTAAAGCAGGGTCATGTAGAGGGGGCAAATCTAGGTTCTTTAGTGCGCCTGAGTATTCATCAGAGGAGAAACGTCTGTATGCAGCCCACGAGTGTGACAGTTGTCGTCTTTAGTGAACACGGCATAATTATCACAAAGATCTGGAGAAGGGGCAATACTCGGTTACGGACAACGGTGACATAAACTTTCCGGTTCATGTTTACAGAAAACCGAATAATTGGGCCCACCTAATATTACTGAACCACCTACAGCCCAAAGGTGGCCAGGTGAGCACGAGGACCCTCGCTGGCTCACCCCCTGAGTAGTGAGCGTTCACGGTAAAACACTCTGGTTAGGCGTTGCTCTGCAGCCCAGGAATTTGCAAAGGGTATGCCGCCTTCAGGGAAATGCCCATGCGTTAATTTCACCGTACACTTAGACACATTCATATACAGGGTGCTCAGAAGCAGTCTGTTAAGCTTACTAGGGTGTAGCAGGGTAGACTGTGCTGAGAAGTAATTGTTACGAGAAAGCAGGATACGTTGCGCCTGCAAATTAAAGCGGCCCGAGGAGATCAAAAGTATACTTCGTTCGGTTTCCTAAAACCAGTCAAGAGAGCAATACAAAAATTTCATATGGATCGGCAGTAAGGATCGATCCGGTGCCAAAGGTTGATGAGTCTCGTGCGCTGTCATCTCTACAATGAGAACAGTTGACACGTAAATGTAAACGGCGGGCCGCTTGAAATCTCTCAAGCAACGGCGTGATAGGCTTACTTCAAAGCTAACGTACCGAATTTCTTTCTAAACAATAATTTCTCAACACAACCTACCCTACAACTTCATTACAAGCTTTACAGACTGTTTCTGATCACTTGCCTAATTAGTCACAAAATGCCTAAAGTGGAGAGGGGCTCTTTTAAAATCCATGAAGAGCTCCGTTATGACCGTATCAGGAACATCAAAGCGAAGTTCAGACATAACAGTATCAATTTACAACACGTCTCAGCAGGATACCTAGCTACAGTTAGAGCTTGCACACACGTAGTATGACTGGCAGTTGCATGATAAGTTTCGTGATAAAGTATAGCTCGCAAATTCGTTTAAAGTTTTTCTTCAACATTAAGTTCCTCGACCTCACAAGAAGCAGGTACAAATTACGGCGACGTTTGAACCTACGCATTTGTGTAGGTAACTTTGATCCACAGACAAAAAACTCACTAACACACTTCAAGTTAATAAATTTACCTTCCACAGATAGTGGCTAAACAGTGGTACCATAAATTTATAGTTTAGTGACAATCGACGAAAGTGGTGATGGTAAGTTCTTGTGGGACCAAATTACTGATGTCATCGGTCCCTACTCTTACACACTACTTAAACTAACTTAAACTAACTTACGCTAAGGACAACATACACGCGCATGCCTGAGGGGAGACTCGAACCTCTGACGGTGGGGACTGAGACGGGGGCGACTGAGACAGCGCGGTTAACCCGCGTGGCACTCAAAATAAGTAGTACTCACTGACATATACATCTACATCTACATCTACATGGTTACTCTGCAATTCACACCTAAGTGCCCGCCAGAGTGTTCATCGAACCATTTTCATACTACACTCCTGGAAATGGAAAAAAGAACACATTGACACCGGTGAGTCAGACCCACCATACTTGCTCCGGACACTGCGAGAGGGCTGTACAAGCAATGATCACACGCACGGCACAGCGGACACACCAGGAACCGCGGTGTTGGCCGTCGAATGGCGCTAGCTGCGCAGCATTTGTGCACCGCCGCCGTCAGTGTCAGCCAGTTTGCCGTGGCATACGGAGCTCCATCGCAGTCTTTAACACTGGTAGCATGCCGCGACAGCGTGGACGTGAACCGTATGTGCAGTTGACGGACTTTGAGCGAGGGCGTATAGTGGGCATGCGGGAGGCCGGGTGGACGTACCGCCGAATTGCTCAACACGTGGGGCGTGAGGTCTCCACAGTACATCGATGTTGTCGCCAGTGGTCGGCGGAAGGTGCACGTGCCCGTCGACCTGGGACCGGACCGCAGCGACGCACGGATGCACGCCAAGGCCGTAGGATCCTACGCAGTGCCGTAGGGGACCGCACCGCCACTTCCCAGCAAATTAGGGACACTGTTGCTCCTGGGGTATCGGCGAGGACCATTCGCAACCGTCTCCATGAAGCTGGGCTACGGTCCCGCACACCGTTAGGCCGTCTTCCGCTCACGCCCCAACATCGTGCAGCCCGCCTCCAGTGGTGTCGTGACAGGCGTGAATGGAGGGACGAATGGAGACGTGTCGTCTTCAGCGATGAGAGTCGCTTCTGCCTTGGTGCCAATGATGGTCGTATGCGTGTTTGGCGCCGTGCAGGTGAGCGCCACTATCAGGACTGCATACGACCGAGGCACACAGGGCCAACACCCGTCATCATGGTGTGGGGAGCGATCTCCTACACTGGCCGTACACCACTGGTGATCGTCGAGGGGACACTGAATAGTGCACGGTACATCCAAACCGTCATCGAACCCATCGTTCTACCATTCCTAGACCGGCAAGGGAACTTGCTGTTCCAACAGGACAATGCACGTCCGCATGTATCCTGTGCCACCCAACGTGCTCTAGAAGGTGTAAGTCAACTACCCTGGCCAGCAAGATCTCCGGATCTGTCCCCCATTGAGCATGTTTGGGACTGGATGAAGCGTCGTCTCACGTGGTCTGCACGTCCAACTGAGGCGCCAGGTGGAAATGGCATGGCAAGCCGTTCCACAGGACTACATCCAGCATCTCTACGATCGTCTCCATGGGAGAATAGCAGCCTGCATTGCTGCGAAAGGTGGATATACACTGTACTAGTGCCGACATTGTGCATGCTCTGTTGCCTGTGTCTATGTGCCTGTGGTTCTGTCAGTGTGATCATGTGATGTATCTGACCCCAGGAATGTGTCAATAAAGTTTCCCCTTCCTGGGACAATGAATTCACGGTGTTCTTATTTCAATTACCAGGAGTGTACTTCTCTACCATTCCACACCCGAATGGCGCATGGGATAAAGGAACACCTAAATCTTTCCGTTCGAGCTCTGACTTCTCTTATTTTGTTATGAAGATCATTTATCCCTACGTAGGTGGGTCTCAACAAAATATTTTTGCATTCGGAAGAGAAGGTTGGTGATTGAAATTTCGTAAGTAGATCTCGCCGCAAAGAAAACCGCTTTTGTTTCAGTGACTGCCACCCCAACTCGCGTATCATATCAGTGACACTCTCACCCATATTGCACGATAACACGAAACGAGCTGCCCTTCTTTGCACTTTTTCGATATCCTCCGTCAGTCCTACCTGGTAAGGATCCCACACCGCGCAGCAATATTCCAGCAGAGGACGGACATGGGTAATGCAGGCTGTCTCTTTACTGGATTTGTCGCATCTTCTATGTGTTCTGCCAACAAAGTGCACTCTTTGTTTCGCCTTCCCCACAACACTATCTATGTTGTCTTTCCAATTTAGGTTGCTCGTAATTGTAATTCCTAGGTATTTAGTAGAATTGACAGCCCTTTGATTTGTGCGATTTTCCGTACACCCAAAATTTATCGGATTTCGTTTAGTAGCCATGTGGATGACCTCGCACTTTTCCTTGTTTAGTGCTGATTGACACATTTTTCGCACCATACAGAGATTCTCTCTAGATCATTTGGTAATTGGAATTGATCGTTTGATGATTTTACTAGGCGGTAAATTACAGCGTCATCTGCAAACAACCTAAGGGGGCTGCTGAGATTATCACCTGGATCATTTATGTAAAACAGGAACAGCAGAGGGCTTATGACAATACCTTGCCGAACACCAGATATCACTTCTGTTCTACTCCATGATTTACCGTCTGTCACTACTAACTGTGACCTCTCTGAGGGGAAATCACGAAGCCAGCCACACAACTGGGACGATACTCCATACGCACGCAATTTCATTAATAGTCGCTTGTGAGGAACGATACATCCAGTATTTCTGTGTTTAACGTGGGAATAAAATATTCATGAAATACACGCCGACGTCAATTTGAACTTTGTCCGAAAACGACATTCATCATAAGGCTGCATCCATCATAATAAATATCGTTTCATACGTAGCTGCCCCATGTTATCCACCTCGCCAATTAAAAGCAGTGCAACATTCATCTTATTGTCAATACTCTTCAATACAACAGCCTCAGGAAATTTGCCACAAAAGGCATTAATAAGCCACAGTGAAGTGGTACGTCTCCGTAGAACTAACATCAGCAGGCGTAGAATAAACACACTGATAACAGTTTCGCATGCCGACCTGCCTTGCTCAGATTCCTCTTTCCCTCCCCTCCTCCGCTCTTTTCATCACTCGTCTTGAGCCGGCCGGTTGCCCACTGCTGTGGCGTAAGCGCGAGCCACCTCACACGAGCACGTGACTGAACAGTCCTGAACTAGTACATCCTCGACACTGCGATTCAAACGCGTCATTGGGTTGTCGGTGTACTCTTTGCAAATGCATCATTTGCAAAGAGGTTAAAACGGAGCTCATTGGACAACACTACTCGCCTGCAGTTAAATACTGTCCAGTTTCCGCTGTAAATAATGCCGTTTCGAGAGGTTTACAATTCCAGATCTCCACTGCAAGCACTTAGCTTCACAATTTTAGAGTTGGCTGCCTCAGTCAGTAAAAATCGAACCCTTATAGAATCACTCTGTTGTTCGTCTGCCTGTCAGACTTTTAAAACTCCTTTTCCTCAGGGACGGGTATACGTATCAAGTTCATGATCATGTCCCTCATTAAAGTCTGTTACCTTGGCGGTGTAAAAATTTGAAGCTTATAAGCCTGTGGAACGAAAAGATAAGCCTACGGCCATTTATGTCATATATTTTGATACTCGCAAACTCACTCATCGAAACCTATATGGTACATCCCGTTGACCTATGATCATTAAATTTGTCCATAAGCAAGATTTCATAGATTAGAAAATTATTAATTTGTAGTAATATCGTACGAAACAAACATTATTCGTCATTTCTTATCCAAATGTCTGTCCGTCTGTCTATCTGTTGAAAACCCTCTCCCGTAGGATAAGGTAGACTATGAAGTTCAAATTTATGCCTCCTACTAAGGTCTAAGAAATTTAACCTTCTGAGAAAGTGCAATGAAATGTTATGACTATTTATGTCACATATTTCGATACTCGCAACCTCAATCATATAGGGTGTTTTCCGTTGTACTAGAATCAATAAGTTTGGCGAGTAGCAAGGTTTTACTGTACTAGTAAGGGAAAAATCCCAAAATTAGATCACAAGAAAACAATTTTTTAACTATCTGTCCTGTTAAGATCACTTTTCTCAGGACTGGGCAGATGTATATTTTGCCCCTATCGATACCGGTAACGGGAAAAACTCATCGTGATTCTCGATTACCGGGACGGAGCTGATATGAGTCTATGTGGCACCTTGAATAAAATACTTTAAAGTATAGGAAAAAAATTATTGGAAACATATTCTAACTATTTAAATTACTTGTTGAAGTATAAGAGGTAAAAAAAATACTGGACACATGTTCAAGCTGTTTAAAATACTTGTTTATAAAAACCATTTTTAATTTTGTTTCCTGGGTATATATGTACAAATTTTTCGGTTTTCTACTCGAGATCAAGATACGTATAATTGACCTTGAGAGGAGAAGGAGTCTTCGAGGTTGATGCCGCAATATTTTGAAGTTTCGCCTTCTGCTTTATGAAGTACAAAACTGTAGACTAACTCGGTTGGAAATGGGGGTCTTCTAAATTGGAAAGGCAGGCCATTAGAGATCACTGGTGTTCTGGCGGTAAATAGTGTGTACCCATTGTACTTTCCAGCCACAATTTCGGATTCGATGATCTTATTCGCTAGCTGTTTGAGGATCACCCTTGTTCCATTACATAGTTTTGGTGAATTAAGATTTCTGCATGGTATCATCGGAGATCCAGTTTTGAGTGGACGGCGGTGAAATGGTACTCCTGGTATTTGCAAATAGTTTAGAAATTTTCGAGGTAAATTCACACCTTCGTCAACGTTTACCATCGTGTCGATCGATTTGTATATTCTCTCTTCACTGGGAATTTTCTTTTGAACATTGAAGTTGAATATCGTCGACAATATTATTTTTAGTTGCCAAAATTGTAAGTAAGCAGTGGCCACGCGGGATTAGCTGAGCGGTCAGGGGCGCTGCAGTCATGGACAGTGCGGCTGGTCCCGGCGGAGGTTCGAGTCCTCCCTCGGGCATGTGATTGTGTGTGTGTGTGTGTTTCTCCTTAGGATAATTTGGTCTACGAGCTCGTTTTCAGCAGTGGATGTGTTGCGTAAAGCACTGTTGCGTTTAATGAGGAGGGCGTCTGGTCAGTAGGATACGTGCCTTCGCCTATTTGTAAGAGTTGTTGATCAAACTGTGCTGTTGTTTCATCTTTCGTCAGTACAACTCTCATGTTTTTTTTATTGCAGTATTTGTACGTGTGCCCAGAGATGTGGTGTTTTTAAGCATGCATTGACTTCGTTTGCTGGTATTGACTTAGGGATAACTGAAGTGTTTGTCAAAAATTTCCTATGTGTATGAGTAGAGCTCCTCCCATCACTTCAGACTTTCATAACAAATCTCATAATGTTCAGTCCCTGGCTCCGAGTGATGTTTTATGTGCCACTGTGCATTCGTCCCAGAAGACAATACAATTTTGCTTTAGAAGTTCACCCCACGCAGATGCTCTTGAGATTTTACGTACCAGGAATTGCTCTTCGGCTATATTCAGCGGCAGTTGTAGGGCGGAATGGGTAGTTCGTCCTCCTTGCGAAAGGGTGGCTGCAAAGCCGGATGACACCAGTGCAAGTGCGATGTGATGTTTAGTAAGTATTTCCGCCAGTAACATCTACATCTAAATCTACATCTATATGGATACACTGCAAATCACATTTAAGTGCCTGGCATATTTACTAGAAACGTTTTCTCGGTGCCGTCTGGTGCATCCAAGTAAATGATTCCGTCAGTGTTGTTATCGACCCGGGCTGTGATAACGTTGTAAATTTCCTTTTGATTGTCATTGAGGAGTGATTTGTTGTGAGCATTGTATTGAAGTTGTTCGTTGATGTTGTAGCTTTTTTCCCTTGTAATTTTGAAGCTTAACTCACTGATAGCGTCTTTTCGTAGTGCTTGCATCCTAAGTTGTACTAAGGTTTGGTTGTTTATTGTTAAACATTTATCTTCTAAACGAATGAAGGTTTCACTGAAGATGTCGTTGTCGAATTCGATGGTCAGTTCAGGATGGGCTTGTCGGATTTCGTACAGTATGTCATCACTCATACTCTCTCTGAATGAGCCTCGTAGCTGTTTTGGATGGGTTACATGTTGTTAGAATTATGGCGAACTAATCTCTCATTTCTTCAGCTGAGGCTGTGAGTGACGCTCCTTGTAGTGTTAACTCGCAATGGTTGTTTTCCAGTGGAAACGCACACACAAACACACATTAAGAGGGAGATAGTAAACAAAATTCAAATTAAGCTCCAAAGTCACTCGGGAACAAATGAACGCACACAGGGTTAGGACATACGACAACATCGTGTACATTGCGTTTTACGAAGTGGAAAGGCGATTGCAAAACCAAAAGAAAGCATAGTACGTTTAATATGTGTGTGCAGTGCCCTCGGAACGAGAAAGAAAAAGGATCAGTCACAACAAAAAGTGAGTAATAACAAATGAGCAAAAAACAAAAACTGGTTGCCACAGCGACATCAGGTTTTTCAAAAAATAAAAGTATTGGTTAACCCGCTGATAAAATTCACATTTACATCGTTTGGGTTGCAGACGACAAGCTATGACTGAAGGACACGATACACACAGTCCTGCAAAACCGTATTACGTAAAATCAAGATAAGAACAAAAACGAACAGAAACTGTATTTATGCCTCATTTTGTTAGATGAGTTACAACCTAAAAGCCGGCCGCGGTGGTCTCGCGGTTCTAGGCGCGCAGTCCGGAACCGCGCGACTGCTACGGTCGCAGGTTCGAATCCTGCCTCGGGCATGGATGTGTCTGATGTCCTTAGGTTGGTTAGGTTTAAGTAGTTCTAAGTTCAGGGGACTGATGACCACAGCTGTTAAGTCCCATAGTGCTCAGAGCCATTTGAACCATTTTTTTACAACCTAAAATATGTTCACTTTTACAGTTGGCCAATAAACAAATTCCAATGGTGATGGCACAGACATGCTGAAATGTGTTTGGGTAACAAGAAAAAACAGTAATTTGCATAAAAGACGAAACGTACATCCAGCAACATTAACTGAAAACATGGAAGAAATACCAGAGCTGCAAATCCAAAACATGATATTTTCATGGCTGGCTTGAGTTTGCAGTCTTTTGTTACAAGATTGTGTCGCAAATCATGATTCTAAAATCAGTTCATTTCGAATTTCATCGGTTTCTCTGCTTCTAACTGTGCTCATTCTCGTTCGTTTGGAACTGAAACGTGTTTGCCGCTCTTCGTACGTTTCGTTTTTCCGCTGTTTTATTTTTCGGCGTTTCGCTTCAGAACTGGTAAGATCTCCTCGTCTTTAACGTTTAGGCATTGTCTGAAATATAAATCAAATCAATTTTTTATTAAAAAATACGCTAAATACGTTTTAAACATTTTTCACATTTTATATTCGATGTATATTCAGTCAGTGTATCACTTTAACCAATGGCACTTCACGGTTTGTTTTTATTCACTCACTGCATTAGTTTTTCGGTTCCTCTCTTCGTCACAAATGAGAAACTGACGTGCGAACCCACGACAGATCTTGCTGTATATACCCCCATCAATGCACCGATGGGTAGCTCCACCAGTGGCGAAATCCAGAACGTACAAAAAAGACTTAGAATGGTCCACAATGTTCGAGAACTTCCTAGAACATTCTAGAGTTTTCTGGAATGTTTCACAATGATCCTGGATGTTCCGAGATGCTTCCGAATGTTCTGAAATCTTTTCAAATGTTCCAAACAACTCTCGAACATTGCAGAACATCTTGGATTATCCGGAATGTTGTGAAAAGCTCAGAAATACTCTATAATTTTCTAAAATGTTCTCGAATACTCTCTAATGTTCTGGAATGAAATTTCTGGAAGGATGAAACATCCCAGCCATTATATCTTCACGCCATTCTGGTGAAAACGGGAACCTTCTTCATGGATGAGGTAGGCCTATAGAGGACTACCACACCATTTGAATCCCTTGATCTTAGAGGCCCTCATTCTGATTTTTAGCAGCACGCAGACAAGACATGTCATACGGTTTCAGTGCTATTGGTTAGAATCTTTTCATGGACACTATTCTTGGACCCTGATACACGACTGTGACTGGTACAATGCTCTATATAGACACATTGGATAGCAAAAGTTGGCACACCATATGTCAGACAACTTCTTTAACAGAGTGTCCTGGACACATTGTAACGCGATAGCTCCTATCTCTCGGCCCGTTACGTAACAACTTTGAGAAATCTTACTGCGCAGCCGAATGACTTATAGACAACATGTCACTGCCATGACTTGTGTCATGGTCGTCTGGTACCACTTCTACATTCCTGCGTTCCAAAGTTACAAGTGTGTTTATTCGAGGGGGTTATTATTACCTTGTCTGGTGACATTATCACCCCAGTTGCTTTAGCACTAAAGCTCATTTTTACTCTGGTAGAACTAGGAACTCGTCTTTGGGTGATTTCGAACAGTACAACAGTATATCAGTCATCTTCGTAAACTGTTGGACAGACTCGCCACTGCAGAGCAATCTGTTATACCAAGAACAGTCAGCCGACCATGGGACTCTCTTCTAATGTTCATGTTACTGCTTATGAGCCACCGATAAACAGAATCAATATACAACTTTGCTTAAAATGGTGTACAAAAGTTTTCTGTGGGAAATTTGTTTTATTGGGGCTGGGTGTATAACGTGGCATTGAGACGGGAATTTGTTTGACAACATTTCTATGGAAAGGTGTTTTACGAATAATGAAATTCTGTAGGCGTTGTGCGAAAATGTGTGGTTTGATTTTTGTGAGAGACCTACTAGAATTCAGCGATGAAAAAATAAACCTTCTGTACATGAAAAAGTGAAAGTGGAGCCTGCTTCCCAATGCTGTCCCGATTGTGAGTTTGAAGACTGCAGTACTTTACTAGATAGTTCTTGGAAATGTTGTGCCATTACCCAGTCAGTTTCAAGAAGACCTACAGTTTAATGAGGGCTGCGAGCCACGTTACAAATTGCCGTTTTTCTCATACAAAGTCATGATGAAGTAGATACAGACTTACGTGTCTTATCATCTTTCGCATCAACGTCATACCATCCATGTCGGAACTGCCCTCGGCAGAATGGCAGGACAGTTTTTCAGCATAGCTTCAAAAGTACCATCTCAGTACTAGCGTGGTGCACCGTAACGAAGAAGACGGCGTAGAATATGTCAGCAAGAACATTTCTTTTTGACTCGCGAGTCCTCTGAGAAGTTCCGTGCGGTCCGCCATAATTTCTCTCTTGTGCTAACCTCTTCTTGTCAGAGTAGCCCTCTGAAAGTTGCCAGTTACATACACATTCATTTCCTCACCATATTTTTTGCATATTTTTATATCGCGATTCTCGTATTTGCTTCACTCTGTGGGGTCTTGCTATAACCTGTCTCTAAATATCGATACTAGCTCTCAGGAACCTCTTTGCCTCCCACTGTGACAAACTGAAGTCTTCGGCGAGTCGATAGGACACGTTCGCGAGTGTGAAATACATGATCTCGCTTGTTTGAAAGTACTTCGCCATCAATAGTGGTTATAGTGGTTATTTTTTGCCTGATCTTAGTATGGTATAGACGAAGAGGACTTTGAGCTGAGTGTCTGACGTTGAGAAGGAAGCCGTTTTGTATGACCGAGATCTGCTGCGTTGAGAATCTGCGTAAGGATCTGGTGATACGAACTCGGTTTATTTTCCTGTGATGGTTAGCTTTACGCTGCGAGTTTAGTTTGGGAATGCTTGCTTATATTACTCCGCGCGTAGGAAGCTGATCGCGCGATTCCGCACAGTCGAATAGGTGCACTAAGGTTGCTGTTACGAAGTGCTTGGAAGCTGTTTACTGCATCACTGATTGCTTCTCCAATTCCTTGCTGTTGTAAATCCATCGATGTTAACCTGTTATGGAGTGTATGATTAATTTCTTTTTAAGGAATCAAAACTATGTATTTCAGATGAAGTTGTCTTTGTAAAGTTGAATGTTGGCTGAATTATCCCTACAGGGTTCTAAAGTTTCTCTGTTGCCTTTAAAGTCAATATATTCTAATGAAATGTTACAGTTCAAATGACTTTACTGGTCTCACACAGATATAATTTTATCTGTATACACTGAAGCGGAGAGTGAAACTTTACACTAACGCCGGGAATCGAACACGGAACACCAGTTCACTAGGCACGGGAGTCAGCCACTAAGCCACTTCGACACAGCGGTTCACACAACTGCACGGATTACCGTGGCACGTCTCCCTTTTCGATCCAGATTCTGACTGCCGCCCCAGTCCACTTTAAATTCCTCCTTATACACAAGTGTTCACTTGCCACTTCAGTCCATATACGTAAAGTCAGTATATTCGTTGTTAAGCTCACGTCTTGTGAATTCATTTGCCAGAACGAAAAAATTCTTTGCACTTGATGTATTTGTATGTACAAAGCGGGTGGGCCATCATTGTCACTCTGACAAATCACCTTCTAACTGTAGAACTGGCACTGATAATTAATTATAAATAATAAGGAAAATATTTCTGCATGCTAGTTAAGCCTCAGGTGCTGATAAAAGAAGAGATACGTCATTGTATGCTGGGCTGGAGACTATTACAATGAGACGTGTTGTGTCGTCTCTACCATGTAATGCTATGTTATGTACGAAATAAATTAAGATTGCAAGGGTTTACGCGATTGAATAACTGTTTTCATCCTTCTGTATTCATGTGTTCTCAGAAAAAGGGAGATATTTCCATAGCATACAGGGACACTGTAAGTGGAAAGCTGAGATGGGGTTCGAAGTAGTATGCTGCATTCACTATCCTATTTATTTATGTACTAATTACATATAGCAGGCATGCAAGTCCAAATTTATTTTCATTGCACTAAACTTATGAACGTGTGTGCTGTATTTTCAGATGCCGGCCAAAGTGACCGAGCGGTTCTAGACGCTACAGTCTGGAGCCGCGCGACCGCTGCGGTCGCAGGTTCGAATCCTGCCTCGGGCATGGATGTGTGTGATGTCCTTAGATTAGTTAGGTTTAAGTAGTTCTAAGTTATAGTGACTGATCACCTTGGAAGTTAAGTCCCATAGTGCTCAGAGCCATATTTTCAGATGAGAATTAGAAATTTACTTTCTGTATGTCTTCAAAATATAGGGGCTTGTTCGTCACTACCTATAACAGTGGTCTATGCCTCTTTACGGGCACATGCACACATTGCAGATTGTTCCCCTGCGTCGTCAATTATTTTTTGGATGTATTCCAGTTTCTGTGTTTCTTTACAGTTTTAGCCCTCTACAGTTTCTCTAATACTATCGCTGTTATTCCCTGTCCTGTCATCTTTCCTCGACCATTATACAGGTAATATCCCCAAACCTTATCTAATCCGCTCACCTAAATTACAGTCAGATTCTCTTCTTCTACATTTTCCCCACGGTCCATACAGTGCTCTGTTCCAGACGTATATTCCAATAAAGTTTTTCTTTCATTATGGTCGATGTTTGATTGTAGCAGACTTTGTAACGAAATGAATAACCTCTTTGGCTTTGTTCACTATTAAAATAACCCAAGTCTTTTCCCAAGCTATTTAAGTTGGCTGAATTACTATGCCAGTCCAGGTCGACACAGTGTACGAGTGAGTATTCGTCCAAAAAGAAACGTGGTCTTGGGATAGTGTCTTTGAGTAATGATCAAAAGGACGTGATCAAATAACTTCCGGGAATTCAGCCAGGTAACACTTTCAGCGACCGCCGATATTTCGGCGGGAGAACACCCCGCCATTTTAAAGGCAAACTGCAACGGACAAGCGGCGTACATGCAAATTTAATACCTCGGTTCTCGGACCGAAACAGGAAAGATAACACACACACACACACTGAACACTAGTGCCACCAAAGATGACCAAAGTCAGAGCTATCGATAGTGAGACTATGAATTCGCAGGTGAGGCAGCGTTGACTCTGTTCATCTGTTTTTTGACAAGGGAGAGAGCCGGATTCCAAACAGAGTTTAAACAGAAACCTTCATCCCTGTTAACGAGGTTGCTCGCTAATTTAATCTCAACTGCCTCCCTAATGACACTGTCCCAATAGCTGGACGTGCATGCCAATATCTCGGTGTTATTATATAACATGGGGTGACCAGTATTCAAGCAATGTTCGGCAATAGCAGATCTATTTGGCTGCTATAATCGTGTGTGCCGTTTATGCTCAGTACATCTGTCCTCCACGGTCCTGATAGTTTGACCAATATATGCCATGCCGTAGCTACAAGGAATACGATATACACCCGCCTTACGCAGTCCAAGATCATCCTTAACGGAACTCAAAAGTGCTCTAATTTTAGATGGAGGTCGGAAAACACATTTCACATCGTATTTCCGTAAAATACGACCGATCTTATTGGACGTGTTTCCTACGTAAGGCAGGAAGGCAGTAGACTTAGGTGTTGACTCAGAATTATCATCAATCACCCGATGTACAGTTGGTCGATAGCGCAACGCACGTTCAATCTGTCTATCACTATAACCATTTTGACAAAATGTAACTTCAAGATGGGACAGCTCAGTTGGCAAAGTCTCAGCGTCAGAAACGACATGTGCCCTGTGTACCAAGGTGCGAAGTACCCCTTCACGCTGAGCCGAATGGTGACAACTATTAGCTTGTAAGTACAAGTCGGTGTGAGTACGTTTCCTGTAGACTGCATGTCCCAATGATCCATCATCCTTCCTCCTAACTAACACGTCGAGAAAGGGAAGGCAACCATCCTCTTCCACCTCCATCGTAAAACGAATGTTCGGGTGGATCGAGTTCAGATGTTCTAGAAAGACATTCAAATTCTCCCTACCGTGAGGCCAAACAACGAAGGTATCGTCAACGTATCTAAAGAAACAGGCTGGTTTTAAAGGCGCCGACTCCAATGCACGTTCCTCGAAGTCTTCCATAAACAAATTTGCGATCACAGGAGACAACGGACTACCTATCGCAACTCCATCTGTCTGCTCGTAATACTGGTCATTAAATAAAAAAGTAAGTGAATGTCAACACATGCCTAAAGAGATTAGTTAAATCAGCACCAAACCTGGCTTGAATTAACCGCAACGAATCAGACAGAGGAACACGAGTGAAGAGAGAGACCACATCGAAACTCACTAAAATATCAGAGTCATTCAGCCTCAGTCCCTCCAAACGACGTAAAAAATCAGCTGAGTTCCTGATATGATGTTCACACCGTCCTGCTTGTGGACTCAACAGAGAAGCAAGATGCTTGGATACACGATATGTCGAGGCGCCGAAGTTACTCACTATAGGACGGAAAGGAACCCCTTCCTTATGAACATTTGGAAGGCCATACAACCTAGGGGGAACCGCACTGTAGGTGTTAAGCCTCTTGATTGTGTCCTGCGACAAACCACTTTTCTTCAGGAAGCTTTTGGTCTTTCTCTCAACACTTTTCGTGGGGTCAGCATCGATTCTGCGATACGTTGAATCAGATAGTAAACGTTGCATCTTTTGTACATAATCATGTTTATTTAAAACAACGGTGGCATTGCCCATGTCAGCAGGTAAAATAACAATACTGGGATCAACTTTTAGAGATCGTAAAGCAGCCCTCTCTGCTGCTGTTACATTACTCTTGGGTGGACGAGCCCAAGTCAAAACACGGCATGCCTCCCTCCTAACTTCCTCTGCAGCGTCAGGAGGTAGTTTGCAAACTGCCTGTTCAATTGAACTAATAAAATCAACTACCGGCAAATTCTTCGGAGTGGGTGCAAAATTTAAACCCTTCCCTAGCACGGATAAGGTTGCGTCGTCAAAAGATTTCTCTGTGAGATTTATCACAGAACGTCGAGATATAACATCCGACTCCGCGCGATGAAAACGTTCAAACTTTGCCAAATGCCGGGCAGTAACGGAGTTGTACTCCCAGTCAGCTTGGGTCCATGAGGTACCGTCCAACCAATCCCAAGTGAAATCAGACACTTCAGATCCAACCATTAAATGAAAACGATACAATTCTTTGGAAACAGAATCCAAACGTCGACGAGTAAAACGAATCCTTTCGCGAACAAGAGCCAAGCCAGCACGTTGCTTAATTCGATTGGCGGCAGGAGAATTAATATGGTGCACAACCTTAGAAAATGTTGGGACATGATTTTCATCACGACACCTCAATAAAAACGACAAAGCACATTGCAGTCTAACTCGACAGCTACGAAGTTTATCCAACTTACGTAAACACCGATACATTTCCTCCCCGTAGAGGTAAACAAAGTGAGACCTGAGTTTCTCCTGGCGTATACAACTTTCAAATAACTTCCGGGAATTCAGCCAGGTAACACTTTCAGCGGAAATATCGGCGGTCGCTGAAAGTGTTACCTGGCTGAATTCCCGGAAGTTATTTGAAAGTTGTATACGCCAGGAGAAACTCAGGTCTCAAAAGGACGTGAGTTCCGGTATCAAACGTTGGGATTGTTCAGAAGTTATATATATTGCACTGGAGGCCGAGGTGATCTGCTATAAGGAGTCACCCTCTATCTGCCAAAGATTTTAAGGATGTAGAGCAGACTGGGACTTGCCTTACCGTCATGTTCCTGAACCGCGCTCAACGACATGAGGACGCAGGAGTAAAGGAAACGAGTGAACTAGTGACAAGGACTCAACTGATTTAATGACGTATACATTAAGAAAAATATAAGCATCATGAAGGAATTATCCGAATGGGACGGAAATCGGTAGGGTGATTTACATCTACAGACAAAATGGTTACAGTTCCAAAAAATTGGATGATTTATTCAAGAGAAAGAGATTTACAAATTGAGATAGTCAGTAACACGTTGGTCCATGTCTGGCACATGTGCAAGCAGTTATTTGACTTGGCACAGACTGCTCAAGGTGTTGCATGTCCTCCTAAGGGATATAGTGGAAAGTTCTGTCCATTTGGCGCGTTAAATCCTCAAAATTCCATAATTTAGGCCCCTTTTCGATAGCTTTTATTGCAGGCCATTCTGGGCTTAATTTCAACAAGACAATGCCCTGTCCCCGAGAGTCTGTACTGCTTGTCTTCGCTCTTGCTTTTCCATATATTGGGCAGCAAGGTCGTCGGGCCCGTCGCCAACTGCGAACGTTTGGACCATTGTGGGCAGCGCCCTTCAACAAGCTCGGGATTTCTACGATCCAACGTGCCATTTGGACATGCAACAACTCTAGCAATGAAAGCCAAGCCAAATAACTGCTTACATTCGGGCGAGAGGTGGACCAGTGCGTTATTGATTTCGTAAATTTTTGGATCTTATTCTCTTGAATAAACCACGAATTTTTTCTGAAATTGTAGTCATTTGCTTGCCTCTACATTTGTGTCACATGCACCGATTTTTCTTCTGTACGAGGTATAGCACGAACACAAAGGACATATGGCATGTTGAAAACAGCGTCTCTCCAATGGCAGACGATTCCTGATTAGAGATCCCTTGGAAACTTGGGAAGGTTGGGTAAAGTGAACAAAAAATACTGAATAAGTAATGGAAGACTCGGAGCGTGGAATTTCAGAAGTATCCTACCGTTCGTCGTTCCCTCTTTCCGGCACAACAGCCGCGCCCTGCGGACTGCCTGCACTTGTACCGCAGAGATTCCTTTCTTCGGAGTCTATTTAGGCGCCTCGCTAGTGCGTCGCATGTTTGGATCTTAAACTAAATTGCAAACGATTTGTCAATGTGCTAAGTTCTAGTAGCCGCCACCTGGAACCACCGTCATCGTTCTCAGGCAGCGCGCGCAGCAGCTGAGTCGGCGCTTGTGTTGAGAGAACTAGCTTACACGCGCAGGTCATGTGGCCATCAAGAGCCCGTAGATATTCCTCCGCCTGCCGTGTAGTTAATTCGTGGCTCGACCTCCAGCAGGCAGCTGTAATCGCAGCTCAGCTTTTCGCTAATTTCCAGGCCATGAATGCCAGCCAGCTTCGGCGCCATACCTGTTAGAGCAGTCCCACACAGTATACATCACACCGCAACGCCGTCCTGCAGCTACCTTAAATCGTCTTGGGACCCAATATGATTATTGGATTGACATTTCTACGCACTTTGATTTGTACTTGAGGTGTCGGGTCAGAGGGGTGTTCTGAACACAAAGCAGCTCAATAGGCTGTGGAGTGGAAGTGGTAGGCTAGCAATAGAACACTGCATCACCATTGTCTAGACACATTTATTGAACACATAAGTCAGGTATTACCCAAAAGGAACAATCAGTACAAATTACAAAATAATGTTATTTTCCTTTAAGTCACTCAAACATTTAAAAAGGCAAATAGGAGTCATTTAACTGAAAGCCTTTTAAGAAAGCAAGACTATAAAATTTGAATGATGAGTTAAAATCATATTTAAATAGGCTCTGACCGAGCACATATTTTTAAACTAAATACTTCCTTTAAGGAACCTGCGATCAAAATTACATAATCCTCAACAACCATATTACATCCAAGACATTTAAGGTTAAACAGTAATATATAACATCAGAGAGCTGCAGCCCAAGTTTTAAGCCGTAAGTTCCAGATGGACTGCACTGCAACAGCACAATACAAGAGCGTCTGAAGATCTCCTCACACAGGAAATTGTTGTCGCAATCGACAAAATATCAACATCATTCCATGTACAGACCTAAAACAAACTAAAAGCTCTCTCACGTTTGGTACAGTTAATTCCCTTTCAACATAACATAAATCACAAGTCTACCTCTAGGACGTCACCGACACACCGCAATTTAGCACGCGAAAAACTACAGCGGTGCACTCATCACGTATCTTTACACAATCCAAGAACAGAGAGCCGGCTCCCCAATAGCGGAACATTTAACCACGCTTAGCGTGCGGGTTTGTGGGATGCTGATCTCGCCCTTAAGCTCAACAATAGTTCAAATACTAGTCAGCCTACAATCTTGAACCACCATACACATTCCTTCAGTTACTGCATAGAAAGCCAATGTGATAGGCAAACAGACCAGCATATGATAAAAGCTTAAGCAATTTCCTTACTAGACAACCCTTATGAATAGTAGCCGTAATTTTTTTTTAAACGTGAGCACACCCACAATCAAAAGACAAACAACGCCAATCATAAGGACAGTAGCGCATAAGCAAGTAGCAATGGTAACTTCTGCTTAGATTGGCTACAAATCAGCGCGTGATTTAACACACCAGAGAACAGTCATTACAACGTAACCATCAATACAATAGCAAATTACTCACACGAGTACTCCCCCACGATTTCGATTCGCAAAGCCATAGACAAAACGTGGAGAACGTATCACTTAAACCAACATAATGGTGCTCCCTCAGTTACTCCAAATAACTGACTCCCTTAGTTGCACAGCAAATGAAACCACCACAGTTTTCGCCTCTAAATTGTCATAGTACAAGTGAGACTCAATCACAAATGTAATTTTACATCAGTTCCCGTATATTCAATACAAGCGCCTGATTTTCACCCGTTTATAACGGCAGGCAGCAACATCGTACGAAAAAGAGAGTAGACACAAGCTCTTACCAATACTCTTCTCCGAAAGCAGCCACCGCAACTCTCGGGAACCACTGGGACATCCAATGCAAAAATCGTTACTCCTTCACACAAATTACAGAACGCCCGCTTCCCACTGCTTGCTACGGCGCCTTCCGTTCAGAGCCAACTTGTATTTCTGCATGCGATAGGTCCGGTCCCACACTTGCTGCGTCAACCCGACAACCGTCTTCCACAACGTCCCGGAGCACACACCCACAGGACTTCGCCTCGTTACTCCACGCGTAGGCCTCAGAGCGCCCTTCTTACCTCCCTTACCGTGGCAATAAAGATAAACCACCAGAGTGGCACTATCGATATGAGCCGCCACGTCTCAGTACTCATCTCTGATCAAGAACGATGATATCAGTGGTTACTGTCTTATGTGTAACTTAGCTTCCTGTGTTGCGATGCTGATTTAATGTGCTGATATTGGGAAGAACTCCGCTTGCAGCTGGTAAAACTGTTGTTTGTTAAAACTCAACCGGTTTCGCTGCTTGATGTTGTAATAGACAACGTTTGTACCAGCTGTAAGTGCAGTTCTTCCTGTAAACATGCCTTTCAACAGTAACGGAATATATAATAGCTTGGAATAAATGTATTCCTAAAGGCTACCCGGAAATCACCAATTAATCGGGTGTGTGTAGTTACAGCACAGGATACCAAAGTAGGAAAGCTAGAAAATCTAGATATACTAGGGGGTCAGTGAAGCGAAATTGAAATTAGATAAGGATTTCTAGCCAGACGAATATAAGGTAATACCAACAGTAGCAGGAAATTTTGGGAACACGACTAGTACTCGACAAGAAAAGGAAGACAGGGCAGACTGTGAGTTAGTGTGAATAGTTCAGTGATCGGTTTATTCTGATCCAAACAGATAGCAAAAAGAATGTCAAAAACAATACATGTCGACATCACAAGCGGAAGATAGAGATAGAGGGAGTATATGAAGATACTGAACACATATTTCAGTACGTTAAGGGAGACGAAAATCTAATAATCCTTGGGGATAGGAAGGGTGCAGCAGTAGAAGTACTGGAATTAAGAGTTACAGGAGAATACGGGCCCGGTAGTATGTATGAGAGAGGACAAACATTAGTAGAGTTCTGCGATAAATTTCGGCTAGTAGCGAATAAGTTGCTCAAAAATCACAAGAGGATGAGATTTGCTTCAAAACTCCCTAGTCAGAGCAGGATTCCAGTTTGATTACATCATGGAGAGACGAAGATTCCCAAATCAGATATTGGATTGCAAGATGCATCCAGGAGCAGATACAGGCTTCTGATATACGGTAGAACTGACGATAGAATGCATTTCGGATACAGGCACAAGGGTTTCGGAGCATATTGTTCCAAAAACTGTGAACGATTGCTCGCAACATGCAGTGCACCACGACGGCAGCATTTGGCTATGTGGGACATTCGCCTGGGTTTCAGCGGGATACGTGGTAATAATCGCGCCCGCCATGACAGCCATGACCCGCATGAATGTTACTGCTGGCCACTTGAATCTTTTCGTACTTCATGTCTTGCCTTACAGCGATAGCCTCTATCAACAGGATAACTCCCCATGTCACAGTGCTCGAATTGTGTTACAGTGGTTCGAGGAGCATGATAGTGATTTCAATGCACTTTCCCATTCTCTTGACAACAGCACCTGTAGCTCTTCTGAGGTCATTTTGCCTTGTTTTATGAGGCAGGACTATTCATAATCCGACTATTCATAAGCCGACCAATTCGTCTCTTGTGTTTACATATATTTTGCAGACTTCGCCTTTCAACCATCCCGACAGACAAAATCCTAAATTTGTAAGGTTAATGGACCTTGATGGCTAAGAAACCTGACCACATCTGCCAAAACATCATCTGGAGAATGTCAGCTTTAGAAGATATCTCATCAGGCGACTGGAATGTGCAGGCAGCGTCGTCCTGCTGAAATAGCATATCCACCCCTGTAGCAACATGAACTTCTCCCAACAATGCTGGAGGCTTATTTAAAAAGAAGCCATATATTTAGCTTCTATAGCACAATACCGTGACACAATAGGTCAAAACGACAGCCACACTACACACTTACAAATGCGGCGGGGCGGGTTGCTTCCCCACTATCCACCGAATAATTGGTACACCCTGCGATAGACTTCAGGTTGTCTGCCCCTTCACTCTGCGATGGTAGATATTGTTTTAGCCGACAGAAGCAGCGTTGAGGAAAAATTGATGAAATACCTACCACGCAAATACCACATAACTCCAGTCCATGGGCAGTAGCTGAAAGGTAGTTAAACTATCGAGTATTTTGGATTCGTTCACGACTCGCTGGAGAAAATGTCTACAAGTTCCTGTAAGTCTGTTTAGTTTTTAAAGCAAGGAAAACGACTATCAAGTTCGTGTTTAATGTCACGACACTAAATGTGCAATGTTACTGATTGTCTCTGTAACAAGGCCACACCCAAAATCAGCCAGAAGATATTAATCCGACTCGATATATTAAAAGTCGTTAACAGTCAATGACCTACGGCTACTTGCGAGTTAACACATTCAGTTGTTCGGTAAGGTTCTTATACAGAAGTGCCCGCCATAATGTCTCGCAGTATGCTCGACACCCGCCACGCGGAGCTTATGTTCGACTTGAAAGATTCACACGCGAAGTCTCAAAAAACAAATTACTCACAAAGCTCAAACTTTCTCAAAATATACAACACTGTAGTCGCTTTTCATTAGCTACACTATAACCGACCAAACGAGCGAATTTCTTCATTTTAGTACAAATTTGATTAGCGCGATTTAACATAGATTTTTGCCAGAAGACGGCTCCTGAACGACTATCTCGACTCATAGATCTGAGGTAGAAAGACCTACTCAACCGCGAGGGAAATGCTGAATTCCTGTTGGCTCGTATGTTAAGCAGCCAATGAGATTACCTCAAGCACTTCTAGACTCGCGGTATTTCTAACGTTATTACTGTGGTGTCACCGCCAGACACCACACTTGCTAGGTGGTAGCTTTTAAATCGGCCGCGGTCCGTTAGTATACGACGGACCCGCGTGTCGCCACTGTCAGTGATGGCAGACCGAGCGCCGCCACGCGGCAGGTCTAGTGAGACGTACTAGCACTCGCCCCAGTTGTACAGCCGACTTTGCTAGCGATGATACATTGACAAATATGCTCTCATTTGCCGAGATGATAGTTAGCATAGCCTTCAGCTACGTCATTTACTACGACATAGCAAGGCGCCATAGCATTTGATAATTAATACTGTGAAGCCTGTACACTAACGAGAGATGTTCACCAATTGTGGATTAAAGTTAAGTATTCTACCAGTTACTCTTGTTTTGCTAGTCTTATTTCTCTGACCTGTTCCAGACCTCACACCAGCCTGCGTGAGCTTAAAAAGCGTGCCTTTCGGCTTCCTCCAAACTCCGTGAATTGGCTCCTGCCAAATCACAACAATTACCACACGCAATTTTAACTAAAAGTTTCTTGATTCCGAAATTAAATAAAATTTAATGAAAACAAAATATTATACCTTCCTAGAAAATAAATTGCTACTAAATATCATACTCAATGCCGCTTATGGCTGCCTTTCACTAAATCAAGCTCACTCGGATGTACGTTACAAATTCCTCTATTACACAGCAACCTTCTCAGGCTTACATTTGCAGAGTTTTAATAAGATACATTCTCACTCTAAATACTTCCTTCAATTGCTCTCTCAGACTCCCCAGACCGCTTACACAACCAAAAGGTTCAAATGGCTCTGAGCCCTAAAGGACTTAACATCTGAGGTCATCAGTCCCCTATAACTTAGAACTACCGTACTTAAACCTAACTAACCTAAAGATATCATACACATCCATGCCCGAGGCAGGATTCGAACCTGCGACCGTAGCGGTCGCGCGGTTCCAGACTGAAGCGCCTAGAACCGCTCGGCCACACCGACCGGCCAACCAAAAGGCAATGAAATAATTATTTTCCAATGTACTGTCAATTACATCAGGAATCTGTGGCAATGAAACTAAAGAAAATTCCGGAAAATTTGATTATATGAACCCATCCTCTTGGCTGTGCTTTCAGTTGATACTATAGATGAATACATCCCAGTCCGTACTCAGTTTCACAATGTCAGCACGTGTTTTAGGTAAAAATTTAAATCTACGAAAATACCGATGTTGTCGATTTGAAATTTTAGCAGTATAGTTCAGTTGTCCATAGAATTTGGTGCACTAAGTATGAAAAAGATCGATTAATATTTAGCAGTACTTCTTCAGAGTCATAGAGAGTGTGTGTAAAAGTACTGCACGCAGAGGTAAGCAAGTACAACTGCTCGCTCAACCTAGTAGGTGGAGTCTGCTGTGCGGGCGTGAGAACCAAAGTGCGCTCTCCTCCCATCTCCGCGCAAACTACGCATTCAGTGCAAGATGACAACTATTAATAATTTGCTACTTTAAACAGAGAAGTGCTCTTGAAAAATTTGTCTCGTCAAAACAATTGCGTTTTCGTCTGACCACCGATGTGTTCATATATGAACACTACTATTAGTCAGTAATTAGTCAGCGACAAAATTCCAATCGTCTACGTTCATTTCCTTCCGCTAACCCTTGAAGCCTCTGTAGATCTAAAGTACAGTGACCGTTTATATGTAATATCAGGCACATTCTTGTATGGGAACAACGATACGTGTAGAAATCCTGCGTATACCTGTTGAAAACCTACGTTCAACTAATCCACTTCGTGTTCATTTTCACGTTCAGATGAAATACGAGCACACACTCGTGCACTTGGTATTCTCATGTTAGAAAATCATCTACGTTATTCTCTACAAGCAACAGCAGCGTTTTCATTACTGAACCCGTACGCAAATAGCATATCGGCATAATCACCATTTGAAAAGATGTGTGGTGTGTTTAAACGATACAGTAATGCTGGCCAACAAATCACAGTGATGGCTGAAAAATTTGTTGCACAACTTCACAGCTTGAACTGGAAACAAAAATGACAGTTGGAGTACCAGTACTCGAAATGAAATTTATTTCTGTTAAACAGTTGCATCTCAGAAAAGGATAAAATTCGGACAGGGGTCATGTAGAATGTGAGCTTGCCATATCAAGGTTTATGCTGGCTGGGTCAAGTGTTTAAGTGCGGACGAGTGGCCGTGGCCGTAAAACGGATAGTCAGTACTGACACGTGTTGTCCACCTACTGGCTATGCAGAAAACATCAGATCGTAAAGTTCGTGACGTATCTGTGGCAAGACTGTTCGATGCAGAGGGAAAACAACCAACACACTGATATGCAATAAAATGGAAAAATGGAACACCTGCAGCCGTCCTTTCTATGATATTTACTATATAGGTAGCAAATGCGGCGATTCGGTACACCATCTTCAGACCATAATCGACTCTAAGGGAGTGAATTCCAATCGTATTCACGATACCATCAGTGGTCAACATCTATGAACTGGTCTCCATAGACTACTGTAACAGTATTATTGTGCTACAATCATCGACTACCAACTGACTGGAGAAACATTCTAAACAGAACGTCCAAGGATATGAGTCAGTGATATGTGTACATATTAAGTTACCTCATGTAAAAAGATCTGCACTTATAGCCGTCACATGCAGTATGTATGAGAGAGAGAGATACCATTAAGTAAGAGGAACTGTTAATGTAAAAACTTGCTGGCAATTATAGTAGAAACCAGAATCACGTTCTATGTGTACTGTACAAGTAGAACAATGCATGAATTCGGCAAAAAAATTAGTTGAATTAGCGATAGTGAATATTTGTATCTCTCGGTTTACGTAAAAAGCAAATATTCTATAAAATGGAAAATAAATTGTCTTTACAACGAATCTGTATAATATTTACTTGCAACAATCCTCAAAATTGGTCTTTGCTCAGCAATCTAAACGGGTTGTGTTACAACTACTTCATAGAAAATATTTCTACGAGGCTTCCCTTGTGTTTAATTTAGTAATAACAGAACTCCCTGCTTGAGTTGCTAGGAGCCAGAGGTGTAGGGGAAGCGTCTTTAATTAGGAGTCAAAGTGTCCTCAGTCCAGGGCTCCAGCCACGCAACTGTTCAAATTTTGAATAAAAATCCTCAGCATTGGCGGCCGATGACTTCCTCCGTAAGAAACAGCCCTCGTTCTGCCTTGTCAAAGAAGGCGCAGGATCGGTAGAGGTTTAGGGTACTCTCTTGCCCTCAGCAACGATCAACGCAGCAGCATACGGAAGGCAATGAGAAAAAAAACTCCGTTGAAGATATGTAATGTGTACCCAAAGGGAAAGTGGTCTCCAACTGAGCAAACGTTTCGTGATGATCTCTCCACTGTTTGCCAAAGATTCCGGAATAGTCCCCAGTTCGGTTCTCCAAAAAGGGTTCAAATGGCTCTGAGCACTATGGGACTTAACGTCTGAGGTCATCAATCGCCTAGAACTTAGAAATAATTAAACCAAACTAACTTAAGGACATCACACACATCCATGCCCGAGGCAGGATTCGAACCTGCGACCGTAGCAGTCGCGCGGTTCCGGACTGAAGCGACGAGAACCGCTTGGCCACAACGGCCGGCTCGGTTCTCCGGGAGCGGACTAAAAAGGGGGCGTCGTGATGATCTCTGCTTTGGTTGCCAAAGATTCCGGAATAGTCCTCAGTTTGCTTTTCCGGGAGCGGACTAAAAAGGAGGAGGAAAAAGATTGAATAATCAACGAAAGGATAACGTTCTACGAGTCGGGACTTGGGATGTCAGAAGATTGAACGTCGTAGGGAAGCTACAAAATCTGAAAAAAATGATGTGCAAAGGCTCAATCTAGATATAGTGAAGCGAAATGGAAAGAAGACAACGATTGTTTTTCGGCAGATGAGTATAGGGTAATATTAACAGCAGCAGAAACTGGTGTAACGGATGTAGGATTCGCTATGAATAGGAAAGTAGGACAGAGAGTGAGTTATTGCGAACAGTTCAGTGATAGTGTTGTTCCCATCAGAATCGATAGCAAACCAACACCAACAACGATAATTCAGGTATACATGCCGACGCCGCAAGATGAAGATGGAGAGAGAGGGAAAGAACATGAGGGAATTGGCAAGTATTCAGTACGTAAAGCGATATGAAAGCCTAACAGCCATAAGGTACTGGAATGCAGTTGCAGGCGAGGGAGTTGAAGAAAGGGTTACGGGAGACTATGGGCTTGGTACTAGGAATGAGAGAGGAGAAAGACTCGCTGAGTTCTGCGATAACGTTCAGCTTGTAATAGCTAATACGCTGTTCAAGATTCACAGGATCAAGAGGTATACTTAAAAAAACACCGGGAGATACGGGAAGATTCCAGTTGTAAGACGTGCCAAGGAGCAGATACAAACTCAGATCACAATTTAACAGTATTGAAGATCAGGTTGAATTTCAAGATACAAGTCAGGAAAAACATTGTACACAGAAGTGGAATGAGGAAGTTCTAAGGAATGAAGCGATATCCTTAAAGTTTTCTGAGGCTATAGATACTGCGATAAAGAATAGCTCAGTAGGCAGTTAGGTTCAAGAGCAATGGACAGCAATCACGGAAGTTGTAAAGAAAAACATAGGTACAAAGAAGTGAAATGGGAAGAAACCATGCGTAAGAGAAGGAATTCTTGGGTTCATAGACGAAAGAAGGGAACATTAATATATTAAGAGAAATTCAGGAATATAGAATTGCCACTATGAGGGGAAGATTTGACTGATGTGGTAGAAGAAGAAACAGGAGTAAATATAGAAGAAATAGGGGATCGAGTGTTAGAACCAAAATTTAAAAGGCTTGCTATCCTGAGTGAAAGTGAAGAAGAATTATAAGATCTGTTGAATGGAATGGACAGTCCAATAAGAGCAGAATATGGACTGAGAGTAAATCGAAGAAAGTCGAAACTAACGAGAACTACCAGAAATCAGAAGAACGAGAAACTTAACATCAGGATTGATGGTCACGAAGTACATGACATTAAGGAATTCTGCTACCTAGGCAAAAAAAAAAAAAAAAAAAAAAAGCAGTGACGGATGGAGTAAGGAGGACATCGAAAGCAGACTAGCACTGGAAGAAAGGACATTCCTGGTCAAGAAAAGTCTACTAATATTAAGTATAGCCTATAATTTGAGGAAGAAATTTTTGGGAATGTACGTTTAGAGCACAGCATTGGATGGTAGTTAAACATGGACTGTGGGAAAACCGGAACAGATGGGAATCGAAGCGTTTGAGCTATGGTGCTGCTGAAGAATGTGGAAAATCAGGTGGACTGATGAGGTAAGGAATGAGGAGGTCCTGAACAGAATCGGAGAGGGAAGGAATTTATGGAAAATGCTGACAAGAAGAATGGGTAGGATGATAGGACATCTGTTAAGATATGAGGAAATAACTTGTATGGTACTAGAGGGAGCTGTGAAGGATGGCAGAGATTGTAGGCTGTAAGTGCTACTCTAAAATGAAGAGTTTCACAGTAGAGAGGAATTCGTGTCCGGCCGCATCAATTCAGTCAGAAAACTGATGAGTAAAAAAATTAAAATAACAACAGAGCGACAGGGAGCCCCGGTGGCGGTAAGCGCTTTCTTACATTATGGACTCCGGTAACGGCTAGTTATCATGTCTCTTGCCGACAAGGTAGCAACAAAAGGCGTAAAGGATAACTTTATACACCACTGGCTGCGATTTTAAGATGAATAATAACTGTTAATTTTACATCCGTTGCTGTGTCGTTTCGTCTATAATGTTATTTTCAAATGCGTACAAAAGAACATTCAGTCGTTACGGATGTCTAATGTAATGTTTCCATCCTGCTACGATTGTGATATTTCGTATGTTATTTTATGTGTTCTGTGTCTCCGTTTTAAATTGATCTTTGTGGTGCGTTGTAGTTTACATATATTTAATGAACATTACACAGGGGACACAAAATTAACGGAGACAAATTTAGTTTTATTTCATATTACTAAATGAAGTGTCGTAACGCATTCTTATTCTCACACAGTAATGATACGTACCCTGAGAGACGGAGAATCGCACTTTCAGAGAAACAAAACATTATATTTTTGCAATAAGAAGAGGCATTTGAAACGCTCTCTTTTGGTTTACTTCTAGTTTCCATGAATCTACTGAATGTACATTAGGAATATTGTTGATGTAGTATCATGCACAAACGTGAAGCCAGTATCAGCCAAAAGATTTCTCGTTGTATTGCTCTATGCACTTCTTTAATTTTCACTGATCCTCCTTTCCTCATCTATTACTTTCTAAATTTCTCTGTCGCTCTCCTAATATCTCTGTTTTTGTGTCCATACCTCTATTCCTTAGATTCTCTCTCCATCGCTCGTTTTGCTTCTATGTCTCTGTCTTCTCTCTCTCTCTTCTTTTTTCTCTCTCTTCCTTTATTTCTTTCTTCCCTCTCTCTCTCTCTCTCTCTCTCTCTATGCACACAAACGCAAGTACAACATCCGCTCCCCCACACCTCATCTACATGCACACACAGTCGCCTACCCCCCTCCCCCTTCCTCACTGCCACTCACACACAAACACATACCATCATCGTCACCTCCTTCCAAGGATTAATTCACTGTTCCAGTATCTGTTATCCACCTATTCATCTTTTATGAGTTCTACCTAGTTGCCTCCTATCCAGTCGGCCGATAATTCATTACCTTTTTTTGGCAGCCGGCCGGTGTGGCCGTGCGGTTCTAGGCACTTCAGTCTGGAACCGCGTGACCGCTACGGTCGCAGGTTCGAATCCTGCCTCGGGCATGGATGTGTGTGATGTCATTAGGTTAGTTAGGCTTAAGTAGTTCTAAGTTCTAGGGGACTGATGACCTCAGCTGTTAAGTCCCATAGTGCTCATAGCCATTTTTTGGCAATCTGTTTTTCTATTATATACACATACTTACCACACAAAGCGCGAAGCACGCGCGTGCACAAACATGGACTGAAAGGATTCAAAGCATTGCGTCGTAGGTAGTAAGAATTATGCAGTGCTACGATAACTCAGTGTTGCCGCAACAGAGATACCGTACTCCTCGCTGCTGGCGCGATGCGCTATTAGCGGCTGAGCTGGACCGCCTTGCTGGACCGAGCGAAAGCTGCAGCGCCGGCCACAGGTTATCCGCTGGAGTGCCTCGTTATGGCGTGACACGCGCTCCAGCACGCTCCGCTACTCCACCCCAACTACCGTGTAGCCGACCCAGACTGGAGGCTCTGGTTCCAGAACAACATAAATCTCATCTCCCGCGTCATTCTGTATCAAAACGGTCATTGGTTGTGCGTGTGCGGTGAGCAATCCGTTAGTCTCTAGTGTACGTATACGAAGAAGCTGATTGTGCCTGATATCAAGATAATAGGCATTAAAACGTACTGGTACGTTAACTGTCAGTACAGCAATGAAAACCATTTTGGTCTCAAAGGTCTCAAAGAGTTATACATGTACAGTAGGATGTACTCAGAGAAGCGTGTAATGCTCTGTTGGGTGGGAGAATCAGAAGTGAAACAAGTGTAATAATTATATTATTCCTAGTGTCCTCAAAGTTTTGTATAATCAGTCATTTTAGAGTGACGGCTTCGCCCAACAGAATGGGTCAACGATTCTTTTTGGCGTCATTATCAGGTGACGAATGGTCAGCGCAGGGCAGAATGTTTACAGAATGAAGCTGTTGCTGGACCAATACCCAATGAAATTCGTAAATATAGGACTCTATCGCCGACTTAGTACTTAGACGTGGCGTTAAGGCTATTCTTATTTCTTTTAGATTACCCTAAACGTCCTTTATTTTCCACACACTAGGGACGTCTTATTAGCACAGTTGCCCATCAATTACTCCATATGGAGAACGCCTTATATCAAACTGAACTACAGCAGTTTTTCGTACAATTACGAGTAACAACACCATTTCCAATTACTTTTCTTGCAGGGAGTGTCAACTTACTCATAGCTACACAGCCATTCATAGAAACGGATGTGTGAGATAAGGTACACCGCTGTGTTAGCTTTGTGCAACTTACGCGGTGTTAGCGGTGTAACTGAAGATATTTTTGTTGGCGACTGATGACAGTGTACTGAATGACATTGCATCACTATTTACTTAATTTGTTGACTAATAGTTATAGCTGTTGGGAATAGTATGTATTTAGGTTGATAATACCTCCAAGCCCAAGTACCAAGAGAAAGCGATTCGTGCATATTTTTGCCTGGGCACAAGATCAGATGTTGAAGTGCGGACGCATGGACGTAAAACATTTGTTATATACTGATAGGCGAAGTCCACTCAGTGCTGCAGCTACGACCGTGCAGGGAACGTCAGGTACTAAATTATGTAACGTTTTACCGCCCACCAGGACTGCGCGACACAGTATATGCTTCGAAACATGTCGTGAAATAAATTAAGATATTATTGGCAACTGAAACGGGTTTTTACTCTACGAATTTGCTCTTCAGTTGCATATGTTCATTTGATCAACTATTTTGTCTCTTTCATTGAGCAGAAATCAGTGTACGTGAACCGTTTCTATGAGCCAAGTTCATAAGGAAAATCCGTTCACAGACCATGGCGGGCCAATTGGTACCGACCGACCGCCGTGCCACCCTCTTCCAGTACAGTAACTAGATGTGATATGGAAGGGTATGGGACAAAAACACCATTCTCCTGGCCGTTTCACTATTCCTAACCTCCACCCAATCAGGGTGTACCTCAGTTGGCATCACTAGCCTGGGTGCATCCCATTCCAGTCGTCCAGCAAGAAAAAAGCCCTGACAATAGATGGGATCCGACCCAGGTCATACAATGGCAGTCAACCGTAGTTACGAATCATCTACGTAGCGGACTGCTATTGATCCCAATAGATGCCACGCTGAATTACTCTGGCGTATTCCTTCTCTTAATACCATGCATTCTTTCAGTGGTGTGTCTTTTTTAACTTGACGACACTATATATTAAAAAGGTAGTGGAATTTCTCAACAAAGAAAAAGAAAAAAGTCGCGAAGCAGTGGTATTTGATTTCGGCAATACCATTCATGCTGAAACCTTCTCCGCTGGCGAGCGGTAGCAAAAGAGAGGAGGTCATTCACTTGCTTATGAGTTCGATTTATAAAACAAATTTCCGCAATATCGTTTGAGAACAGCATCATAATACCACAAATTTTCTATACCGGTCAGTTTTTCACGGTATCCATTGCTGATACGCTCGTAGATGCTACAAATTTCACGTTAGTAATAAGAAAACGCTGATTTAAGGCTTGAACAGAGAACAAATTATTGCATTCCACACTGTACAGTCATGTGACGTATGTTTTTTGGACGACACACATATGGTTTATTGTATAAGGTCAATAGCACATTAATACAGTCCAACGCTGGATGAAATCTGAACAGATTAGACACTATTTCTCATTATAATACTCAATAGCAGGTCTTTTTAAATGGAAATAACAAGAGATAGAACCTAATATTATCAAAGAAGGAAGGAAGGAAGATTGGGTTTAAGTGTATTTTGATCCATTATGGACGTGGGACGGCGGCTGGTCAAATTTTTAACAAAGAAATTCGCCAAAGAGCCGTGCAAATTGAGAAATTATTTTATTTCATATTCACTACGTTTGGGCAATTCAACGTGCTATCTTCAGGCACCATATTCACATGTAAAAATTATCGATATTGCCCTACTGGGTCATCTGTTTCTTGATGTCGTGAAATCTCAAGTCCTTCCTTCGAGGACTTGCCGAAATTGTTTGCAAAAATAAAATAAAATAACCTACCAATTTGCACGGCTCTATGGCGAATTTCTGTGTTAAAAATTGTGTTTAACGTCCAGCCGCCATCGAGGTAATTAGAGACGGAGAACAAGTTCGGAATGTCTCAAAGACGGGGAAGGAAATTTGCAGCGCCCTTTGAAAGGAACCATCGCAGCATTCACAAGCAGCGAGTTTAGGGAAACCACGGAAAGCCTACATCTGGGTGGCCGGACGCGGGTTTGAAAAATGGTTCAAATGGCTCTGAGCACTATGGGACTTAACACCTGAGGTCATCTGTCCCCTAGAACGTAGAACTAATTAAACCTTACTAACCTAAGGACATCACACACATCCATGCCCGAGGCAAGATTCGAACCTGCGACCGTAGCAGCAGCGCGGTTCCGGACTGAAGCGCCTAGAACCGCTCGGCCACCACGGCCGGCCCGCGGGTTTGAATTGCCGGTGTGCTAACCACTGTACCACCTCGCTCGGAAGCGTCTAAGATCAGAAATTAAATTTTTCTGTGGTGTGTTACAGTACCTAATACTTTAATGCGCATGTTACCGATTTCTTAGGCGACTTTTGTCTGCAAATTTTACAGTGCGGATACCATCATACTTTGTTGATCATAAGGTTTAAAATGTACCTTACGTTAGTTTTACTAATTTCATTCCTTAATTTCTTGTAGTAACATATTCCACGGCGGCTCTTTAGTGATGAGGAAAATGTATGTTATACAGGAGCGTGTAATATGGACCTGTTATGAACAGCTCTTTAAAGCTGAACACTATGAATTCGGAGTTAATTTATCAGTCGCGGTACGAAAATAACAGGAATATTGACAAATATAGTACTGAGAACAAAATCGACGCTAATGCTCGTACTTAGTGTGACAGAGATAACCGAGATACTTAGTCTCAAACATCATCGACAAATTACGCAGTGATTTTTAAATATATTTATTCGTTTTACAGGCCATAATACTTTATATCCCGTAATTACACTACTGGCTATTAAAATTGATACACCACCAAGATGACGTGCTACAGTCGCGAAATTTAACCGACAGGAAGAAGATGCTGTGATATGAAAATGCTTAGCTTTTCAGAGCATTCACACTAGGTTGGCCCCAGTGGTGACACCTACAACGTGCTGACATGACGAAAGTTTCAATCCGATTTCTCATACACAAACAGCCGTTAACCGACCTTGCCTGGTGAAACGTTGTTGTGATGCCTCTCGTAAGGAGGAGAAATGCGTACCATCACGTTTCCGACTTTGATAAAGGTCGGATTGTAGCCTATCGCGATTGCGGTTTACCGTATCGCGACATTGCTGCTCGTGTTGATCGAGATTCAATGACTGTTAGCAGAATATGGATTCGGTGGGTTCAGGAGGGTAATACGGAACGCCGTGCTGGATCCCAACGGCCTCGTATCACTAGCAGTCGAGATGACAGGCATCTTATCCGCATGGCTGTAACGGATCGTGCAGCCACGTCTCGATCCCTGAGTCAAAAGATGGGGACGTTTGCAAGACAACGACCATCTGCACGAACAGTTCGACGACGTTTGCAGCAGAATGAACTATCAGCTCGGAGACCATGGCTGCGGTTACCTTCGACGCTGCATCACAGACAGGAGCACATGCGATGGTGTACTCAACGACGAACCTGGGTGCACGAATGGCAAAACGTCATTTTTTCGGATGAATCCAGGTTCTGTTTACAGCAACATGATGGTCGCATCCGTGTTTGGCGACTTGGCGGTGAACGCACATTGGAAGCGTGTATTCGTTATCGCCATACTGGCATATAACCTGGCGTGATGGTATCGGGTGTCATTGGTTACACGTCTAGATCACCTCTTGTTCTCATTTACGGCACTTTGAACAGTGGATGTTATATTTCAGATGTGTTACGACCCATGGCTCTAACCTTCATTCGATCGCTGCGAAACCCTAGATTTCAGCAGGATAATGCACGATCGCATGTCGCAGGTCCTGTATGGGCCTTTCTGGAGACAGAAAATGTTCGACAGCTGACCTGGCCAGTACATTCTCCAGATCTCTCACCAATTGAAAACGTCTGGTCAATGGTGGCCGAGATACTGGCTCGTCTCAATACGCCAGTCACTAATCTTGATGAACTGCGGTATCGTGTTGAAGCTACATGGGCAGCTGTACCTGTACACGCCATCCACGCTATGTTTGACTCAATGCCCAGGCGTATCAAGGCCGTTATTACGGCGAGAGATTGTCGTTTTGGGTACTGATTTCTAAGGATCTATGCACCCAAATTGCGTGAAAATGTAATCACAAGTTAGTTCCAGTATGATATACTTCTCCAATGAATACTCGTTTATCATCTGCATTTCTTCTTGGTGTAGCAATTTTAACGGCCATATTTATATATGCTCGTTCGATGTGATCAAATAATTGTTTTTACACGAGTCTGAAGACGGTCTCACTGCTAGAAGTACACTGAAGAGCCAGAAGAACCTGTCACACCTCCCTAATATCGTGTAGGGCTCCGCGAGCATGCAGAAGTGCCGCAACATGACGTGGCATGGATTAGACTGATGTGTGAAGTAGTGCTGGAGGAAAGTGGCACCACTAATTTTCCAGGGCTGTCCGTAAATCCGTAAGAGATAGAAGGTATGGACATCTCTTCCGAAGAGCACGTTGCAAGGCATCCCACATATACTCAACAATGTTCATGTGTGAGTAGTTTGGTGGCCAGCGGAAGTGTTTAAACTCAGAAGAGTGTTCCTGGATCCACCCTGTAGCAATTCTGGCGTGTGGGGTATCGTATTGTCCTGCGAAAATTGCACAAATCGGTCGGAATGCGGGTGAGCAAACAGGATTTTCACGTACGTGTCACCTGTCGGAATGGGATTTAGACGTATCAGGGGACCCAACTCATTCCAATTGCACACAACCGACAGAATTACAGAGCCTCCATCACCTTAAACAGTCCCCTACTGACACGCAGCATTCATGAGTTCATGAGGTTGTGTCCAGACCCGTACAGGCCAATCAGCTCGCTAAAATTTGAAACGAGGCTCGTCCGACCAGGCAACACGTTTCCAGTCACCAACAGTCCAATGTTGGTGTTGACAGATCCAGGCGAGGCGCAAAGCCTTATGTCGTGAGTCATCAAGGGTACACGAGAGGGCCTTGGGTTCTGAAAGTCCATATCGATGACGTTTAGTTGAACGGTTAGCACGCTGACACTTGCTGATGGCCCAGCATTGAAATCAGCAGCAGTTTGCGGACGGGTTGCACATCTGTCTCGTTTAACTATTCTCATCAGTGGTCGTTGATCCCGTTCTTGCAGGACGTTTTCTCGGCCTCAGAGATGTAGGAGATTTGATGTTTTACATGATTCGTGATATTTACGGTACACTCGTGAAATGGTCGTACGGAAAAACTGTTCGTCGCTGCCTCGAAGATGGCGTCTCCCATCACTCGTGCGCCGACTCTAATACCACATTCAAACACACTTAAATCTTGATAACCTGCCACTGTAGCATCAGCAACTGATCTAACAACTGCGGCAGATATTTGTTGTCTTATATAGGATTTGCCAACCACAGCGCCCATATTCTGGCCGTTTACATATCTCTGTATTTGAATACGCATGCCTATACTAGTTTATTTGGCGTTTCAGTGTTAATCACCCGCTGTAAAATATTGTGATCTGTTACTAGAATAAATATATTAAGAAACCGTTACTAGATCACTGTCGATTTTTTCTGCAATTATGTGGCAAATACATGTAGTAGCTGCACCAAATCTACTAACGTAAAGCCGGCCGGTGTGGCCGAGTGGTTCAAGGCGCTTCAGTCTGGAACCGCGCGACCGCTACGGTCGCACGTTCGAATCCTGCGTCGGCCATAGATGTGTGTGATGTCCTTAGGTTGGTTAGGTTTAAGTAGTTCTAAGTTCTAGGGGACTGATGACCTCAGATGTTAAGTCCCATAGTGCTCAGAGCCATTTGAACCATTTTTTGAACTAACGTACAAACTGCTCGGGGAACGGCGTGCTGATCCAACGCCTCTCCGTAGCGTATCTCGATGCCGCTAGTGTAGCCACGGCATGGTGGTCGGTTTGCCCAAGTCTGTTTCCAAGTCGCAATTCGTTACGCAGTGATGTCAAAAAGCTAATAGATTTTACCCTCAAACAGAGAGACTGAAATCATTTCTTCTTCACATCTCGTACTCCAGAGGAATCTCTTAAGGTTCATCAGCATAATACTTGTGAGCATATGTGTGTGCGTGGAGGGGGGGGGGGTAAAAGAAGAGAGAGAGAGAGAGGGGGGGGTGGGAGAACAAAAATTCTAAAGGTATACCAAAATCGTATTTTACAGGTATTCGTTACAAATGATAGTGAGACATGGCAATTACAAACATTGGAAAATGCAAATTACTAATTAAGTAACAAATAATATAAATATTTATAAATGGAATAGGCATGGAAATTACGTAATAGGAAGTACGTAGTAGGAAATCCGAATGTAAGAACTAATGCATTGAATTGGTTTTGGAAGAACGGGGTGCATCTTGTAAGATGTTGACGTAATTGAGGGACACACCGATAGAATCTTAAAAGCCCACCCACTACACGCAAAGAAAAGAAAGGAATTAAATGGGAGTTTTTGGAAGAAAGGCCCGATTGCCCTCGAAATGCCCAGTAGCACAAATTTCGGGAACGGTCGACAGCACAAACTGTACGGCTGTGTAAAATGCATGATTCTCATTGTGGCAAATCCAGTCACAATTCCGCGGTTACTAAGAAATGTTTTGTACAGTATTTTCTTAATCATACCTAATTCTCCTTCTTGATAGTGGCAGGCATTGATCTCAGCCTTACGATTACTGATTAAGTCATGTGGAAGATACTCTCTTTCCATAGGAGAGAGTAACTATCAGAGAGCGTTGTCAGTATTTATGAGTCCCTGACTGCATGATAACTAATATCTACGAAAAGAATGAACTGCGATGTCTTATTGTGTTCTTCTTAGTCACATAGGTAACACGTGAAGCTATCCCCATTTACCCCAATGTAAATTAGTTCTTTAACGAGCCTATAACGTTCCAGGCTGGTTACTGATGTTTCTTTAACACAAAGCAACTTATGTTGGTGACTTGACTGGCGGACTAAATGTCTCATAGTGCCTAAGAGATTCCGAATCAGCAACGTTTGGATTAAAGGAAAATTATGCCTGTAAATAAAGGCAGTGATTTCATCCGAGTGAAATTTACACTCCTACATGTTTACTACTCCTCTGTTAATTCCTGAAAAAGAGTCAGTATGAAATTCACCTAAGATTAACAATTTCAATATTCTCTATAAAATGAATGTCCCATGTAACAAGTTCATTGTGAATGCTTCACTTATCTCTCACATAGGTGTCTTTCTCGAAGCTCGGATATCGTTGTGTACTGGTACAAATCAAATAAATTCTCGCGATATGGAAACAGTCAGGTTATTATGTGCCTTACCATATCTTTTCATTGTAATTGTAATATGTGTAGGGCTTGGTCTCTCATTCGGACATCATTTTCACAGATATGCTTCGCAGGCCGGAGACTCCGACCCTTGGCTTACCTCTGGAAGTTCTGGAAGTTATTTGCCAACAGGCGTTTCACTGGGCTGTTTACTAACAAGCCTCCTGTAGCCGCCACGGCATCTAGGGCCAGAAGCAATGCCGATACGTGGCACGCAGATAGAGGTTATTTGCGCCACAGCCACAGACCATATATTGGCGACCGCGATCTCATGTGTCTACATTACTCTGCGACTGAATTCCTCCATGGCGGGCACGTACGTGGTGACAGTTATTGATCTATATGAAATAATGGGGAAATATATGATATATATGGGGCAACTACAGCCGTGATTTTTCCCGAGGGCATGCACCTTTACTGTATGGTTAAATGACGATAACTTTGAGGTTCGCCGATGACATTGTAATTCTGTCAGAGACAGCAAAGGACCTGGAAGAGCAGCTGAACGGAATGGACAGTGTCTTGAAAGGAGGATATAAGATGAACATCAACAAAAGCAAAACGAGGATAATGGAATGTAGTCGAATTAAGTTGGGTGATGCTGAGGGAATTAGATTAGGAAATGAGACACTTAAAGTAGTAAAGGAGTTTTGCTATTTGGGGAGCAAAATAACTGATGATGGTCGAAGTAGAGAGGATATAAAACGTAGACTGGCAATGGCAAGGAAAGCGTTTCTAAAGAAGAGAAATTTGTTAACATTGAGTATATATTTAAGTGTCAGGAAGTCGTTTCTGAAAGTATTTGTACGGAGTGTAGCCATGTATGGAAGTGAAACATGGACCATAAATAGTTTGGATAAGAAGAGAATACAAGCTTTCGAAATGTGGTGCTGCAGAAGAATGCTGAAGATTAGATGGGTGGATCACATAACTAATGAGGAGGTATTGAAAAGAATTGGGGAGAAGAGGAGTCTGTGGCACAACTTGACAAGAGCAAGGGACCGGTTGGTGGGACTTGTTCTGATGCATCAAGGGGTCACAAATTTAGCATTGGAGGGCAGCGTGGAGGGTAAAATCGTAGAGGGAGACCAAGAGATGAATGCACTAAGCAGATTCAGAAGGATGTATGTTGCAGTAAGTACTGGGAGACGAAGAAGCTTGCACAGGATAGAGTAGCATGGAGAGCTGCATCAAACCAGTCTCAGGACTGAAGACCACAACAACAACGTGACATAAAATAGTCTTAAGCTCTGAACGGTTTGCGTTAGGACGATCAAACTGCACGGATGGCCTCGAGACATGTTGGGAATTAGTGTGCGCGTGCACAGGCACGTTATTTTTTCATTTGGATCGGTTCGTCATTAAGCAACACTGACCCATTTGGGAGACTGAGAATCCGCATTTCGCGGTCGAGAAGTCTCTTCATCCTCAATGAGTGACTGTGTACTGTGCAACGTCCAGTCACGGAGTAATTGGTGCGACATTCCTTGATGGAACAGTGACTACAGAATGGTATGTGAATATTTTGGAAGATTTTTCATTCCCATTATCCAAAGTGACCCTGATTTCGTCAAGATGTGGTTCATGCAAGACGGAGCTCGACCCCATCGAAGCAGGAGAGTATCTGTCCTGCAGGAGCAATTCGGTGACCGGTCGCATTCTGGCCTTGGTGTGCCCAGAGGCCACTGGCATGGCTCTCGATTGGCCACCGTATTCTCCGGATCTGACCATATGCGATTCGTTTTTGGTAGGGCTATATTAAAGATAAGGTGTACAGCAATAGCCCCAAAACCATTTCTGAGCTGAAAATAGCCATTCAGAATGTCATCGACAGCATCGATGTTCCGATACTTCAGCGAGTCCTGCAGAATTTCGATATTCCTCTGCTCCACATCATCACCAATGATGGCATGCAATCGAACATGTTACAACCGAATCCGATATCTGTAGTTTACACGTTGAATAAAATGTGTGCAAGCCATAACCTGTAACTAATTTACATTTTTTTTCACATTGTTCAGTGACTGACACCCTGTAGCTCACCGCTTGGACCCTTAACAACGAGTTCCGCTGTGAGCCCCATACTAACCGACAGCCGCATCGAGTCTACGCTTCGAACCACAACACCTGCCATTGTTGCTACCCGTCAAACAGCGCCGTCTCACGCCTTCGCCTGGGTCATCAGCCGCTGCACGCCAGTCAGCCACTCTGGTACCTACACCTGCATCTCGACCACCCAGCCTCTTGGTACCGTGACGCCGATCATCTAGGATACCTCCCACATCATCATCACTTCCGATGATCGTGGACATCGCCATAGTGGACATCTGCTACACATCGTCCCGACTGGTCTTTGAGCATTACTCAAGTGTGGGCTGTCCTCCTCGGAATTTGTAATGAGTTTACTTCAAGGTAAATAAACACAGAGTTGTTATTGCAACGCGTGAATTGGATCTCTACCAGCCACACCACGCAGCCAAGGTTACAGTAGTCGTTATATAAATGTTTCGTACACGGTCACTATGATACACATAAAAAGTGTTTTCAGTTCTTCTCAGTGTTAGGGTACATTATACAGTCACGGCTAACAATATTTAACCACCAGCATAAAAAAGCGAGTTTATCGATTATGGGACAAGACTGTTCACTGGATTGCAGACTTTCTCGCAGATAGACCTGAGCACGTCGCTTTTAATGGAATAAAATCGACAGATTACGACAGTTAAATTGTGCAGGTTCTGGCAGTTGACCCTGAACGTAAGTAAATGTAAAATATCGTGCGTAAATAGGAAAAGATAGCCACTACTCTATAACTACACTACCGATGAAAAACTGCTGGGAACCATATCTACGGCCTTAAGTGGATATACCATACAAAACAAGTAGTAGGAAAAGCGGATACCAGACTGAAATTCTTAGGAGTAATCTTAAGGAAATGTGAGTCATCCACCAAGGAAGTGGCTTCTAATAGTTGGACCGATTATTGTTCACCAATACGGGATCCCTACCAGGCAGAAATGATACAAGAACTAGAGAACCAACGAAGACCATCACTTTTCGTCATGGGATTATTTACTCAGTGCGAGTGCATTACTGACATGCTCAGCAAACTCCACTGGCAGTGTTCACAAGAAAGGCGTCATGCATCACGGAAAAGTAATATTGAAACGAAGAGAGAGCACTTCCCAAGGAACAATCGGACAACTTATTACTTCCTTGCACATACGTCAAGCGTAATGACCACGAAGAGAAAATTCTGGAAGCTAGAGCTCATACACTGGCTAAACGTCAATCTCTCTTCCCAAGCGCCATTCACGAATGGAATAGAGTATGGGGCATCAGTTACTGGTACCAGAAGTACCTTCCTCCACTCTACTAGCTGAATTGCGGACTACAGTGTCGATGTAGATGTAACTCTGAAATGCACTCGCAAACAGAGGGAATCTTTCCTTATTTTCTAGTGGCAGTCAGCCCTTATTTCCGTACGATCAGTATGTTAATCTGGAACTGGTAACTTAAGTGGTAAAAGGTGGCTAGATGACTTCCCTGTCACCATCCCACTCCCCTCCTCTCTCCTGGACATGGCACTGATCAATAATCGTTCTTCCTGCGAACCGCTCGCGACTGAAACAGGAAACGTAGGAAGTCACAGTTGTATTCGGAGAACCCTCCGCTACACAATGTAAGGTGGCTTGCAGGGTGTGGACGTAGATACCGTCTCATTGTTATTTTTAATTCTGCGACTGAATAATGTATTCGACTTTATTCTTTACTGTTAAAACCAACAATGGTACGGGGATACGCCCACCCCCCTATGTCTGTAGGCATAGGTAATACCTGATTTTCTTCACGACCGGCAACAACCAGTCGATGGCTAAATATCGGCAAGCGACCACATGTAAGTGATAGTCCTCGGATTTTCTATTCCGAGAAAAATGGAAAGAAAAGTGAAACGACGTTATTCGATCAAATTTCGTTTTAAGCGTGGCGATTATCCAGTTGAAACAATCCGCAAGATTCGAGATGTGTTTGGGGATGAAGAAGTGGGTACTACACAGATAAAGGACTGGTGAAACTGCTTCAAAGATGACCGCTCATTAGTGACGAGCGAAGCACGTTTAGGTAGGCTCTCAACACCTGCAAATGAGGTTGTTATCGATAAATGGCAGCCGCTGATAACATAGGATAGGCGAATGACGATCACACAACTTAGAGGAAGAGGACCTCCGCAAATTTTGTGCCAAAGTTGATAAGAACTGTGCAGAAGCAACTTCGTTCGGAGATCGCACAGAATGATGTGTGCAACATAGGCTCGATTTCAAATACTGCAGTACATGACCTAAGTTCATGGCTTGTAGAAAATAAACTAACTCTAAATCACAGTAAGACTCAGTTTTTACAGTTTCTAATACACAACTCAACAAAACTTGACGTTTCAATTTCACAGAATGGGCATATGATTAGTGAAACCGAACAGTTCCAAATTCTAGGTGTTCAGATAGACAGTAAGCTGTCCTGGGAAGTCCACGTTCAGGATCTCGTTCAAAGACTTAATGCTGCCATTTTTACTGCCCGAACGGTATCAGAAGTGAGTGATCGTTGGCCACGAAAATAAATCTACTTTGCTTATTTTCATTCGCTTATGTGGTATGGTATTATATTTTGGGGTAACTCTTCCCACTCTAATAGGATATTTTTGGCTCAGAACGGGCGGTTCGGGAAATAAGTGGTGTAAGTTCACGAACCTCTTGTCGACCCGTGTTCACGAGTCTGGGTTTTTGGACACTGGCCTTTCAATATATATACATTCCTTACTTTCATTTGATGTTAACAATATTCCCGAGCATAAGCAGTATCCACTCAGTTAATACTCGTCAGAAATCAAACCTGCATTTATATCGGACTTCCATAAGTCTTGTGCAGAAAGGTGTGCAGTACACTGCTGCTTCCATTTTCAATAAGCTACCACTCGGATTAAAAAATCTTAGCAGTTATTCTGTCGAGGAGTTCCTTCAAAAATTAAGATGATTCTTATTCTATTGTTGATTGCGTTTACTTAAACTTATGGACTGACTTTTTTCGGTTTCTTAAACATTTAATTTTATCTGGTATTACTTTTATGTTGTAATTTCATGTACTGACACGTTCCGTAACCTTGGAGATCTACTCCTTAATTTGGTCCCACGGAACTTGACGTGTAATGGTTCAAATGGCTCTGAGCACTATGGGACTTAACAGCTGAGGTCATCAGTCCCCTAGAACTTAGAACTACTTAGACCTAACTAACCTAATGACGTCACACACATCCGTGCCCGAGGCAGGATTAGAACCTGCGACGGAGCGGTCGCTCGGCTCCAGGCTTAAGCGCCTAGAACCGCTCGGCCACTATGGCCGGCCTTGACGTGTAAATAAAATAAAATAAAAAGACATTCTGAATACCGTGAACAATTATCGTTATTTTCTCCACACAGTGATCACTGGAGAAGCGTTCCGGGTTTACAGGTACGAGGCAGGTATCAAGTTCCAGTCACCGCAGTGGAAGCATCCATCATCATCGAGACCGATAACAAGCGAGGCATGTCCGCAGTAATGTGAAAGTCTTGCTGACAGTCATTTTTAACGTCAAAGGCGTGGTCCATCACAAGTACGCCGCAGAAAGTACTAATTAAAAGTAAGGAGTACTGCAGAGCGGGTGTGCGTCGCCTTCGTGAAGCAGTGAGACGCAATCAGCCGTACTGGAGGGCAGCGGGCAGTTGTCACCTCGACCACAACAACGCACCGTCTCCTCGTTCTCAATTAATTCGCAGTTTTTTTGTTTTTGTTTTTTTTACGAAGCACAACAGCCTCGATGTTCCTCTGACCTAGAACGGAGTGATCTCTGAAAGAGATCAATTTTGAGAGAGGGTAGACATTACGCAGCTGCGCATCATACGAAAAGAGTCTCTCCAGTGATTCTTTCAGCAACGAAGCAGCATGGGGAGAATGAGATTTTCACTCTGCAGTGGAGTGTGCACTGATATGAAACTTCCTGGCAGACTAAAACTGTGTGCCGGACCGAGACTCGAACTCGGGACCTTTGCCTTTCGCGGGCAAATGCTCTGGCAACTGAGCTACCGAAGCACGCCTCACGCCCCGTCCTCACAGCTTTACTTCTGCCAGTAGAGCACTTGCCCGCGAAAGGCAAAGGTCCCGAGTTCGAGTCTCGGTCCGGCACACAGTTTTAATCTGACATGAAGTTTCAGCATGGGGAGAGGTATCCAGAAGCTGAAGGGGACTACTTTGAAGGTAGCTAGTGTCAAACTGTTGTATCTGAGTAAAGAATGATTTTGTAATGTCGGTCATTTCTTCTACGATGCTTGAAAGTACGTAAAACAAGAAATTCAGAGGAAGTCTGAGGAGGAGGAAGGGTAGGAGGCAGAGGAGGAGGAATTGAATTGGTTGCAATCGCGGCGGTGTACACGGAACAAGCAGCCGGCGGATTGCCGCGGGCCGCCTCCAGTGAGAGCCCAGCCTCGCGTAAACCGGGAGGCGCCGTCGCTGGCTGGCTGGCCGCAGCACACTTCCGGACCCGTTATGGGCCATTCTGCCTCTGCCCGCTTGTTTACGCGACCGTTTAATTAAGCAGCGCCGGCTCTGTTTCCCATTGGCTGGCCCGCCCGTCGGCTGCGAGCAGGCTCTCCCTGACGCCGGCGCACTCGTTTCCGCTTTATGAGCGGCGTCTGCTGTAGGAGTGTTATACTCGTTAAATGTCTCACGCGTAGTAGACTGCAGTAGACGGCGATTGCTGTAATCTGGGCATCAGAGGATAGTTTTACAAGAGGTGGGAATCTGCTGTTCTCGCGATTTCCTGCTCTTAGCCAAGATTCCGGCGGGATTTGTTAGCCCTTTTATGCATAGCGTGGGCCCTGTGGATCCGTCAACATTTAATTTTCCAGTACACTCCTTTAATGTGAATCTATTTGAGCATAAGTTCTCTAACGTCTATGTAAGTAATTTTATTTCGGCAAAACAGTTTCGTTAAAGACATATCAATTATTTTTCTTAATTAATTTATTAATCTTCTACATATAATACGTAACATCTACATCTACATCTACATTTATACTCCGCAAGCCACCCAACGGTGTGTGGCGGAGGGCACTTTACGTGCCACTGTCATTACCTCCCGTTTCTGTTCCAGTCGCGTATGGTTCGCGGGAAGAACGACTGTCTGAAAGCCTCCGTGCGCGCTCGAATCTCTCTAATTTTACATTCGTGATCTCCTCGGGAGGTATAAGTAGGGGGAGGCAATATATTCGATACCTCATCCAGGAATGCACCCTCTCGAAACCTGGCGAGCAAGCTACACCGCAATGCAGAGCGCCTCTCTTGCAGAGTCTACCACTTGAGTTTGTTAAACATCTCCGTAACGCTATCACGATTACCAAATAACCCTGTGACGAAACGCGCCGCTCTTCTTTGGATCTTCTCTATCTCCTCCGTCAACCCTATCTGGTACGGGGTGCTTCAAACCCTTAACTTATCAATCGTTTGAATGACGAGTTTTGTCAGGAAGATTACTGAACACAAGTAGCAGTTCGGCATAGTTAGACTCATTGTTGGCCGGCCGGTGTGGCCGAACGGTTCTAGGCGCGACCGCTACTGTCGCAGGTTCGAATTCTGCCTCGGGCATGGTTGTGTGTGATGTCCTTAGGTTAGTTAGGTTTAAGTAGTTCTAAGTTCTAGGAGACTGATGGCCTCAGATGTTAAGTCTCATAGTGCTAAGAGCCATTTGAACCATTTTTAGACTCATTCTTGAGATGTCAGATGTAATGTGAGAGTAATATCAGAGTATTATTTTAAAAGGTAAGTGTATTTCTTTATATTTTTGGTAATATTTTTGGGAAGCAGCGATCTTCTAAGCTATACAAAATCAACGAAGAAATAGTTTATGGTTCAAATGGCTCTGAGCACTATGGGACTTAACATCTATGGTCATCAGTCCCCTGGAACTTAGAACTACTTAAACATAACTAACCTAAGGACAGCACACAACACCCAGTCATCACGAGGCAGAGAAAATCCCTGACCCCGCCTGGAGGAAACAGTTTAGATCGCGATGGTTATTTTATTAAAATGGCTGGTTTCCGCCTAGTCTTAGGCCATCTTCAGAACAGTCCCATCAGCAGAATTTGACGATGTCTAGAACAGTCACTAGACCTTAGTCGCTGAAACTGTTCAAGGCTTGGACGAAACCGGTGAATTTAATAAAGTAACCATCGCAATCTAGGCTGTTTTTCTCACTGAGTTTGTATTTCTTTATGCCTCAGCAGTTTTAAGTACCAGTAAGATTAGTTTCCTTAACAGAACAACCATGCAAGACACTTTTGTATTTCCAAAATAGATCCATTATTTGAAGAACTCTTACACTACAGTTTTATAGCAGTCGAAATTTACGGGCAAAAAAAGTAGGATCATCCGAAATGAAAGTTTCCGTATCCAGAGAAGTTTCATAATAGTGATATGATTTCAAACACAATGTGACAGTTGCAGGTCTTGATCCCAAAACGAACAAATGTATCACATACGTTTTGTGCACCTAGTGTCACAATATATGAAAGACTTAAAGAAAAGTTAGAGACAATGTTATTTCATAATGAAACTAAATGGAGGGTTGATTCCCTTGACGGAAGGTACGTATCTGCAATTGTAAGACTCATCTCAAGAAGACGGTCTTTTGCCTTATTTACAAACTTAGTTGATGTATCTGCCATAACAGTCCTGTGTTTATCTTCGCTCTGACATCTCAGGAAGGCAGGTGCAATGAAAGAAGGACTTTCATCAAGACTTTATGACAATAACTCAACAACCCACGTCTCCTAAAGAATGTTCCTGAAACATGGCACTTTGTGGAGCCAGCAGCCGGGGATAATGGTGGAAATTGGATGACCACTAAAACGAAAATTCTTCATGTCCCCACATTAATTAGACAGGAAGAGGGGTCAGCTACGAAGAAAATGTACAACAAATATTTGCCAAAACCGTGCAGTAATTAGTTGTAAGGAGGGACTGTTAATGAGCACAGTTTTTAATTTGGTTTCAGTAAAATTGAGAGGTTCAAGTGTAATGCTATTTATCACAGTTTATTTAGTACCACATAAGGCTAAGTGCCATACCATCATAACAAACACATTCGTTCTGTGTCACTAAAGCCATCACAGGAGAGATGGGCAAACTGAAACACGTAATTGTTTCGAAACAAATGAAACAGTACAATGTAATGTTCCGATACGTTGTTTCGAAACAGTGAAACAGTTTGTGTTTTGTATTCTAATAAACCTACACATTTTATCATCTTGAATGTCTACTGTATAAGCATGTCCATATAAACACAAATGAGGTGCGAGAGCGCTAATCATGTCGCAGAAAGTATGAAACTATCACTTAGGCGTCTTGGCAGTTTCGTATTTCCTGCAGCAAATGCGCTGCTTTCGTGTCGCATGACTTTCATACTTTTCAATTGGCTGAGGACAGCCATAGCTGAAGACAGAAGAACCACCAGGAACGGAACTGGAGGTGGGAGCAAACTGCAGAAACACACATTCCATCCTGCTAATTTCCATCTACACAAAGGGAATCATTGTGGATAATAGGCACAGTGACTATAGACTCACAAATAACGCCAAATAATTCGAATAAATAACAAAATATAACAGAAAATTTTTTTGTCTTTCAAGGTGTTTCGAATCGTTACTATAAATTCACCATGCTTCCCAGTCCTTCCCGTACACCATTACGCCATCAGTGATTTGTCAAACAGATTGCTTGCAATTATACCTACATCAAATTTATGTATATGTCTAATAACTGTCACTCTACGCCTTTTTTTATTCAAAATGTTGTAGGCTTACTTGAGTTTCTTAATATGATTACTGTACATGAACAGAGAAGCGTATGTTATAAAAAAAGTGTAATTTAACTGAATGATTTTCACATATTTATTATTTTGTATGTGAATAGTATGCGTTGTTTTATTGTTTGGTTAGTGTTTATAAAGCAGATGTTACGCCATTTCGAAACAGCTATAAACGAAGCTTTATTTTCGGATATCTTAAGCTTCATGCTATTGCTTGTCAAAAAGATTTCGACACTCTTGAAAGAGTTTCATGAAGTGGTATGTTGTGTTTCAGTACCTGTGCCGAGCCCGAATCTCGTCCGACACAGAGTGGAATGAAACATCACTGTTTCGATACAATTAATCCGTTCCAGGCACAGGTGGACTGAAACAGCCTTATTTTGAAACAACGATACAGTTTCTGCGTCTGGCTCGAGATCGAATCTGGTCCGAGACAGGGGCGGAATGAAAAACCACTGTTTCGAAACAGTGAACCATAACCCTTCCGAAACACTGAAACAGTTCCACGTATCGATACACTGTATCGAAACATAGAAACAGTGGCCAAGTCTACATCACAGTATTGTTTTAATATCAAGATTTTGTTTTTGTTTTTAGGTAAGAATTTCCCAGCCACTTATTTTACACAACGCAATCACATGAGCATTTCACACTTCCCCAGCCGAATTTGATGAATCAGCGGTTATTCGCAGAATCATTATAATCCACACAAAATTCTGCTTGTTACACACTGATACAAAACAATAAAATTATACATAAAGGCACATGCTCAGCTGTAACGCACTCTTCACTGTATCAACGCTATGAAAAGTGTCAACGGTAGAGGTCCAGCTTTTATTGGTGGAATGAAAACCTCTTGCCTCGTGATGACTGGGTGTTGTGTGCTGTCCTTAGGTTAGTTAGGTTCAAGTAGTTCTAAGTTCTAGAGGACTGATGACCATAGATGTTAAGTCCCATAGTGCTCAGAGCCATTTGAACCAAAACCTCTCTTCATATAGTCATAGTTTTATTTATTCGCGAAAGGAGGAACTACTTCAGTAGGTTTTACAGCTTCGTTCATTAAAGCTACATGATTTTTCACACTACATTTTAAAAAGATTTTACAATTTTTTGCAGATTTTAAATGCCATCATTTGTGAAAAGGGGAATTCTGAGATGAGAGTTGTCGTTCATAGTCGCATGATGATGTGGATACGTTTTGTGCATTTGAACTAAATACTCATTTAATTTAATAAAAATAAATTCACTTTCTACAAGGCCATTCAAGATAAAAGAAAACTTAGCAGAACTCACTAACAACTGATTGCAGAATGTGGAGATCAGTTTATCAAGAGGCATACAATAAAAACTACATTTTCATACTTCAGAAGAGGGCTTTGAAGATAGTGTGCTTTGGGAGATCAGTAAGTTAATTTTACGGCGTAAAGTTTTACACATGCAATATGTTTCATGAAAGACAAATTTATATACTTTGTTGTGCCATAAGCTGCTGTGAAAAAATTAAGCTTCTACTAGTTTGTCATATACATGGACCACGCTGTGGTAGCGGCCAAAATGTTCATTATAGCACTGCGCTTTCTGATGATACGGCAAGTTGAAAACGAGAGAGTTAGAGAGAAGGAGAAGAGATATATACGCGCGTATGATAAACCCCTTCCTCCAAAACATTTTTGTCTTCTTCATACCTCCTCTGTGTTACCACAGATGACGTGTCACTGATCTCATTTGTACTACGACTGCAGGACACGCGAAGAGGTTAGTTTCTTCCACCGTTCTGAGTCAAATGCATAAGTTCTAACAAATGTTCACCAACTTGCAGCCTTCTATAGTAGTTGTCCCCCGTGCAGAAAACAGCACGTAGGTTGTGAATCCATTATCTTGAGGCTGGAAGAAACTCTCAGCGACGAACTGTTGTTTTAGAAGTAGTTAAATTTCCTACCAGTTTGTTTATACGGGATGTCACTCGCTTTATACTGGCAGAAAACGAGAAACAGCACTATTACATTCCGCTTTAGAGTCACAAATACTTTCCAATCTTCAACAAAATAATTAACTGCGTATTTCTGTAATTACAATCACACTGTTCTCAACTAGACATTGCAAGTTAAGTCTTAACTGATTCCGCGGCAGACACGTTTCTCCTACGATGCTTCCCAACCAACTCTCATATTTACAAACTAGACATTGGAAATTAAGTCTTAACTGATACCACGGCGACGACATGTCTGTCCTCGAGACGGTCATACGAGCTCTGATCTTACAGCCTAACCACTTCGCCCGCCATCCAAGTTAGCAGTGATCTGAACATCACCAAACGGCTTCGTCCGCCTTTTAGTTTTGCAATTGTTTATTATTCTGCTTGTTATTAATAACTGTAAAATGAAGGAATGACAGCACGCTAGTGAAAGACGCTTTAATTTTAAATTCAAGTAAATAAGCTGTTTAGTTTGTCTAATATTAATAATAGAAGATTGTCATTTTGGCGCACAACTTCCGAATGTAACAGCCAATTGCGCAGCAGGACCACAATTTAGGCGGTCTTTCACACGATACCCGTATCGAACAAACCATCTGTCATCGGTACCTCACACCACATTACGTCATCTTGCCACAGCTGCCTTCTCAACTGGTCTAAAAAGTGCCTCTTGTAGCCTAATATGATGACTGCAAAGCCATAAATATTACAATGAAATATTGTTTGCGTTAATTTTAAGTTAAAGCATTGGTATTGTTAATATATGTCACTATCACACTTTTGCTATCTGGACACATTTGTGCTTTCGCTACAAAGGCCGCAGCATGTACTGAACTTTTAATGTACGGCGAAAAAATTTAAAGTAATTTCGAAAATCGTAATAATTGAGAAAGTAAGCGCAGGAAGATAGTGTGCTTAAAAATCGTGCCTCTTGATTCTCCAGACTGTGCCACTTTTCTCGAGCCAGTGAAGGGCCTTTTGAAACGGCAGGAACGAACGCGTTGCTGGCTGATCATGGCGGAGAACAAGGTCTTCGCGTTGTGGAAGAAACTAACAGTGTTTAATCTGACAGTCGAAGCAGACGGATCTACACATTAATCTGTGATTTCTTTGAGCTACTTAACATATTAATAATTCTGACGGCTAACATGATTAAATGTATTTGAATTTAGAAGCACGTTCTGCTACGCATATGAAAATTTGTTTCATTGTGGCTCATATAAATTATTTAAAGAGAATTTTGATAAAAAATGTACCATTGTGGTCAGATAGTGATCTCTTCCTCGGGTGTAGCTGAACGACGTCTTGGTAAGAACATATTCTAAATATTTGTATTGTTCCGACACTATTTCCCATATCGCGTCACTCCTCAGCAACAACATACATTGGTATGAAATCACTACTAGTCCTAGGTATGGGGTGAAAGTAGTGGAGCGAACTGGTAACGCCGTGTAGAGGGTCATAGAGTAAGCACACCACTTTCCTTTCTGCTGTCGATTTCTGACTTTGCAAACTCTACTTCTCAATTAGTTACCTCCTCAGTTGGTCTCACGAGACTGAGTGCACACCCTTCCAGACCGCCCACGAAGGAGTGTCAGGAATTGAACACTTCACTCTTCTAGATCGCAGATAGACACGCCGATAGTCCTTCTGTGGAGGCGGACCATGGAAAGAAATAGGTTTAAAAATAATAATGAACAGCGAATATTAGCCTCTGTTCTCATTATTTGAAGTTGCTAGTCTCATTATAAGAGGAAGTGTAGAGTTGCAGTCAGTGTGGTCAAGTAGGAGGGCGACATGTCAGTAAAAAATGGTTCAAATGGCTCTGAGCACTATGGGACGCAACTGCTGTGGTCATCAGTCCCCTAGAACTTAGATCTACTCAAACCTAACTAACCTAAGGACATGACACACACCCATGCCCGAGGCAGGATTCGAACCTGCGACCGCAGCAGCAGCGCGGCTCCGGACTGGAGCGCCTAGAACCGCACGGCCACCGCGGCCGGCATGTCAGTAAAGTAAGTAACCTAAAAATCGACTAGTTACTAATACGCAAAGAACCAGAGTTTATTTAAGAAGTTTAATGTATAGTGTCAGGTCAATAACGGATCATTTGGTTAAATTTTATCCGATACTAGCCCTTTTCCAATTGCTTCGCCCACCTACGCGTTTGACACACATATTGCACACATCTCTTCTTCCCCTGTCTCTATGTTCACCTCTTCCTCTGCCTGACTATCAGTTTACCTCAGCTTTCCACCCCCGTTAGTTTATCTCTTTCCTCCACCTGCCCAATACCCCTCTACACCTGCATCATCATCCTGCCACCTCAAAATGGCTCTGAGCACTATGGGACTCAACTGCTGAGGTCATTAATCCCCTAGAACGTAGAACTAGATAAACCTAACTAACCTAAGGACATCACAAACATCCATGCCCGAGGCAGGATTCGAACCTGCGACTGTAGCGGTCTTGCGGTTCCAGACTGCAGCGCCTTCAACCGCACGGCCACTTCGGCCGGCCCTGCCACCTCAAATTTCCCCTTCTTCCACCTCTCTCTGCCCATTCCTTTTTCACCCTCTCTCTGTCCATCATCTCCTTCCCCTTCTCTCTCAGTCCATCTCCTCCTCCCACTTTTCTCTGTCCATCTCATCCTACCCCCTTTCTCATTATCCAACTCCTCTCCCTCCTCACGGCTCAGCTCTGCCCATCTGCACATGTAGTCCTGCGAGAGCCATCAATATTAACAGAACAACGAGCCTATTATGCAGGGCAGCCTACAAGTCAGTGGTTGAAAAATGTCTTATTTTTGCCTGTATCTCAGCTCTTTTTGAAGCTAGAAGGTTCTAATACCCACAGTGGGGTTTCTAAAATAGCAAGCTGTATGTATATCAAATTTGGATGAATCGATCTGTTGGTTTAGGATGAGATGTTCGACATACATACATACATTAGCTCATAACGAAATAGTAAGCAACCAGTTGCAGAAAAGAAATTTAACTCCCTCAGAGGGTTGTACCTATCGCATTATTTGTAATTGTCAGTAATAAGATGCATACAGCAAAATGCCACAGTCATACCATTTGTATTGTCTACACTATGGACCACTATGGACCACTATGGACCACAGCGACATTTTGCTGTATCATCCTATTATTGACACTCGCAAATAATGCAATTGGTATAATCTACTGAAGAAGAGCACTAAGTGGCGAAACTGCTAAGGAAATTAAGTTTCTTTTATGCAACTTGTTGTTTATTGTTTCGTTGCACACAACTACAGTTGCTGAGGTTGGATAAAATACCATACATACAATAAGCACACATACGCATCCTGCTATATACACTCCTGGAAATGGAAAAGAGAACACATTGACACCGGTGTGTCAGACCCACCATACTTGCTCCGGACACTGCGAGAGGCCTGTACAAGCAATGATCACACGCACGGCACAGCGGACACACCAGGAACCGCGGTGTTGGCCGTCGAATGGCGCTAGCTGCGCAGCATTTGTGCACCGCCGCCGTCAGTGTCAGCCAGTTTGCCGTGGCATACGGAGCTCCATCGCAGTCTTTAACACTGGTAGCATGCCGCGACAGCGTGGACGTGAACCGTATGTGCAGTTGACGGACTTTGAGCGAGGGCGTATAGTGGGCATGCGGGAGGCCGGGTGGACGTACCGCCGAATTGCTCAACACGTGGGGCGTGAGGTCTCCACAGTACATCGATGTTGTCGCCAGTGGTCGGCGGAAGGTGCACGTGCCCGTCGACCTGGGACCGGACCGCAGCGACGCACGGATGCACGCCAAGACCGTAGGATCCTACGCAGTGCCGTAGGGGACCGCACCGCCACTTCCCAGCAAATTAGGGACACTGTTGCTCCTGGGGTATCGGCGAGGACCATTCGCTACCGTCTCCATGAAGCTGGGCTACGGTCCCGCACACCGTTAGGCCGTCTTCCGCTCACGCCCCAACATCGTGCAGCCCGCCTCCAGTGGTGTCGCGACAGGCGTGAATGGAGGGACGAATGGAGACGTGTCGTCTTCAGCGATGAGAGTCGCTTCTGCCTTGGTGCCAATGATGGTCGTATGCGTGTTTGGCGCCGTGCAGGTGAGCGCCACAATCAGGACTGCATACGACCGAGGCACACAGGGCCAACACCCGGCATCATGGTGTGGGGAGCGATCTCCTACACTGGCCGTACACCACTGGTGATCGTCGAGGGGACACTGAATAGTGCACGGTACATCCAAACCGTCATCGAACCCATCGTTCTACCATTCCTAGACCGGCAAGGGAATTTGCTGTTCCAACAGGACAATGCACATCCGCATGTATCCCGTGCCACCCAACGTGCTCTAGAAGGTGTAAGTCAACTACCCTGGCCAGCAAGATCTCCGGATCTGTCCCCCATTGAGCATGTTTGGGACTGGATGAAGCGTCGTCTCACGCGGTCTGCACGTCCAGCACGAACGCTGGTCCAACTGAGGCGCCAGGTGGAAATGGCATGGCAAGCCGTTCCACAGGACTACATCCAGCATCTCTACGATCGTCTCCATGGGAGAATAGCAGCCTGCATTGCTGCGAAAGGTGGATATACACTGTACTAGTGCCGACATTGTGCATGCTCTGTTGCCTGTGTCTATGTGCCCGTGGTTCTGTCAGTGTGATCATGTGATGTATCTGACCCCAGGAATGTGTCAATAAAGTTTCCCCTTCCTGGGACAATATATTCACGGTGTTCTTATTTCAATTTCCAGGAGTATATATATATATATATATATATATATATATATATATATATATATATATCTGTGTGTGTGTATACATATAATTATTACAGTGCTGGTGGGAAACGAACTAGCAGTTAATTAATAAGCGACAAACCACAAGAGCTCACACCAATCTACAGTCACAGCCGTGCCACAACGTAACAGCGAAAGTAAGCCTCCGCGACTTTGTGTCCTTTGGACTAATCTGCAGTCCAACACGAGACACGGGGCCAATACATCACGCGGGCCTTCGGTAGCAGGCGGGAGGCGGGTGGTATTGAAACGACGATGAAAGCCACGAGCGGAGACAATCCGGCCGTGACAGCCGCCCGCAGCCGAGCGTACAGAACCGCCGCTGGAGCGACGAGACGACGGCCTGACACGCTAAGCGGCGGAGCTCTGGTTCACAAGTCACAGCATCTGCTTTCACTTTCATTCTCCTCTAACGATTACACGTCAAGAATGACGCTCGGTTCGATATTTACTTTCGAGGCAGGTAAAACGGAACAGGGTGTTCGCGAAAGAAGAGCATCGGATTTTTCTAAAAGGAATCGGGAATTCTACAACTTACCGCTATGTGTGTTAAGGTTGGTAGAGAGAGATACAATAAATTAAGTAGATGATCATACAAACATTATCTGATACCAATTCAAAAGCTAAATTCCAAGGTGAAATGTCTGAACTTTTCGACATAAAAACATGGGTCCGACTTGGGGACCGACTATTCCCCTTATTGTTTAATGTTGTACTACAAAAGTAATTAAGACATAGGAAAAAGAAGTAAGGAATAACCAGTGGCAGACTACGTGAAACTAAGATGAACTTACTATGTTTACTTTCTGCAGACGATCTAGCAGTGAAGAGGCGTGTAATACCCTTGAAAAACTCTAAGCAGTAGCAACTAAAAGTGGACTAAAAATTTCTGAAGAAAAAAACCATTACATGGAAGGTACTCCTCGCTACCTAGATGGGCAACCCATGTTTACACGGGTTTACAGAATTTCTCAAGTATCCAAGTTGAAGTACCCAGGTAAAATCCGTATTAAATCATGAAGCAAACAAAGACCCAATCATTACATTACAAAGAGCCTACAGAATTAAATGAAACAAGTACAGTAAAAAATCAATATCTCGGAATGCTAAATTAAAACACTACACCACAGTAGCAAAACCTGAAGCGTCATATGCGTCAGAGATTGTAATGACGGGGGTTAGGTCAGTGAACTCATAATATACAGAAGAATGGGAAATTCTAAGGATAAATTTTGGCCCGTTTTGTAAGTAACACGAAAGTCTAACGAGTTATATTAAAATTTAGAGAAAGTCTCCGACACTTTCAGCAAAAGGAAATCGAAGTTTTATGTCCATGTTCTCAGTCTATCTGCCTTGCCGTCTCAATGAAAGTTAAAAACAACTGGATACTAGAAATTGAGAAAGATCTTCTGCCAATACTCTTTACAAACAAAACTCTACAGGATAAAGGTGCGCTCAAAACTTTAACTAACAAGCCATATTTGGACTCTAAACCAACAGTTACGTCCAAGAGAATACGGACAGAAGAACGTAAGAAAACTATATCGAGAAGATGAAAAGATTTTTCGGAGATGAAGGAAGCAAGTACATGAGTGAAGTAAGTTCACTGGCGCTCTGTAGTTGGGCTAGAAAAGGAAACAAATAAATAAATAAATGACAGTGAAATAATAGTGTGGCAGAGGCATTCTACGGTACACAATTAAATGGAACACTTGCATTGGTGAAATTCATAGAGATAAGTTTTACAGTTTAGTTCCGATTTTGCCGCAAGTATCAACTCCCATGAACGAGGTATGGGTTAAACGGAAATAGTGCACTTCAGTGAACATTAAATAAGCATGATGGTCTACAATAGTAAAAGCGACTCGTTAATGTATTCCATTAGTTAATAACTTACGCACAGCGTTCGTTCTATGTGTAATGCAGATCTTGTGCTGATAACGCAGTATTGCTAATAATCAGCATCGAATTACTTCTGTTATTTTGCATGGGAGTGCTTTTAGTATATTGTCTGCACTTGGATGCAGACAGCATCTCCCCGGTGGTAACTACAGCTGGTGTACAAGTGACTACGAACTCCCGGGTACCACAGACAACATAGCAACGAACCGAAACGAAAATGTAAAAGGACGGAGGAGATACGTGACATACAGCTACATAACTAAGCGGAGAGTTCATTTCACGCTCCAATTGCAATGTGACATACACGTGTGTACGCCCGGTGTACGTCTTCGGTACATAATTGACGTTAAAGAAAGGCACCTTGGTGAAATACGTAACAAAACGTACAGCAAGTCTCTTCATTCAGTACTGTGCACCACTGCGCCCAGTTAGTGCAGATCGAAGATTTTTGCGTTACCAATTCCGAATTGGAGTATTTGATTTCATGTCTTGATGCAATTTTTCTCCTTTTAGAGTTGCCATATGGTGTCTGGCTTCTTAATCGTTAAGCACCAATTACAGCAGGTATTACACAAAACGTGTGCAGTTACTTAGTACTAACACAGAAATGAGAGTACAATACGTTTCATTATTCCACTTTTCAAAGCGGGTTTTGTGTTAGAACGTTTATTCTGTTCTCTCACGTTCATTATATTCCGCAGAGCTTTCCAGTGTATTGTCAGCATGGCTTCCCTTTTCTTGAGTTGTACCTCTTCGCGTAAAGTACAATAAAGAAATCTCTACCCGCCTCCTTCTTGGTCTATACCTCCTTCTTTTATCTTAGGAGTAGTTCTGCCGCAACCATGAAGATCACATAGCTACCTGTTTAAGTTTATTGTCGCGCTCTACGTTCGAACAGTTTCCACCGAAGCCCATAGCCGCTGAGTCTATCGATTAGAAACAACTGTCATGTTTTCATGTCCATTACATATATCTAGTACATTACATCATAGTTACGGCAAACAATCCCCTTCAGAGGTAATTATGAAACTCTGTTACTACACTCCTGGAAATTGAAATAAGAACACCGTGAATTCATTGTCCCAGGAAGGGGAAACTTTATTGACACATTCCTGGGGTCAGATACATCACATGATCACACTGACAGAACCACAGGCACATAGACACAGGCAACAGAGCATGCACAATGTCGGCACTAGTACAGTGTATATCCACCTTTCGCAGCAATGCAGGCTGCTATTCTCCCATGGAGACGATCGTAGAGATGCTGGATGTAGTCCTGTGGAACGGCTTGCATTGCCATTTCCACCTGGCGCCTCAGTTGGACCAGCGGTCGTGCTGGACGTGCAGACCGCGTGAGACGACGCTTCATCCAGTCCCAAACATGCTCAATGGGGGACAGATCCGGAGATCTTGCTGGCCAGGGTAGTTGACTTACACCTTCTAGAGCACGTTGGGTGGCACGGGATACATGCGGACGTGCATTGTCCTGTTGGAACAGCAAGTTCCCTTGCAGATCTAGGAATGGTAGAACGATGGGTTCGATGACGGTTTGGATGTACCGTGCACTATTCAGTGTCCCCTCGACGATCACCAGTGGTGTACGGCCAGTGTAGGAGATCGCTCCCCACACCATGATGCCGGGTGTTGGCCCTGTGTGCCTCGGTCGTGTGCAGTCCTGATTGTGGCGCTCACCTGCACGGCGCCAAACACGCATACGACCATCATTGGCACCAAGGCAGAAGCGACTCTCATCGCTGAAGACGACACGTCTCCATTCGTCCCTCCATTCACGCCTGTCGCGACACCACTGGAGGCGGGCTGCACGATGTTGGGGCGTGAGCGGAAGACGGCATAACGGTGTGCGGGACCGTAGCCCAGCTTCATGGAGACGGTTGCGAATGGTCCTCGCCGATACCCCAGGAGCAACAGTGTCCCTAATTTGCTGGGAAGTGGTGGTGCGGTCCCCTACGGCACTGCGTAGGATCCTACGGTCTTGGCGTGCATCCGCGCGTCGCTGCGGTCCGGTCCCAGGTCGACGGGCACGTGCACCTTCCGCCGACCACTGGCGACAACATCGATGTACTGTGGAGACCTCACGCCCCACGTGTTGAACAATTCGGCGGTACGTCCACCCGGCCTCCCGCATGCCCACTATACGCCCTCGCTCAAAGCCCGTCAACTGCACATACGGTTCATGTCCACGCTGTCGCGGCATGCTACAAGTGTTAAAGACTGCGATGGAGCTCCGTATGCCACGGCAAACTGGCTGACACTGACGGCGGCGGTGCACAAATGCTGCGCAGCTAGTGCCATTCGACGGCCAACACCGCGGTTCCTGGTGTGTCCGCTGTGCCGTGCGTGTGATCATTGCTTGTACAGCCCTCTCGCAGTGTCCGGAGCAAGTATGGTGGGTCTGACACACCGGTGTCAATGTGTTCTTTTTTCCATTTCCAGGAGTGTATTTTTGTTACGGTCTTCATAGTACGACACATTATTTCATTCAGCTTTAGCCCACAATTTATCCTACTCCTTTCACAAAAGGCAGTGTTTGTTTCAATAAAGCAGAAAAACGATTGTGTTTCTATAAGTCTGATGAATAACATACGCAGTCGACAACTTATTGACAACGCAGTTGTCAATATCACATGCTACACGAGACTCCTTTTTCGGACCGTTATTAATCATCACTCTGTTTCTACAATAGGACTCACAATATGCCCTGAAAACTTTTACAGTGTTGACTTCATCAAGGAATGCGGCGCTACTTAAAGTTCAGTTTAAAACGCTTGACATGCGTTCATGCAGTCAGAGTGGACGAATCAAGTGATCACACACGCTTTCCCAAAGACAGTAAATAGTTGTGAGCAAATTAACTCCCAGTTTAATTACAACACTATAAAATCGTATACATACCGTACTTACGTTCTTTTCGTTTTCGTAAGATAGTGCAGGCAGTAGCACGACATGCACAAACCCCGATTTCCTCGAATTTGTTTGGTTTTAAGTGCATAAGATAACAGGGTGAGAGTTTCTGATTGTAAATATGGTGCTAGGTGGCCTGAGCGATGTATCACGACAAAAATACATTTCATTTCTCTCCTTCCACCGTCAACGGCTAGATGAATAGCGATTTCCGTCCATGCAGCTTTGTGAATGATTCCGTCAGAATCAGGGAGCCAACGATGACTTGAAAACTTTAATAAGATCTGATGGAGCTGACCTCACACTTCAGGGTATCTTCAATATGTCAACGGCCACTATTTGTGTGAAAATAATTCGCACGACACCCGCGATCGTGTATATCAGGTCCGCTTCGGCATCGACGAACGGGCAGGATTAATTTTTGCGTCCCTACTTGTAGCCTTATAGCCGGACCGGAGCACTGAATATAGGCACCACATATTTCTCACAAAACATGGCCTATAGCATAAGATGTTCGACTTCACGTTTGGCGAAGGTTGTAGTTCCAACGTGATGGTATACTTTCACACTATAGAAGAAATGAGCTGCAGTGTTTAAGCAGAGCCTTTCCCGGAAAACGGGTCGATCGTGGAGGCGCCCTTTTATAGCTTCACATTCACCTTAGCTAAATCCCAGGATTTCTTTTACGTGGACGCTTTAAAGAACACTCCTGCTAAGAATGTGGATGAACTGGTGGCGCATTTCCATGATAATCTGTTATTTGAGGATGTACCTATTGCGTGGAGAGTTTGAAGCAGCATCTTCCTAACGAATCACTAAGTGTTTTAATGTACAAGGAGGTCGCTTTGAGCTTGTGTTCTGAAGACTGTCTATATTTTGTGAAAGACATGCTGTCATTGATTTAAAAATGTTACAACTAACTGAAGTTACTCAGTGTGGAACACATTTTTAACATACCCACATTGATATGTTTTGTAGTTAGTTCTATGTTGTGATACGTAATTTATTTTTGGCTGATTATTACTCTGCATGAATATTTTTGAGAAGTGTGATCAATAAGTGTTTATTAATTTTCAACGTTAAAAACACTGTAGCTGTAGGAGCCATATTGTTTAAGGAAGCGTGTATAAGTCTTTCTACAGCTCAAAATTAAAAAAAAAGTCACAACCTGATGTTTTCTGCACAGCCATAAATGCACCACTAAGTGGACTACACCTGTCAGTATAGACTAACCGTTTTGCATCCACGTGTCCTCACTTCAAAACTGACCTGCTGCCAAAGGGAAAGTAAACATCAATGGCTTTCTCTAGCCACATGTACTTGTTGGTAGTAACCAATTGAAAAACGTACTACCTGTAATAGCTATTATTATCTATCTGCAAATTAAGAACACCATCGTCAGTCACTATCTCACTAATAGTAATTTCTTCACTTCTACCCCTTACACCCTGTGTAAATGGTGATTCAGTCGTCCCTACCAATATTGTTTTATGAAAGCCCCAATGTATTTGCACCTACCGATGTCATTTTATGCAAACCTCAGTGTTATATCTGACCTTCAAAATCCCCGTTCAAACTATTAGTCCTATAGAAAAAGTGAACAGGATCTTCTTGTAGGAAATTTAATGCAGTTGCATTTTGTACAGGGATACTTTTTGGCTACAGGCGGTAGTTTTCGAGTTATTCAGTGATCTTCAGACGCACCCCAATCCACACTCGACCCTCACCGATCAGGATTTCTGGTATGTAGTTCATGGCATTCTGGCCTTCGATTGTACAAATATCTGCAACTGCACAAACTATTTACCACTTTCGACCATTTTTTGGTCTTCATTAACTGACTGTATTACGCCACCTGCTTAATCTAGGAGTTACAGATTGTTGAACTGACATTTGTTTAAATTTTATCTAACAATTCTGTGAATTTTAACATTAAGAATTACACCGTTGTATTCGTCAGTCCTTATGACTAAGAAACCACTGTGCTTGTAAGTGTTAAGTTTGTCAATGAACTTAGTTTTACCGTAACGTTTACAAAATTCGTTTTTCTCTCGTTACACTCACTGGCACCTTTAAATTAATAATATTGACGAAGTAGCCGACTGTGCTATTGGCCCAGTCAACAGAGACCAAAAAAGGTCGATATCGGGAGTAGTTCGTGTAGCCGGAAAGTTTTGTGCAGTGATAGGTGGGAGTGCTACGAACAACGTACTAGAAATCGTGACTAGCTAGGGATGAGTGTGGGTATGGAGCTGTCTTTGAAGTTCACATATGTACATTTTTCTTGACTAACTCGAAAACAATGGGCTGCAGCGAAAACGTTCAGTCCCTATTATGATGTCCTGTTTCTTTTTTCTGTAGAACTGATCTTTTGCACGTAGCCAGCGAGAGAACATATAAATCTCGCGTAAGGTTTTAGAAGCTAGTATAACACTGTAGGCTGCATAAAACGACATCGGTATGGGAAGCTGAATCGCCCTGTTTAATTTAGCTAAATGTCTCGAAAATGATGCACCGTACGAATAAAATGTTATAGGTGAAAAGTTAATACTATTAAACATCTGTCTGTACTTCATCTAGCCTCCCCCTAAACAGCCCTCCACCGTGAACAAGGATTTCTTTGTGTTTTGAAATGGGGACCCCTCCCCATTTTTATTTCATATTCGGTTGCCAGAAAATACGGACAGTTATTCAAATCATTGTTTTCCATTCGTGGTGGATGGCGCTGTAGTCGACAGATACCAAGTACGTCATCTTTTGCAATTAATACCCGACTCATTTGATTCTACATTTCGTTGAAGACGTAAATTTAAATCTTTCCATACTAACGATTGATATTTATGGTCAAAATTTATTTTACTGGTGCAGATTTGATTGTATGGTTACCCGTTTCAGTGTCTGGTTAGAAATTACGTTTAGCTTTATCCAGGAACAACGCCATGGAGACAGTAATTTTTTGTTCCCATCGGGATGCTTGATTTCTATGAATCCCCTTGTTCCTCATCATTGTGGTGCCTGATTTCGGTGAGTATGCATAAAAGGCGAGCCTCTCACTGTCACTTCTTATTACAATGGCAGTACTTTGTATTCCACCAGTAGTCGTGTAGCACGAGAGTTACGGCTGTTGGATGGAAATAGTCACCAAATCAGTCACCCAAATGGCGGGGTTCAAGGGTGACCATCGAAATGAAGCATTCCGATAGTTTGGGGACTCACAACAATCAGATCCCTAGAGAGCAACAAACTACGATGCCATACAAGTAGCTTATTTGGCAGAAATGTCAGTCTCTAGCAATTTTTTTTCTTCTTTATAGTCACACTGGCAACACTCATATAAGGTTTGAACATCAGTGTCAGCCGTTAGAACATAAAGGTTTACATTTCCCTCGTAAATGTGATGTAGAGTCAAATGCGTCGGTTTTTAATCACAAAAACGGACACGGGTGATATTTGTCGATTACACCGCCACCTACCATAAATGTGACAAGGAACGGTTTGAGTAAACGGTAAGTATTTTTTGGGGCAGAATATAAATATGCAATAAAAACTGAGGTCTCTCATTGGAGTATAGGAAGTTGGCCCTGCCCACGTAAGAGGGGCGGTTAAGGGGTGCCCAGTTGTAGCACAGACAACACGAACAAATATTAATTTTTCACATAGAATATCTTTTTCGTACGATGCGTCGTTTTCGAGACGTTTAATTTTCTAAGTTAAAACAAACACCCTGTATATATCGTGTATACACACTGATCAGCCAAAACATTGTGACCACTGGCCATCGCGACGCTGGATGCCGCCTGGTGGCGTTTCGGAACTCGAGCTGTAAGTAAAGCATGTAAGCGGAGCAGACACGGACGGAGGATCACACTAGCAAGATATCGGCTGCAAATGGGGAAATCCACTGAGATAAGGGAGTCTGACAAAGAACAGCTTATTATTAAGCAGAGCCTGTGAACGAGTAACTCGAAAACAGTGAAGAGGGTCTTATGTTCATGTGCTACTGTCGTGAGCATGTGCGGAAAGAAATAGACAGTGAAACCACCACTAGGTTCTAAACGGTTGAACGTATATGACTCTTAATGGAATGCCGTGTTTGATGACTTGTCTACCTTGTAAGGTAGGTCAGATGGTGATATGTGGCATCTCTGCCGAAAGAGCTCAATGCAGGTGCACGCAGAAGTGTTTCGGAGCGCACAGTTCATCGCACATTGATGAACGTGGAGTTCTGCAGCAGACGACCACTACGCGTTCACATGTCGACCCAACGAAATCGTCATTTACGATAGTAGTGGGCACGGGATAATCTGAACTCTACTGTTGATAAATGGAAAGGTGTCGGCTCTTCGGGTGAGTCATATTGTTGCTGCACTTGGTCGCTGGTCGCTGCACTTGGTCGCGTCAACAGACGCCGTCACTGAGGTGAACGGCAACGAGCAGCGCGCCACGGACGAACCTGATAGTGGCAGCATTATACACCACTGGCCATTACAATTGCTACACCACGAAGATGACGTGCTACAGACGCGAAATTCAACCGACAGGAAGAAGATGCTGTGATATGCATTCACACAAGGTTGGTGCCGGTGGCGACACCTACAATGTGCCGACATGAGGAAAGTTTCCAACCCATTTCTCATACACAAACAGTAGTTGACCGGCGTTGCCTGGTGAAACGTTGCTGTGATGTCTCGTGTAGGGAGGAGAAATGCGTACCCTCACGTTTCCGACTTCGATAAGGGTCGGATTGTAGCCTATCGCGATGAAGGTTTATCGTATCGCGACATTGCTGCTCGCGTTGGTAGAGATCCAATGACTGTTAGCAGAATACGGAATCGGTGGGTTCAGGAGGGTAATACGGATCGCCGTGCTGGATCCCAACGGCCTCGTATTACTAGCAGTCGAGATGTCAGTCATGTTATCCGCATGGCTGTAACGGATCGTGCAGCCACGGCACGATACCTGAGTCAACAGATGGGGACGTTTGAAAGACAACAACCATCCGCACGAACAGTTCGACGACGTTTTCAGCAGCTTGAACTATCAGATCGGAGACCATGGCTGCGGTTACCTTCGACGCTGCATCACAGACAGGAGCACCTGCAATGATGTACTCAACGACGAACCTGCGTGCACGAATGGCTAAACCTCATTTTTTCGGATGAATCCAGGTACTGTTTACAGCATCATGATGGTGGCATCCGTGTTTGGCGACATCGCGGTGAATGCACATTGGAAGCGTGTATTCGACATCGCCAAACTGGCGTATCACCCGGCATGATGGTGTGGGATGCCATTGGTTACACGCCTTTCATTCTCATTAACGACACTTTGAACAGTGGATGTTACATTTCAGATGTGTTACGACCCGTGGCTCTACCCTTCATTGATCCCTGCGAAACCCTACATTTCAGCAGGATAATGCACGACCGCATATTGCAGGTCCTGTACGGACTTCTCAGATACAGAAAATGTTCGACAGTTGCCCTGGCCAGCACATTCTCCAGATCTCTCACCAATTGAAAACGTCTGGTCAACGGTGGCCGAGGAACTGGCTCGTCACAATACTCTAGTCACTACTCTTGATGAACTGTGGTATGGTGTTGAAGCTGCATGGGTAGCTGTACCTGTACACTCCATCCAAGCTCTGTTTGACTCAATGCCCAGGCGTATCAAGGCCGTTATTACGGCCAGAGGTGGTTGTTCTGGGTTCTGATTTCTCAGGATCTATGCACCCGAATTGCTTGAAAATGTAATCACATGTCAGTTCTAGTATAATATATTTGTCCAATGAATACCCGTTTATCGTCTGCATTTCTTCTTGGTGTAGCAATTTTAATGGCCAGTAGTGTACTAAGAGAGACGTTCTCCTGCGCTTTCATGGGTCTGAGGTAGTAATCGAAGACACGCTGACAGTTGTCAACCACCTGCATCCCTTCATGCGTGATGTCTTCGTCGACAGTGGTGCCATCTCTAAACGTCTGCAGAACAGCACAGTTGTCCGTGTCTCGGACCCAGAACCGCACTATAGTGGTTTGGGGAGCATTAAAATGGGCTCACGTTGATGCCTCGGCGGCCAGATTCACCTGATGTAGGTTCTTTGTAACCATTTGTATCGCTATCGGGCGCCATCACCGTGTATGTAAATCAGCGTCCTGCTGTCTACGCTCATTACTTGACCCGTGCATAGACATCTAATGCCACACACCTCCAGAAACCTACTAGCAAGCCATCGGATCACTGACACGTAGAATAAGTGATGTATTTCGTTCCAAAGGCGGACAAACAAGGTGTTAAGTTGTTGGTCATAATGTTTTGGATCGTCAGCGTGTACAGCTTGAATTAACTATAACTCGCACCGCAAATATTGCGGAAGTGGAAAGTGCTATTGATGTGCTGTTTTCACAGAATGGATTGGTAGTCAGGGGCATTATTGTTAGCCAATAAAAATATTGTAATAATACTTAGGAATTGTATTTTTTGTGCAAAAATTCACTTTTTTAAATGGAACAATGTCTATTTGATATTAACAAAGTAAAAGTAGAGTAAATACGCATTTCCGTGTGTTTGTTGCAGGATTCTAGTGAGAATAGTTTACGAGATATAGTATTTTGGGAAGTTCCCATACAGACACTTCTTTGCGTCATTCAACGTATATAGCGAGGAACAATTTTGTTATGTTTGCTTATAGTGTGCCTTCGTATTCCTTGAGTGAAATGCTACTTGTTGGTCAGTTAGTTTGTGACAGTCCAAGCAGACGGTCGTGAGTGGACTACGTGGTTTACCAATGCAGAAAAAGCCCACATGCTCATGGTGTATGGAGAGATTAGAATGAATGTACTTCGTTCTTGTATGGTATAAGCTACAAGATATCTCAATAGACGACAATCATCTGGGGAAGTATTTACCAAAGTCATCAGCCACTTACGTCAAAGTGATAGCGTAACATCAAGTCTGCGTAACAGAAGGGAACAAGTGACGACAGAAGATATGGAAATTTATGTTGTTGCTATGGTTGCAGTTGATCCACAATTTAGCGTCCGCACGAGCAATCGACATTAGTCAGGCAAGTGTCCTATTCATTCTCCGTCGACATTGTGGGTGTTGCACAATTCATGTTACATACTTCTAAAGGTCGTAGAGGGGACTTAGTACATTAAGTTTTACACAGGAACTCATGTTTGGAAACGTCACCCAAAGACCCTACATAGCGTCAATATTATTGGAGCCGTCGCCTGTAAATGTGTATATACACGGGATGATTCCGTGATAATGTTACAGACTTCATATCATGATGGTGAATTATAAATGTATCATGTTCAGGTAAGGGTCCCATAACCGGAAACGAATGAGTTGAGAAGTATAAGTGGAAACCTTTCCAATATGGCAGTGTAATACATGTCCTACTACTGTTATTACTAAGCTTGTAGGGTAGTAAAGTGTTAGAGATGGCATATGGACCGAAACAAGAACAGATGTCTAGTTTACATGGGCTCTAAAATGCATACCTTACGAACTATGAACTCCTCAGTAGACGAGATGTGTTTCACAGTTGCGAAGATGAACAACTGCTCATAGCTCCTCAGCGATGCTTTCCAGTGCCCATGTTTACTGGACTTTTTTCCGTATTTTGGTCCATACTACTACCTCTGAAAGTTGCCTACCCACCAACTTAACAAACAACAGTAGCAGTACATGAACCCCACTGCCAGAGATACCAGAAAGGTTATCGGTTATAACTTTCGATTTGTTCGTTTCCGGTGTAGGAACCCTTACCTCAAATTAATACATTCGTTCTTCTCCATCACCCTATAAAGTTTCTAATATCATCACGGAATCAACCAATATATACATAAATTAATAGACGCCGGAGCCTATAAGACTGACTTTCTGCAGCGTCGTTGGATGACGTTTCCGGACATGTGTTCCTATGTAAAACTTGATCTGCTAAGTAACCTCTTCAGCAACATATATTCTGAAACACCCTGTAGGTTCCACCCCTATCACATCTCTATCAGTGAAAAGCTGCATGAAAGCGATTATGAGAATCTTGTACTAGTGTCGTTGTGGGGCAGACTTTACACTAGGTGCAGGGGCCACAGACTGATTGATTGACTGATCTGGCCTTGTAACACTAACCAAAACGGCCTTGCGGTGCTGGTACTGCGAACGGCTGAAAGCAAGGAGAAACTAAAGCCGCAATTTTTCCCGAGGACATGCAGCTTTAGTGTATGGTTAAATAATGATGGCGTCCTCTTGGGTAAAATATTCCGGAGGTAAAATAGTCCCTCATTCGGATCTCCGGGCGGCGACTACTCAGGCGGACGTCTTTATCAGGAGAAGCAAACTGGCGTTCTACGGATCGAAGCGTGGAATGTCAGATCCCATAATCGGGCAGGTAGGTTAGAAAATTTAAAAGGAGAAATGGATAGGTTAAAGTTAGATATAGTGGGAATTAGTGAAGTTCGGTGGCAGCAGGAATAAGACTTCTGGCTAGGTGAATACAGGGTTACAAATACAAAATCAAATTGGCGTAATGCAGGAGTAGGTTTAATAATGAATAAAAATATAGGAATGCGGGTAAGTTACTACAAACATCATAGTGAACGCATTATTGTGGCCAAGATATATGCGAAGCCCACGCCTACCACAGTAGTAAATGTTTATATGCCAACTAGCTCAGCAGATGACGAAGAGATTGATGAAATGTATGATGAGACAAAAAAAATTATTCAGATAGTGAAGGGAGACGAAACTTTAATAGTCATTGGTTACTGGAATTCGATAGTAGGAAAAGGAAGAGAAGGAAACGTAGTAGGTGAATATGGAATGGGGGAAAGGAATGAAAGAGGAAGCCACCTGGTAGAATTTTGCACAGAGCATAAAACTTAATCATAGCCAACATTTGGTTCAAGAATCATAAAAGAAGGTTGTATACATGGAAGAATCCTGGATATACTATAAGGTATCAGACAGATTATATAATGGTAAGACACGGATTTAGGAACCATGTTTTACATTGTAAGACATTTCCAGGGGCAGATATAGACTCTAACCACAATCTATTGGTTAAGAACTGTAGATTAAAACTGAAGAAACTTCAAAAAGATTGGAATTCAAGGGGATGGAACCTGGATAAACTGACAGAACCAGAGGTTGCAGAGAGTTTGAGGGAGAGCATTAGGGAACGATTGAGAGGAATGGGGGAAAGAAATACAGTACAAGAAGAATGGATAGCTTTGATAGATGATAGTGAAGGCAGGAGAGGATAAAGTAGGTAAAAAAACGTGGGCTAGTAGAAATCCTTGGGTAACAGAGGAGATATTGAATTTAATTGATGAAAGGAAGAAATATAAAAATGCAGTAAAAGAAGCAGGCAAAAAGGAATGCAAACGTTAAAAAAATGACATCGACAGGATGCGCAAAATGGCTAAGCAGGGATGGCTAGAGGGCAAATGTAAGGATGTAGAGGCGTATCTCATTAGGGGCAAGATAGATACTGCCAACAGGAAAATTAAAGAGACCTTCGGAGAAAAGAGAACCACCTGCATTAATATCAAGAGCTCAGATGGAAACCAAGTTCTAAGCAAAGAAGGCAAAGGAGAGGGGTGGAAGAAGTATATAGAGGGTCTGTACAAGGGCAATGTACATGAGAGCAATAGTATGGAAATGGAAGAGGATGTAGAGGAAGATGAAATCGGAGATATGATAATGGTGAAGAGTTTGACAGAGCACTCAAAGACCTAACCCGAAACAAGGTCCTGGGAGTAGACAACATTCCATTGGAACTACTCATAGCCATGGGAGAGCCAGCCCTGACAAAACTCTATCATCTGGTGAGCAAGATGCATGAGACAGGCGAAATACCTTCAGACTTCAAGATGAATATAATAATTCCAATTCCAAAGTAAGCAGGTGTTGACAGATGTGAAAAATACTATACTACCAGTTTAATAAGTCACGGCTGCTAAATACTAACAAGAATCCTATAAAGACGAATGAAGAAACTGGTAGAAGCCGACCTCGGGGAAGATCAGTTTGGATTCCGTAGAAATGTTGGAACACGCGAGGCCATACTGACCCTACCACTTGTCTTAGGAAATAGATGAAAGAAAGGCAAACCTACGTTTCTAGCTTTTATAGACTTAGAGAAGGCTTCTGACAGTGTTGACTGGAATACTCTCTTTCAATTTCTGAAGGTGGCAGGGCTAAAATACAGTGAGGGAAGGGCTATTTACAATTTGTATAGAAACCAGATGCCAATTATAAGAGTCGAGGTGCATGAAAGGGAATCAGTGGTTGGGAAGGGAGTGAGACAGGGTTGTGTTATTCCGTCTGTATATTGAGCAAACAGTAACGAAACTCAAGAAAAATTCGGAGTAGGAATTAAAAACGATAGAGAAGATATACAAACTTTTGAGGTTCGCCGATGAAATTGTTATCTTGTCAGAGTCAGCAAAGGACCTGGAACACCAGTTGAACGGAATGGGCAGTGTCTTGAAAGGAGGATATAAGATGAACATCATCTAAAGCAAAACGAGGATAATGGAATACAGTCGAATTAAATCGGGTGATGCTGGGGGAATTAGATTAGGAAATGAGGCGCTTAAAGTAGCAAACGAATTTTGCTGTTTGGGGAGCAAAATAACTGATGATGGTCCAAGTAGAAAGGATATAAAATGTAGTCTGGCAATGGCAAGGAAAGCGTTTTAACCACGTATGGAAGTGAAACGTGGACGATAAATAGTTTAGACAAGGAGAGAATAGAAGCTTTCGAAAAGTGGTGCTACAGAAGAATGCTGAAGATTAGATGTGTAGATCACATAAGTAATGAGGAGGTGTTGAATATAACTGGAGAGAAGAGAAGTTTTTGGCACAACTTGACTAGAAGAACGGATCGGTTGGTAGGGTATGTTCTGAAGCATCAATAGATCACCTATTTAGTAATGGAGAGCAGCGTGGAGGGTAAAAATCGTAGAGGGAGACCAAGAGATGAATACACTAAAAAGATTCAGAAGGATGTAGGTTGCAGTACGTAATGGCAGATGAAGAAGCGCGCACAGGATAGAGTAGCATGGAGAGCTGAATCAAATCAGTCTCTGGTCTGAAGACCACAACGACAATAAGAGGCATTGATCCAATTAATTTTTAAGGGGATGCCACACCCTTGCGGATGATGGCGGCTGTTGAGGACTCCAGTCCTTCCCAGCCTGGGGCTGGTTACTGCTGTCGGGATGTCATTTATTTAATTGGGGAGTCCTGCCTACTTGGGTTGATAGTTTTGTATTTTCTCAAGCCGTTTTGGTGTCAAATTTTGCCTAAATGTAAGTGGTGGAATTCCTCATCCCAGTATTCACTTTACAACTAGGTTCAAATGGCTCTGAGCACTATGGGACTTAACATCGGAGGTCATCAGTCCCCTAGAACTTAGATCTACCTAAACCTAACTAACCTAAGGACATCATACACACCCATGCCCGAGGCAGGATTCGAACCTGCGACCGTAGCGGTCGCGCGGTTCCAGACTGAAGCGCCTAGAACCGTTCGGCAACTCCTCCCGGCTAGACTGTATTTTTCTTCTGAAACAAACTAACTCGTAATTATCACGAATTAATGTGTGCTATATACGTTTTTAGATTTCCAGAAGGCTTTTGACATCATTTCTCACAAGCGACTTGTAATCGAACTACGTCCCTATGGTGTATCGCCTCAGTTGTGCGACTAGATTGGTGAGTTCCTGTTAAAAGATCACAGTTCATAGTAATTGATGGAAGTCATTGAGTAAAACAGAAGTTCCCCAAGAAATGTTACAGGCGCTCTGCTCTTCCTGGTCTAAGCCCTCGTGAGACATGGGAGACAATCTGAGCAGCCATATTAGATTGTTTGGAGATGATGCTGTCATTTCCCGTGATCATTTACCGTCTTCTAAAGTCTTCAGACGATCAAAATCAATTGAAAAATGATTTAAATACGATATCTGTATGGTGCGAAAAGTGACAACTGAAAAGTGTGAAATCATCCATGAGAATACTAAAAGAAATCCGCTAAATTTCACTTATATGATAAATCACCCAAATCTAAAGGCTGTAATTAGAACAACATACTTCGAGATTATAGTCACAGATAACTTAAGTTGGAACAATCATATAGCTAACGTTGTGGGAAAAGGAAACCAAAGATTGCGCTTTTTTGGCAGAACACCTAGATAGTGTAGTAGGTCTACTAAAGAGATTGTTTATGCCATGCTTGTCCACCCTCTTCTGCAGTATTAATATGAAATGTGGGACATCAGAGATGACTGACGAAGGAGATCGAAAAAGCTCAAAGAAAGGGGAGCTCGTTTTGTATTATCGCGAAATAGTGTAGACATCTACATCCACATCTGCGTGATTACTCCGCTATTCACAATAAAGCGCCTTGCAGAGGCTTCAATGAACCACCTCCAAGCTGTCTCTCTACCATTCCACCCTCGAACGGCACGCGGGAAAGACGAGCACTCAAAATTTTCTGTGCGAGTTCTGATTACTCTTATTTTATCGTGATGATCATTTCTTCCTATGTAGGTCGGTGCCAGCAGAATGCTTTCGCAATCGGAGGAGAAAACTGGTTATTGAAATTTCAAGAGAAGATCACGTCACAATGAAAAACGCCTTTGTTTTAAAGATTGCCACTCCAATTCACGTATCATATCTGTGACACCATCTCCCCTGTTTCGCGAGTATCTACATCTACATCTGCGTGATTACTCCGCTACTCACAATAAAGCGCCTTGCAGAGGCTTCAATGAACCACCTCCAAGCTGTCTCTCTACTATTCCACCCTCGAACGGCACGCGGGAAAAACGAGCACTCAAAATTTTCTTTGCGAGTCCTGATTTCTCTTACTTTATCGTGATGATCATTTCTCCCTATGTAGGTGGGTGCCAACCAAATGCTTTCGCAATCGGAGAAGAAAACTGGTGATTGAAATTTCAAGAGAAGATCGCGTCGCAATGAAAAAGGCCTTTGTTTTAAAGATTGCCACTCCAATTCACGTATCATATCTGTGACACAATCTCCCCTGTTTCGCGATTATACAAAACGATCGGCCCTTCTTTGTACTTTGTCGATGTCATCCGTCAGTCCCACCTGATGCGGATCCCACACCGCACAAACATACTCCAGAATAGGGCGGACAAGCGTGGTGTAAGCAGTCGCTTTAGTAGACCTGTTTGCACCTTCTAAGTGTTCTGCCAGTGACTCGCAGTCTTTGGTTTGCTCTACCCACAATATTATCTATTTGATCGATCCTATTTAGGTTATTTTAATTGTAATCCCTAAGTATTTAGTTGAATTTACAACCTTCAGATTTGTGTGACTTATCGCGTAATTGAAATTTAGCTGATTTCTTTTAGTACTCATGTGAATAACTTCACACTTTTCGTTATTCAGGGTCAATTGCCACTTTTCACACCATAAAGATATCTTATCTAAAACATTTTGCAAGTCATTTTGATCATCTGATGACTTTACAAGACGGTAAATGACAGCATCGTCTGCAAACAATCTAAGACGGCTATTCAGATTGTCTCCTGCGTCGTCAATGTACATCAGGAACATGAGAGGGCCTATAACACTTCCTTGGGGAACGACGGATATTACTTCTGTTTTACTCAATGACTTTCCGTCTATTACTACGAACTGTGACCTTTCTGACAGGAAATCACGAATCCAGTCGCACAACTGAGGCGATACTCCGTAGGCACGCAGTTTGGTTAGAAGACTGTAGTGAGGAACGGTGTCGAAAGTCTTCTGGAAATCTAAAAATATGGAATCAATTTGACATAGCACTCATTATTTCATGAGTGTAAAGAGCTAGTTATGTTTCATAAGAACAATAATTTCTGTAACCGTGCTGCCTATGTGTCAATAAATCGTTTTCTTCGATACTTCATAATGTTCGAATACAGTATACGTTCGAAAACCCTACTGCAAATCGACGTTAGTGATTTAGGCCTGTAATTCAGCGGATTACTCCTACTGCCCATTTTGGTATTAGTGTTTCTTGAGCAATTTTGCAGTCTCTAGGTACGTATGTTTCTGTGAGCGAGTGGTTCTGCCACGGATGTGATATTCAAGAACTCTGAATACAGAACATTTAATTCTGCGAATGGACCTAGAAGGATGATAGATGCAGCACACGCTACGATAACAGTAAATTACAGACATTCACTAAATACTGGCTCTATCGGTTTCTGCTGAAATCAAGAGGCACCATGAATTTCGTGGTGTACGTGCCACCAGATACCTCCGAGGTATCACATTTCACCGACTTCCGCACGGAAACGTCGATGCTGGGGGTGTCTTGCGTGAGAGACCGCAGTTACAGACACAAACTTCCTGTGGGATTTCAGCTGTCTGAGGCGATCGGAACAGCTGCTGCCGTCTGCTGTAAACTACGGGCACAATATGGTCTCTACACCATTAAGAGATAGCAACTGCAAACGACACTCTGCTGCAGCAGTAACGGAGAATTAAATACGTTTCTAGAATTTAGCTTACTATCGGAACGTACAAAAACAAGTGGAAACGGCAGAAGAAAAGATTTCAATCAAATAAATTTTTCTGTATGTTTTATAAAGTATGCTAGGAAGAGCACAGGAATAAGTTGTCTCTGGTTTGGAGGAACACAGGGTGCAGAATTTCGTACAAACAGTTGCCATTCTGGCAGCAGAAACGGCTCCAACTCCGGTGGGCATCGACCTAAATTGAACGTGGATGACAGATACGGGCTCTTCATTTCTATATCTACATCTACAGCTACATACTGTGCAAGTCATCGTAGGGTAACAGTCATTTCCTTTTGTGTTCCACTCACAAATAGAGGGAGGCAAAAACGACTGTCTGCCATGCCTCCGTACATCTCTCTAATCTTTACGCAAAACGTACGTTGGTAGCAGTAAAATCCCTCCGCAGTCATCTTCAAATGCCGGTTCTCACAGTGCTCCTTGAAAAGGAAGTCGCCTTCTTTCCAGTGACCCCTATCTAAATATCCGAAGTATCTCTGTAATACTTGCGTGTTGCTCTTACCAACAGGCAATAAAGGTTGCAGCCCGCCTCTCAACTGCTTCGGCATCTTACTTTAATCCTACCTAGTGGAGACCCCCACACCCAAGCAGTACTCAAGAGTAGGTCGCACTAGCGTCCTGTAAGCGATCTCTTTTACATATGAGCCACATTTTCGTACAGTTCTCCATTTTTCGCCTCCCCTACCATAGTCCTTATATGCTCATTCCATTTCATATTGCTTAGCAACGCTACGCCTGGATAAGTAATCGACGTGAATGTGTTAAGCAGCACATTGCTAATACTGTAATCGAACATTTTTCATTTGTTTTACCTACTCATCTGCATGAAAATGCGCTTTTCTACTTTTAGAGCTGGCTGCCTTTTGTTACACCAACTAGAAGTGTTGTCAAAGTCATCTTATGTCCTCCAGCAGTCATTCAACGACGATACTGTCCCATTCACCACAGCATCATTAGCGAATAGCCACAGACTGCTGCTGACCCTGTCCGCCAGATCGTTTATGTAAGAAGGTTGGAACTTTAATAGTGGCAACTATTTATTTACAGCTTGTACAAAATACAGGGTGTTTCAAAAATGACCGGTATATTTGAAACGGCAATAAAAACTAAACGAGCAGCGATAGAAATACACCGTTTGTTGCAATATGCTTGGGACAAGAGTACATTTTCAGGCAGACAAACTTTCGAAATTACAGTAGTTACAATTTTCAACAACAGATGGCGCTGCGGTCTGGGAAACTCTATAGTACGATATTTTCCACATATCCACCATGCGTAGCAATAATATGGCGTAGTCTCTGAATGAAATTACCCGAAACCTTTGACAACGTGTCTGGCGGAATGGCTTCACATGCAGATGAGATGTACTGCTTCAGCTGTTCAATTGTTTCTGGATTCTGGCGGTACACATGGTCTTTCAAGTGTCCCCACAGAAAGAAGTCACAGGGGTTCATGTCTGGCGAATAGGGAGGCCAATCCACGCCGCCTGCTGTATGTTTCGGATAGCCAAAAGCAATCACACGATCATCGAAATATTCATTCAGGAAAATTAAGACGTCGGCCGTGCGATGTGGCCGGGCACCATCTTCCATAAACCACGAGGTGTTCGCAGTGTCGTCTAAGGCAGTTTGTACAGCCACAAATTCACGAAGAATCTCCAGATAGCGTGATGCAGTAATCGTTTCGGATCTGAAAAATGGGCCAATGATTCCTTTGGAAGAAATGGCGGCCCAGACCAGTACTTTTTGAGGATGCAGGGACGATGGGACTGCAACATGGGGCTTTACGGTTCCCCATATGCGCCAGTTCTGTTTATTGACGAAGCCGTCCAGGTAAAAATAAGCTTCGTCAGTAAACCAAATTCTGCCCACATGCATATCGCCGTCATCAATCCTGTGCACTATATCGTTAGCGAATGTCTCTCGTGCAGCAATGGTAGCTGCGCTGAGGGGTTGCCGCGTTTGAATTTTGTATGGATAGAGGTGTAAACTCTGGCGCATGAGACGATACGTGGACGTTGGCGTCATTTGGACCGCAGCTGCAACACGGCGAACGGAAAACCGAGGCCGCTGTCGGATCATCTGCTGCACTAGCTGCGCGTTGCCCTCTGTGGTTGCCGTACGCGGTCGCCCTACCTTTCCAGCACGTTCATCCGTCACGTTCCCAGTCCGTTGAAATTTTTCAAACAGATCCTTTATTGTATCGCTTTTCGGTCCTTTGGTTACATTAAACCTCCGTTGAAAACTTCGTCTTGTTGCAACAACACTGTGTTCTAGGCGGTGGAATTCCAACACCAGAAAAATCCTCTGTTCTAAGGAATAAACCATGTTGTCTACAGCACACTTGCACGTTGTAAACAGCACACGCTTACAGCAGAAAGACGACGTACAGAATGGCGCACCCACAGACTGCGTTGTCTTCTATATCTTTCACATCACTTGCAGCACCATCTGTTGTTGAAAATTGTAACTACTGTAATTTCGAAAGTTTGTCTGCCTGAAAATGTACTGTTGTCCCAAGCATATTGCAACAAACGGTGTATTTCTATCGCTGCTCGTTTAGTTTTTATTGCCGTTTCAAATATACCGGTCATTCTTGAAACACCCTGTAGATACGTGTTTTAAAGTTTTACTGACCTTCAAAGCAGTCACCAACATTGTGTATAACCCGATGCCAGGGATGTGGAAGTCATAGGATACTCTTAGCAGGGCCAGATGTGTTGACAGTTCGAGCGGCGCCGTCTATTGCCCGACGAATTTTTAGCATTTCTGAAGCGAATGTCGAGAAGTGTTTCCTTCAGTTTAGAAATCGAGTTGAACTCACGAGGGCTTAAGTCAGGGGAGTGCAGTAGGTGGTATAGCACTTAGCAGCCCCGTCAGTCAAACAGATCAGTAATAACTAATTGGTATTTCACTGCCAACTCAGCAACAAGAGTCTCTGTGGATCCACGTCCGAAACTACTCACAATCCAAGCTCAAATCCTTAACCAAAATGTCTCATAAGCAATATATCCACATAACTCGCCTGTAACGCTCCTTCGTCTGCCTTCTACATGCCGGCTCACATTCTCGTGTTTTGACAACGAGGTCTCCACAATCTAGACTATGTTACGTTGGTAAAACGAACTGGGCATCGCATTACTTATCATAATATGGGTTTCTCACAAGCAAACGACATCCAAATGCTGTTTCTGAAAGAGAAACTCGCTGCAAGTGTAGAGAATGCAGATGGCTCTACGCCTTCCTAGTTTGTGCGGTTAAGTTGAAACGCTGATCAGTTCCACATACAACTACCTAGCACACCTCGTGCCAGTTCATCATTTGTCGTTCAGTGTATGCCGTCTCCATGGTGTTGCAATTTTATTGGTCAACAATGTTGTTGTGTACTTAGATTCTTGACATGTGTGACACCCTGAATCTATATCCACAGATACACTTTCACACGCCACTGTACAGTGGAAGCTACGGTTCCGTTGCAACTACAGTAACAATCCACTACCACACCAATATAAAATTATGGGTCCGCCTTAATGCAAAACACCTTTATTTTCATTATTTTATTTTTTCCCGCGAATCAGTTTCAGCGGCAGTATCGCCATCATAAGTAGGGTTTTTCCTATTTATTAAACACGTAAAAACAGCTTCGATACAAAACATTATAAAACAGCGTTTGGTCCAAAATAATTGTGTTCTGTGAATAGTGTCGTAGTGCCTTATTTGAGGTACTGCAAGGTTTTTATTTGTTGTCGCTATTTGTGGCACATTTCCCGTGTCTTTGTTTCTGTTTCTTCGACATACAGCTTGTCAGTGGCTGTTATTAACAAATATGGGAAAGGAAACTCATGTCAGCGTTATATTAACGGGAATTGCCGTAGTGTTGAGGATACATTTTTGTGTGCAGTAAGCCAAAACTGTGTCCACAAAGCTACCGCAGTTCCCATTAGTATAACGCTGACGTATGTGAGTTTATGTCTTCATATTTGTTAATTACAGCCCCTCATATAGTTGCAGATGACATGCTGTATGCCGAATAAACGGTAACAAAAACACAGAAAATATGCCGGAAATAATTGTAACTACCATAAAACCTACGAAGTCACTCAAAGTAAATAAGGTATTACGACACTATTCACAGAGTACAATGTTTGGAAACAGACAGTGCATATGTAACTATGTTTTATAATGTTTATAACGATGCTATTTTCGAGTTTTTTACGACAGAGAAAAAACCACTGGTGTTGGTGATATCGTCACTGAAACTAATCCGGGAAATAAAATAATAATAAAAACCAAAATTTTTTTACATCGAGGCGGACGAAAAAAGTTTCATTTTTGTCTTTATGTAAAGATGGACTAATGGAAGAGTTTAAAGATAAAACGATTGTTAATTCACTGCAATATTAGGTTTGTGAATAGACCAAAGGGAAGATATTGGTTTGTGCGTTCTGACGAGGGCTGCTCTCTGTTTTCTTACTCATCATTGCTCAGCGATATGCACGATGAAGAGTCAATCTTGAATAATAGTTCTTTAAATATATCTATCGTTAGATTAATGTCGTTTTTCCGAAGCTTCCCACTCGCTCACCCAAAGCCTCTCTATTACACCATTGCTTGGAAAGGTTTATATCGACCTGTAAGGAACCTACCATCGAGTTTTCCAATAGTTTCGACGTCTTCCAGTTGTTAGCTTGATAAATGCGCCAAAGACTGAAACAGTACTCTAGAGTATGTCGCATTGTGTATTCCATCCAAGATAAAATCCAACATCGGCGAACTGCTATAAAATTCGCTCTATCCTTACAGTATCTTTTGAAATAAGTGTTTATAATTATTCCTTGGTGTCTTTGGCTGTAAATACTATTATTGACAACACCCAGTACTGCAGTTTCAGCCGTGTGGACATTATCACTTAATATTGATCACAAGCGCGATACTGAAATAGTGGATCTTACGAGAAAATAGTTTTTTTTTTCAGTCAAAGGGGGTGACCAATTATCCTTTAAAAATGTGTGCAGCATTCTGTGTTTTCGCATCATTCCGCGAGTGGACCCCACAAATCAAAATGTTGACGTACTTGTTCAAATGTGTGTAAAAATCTTATGGGACTTAACTGCTAAGGTCATCAGTACCTAAGCTTACATACTACTTAACCTAAATTATCCTAAGGACAAACACACACACCCATGCCCGAGAGAGGACCCGAACCTCCGCCTGGGCCAGCCGCACAGTCCATGACTGTAGCGCCCCAGACCGGTCGGCTAATCCCGCGCTGCTAACGTACTTGCTACGTATTAATTTAGATGGCTGTCGATGTATTACAATTGTTATCACCGGTCTTCTACACTTTTCAGGTTTGAAGTAGATATATCAGAATTCATGTATCAAGTCGAACGTTACTGTCGATCAGTAATACCAGACAGAAATAACTCCTAGCCACTTTGAGAAGCATTGATTACCTTTGTCATTTTAATTGTTGCTAACCTCATTTATTTGATGCGCTATAGTAAAGAGCTCACGTCTTGCAGGCACTGATGATGCATAATGTTTTCACGACTACGTAACGGGATTATTCAGTCTTCTTGGTATAATATTTCGAAAACCCAGCTCTTTTGGAACATGAGGTATTATCTTGACTAGAGCTAGTTGTCGTCGAACTACTGTGCCAACATGACATAAGAATACGCCTTTCTACCCTGTCGAATGTAACGGAACTATTGGAAATATTGGGTCTGTTTGCAGCAAAAAGACCTAATATAATGTAGCACGCATAATGGAGATGGCGTCACGTTAGAATAATTAGGTTCGTGCATAAGTTCGTAGCGTTTTTGTTTTGCATGTTGGTATTCTGATTGCTATTGGATTATTTATCGACTGTCAATTTTTATTTGTAGTTCAATGTTGCTGTTCGAGTTTACACATTGTCGTTTGTTATTTGGAGATAGTGTATGGAGCTGTGGACGGTAGAAATGGAGTGCCAAGAAGAGAAATCGGAACGTTTCCAACATATTCTTCTGTTTGAGTTCAGTAGCGGGCTGGCAGCAGCGGATGCAGACAGAAACATTTGTACCGTGTATAGGAATAATGCTATCGGACAGAGCACGGCTAGAAAATGGTTTGGTTTCCTCGTTTTAAGGGTAGATAATTTTGACATTAGTGCCTCTCCACGTTCAGGAAGACCTTCAGGCTTTGACGAAGATCGCATTAATCCAAAATGTTTCACGTCAGCATACTTGAAATCTGACAGATGTGTTGAATTGTAATAATTCCACCACTGTGTGCCATTAACATGCAATGTGGAAGATTCAAAAATCGGGTATCTGTGATCAGTATGCTCTGTGCCATCATCAGAAAAATCAGCGCGTGGTCAAATGTGCATCTCTGCTCTTCGTCATCAGTTGGCTTGTCAACGACACCGATAATTTCTATCCTGTGTTGTTGTTGGTGACGAGAAATGATGCCTTTATGCTAAGGAAAAGAAAGGAATGACTGAGCTCAAACGAAACAGAAACTCCCCATACTAAGACCTGTGCGCATCCTCAAAGGTAATGTCACGTGTACGGTGAACCAGCGACGGTGTGATGCACTACGAAATCCTTTCCTGAGGTGTAACAAAAACTGTTGACATTTATTGTTAAGAACAGAGACATTTTGAAGACACAATCCGAGAACAGCGACAAGGAACTGCGTGAAGTGATGCTGTCAACGATAACGTGCGACCGTGTTCTGCTGCTGTGACAGGAAGCACTGTACAGGAGCTGGGTTAGGATGTTACTCCGCTCCCACCTTATTCACCTGATCCCGCGCGCTCAGGTTTTCTCCTTTGCCGCTCTCAATCGAAAGACCTGCAAGGAACATCTTTTCGGGATGGGAATGCGCTCAGATCACCGCTCGACGAGTTTTTCACCTCAGAACCACGTGATATCTACAGCCGCGGAAACCTAGCGTTCGGGCGGCCGGAGTGACCGAACGGTTCTAGGCACTACAATCTGGAACCGCGCAACTACTACGGTCGCAGGTTCGAATCCTGCCTCGGGCATGGATGTGTGTGATGTCCTTAGGTTAGTTAGGTTTAAGTAGTTGAAAGTTCTAGGGGACTGATGACCTCAGAAGTTAAGTCCCATAGTCCTCAGAGCCATTTGAACCATTTGAACTCCAGCGTTGGTAGAATGTTGTACACTACTCGCCATTAAAATCGCTACACCAAGAAAAAATGCAGATGATAAACGGGTGTACATTGGACAAATATACTAGAACTGACAAGTGATTACATTTTCACGCGATTTGGGTGCATAGATCTTGAGAAATCAGTACAGAAAACAACCGCCTCTGGCCTTAATAACGGCCTTGATACGCCTGGGGATTAAGTCAAACAGAGCCTGGATGGCGTGTACAGGTACAGGTGCCCATGCAGCTTCAACACGATACCACAGTACATCAAGAGTAGTGACTGGCTTATTGTGACGAGCCAGTTGATCGGCCACCATTGACCAGACGTTTTCAATTGGTGAGAGATCTGGAGAATGTACTGGCCAGCGCAGCAGTCGACATTTTATGTATCCAGAAAGGCCCGAACAGGACCTGCAACATGCGATCGTGCATTATCCTGCTGAAATGTTGGGTTTCGCAGGGATCAGTGAAGGATAGAGCCACGGGTCGTAACACATCTGAAATTTAATGTCCACTGTTCAAAGCGCCGTCAATGCGAACATGAGGTGACCGAGACGTGTAACCAATGGCACCCCATACCATCACGCCGGGTGATACCTCAGTATGGCGATGACGAATACACGCTTCCAATATGCGTTCACCGCGATGTCGCCAAACACGGATGAGACCATCATGATACTGTAAACGGAATCTGGATTCATCCGAAAAAAATGACGTCTTACCATTCGTACACCCAGATTCGTCGTTGAGTACACCATCGCAGACGCTGCTATCTGTGATGCAACGTGAAGGGTAACCGCAGCCATGGTCTCCGAGCTAATAGTCCATGCTCCTTGAAACGTCGTCGAACTGTTCGTGCAGATGGTTGTTGTCTTTCAAACGTCCCCATCTGTTGCCTGAGGGATCGAGACGTGGCTGCACGATCCGTTACAGCCATGCGGATAAGATGCCTGCCATCTCGACTGCTAGTGATACAAGGCAATTGGGATCCAGCACGGCGTTCCGTATCACCCTCCTAAACCTACCGATTCCATATTCTGCTAACAGTCATTGGATCTCGACCAACGCGAACAGCAGTGTTGCGATAGGATAAAACGCAATCGCGATAGGCTACAATGCGACCTTTATTAAAGTCGGAAACGTGATAGTACGCATTTCTCCTCCTTACACGAGGCATCACGACAACGTTTCACCAGGAAACGCCGGTCAACTGCTGTTTGTGTATGAGAAACCGGTTGGAAACTTTCCTCGTGTCAGCACGTTTTAGGTGTCGCCACCGGCGCCAGCCTTGTGTGAATGCTCTGAAAAGCTAATCGTTTGCAAATCACAGCATCTTCTTCCTGTCGGTTACATTTCACATCTGGAGCACGTCATCTTGGTGGTGTAGCAATTTTAATGGCCAATAGTGTAAATAGTGAAGGAGCTATTAGACGTGTATCTGTTGTGTTCATTAAACTTGTGGAAAAAACGCTAAATACGTATGGCCCAACCAAGTAAATTGAATGTCGCTGTGGTAAACATTGTATGTGTTGTAGTATGTTTTTTTTTCTTTTTGGGAAATTACTCAATTTTTATAGATAGCAGTTGCCCCACTCCCGGTGTGAGGCTGTCGATATTTTTCTGTGTTTTTTGCATCAAGTCACTGAAAACAATCGACATTATATCCAGATGAAGGTAGTTAGACGATAGAATTGTTCGATTTTTCTCGAGAGGTGGGGATATAAACTTTAAGTTGTCAGTAGCTGTTCCACTTCTCCACTAAGTAAACACGAGAGGTGGGCGACATCGAGGAAGTTACGGAACGGATAACTAAGATAACAAAGAAACTACGGCAAGACCGCAGTGCCAGCAGAGGAGGATGGGGAGATAGAACAATCTAGTAGGAGGAGAAGGAGGCGGCAGTTTATTTTGCAGAACGACCTGCGCAGACTTCCGCCCGCCTGCGGAGAGAATAATGCAGCGGCGAGGCTAGGTTGGCGTGGAGTAAGGATGGCAGTGGGTAGGCCGTATCTGCCTGCCTTCTTGCGTGGCCGCGTCACAGGGCTGAGGCGGTGGTGGGTTCCACGGCCGGACAGCCAAGTTTGCTGCTGGCGGGAAGTCGGCCATTGTGTCAGCAGTCCCCCGCCCCCGCAGGTCCGCCTTTGTGGTGCCGTGGCGTGCAGTCGCCGGCAGCATCTGCCGCCATCATCGTCACCAAGACAGGCGGCACATCTGAGAATTCACTGTCCGGCCGTGTGGCAGCTGGAGAAATTATACAGGCATGTGCCCTCTAAGGATGACAGCAGCTTTCAGCTACGAGGATATGTATTCCAAGCCACATGTCTTGCCCAGCAGGTACTTATTTTAGTCTTTTCAAGGCGTTCCAAGATGTAGAACTGTGGATCACGTTACTCTTTCAGAAAAGCAGTAATTTACCGTCTAGTAAGGTCATCCGAAGGCCAGTATCAGTTGCAAAGCGATTTAGAAAAGATTTCTGTATGGTGTGGCAGGCGGCAGTTGACGCTAAATAACGAAAAGTGTGAGGTGATCCACACGAGTTCCAAAGGAAATCCGTTGGAATTCGATTACTCGATAAATAGTACAATTCTCAAGGCTGTCAATTCAACTAAGTACCTGGGTGTTAAAATTACGAACAACTTCAGTTGGAAAGACCATATAGACAATATTGTGGGGAAGGCGAGCCAATGGTTGCGTTTCATTGGCAGGGCACTTAGAAGATGCAACAAGTCCACTAAAGAGACAGCTTACACTACACTCGTTCGTCCTCTGTCAGAATATTTCTGCGCGGTGTGGGATCCTTACCAGGTGGGGTTGACGGAGGACATCGAAAGGGTGCAAAAAAGGGCAGCTCGTTTTGTATTATCACGTAATAGGGGAGAGAGTGTGGCAGATATGATACTCGAGTTGGGATGGGAGTCATTAAAGCGAAGACGTTTTTCGTCGCGGCGAGATCTATTTACGAAATTTCAGTCACCAACCCTCACTTCCGAATGCGAAAACATTTTGTTGAGCCCAACCTACATAGGTAGGAATGACCATCAAAATAAAATAAAAGAAATCAGAGCTCGAACAGAAAGGTTTAGGTGTTCGTTTTTCCCGCGCGCTGTTTGGGAGTGGAATGGTAGAGAGATAGTATGATTGTGGTTCGATGAACCCTCTGCCAAGCACTTAAGTGTGAATTGCAGAGTAATCATGTAGATGTAGATGTAGAAAAGCAAATGTTTTGTGGAACTGTTCTTTACGATCAACTGCTTCGAATCGTAGTTAAGAGGGAGATGTACTCAGTAGTACAAACATTGTTGAAAGGAGAGCAAAGTTTAGTGACTGTGGGAGGAGGGAGGGGGGAAGAAAATCACGAAGGGTGTTCCACAGGGTTCATTTTTGGATCCACTCTTGTTTCCTTGATACATGAATTACCATCCACTTAACATGTTTCTAACGGCAACAATAGCTTACTAGCTTTTGTGCCTATTGTAATTAATCCCATTAGGGAAATAAAGAACTGTTCACGATTGGTTTGAATTAAGTGGTTTTCTGAAAACGGACTCTCCAATAATTATGAGAAACGACAACGTATTCAGTTCTGTAGAGCAGCTAGAGTTATACCAACCATTGATGTAGCACAAGAACAGGAGTTAGAGAAAGGGGTATAATGTTCTAATTTTTTTGGTGCGCACATTAATGAAAACTAGAGCCGGAAGAAATGTATAACTGAGCTGCTGGGAACTAACAAACCAACCTCATAACATATTTTGCATGTTTTTGCTCAATAATTTCTTACAGAGCCGTTTTACGGGGCAAGCTCATCACTCAGAAAATATTGGTTCCACAAAATCAGGCAGTATTTATAATGAGATGATGATGTTTGGTTTGTGGGGCGCTCAACTGCGTGGTTATCAGCGCCCGTACAATTTCCCAACCTTTGCTCAGTCCAGTTTCGCCACTTTCCTGGATGATAATGAAATGATGAGGACAACACAAACACCCAGTCATCTCGAACAGTATTTATAATGTATGGTCTTCTAGGTACCTATGTACAATATGTATTTATATTCATATTCAGTAATGAAGTGCATCGTAAATAATCCACAACAATTTGAGAAGATAAACGAGTTGTCCAATAACTTGAAATGTCCGTCAGATAATAAAGTGACAGGTAATAAGCAAGTTTTAAAATTAACGTTAAATTACACTCCTGGAAATTGAAATAAGAACACCGTGAATTCATTGTCCCAGGAAGAGGAAACTTTATTGTGCACATTCCTGGGGTCAGATACATCACATGATCACACTGACAGAACCACAGGCACATAGACACAGGCAACAGAGCATGCACAATGTCGGCACTAGTACAGTGTATATCCACCTTTCGCAGCAATGCAGGCTGCTATTCTCCCATGGATACGATCGTAGAGATGCTGGATGTGGCCCTGTGGAACGGCTTGCCATGCCATTTCCACCTGGCGCCTCAGTTGGACCAACGTTCGTGCTGGACGTGCAGACCGCGTGAGACGACGCTTCATCCAGTCCCAAACATGCTCAGTGGGGGACAGATACGGAGATCTTGCTGGCCAGGGTAGTTGACTTACACCTTCTAGAGCACGTTGGGTGGCACGGGATACATGCGGACGTGCATTGTCCTGTTGGAACAGCAAGTTCCCTTGCCGGTCTAGGAATGGTAGAACGATGGGTTCGATGACGGTTTGGATGTACCGTGCACTATTCAGTGTCCCCTCGACGATCACCAGTGGTGTACGGCCAGTGTAGGAGATCGCTCCCCACACCATGATGCCGGGTGTTGGCCCTGTGTGCCTCGGTCGTATGCAGTCCTGATTGTGGCGCTCACCTGCACGGCGCCAAACACGCATACGACCATCATTGGCACCGAGGCAGAAGCGACTCTCATCGCTGAAGACGACACGTCTCCATTCGTCCCTCCATTCACGCCTGTCGCGACACCACTGGAGGCGGGCTGCACGATGTTGGGGCGTGAGCGGAAGACGGCCTAACGGTGTGCGGGACCGTAGCCCAGCTTCATGGAGACGGTTGCGAATGGTCCTCGCCGATACCCCAGGAGCAACAGTGTCCCTAATTTGCTGGGAAGTGGCGGTGCGGTCCCCTACGGCACTGCGTAGGATCCTACGGTCTTGGCGTGCATCCGTGCGTCGCTGCGGTCCGGTCCCAGGTCGACGGGCACGTGCACCTTCCGCCGACCACTGGCGACAACATCGATGTACTGTGGAGACCTCACGCCCCACGTGTTGAGCAATTCGGCGGTACGTCCACCAGGCCTCCCGCATGCCCACTATACGCCCTCGCTCAAAGTCCGTCAACTGCACATACGGTTCACGTCCACGCTGTCGCGGCATGCTACCAGTGTTAAAGACTGCGATGGAGCTCCGTATGCCACGGCAAACTGGCTGACACTGACGGCGGCGGTGCACAAATGCTGCGCAGCTAGCGCCATTCGACGGCCAACACCGCGGTTCCTGGTGTGTCCGCTGTGCCGTGCGTGTGATCATTGCTTGTACAGCCCTCTCGCAGTGTCCGGAGCAAGTATGGTGGGTCTGACACACCGGTGTCAATGTGTTCTTTTTTCCATTTCCAGGAGTGTATTTCTTCAGGACAATTATTTCTGTTTCATGGATGTAATTTTATTTAGAAACTCTTAGAGGGTTACAAAATTAATTTAGCGCATAAGTAAAATTAAAAGAAAGTAATACGAAAACTGAAAAATAAGATTTTTATTTTTGTTAAATTTAGGCTAGTATTCCACTCACGAACTCGTAAATGGCATGCAGCCATCCATCGAGTTTAATCACGTGTACATATCCTGCAAAGTGAATGATTAACAATCACTTCCATTAAAGAAATTTTTAAAATGAGCTGTTGAATATGTAATTAACTAACTAATTTGTGTATCTCGTAATTCCGCTATCGACACCCTCAGTGCAAGGCCAGACATTGACCGTGTATGGTGTCCTCCAGAACGATTTATTTTTTCCTCACTTTCTCCTCCATTGCGGAGGATAAGAGACGAAGGAGGAAGGAGGCGGAGAAAGAAGGGTGAATTGAGCGCTCAAATGCTCATTAAAGCCTGTGTGTTGGCAAACATATGTAGAGTGAACTCGAACTCCATCGAAAACATTTTTGCCGTTGTTCAGCGATATTTTTCTGATTATTATGGCATCAGGGAGCCATGGTCTCAGGTGGCTCGTTCCTGAGTACAGGTGTTGTTATTTACGTATTTGGTTTATAATACCATTTACATTTCCAGAATGAGATTTTCACTCTGCAGCGGAGTGTGCGCTGATATGAAACTTCCTGGCAGATTAAAACTGTGTGCCCGACCGAGACTCGAACTCGGGACCTTTGCCTTTCGCGGGCAAGTGCTCTACCAACTGAGCTACCGAAGCACGACTCACGTCCGGTACTCACAGCTTTACTTCTGCCAGTACCTCGTCTCCTACCTTCCAAACTTTACAGAAGCTCTCCTGCGAAACTTGCAGAACTAGCACTCCTGAAAGAAAGGATATTGCGGAGACATGGCTTAGCCACAGCCTGGGGGATGTTTCCAGAATGAGATTTTCACTCTGCAGCGGAGTGTGCGCTGATATGAAACTTCCTGGCAGATTAAAACTGTGTGCCCGACCGAGACTCGAACTCGGGACCCTTGCCTTTCGCGGGCAAGTGCTCTACCAACTGAGCTACCGAAGCACGACTCACGTCCGGTACTCACAGCTTTACTTCTGCCAGTACCTCGTCTCCTACCTTCCAAACTTTACAGAAGCTCTCCTGCGAAACTTGCAGAACTAGCACTCCTGAAAGAAAGGATATTGCGGAGACATGGCTTAGCCACAGCCTGGGGGATGTTTCCAGAATGAGATTTTCACTCTGCAGCGGAGTGTGCGCTGATATGAAACTTCCTGGCAGATTAAAACTGTGTGCCCGACCGAGACTCGAACTCGGGACCTTTGCCTTTCGCGGGCAAGTGCTCTACCAACTGAGCTACCGAAGCACGACTCACGTCCGGTACTCACAGCTTTACTTCTGCCAGTACCTCGTCTCCTACCTTCCAAACTTTACAGAAGCTCTCCTGCGAAACTTGCAGAACTAGCACTCCTGAAAGAAAGGATATTGCGGAGACATGGCTTAGCAACAGCCTGGGGGATGTTTCCAGAATGAGATTTTCACTCTGCAGCGAAGTGTGCGCTGATATGAAACTTCCTGGCAGATTAAAACTGTGTGCCCGACCGAGACTCGAACTCGGGACCTTTGCCTTTCGCGGGCAAGTGCTCTACCAACTGAGCTACCGAAGCACGACTCACGTCCGGTACTCACAGCTTTACTTCTGCCAGTACCTCGTCTCCTACCTTCCAAACTTTACAGAAGCTCTCCTGCGAAACTTGCAGAACTAGCACTCCTGAAAGAAAGGATATTGCGGAGACATGGCTTAGCCACAGCCTGGGGGATGTTTCCAGAATGAGATTTTCACTCTGCAGCGGAGTGTGCGCTGATATGAAACTTCCTGGCAGATTAAAACTGTGTGCCCGACCGAGACTCGAACTTGGGACCTTTGCCTTTCGCGGGCAAGTGCTCTACCAACTGAGCTACCGAAACCACGACTCACGTCCGGTACTCACAGCTTTACTTCTGCCAGTACCTCGTCTCCTACCTTCCAAACTTTACAGAAGCTCTCCTGCGAAACTTGCAGAACTAGCACTCCTGAAAGAAAGGATATTGCGGAGTCATGGCTTAGCCACAGCCTGGGGGATGTTTCCAGAATATCAGCGCACACTCCGCTGCAGAGTGAAAATCTCATTCTGGAAACATCCCCCAGGCTATGGCTAAGCCATGTCTCCGCAATATCCTTTCTTTCAGGAGTGCTAGTTCTGCAAGTTTCGCAGGAGAGCTTCTGTAAAGTTTGGAAGGTAGGAGACGAGGTACTGGCAGAAGTAAAGCTGTGAGTATCGGACGTGAGTCGTGCTTCGGTAGCTCAGTTGGTAGAGCACTTGCCCGCGAAAGGCAAAAGTCCCGAGTTCGAGTCTCGGTCGGGCACACAGTTTTAATCTGCCAGGAAGTTTCATATCAGCGCACACTCCGCTGCAGAGTGAAAATCTCATTCTGGAAACATCCCCCAGGCTGTGGCTAAGCCATGTCTCCGCAATATCCTTTCTTTCAGGAGTGCTAGTTCTGCAAGTTTCGCAGGAGAGCTTCTGTAAAGTTTGGAAGGTAGGAGACGAGGTACTGGCAGAAGTAAAGCTGTGAGTACCGGACGTGAGTCGTGCTTCGGTAGCTCAGTTGGTAGAGCAATTGCCCGCGAAAGGCAAAGGTCCCGAGTTCGAGTCTCGGTCGGGCACACAGTTTTAATCTGCCAGGAAGTTTCATATCAGCGCACACTCCGCTGCAGAGTGAAAATCTCATTCTGGAAACATCCCCCAGGCTGTGGCTAAGCCATGTCTCCGCAATATCCTTTCTTTCAGGAGTGCTAGTTCTGCAAGTTTCGCAGGAGAGCTTCTGTAAAGTTTGGAAGGTAGGAGACGAGGTACTGGCAGAAGTAAAGCTGTGAGTACCGGACGTGAGTCGTGCTTCGGTAGCTCAGTTGGTAGAGCACTTGCCCGTGAAAGGCAAAGGTCCCGAGTTCGAGTCTCGGTCGGGCACACAGTTTTAATCTGCCAGGAAGTTTCATATCAGCGCACACTCCGCTGCAGAGTGAAAATCTCATTCTGGAAACATCCCCCAGGCTGTGGCTAAGCCATGTCTCCGCAATATCCTTTCTTTCAGGAGTGCTAGTTCTGCAAGTTTCGCAGGAGAACTTCTGTAAAGTTTGGAAGGTAGGAGACGAGGTACTGCCAGAAGTAAAGCTGTGAGTACCGGACGTGAGTCGTGCTTCGGTAGCTCAGTTGGTAGAGCACTTGCCCGCGAAAAGCAAAGGTCCCGAGTTCGAGTCTCGGTCGGGCACACAGTTTTAATCTGCCAGGAAGTTTCATATCAGCGCACACTCCGCTGCAGAGTGAAAATCTCATTCTGGAAACATCCCCCAGGCTGTGGCTAAGCCATGTCTCCGCAATATCCTTTCTTTCAGGAGTGCTAGTTCTGCAAGTTTCGCAGGAGAGCTTCTGTAAAGTTTGGAAGGTAGGAGACGAGGTACTGGCAGAAGTAAAGCTGTGAGTACCGGACGTGAGTCGTGCTTCGGTAGCTCAGTTGGTAGAGCACTTGCCCGCGAAAGGCAAAGGTCCCGAGTTCGAGTCTCGGTCGGGCACACAGTTTTAATCTGCCAGGAAGTTTCACCATTTACATTTGTTTCTGTGAATGCAGCTTCAGCAAAAGGACTGATTACATCCAACCACCAACACGTAGAACACGAAACACAGATGGACAGACGCAAAGGTATTGCCATGTCGTTGCTGTTACTGCGGGAGCAGTCCGTCTCTTCCCGTCACATTCAGTGACTCCATACACGGGGCTTATATCGTCATTATCGGTAGACCCATTTTCACTATTGTGTATCACAGTTAACATAAAACTAACACTGCCGCAAAAACAAACACGAGACAGGACCAAACAGTATTGAATGGATACTTGAGGGCGAAGACTAAGGCGTTCATTACGGTTTGTCAAAACCAAGTACAATGAATGAATGGGAAAAGTTTGATTTCAAATAAGACACAGCGCATACTGTCTATATTTTCACTATCGTGCCGATATTTTCAGTGAAGTATATATACAAACATAAATATCGGTAAAAAATCAATAAAAATGCCATTATTTTGAGGGGAGACGCAGGAGATCAAAAGCCTCCATCACCAAAATACTAAGATAACATCCCTATAGTACGTCCGAAATTTTGTTGGGGGCATTACCATGTATTTGTCTTAGTTTTGTTTACGACTTCACACTTTGTCTTAAATCTATTGTTATCCCTATACTTGACATTTGGTTTTGGTTTTAATTCTTGCTTCTTAATACAATTTAAAAAAAATCATTCATGACCGACGGGATAGTGGAATATTAGTATTTTTTAAAATTAGTTTCGATTTCTTTATAAAAATTAATGCTCAGACATTCACTTTTTTTGTCTGACGACAAACAGTCTCTATGCTATATGCACATTGCGACTTACAAATGCATTTTGATTTTTTAAGAGTATATCTGTTTTTGTACAGTTCACAAATGCCATTGATTGTGCCAATTACAGAGATGAGTACAAAAATACTGACTATCTGTAATGGTTTCTGTTACTTGATGACAACGACTCACCATTGTGTGTACGACGAGATTACTGTTATGACAATTTCATCGAGACTCGTGGTTGAATAAAGTAAAGTCATATAGGTTGATTAATCTGTAACTACATTTAAATACTAATTGATACGACTTTTTCTTGGGCAAGTCTCTAGCACATAAATGCTTGTATGGCTATTTTGCCAGTCCTCTGGTTCACATTCGCAGTCGTTTATTGGTGCGAATGAAGCAGGTCTTCTAATGAGTCCTATATTTCATGAGTTCGCTTTTTCTTTGGCAGGTGTCCTGTAGATAAAGTTGTATGTCGTTACTTTATCAGTTCACTGCTCCTTCTTCGCCTACTTCTATTGTTTCTACATGTGGGGGCGAAGTAACTCGTCTAAAAGTTTGCAATTTCTTATGCAGCTGTCCTGCATCTAACCGCATGCTTCGTTGCTTGTTCGTCTTTTGCATTAAGATATTCCTCATCCGAGGTTATAAGAGAAGATGCAATCCTTCCTCTAGTCGCAGTGCAGTCTAACATCAAGATGCCCAGCAGACACAAAACTGGGAGCTACGTTTGGAGCTATACGTCCCGTCCCAGATTGTACATCACACATTCAGAGTCCCCAGAATAAAGGAGCGGTTCCGTGAGACTACTCGCTCGTACTACTGAACTCGCAGGCCAGCCCAGAATTAGCCATACTAACTCTTGTTTCATTGTGGCATTGGGCCATATGCTATGTTACATATGAATGATAATGAATGGGGGCTGGTATGAAACTATGTGTCTTCCTATAGAATCCCAGACAAACTCTGCTGCCCAGAAATCAGAGGTTGGAGCAGACAACTCAAGGATCCGTACTATCCGATCACGATATTGTTGCGCTTGACCTCCTGAAGCCATTAACAGAGACACCCGGTCACGTTACAGTAGAAGGCTAGAGTGGTGACTAAGGAAAGCTCATCACACTGTGATTACTTCCAAAACAGTTCCGCATGCACCATTATGTGGTTCAACATGCCCTTGTGAAATGTCACGATAAAAACTCATTTAAGGCCGAATCAAGCGTCCTCCGTGCTCTGTGCAGTAACGTTGTGGTAGACTAATACGTTCCACAGAACGTCTACAGACACAAAGTGGATTCGATTCGACTAACAGAAGCGATACTCATCGACGAGCACCTTGAGTGTCACTTAAATGTCCCAGTAGAATATACCTCTGCACCAAGCATTCCGTTCTTTTCTGTGGTGTACTGATGGAGGTAAAAGACGCCTAACAGCTAGATATTTCAATCCAGCTGCCAACAGCATTTTACTCGTGAGACGCTGCGCGTAACATCTGCCCAGATTTCAATTGTCATGCTCCTAATCCTGGGGAGCCAGTTGCGAAATCCTATGACGTAATAGTGTCATAGCTCTTCTGGCTGGACCCGTGCCTCCAATTTTTGCTACAGTGTAGTTTGCAGTGCATCTCGAAAACATTCGTGTTGAAGACATTGTACTACTGGCTTTCAGATCCGTCGATCTGATGTCCTTCACGTAAATGAATCGATCTTTCAGTCCGAAATTTACCGGTAAGTTTCACTTGCACTTCCTTTATGCGTGCTGTGTTGTGGTTTTCTGTCAGAGGGGTCACAGTCCGTAGTAATTGACAGAAAGCTATAGAGCAAAACATATGTGACTTCTGGCGTTCCCCTAGGTACTGTTATATGCCCTTTCCTCTTCCTTATTTATATAAACGATTTAGAAGACAGTCTCAGCAGCCGTTTTATGTTGTTTTCAGATGACGATGTCGTTTAGCGACTAGTAAAGTCATCAGAAGATCAAAACAAGTAGGAAAACGATTTAGAAAATATATCTGTATGTTGTGAAAGTTGGCAGTTGACCCTGAATAACGAAAAGTGTGAGGTCATCCACGTGAGTACTAAAAAGAATTCGTTAAACTTCGTTTACACGATCAATCAGTCAAATCCAAATGCCGTAAATTCAACGAAATATCTAGGAACTACAATTACGAACAACTTATATTGGAACGAACACTTAGAAAATGTTGCGGGGAAGGCTAACTAAAGACTTCATTTTATTGGCAGGACACTTAGAAAACGTGTAACATAGCTACCAAAGAGACTGCTTGCACTAGGCTTGTCCGCCCTGCTTTAGAGCGCTGCTACGCGGTGTGGGATCCTTACCAGGTAGGACTGACGGAGTACATCGATAAAGTTCAAAGAAGGGAGCGCGTTTAGTGTTATTGCGAAATAGGGGGGAGTGTGTCACTGAAATGATAGAGGATTAGGGGTGGACATCGTTGTGGCAGAATATTCTCACAAAATTTCTATCCGTTGTGTGCTGTCCTTAGGTTAGTTAGGTTTAAGTAGTTCTAAGTTCTAGGGGACTGATGACCATAGATGTTAGCTCCCATAGTGCTCAGAGCCATTTGAACCATTTGAAAATTTCTATCTCCAGTTTTCTCCTCTTAAAGTGAAATTATTTTGTTGACGCCGACCTACGTAGGGAGAAACAATCATCATAATAAAATAAGGGAAATCAGAGGTCGCACGGAAAAATAAATGTTTTCGTTTTCTACGAGCGCTGTGCGATATTGAAATAATGTAAAATTATTATGAAGGTGGTTTGTTGAACCCTCTGACAGGCACTTAAATGTGATTTGCAGAGTATTCATGTACATGTAGGTGGTTTCCACCTGAAAATTTCGTGTAATGACAGACGTACGCAGTAACCATAATGATCTCGCGTCGTCTGCCTCTGTATTAATGTTTCTTATTTTTTTCATTGAAAATACTGAAAAGAAAATTTGACAAACTTGATATGGTTGTAGTTTCAAACTATTTATCCCACAGTCAAAGAGATACTGAAGTGTCAGTTGGGTAGCATTAGTACCAAGCGCTCATTCTGTAACAGTTCACATTTTCGTACGTGTAACTTGTTGCTAATTCTGAGTGATATGTGTACAAGTAAGAACGAAGACAACGCATTATTAAATACACACTAGTTAATTCTGTGTACTTCCCTGAAGAAAACTAATAATCTATTGCACCCTTAAAAGCATTACTACGTCTTACAGTTGCGGTTCAGTATATTCATCAGCAGCACTAATGGAGTCGTTGATAAGCGTTCAGAATGTATAACTGTCTCATTTCTTACTATTTTATGAATTTTCAGGGAAGTCTGTACCTCACTCTAACCGTTTCTTGTGGTACTTCGTCAGGAACATTATGACACAGAAACGTCTTCAAACTGTCAGAGTCTTCTACTTTCTATTACAAGATATGTAATCGTAACAGTGTGTAATACAGTTTATCTAATCAGCTGTCACGTGGAGATACCTGGAGAAGACTGTCGTCATTTAAGGCAGCATTTACGTGCAGATATTTACAGTCGGTTCCTCAGCTTCAAACTTACATTATCGTGCACCTGAACTTAGTTAATGTATGATCCAAATTTTAGTAAGGCCAAGCATGTCACGAATATTAAAAAGAGCAAATGCTACATTAAGACATTACTTGGCAAAGGATATTGCACTAGATGGGCTGGGCTTATGTATTTACTTTCCAATATGTTCTAGACCACGGGCAATAAACGACGTAAGGGAAAATTCCTCCTGCATTGCAGGGCTTCAAAACATTATGTCACATTATGATATTTATTTCCTAGTATGACACTATTCCAAGAGTAGTAAATTTAATATAGATACAGCTGTAGATATTGTGCTGGTGAATATCTACAGCTGCTGAATATTCAATCCATATTGGACAAGTGCAATAACCTACGACTATGCAACACAGAGTGAGATAGTCGCTAACGAGAAAAATATACAATAGTGAAGAGATCTGTATACAACTCAACGTCTTAGGTACTTAAAGAAAGCACTCGCATATTTCTTGTTACTCTTCATGTTGATTATATTGTGCCATATTGTAGTACTGTGTGCGCTATAACTGATATCCCTGTCACTGAGTACGCTAGCTCCGTCTTCCTACGGAGACTCTCAGGCATCTGCGAAACCTAGTGCTATCACAGCCCTTTGTAGCAGTACTGCTACAGTGTGATGGTGCTTGGGCCCAACGTGATGAGAGGTTATTACTGTAGTGTTTCCATTAAACTTATTTGAGAATAAAGAGATAGGACGATAAATGGATAATTGTTTGATGGTCTTTAAGGAATATACCAGTAAAAATTAGAACAGGATTAGGGTACGTGTTTTATAAGTCCTACACCTAAAATGATGGCTTGAAACACTCGCGGTGGTGGTATAGTCAGCGAGCTTGGAGCAAGATGCGGCTGCTTGCAGCGAGGATAGGGATCTACAACGGTGGAGTCATTCTGCCCTGGTGATCTGAGAAAATCCGGTCTTCCGATACTAGCATCCAGTTAAGCTTTTGTCCCATGATATAACCCTCTTTACTTAACATCAAGTTTAAAAAACATTACAGTTCACAGCCAAGAGTTAACAGTAAAAGAATTTTTATTACGAGCAGTTTTAGTCCCAAGGCCATCATCAAGTATCATAAGACATTTAAAGCAATATTTATGGCGATATGAAACCTATGGCATCAATCCACCATAAGCCACTTTTTTCGTGTACGTCGCTTTATCTTCCATACAGAGGGTGATTCAGCTGCCCCTAACTATGAATTTTATGCAACCTGCAACGTTTTAAAATACCCATTTCAAGATTTTCATTCAGCACAAACTGTTCATCATACAGAAAAAAATGAAAAGGTGCTTTCTGTAGGAAACTTAATGTAGTTAAATTATGTCCAAGGATTTGTTTTTTAGAGAGACAGCAGTTTTCGAATTATTCAAGGTAAACGTATAAAACTGACATTCAAACATATTTTTCTTGAATACCTCGGAAATTGTGATGTGCGGCAAAGGTAAATTCCAGCAGAACACTTAAATACATCAAATGTTCCATCAAAAGCTCCTCTTCATTTTCTTGCTGAGAACTAACAGTTTGCACGTATCGAGCGAGAGAGTATGAAAATCTCATGTATGGTTTTTGAAGGTGTCGCAGGTTGCATGAAACCCATTTTTTGGTGGAGATGGATCATCCTGTATACAGTGTGGTTTTACATTCTATGATGAGGCACCCAAAATAGTGTACTTGAACGTTGTCTTGCTTGATCATAAGTCAACTTTTGCTCACTTTTGTGTTAAATATCTCTGACACTTAAGTAGCCTGCACGTCTTGTTAACACAAGGGAAACTCTCCCTTGCAATCCTCCTCAGATGTAGTGCTAAAACTGTCAATTGGACAGCCCATCAAAAACTGAACGCAGATCAAGCATGAGAACAGGAAGAAGGGGTACTAAACTGTCGAAAAAAGATGCAAAATAGAAAATGTGAACGGCCCAAGGTCAACATATGCAACATTGCTTGAGTCTTACGACGAGTGCGTCGTGGTCCTGTGGTAACGGTGTTGCACTACGAAGTGGAAGGTCCGTGTGCAACTGTCATTCATTTTTTTGTACACAAAATTATGAACTGTCCACCCTTTTACTGACGTATCTGTTCACTGTATTCAAATTTGTACCTGTTTCGTAGAATAACGTCCGTCTGCAACAGCGACGTGTAACGAAGAGACATCCAGACGCACGTACTTGTCATTTTTTCTACACAAGTACCACGTATTATGCCTCTTGCTTTAAGTTTTGGGAGTTTTGACTACTGAATTCCTCCGTTGTTGTGTTCATTTCTGTGAGAGGTCCATGAGGCGTCTCGCCTGCTCTCACTCTTCGTCACATTTACTTGCGACGATAATATATTCTTACCACACAGTTCATATATCGCAACCAATGTATAGTATGACAATTGCCAAGACTACGGAAAGAGAACAGACACGTCAATGACGGGACAGACAGTTGATAAATTTGTAAAAAAAAAATGGGTCTCCTGCTTTGAAGTCCAAGGCCGTGACCACAGAACCACGACATCTTGGTTCTTACAAGTCGCTCGGTATTGCATAGACTGGGCCTTTCATTGTTTCTATTTTGTTTCTTCTTTTCACAGTTCAGTACACATTCTTCTTGTTTTCATGTTTGATCAGTGTTCAGGTTTTGACAGGCTACCCACTGGGCCATTTTACCACTAAAGCTAAGGGAGTGCGATGAAGAGGTTATCCTGTTAGTAAACTCCTGGATATTGAAATAAGAACACCGTGAATTCATTGTCCCAGGAAGGGGAAACTTTATTGACACATTCCTGGGGTCAGATACATCACATGATCACACTGACAGAACCACAGGCACATAGACACAGGCAACAGAGCATGCACAATGTCGGCACTAGTACAGTGTACATCCACCTTTCGCAGCAATGCAGGCTGCTATTCTCCCATGGAGACGATCGTAGAGATGCTGGATGTAGTCCTGTGGAACGGCTTGCCATGCCATTTCCACCTGGCGCCTCAGTTGGACCAGCGTTCGTGCTGGACGTGCAGACCGCGTGAGACGACGCTTCATCCAGTCCCAAACATGCTCAATGGGGGACAGATCCGGAGATCTTGCTGGCCAGGGTAGTTGACTTACACCTTCTAGAGCACGTTGGGTGGCACGGGATACATGCGGACGTGCATTGTCCTGTTGGAACAGCAAGTTCCCTTGCCGGTCTAGGAATGGTAGAACGATGGGTTCGATGACGGTTTGGATGTACCGTGCACTATTCAGTGTCCCCTCGACGATCACCAGTGGTGTACGGCCAGTGTAGGAGATCGCTCCCCACACCATGATGCCGGGTGTTGGCCCTGTGTGCCTCGGTCGTATGCAGTCCTGATTGTGGCGCTCACCTGCACGGCGCCAAACACGCATACGACCATCATTGGCACCAAGGCAGAAGCGACTCTCATCGCTGAAGACGACACGTCTCCATTCGTCCCTCCATTCACGCCTGTCGCGACACCACTGGTGGCGGGCTGCACGATTTTGGGGCGTGAGCGGAAGACGGCCTAACGGTGTGCGGGACCGTAGCCCAGCTTCATGGAGACGGTTGCGAATGGTCCTCGCCGATACCCCAGGAGCAACAGTGTCCCTAATTTGCTGGGAAGTGGCGGTGCGGTCCCCTACGGCACTGCGTAGGATCCTACGGTCTTGGCGTGCATCCGTGCGTCGCTGCGGTCCGGTCCCAGGTCGACGGGCACGTGCACCTTCCGCCGACCGCTGGCGACAACATCGATGTACTGTGGAGACCTCACGCCCCACGTGTTGAGCAATTCGGCGGTACGTCCACCCGGCCTCCCGCATGCCCACTATACGCCCTCGCTCAAAGTCCGTCAACTGCACATACGGTTCACGTCCACGCTGTCGCGGCATGCTACCAGTGTTAAAGACTGCGATGGAGCTCCGTATGCCACGGCAAACTGGCTGACACTGATGGCGGCGGTGCACAAATGCTGCGCAGCTAGCGCCATTCGACGGCCAACACCGCGGTTCCTGGTGTGTCCGCTGTGCCGTGCGTGTGATCATTGCTTGTACAGCCCTCTCGCAGTGTCCGGAGCAAGTATGGTGGGTCTGACACACCGGTGTCAATGTGTTCTTTTTTCCATTTCCAGGAGTGTATATACACTAATGGAATTGGAAGTACTACACCGCGATCGCCTTCACTGATCGGTAAGGAACTGACACATGAGTATTTGCATGCCAGCGGGATACAGTTGATTAAAACAGGCAATTTAGATAGAGTTCTTTGAGATTGTATCTGTTCGCATGTTTCCGTGGGAAGACAAACCACTCCTCTGCGAAAACTTAAAAGAAAGCCAGTAACTGGCGGTTTCTGTTTTTTCCGGAGACGAAGGTTTCTTAGCTCTTGTCCTGGTTCGACATGAGTTTGTGCTGTCATGTGACTAGAACCTGTGACTGGCTCCAGACGGTGTGTAGGCGGTGTCGTTAGTGCACATTGCGGCAAAAAATTTTTTTCCTGAAGACATGTGAAGCACTCTGGTGCGGGACTTCCGTCTGGTAAGCACTTCTGGTCGAAGCTCTGGCATGTGGGGTTGGGTTGGTACTTACGATCTGTCCTGAGACTGACTTCACTTGCGAGTAGTTTAGACTGGGGAACTTCTCACGAATTTCTTATTGTACCGACAATGTGACTTCAAACGTCTCAGACTTCTATTTTGCTGAGGGCATACTTTTGGTTTACCAGTCTTGACGTTTGGTATCGTTGTGCTCTCTGTCGTATAAGTGAGCCAAATTGGTCCTTGGTACGACCAGCGAACGGGTGTGCCACACACTGTGATTTCAGGGCTCTGGTAAAGAGTAAATTGCAATCCGTCTGCCTGATCGCTAGACCGCGAGAAATTTTTGCATTTCTTTCGTGGCCGCGATCGATTTACAGATGCTGCCTCCACGTCTCTCTTCCACCTCACACATCTCGCCAGTTGTAAGTTAAATCAACGCACGAAGTAAACAGGGTAACGTACTTCCGCTCTGGCATAGTCAGGGCGTACAGGTCTCAATCGCCACCTGCTCTCAGCTGCACCTAGGTTTAATCAGTCAAAGACTGTTCAGCATCAGACCATTTAAGCTTGCGTTATCTACATTTTTAGGGTCTCACTACTTGATTCACTGATCACTAGTTAAACTGTATTTGCCAACCAGGATCCACCCAGGGTATTCAATGAATAACTTCCTTAGCATAATTTATGTCTGGTTTTTAAAAAAAAATATTGTTAGTACACTAAATTTTATCTAAATTTTTAATCTTTAAACAGTCCCACCAGAGTTACCTTTCACAGTTCCTCCACTGTGAGACGAGAAGTTCGGTTCCTTCAGGAGTAAATATTTGCGGTAGACTGCAGAACCATGATTGTACACAGGTGTGCACCTCTTCGTACGAAGTCGATAGCCACGAATGGCTTTCCTGTGGGCTCCAAAAATGTGGAAATCGTATGAAGAGTGATCTGGACTGTATGGAGAGTGTGTTCGGGCCAACGTTTTGGCAAGGTTGTTTCGACTACGCTGCAGAAGTTTCTTTAGCAAGAACTTACACATCTTCCATACCTTCCCGATCTCCCCACATTCGATTTGCATATTTTTGGATACCTGGAGAAAGCTATTTGAGACTACTGATTTGCTTCAGACGAAGAGGTGCACGTCAGCGACCGCCATTATTCCGTTCTTTGTTTTTTGAGTCATCAGTCTTCTGACTCGTTTTATGCATACAGACAAGTATTTCTCTCCGGTGCCAACCTCTTCATCTCAGAGTAGCACTTGTAACCTGCTCCCTCAATTATTTGCTGGATGTATTCCAACCTCTCTCTACAGTTTTTGCCCTATACAGCTTCCTCTAGTACCATGGAAATCATTCCCTGATGTCTTAAAAGATGCTCTGTATTCCTTCTCCTTGTCAGTGTTTTCCACATAATCCTTTCCTCTTCCATACTGCGCAGAATCTCGCCGTCAGTTTACCTAATTTTCAACGTTCGTCTGTAGAATCATCTCAAATGCATCGATTCTATTCTGTTCCCGTTTTTCCACAGTCCACTACCACACAATTCTGTCCTCCAAACGTATATTCTAGAAATTTATGCCTGAAACTAAGGCTGACGTTTCATACCAGTACACTTCTCTTCGCGACTGACGTCTTTTGTTGCCAGTGCTGGTATGCTTTTGATATCCTCCTTGCTCCGTCCATTGTTGGTTATTTTGCTGCCTAAGCAGTAGGCTTTCTTGACTTGATATGTTTCGTGACCATCAATCCCGACGTTTCTTGCTGTTCTCATTTCTGCTACTTCTCATTACTTTCGACTTTTTTCGATTTACTCTCAATCCATATTCTGTACTCATAACACTGTTCATTTCATTCATCAGATCATGTAATTCTTCATTACTTTTACTCAATATAGCAATGTCATCAGCGAATCGTATCACTAACATCCTTTCACCTTGAATTTTAATTCCAGTGCGGAATCTTTTTTTTTTTTTTAATTTCCATTTTTGCTTCTCCGATGCGCAGATTGAACAGTAGAGGCAAAAGTCTACATCCCTGCCTTACACTCTTTTTACTCTGAGCATTTCGTTCCTAGTGATCCACTCTTATTATTCCCTCTTCGCTCTTGTACAAAATTGTATCTTAACCGTTTCTCCCTATAGCTTACTCCTATTTCTCTCACAACTTCGAACATCTTCCACCATTTTACATTGTCGAACGCCTTTCCCGGTCGACAAATCCTATGAACGTGTCTTAGTTTCTCGTTAATCTACCTTGCATTACCAGCCGCAACGTCAGTATTTCCTCTCTGATATCTTTAGTTTCCCTCAAGCCAAACTGATCATCATCTAACGAAAGCTCAATTTTCTTTCCATTATTCTGTACATTGTTCATGTCAGCAACTTGAATTCATGAGCTGTTAAGCTGATTGTACGATAAGTCTCGTACTTGTCAGCTCTTGCAGTCTTCGGAATTATGTGAATGATATTTTTCCTAAAGTCAGATGGTATGTCACCAGACTCATTCACTCTACGCATCAACGTGAATAGTCCTTTGTTTCCTCTTCCCCCAATGATTTTAGAAATTCTGGTGAAATATTATGTACTCAAGTCATTGATCTTGATTCCTCCTAAGCTGTCTTAAATTGTGATTCTAATACTGGATCCCCTATCCCTTCTAAATGGTTTCTTCTTTTATCGTATCAGTCGAATTTTCCCCTCATCGAAGCCGTTAATGTACTCTTTCCACGTATCCACTGTCTCGTCTGCATTTAACAGTGGAATTACCGTTGCACTCTTAACGTTACCTACCTTGCTTTTAATATCATGCAATGTTGTTTTGGCTTTCCTATATGCTGAGTCAGTCCGTCCGACAATGATATCTTTTTCGATTTCTTCTCGTTTTTATGCAGCCATTTCGTCTTAACTCCCTGCACTTCCTGGTTATTTCGTTCCTCAACGACTTATATTTCTGTATTCCTGGATTTTCCTGAACATTTTTGTACTTCCTTCTTTCATCGATCAACGGAAGTATTTCCTCAGTTACCCATAGTTTCCTCGCAGCTACCGTTTTCTTACGTATGCTTTTCTTTCCAAATTCATTGATGGCCCGTTCTAGAGATGTCCATTACTCTTCAACTGTACTGAAATGTTTCTGTATCAGACGGCCTTTTCCAAATATACAGCATCCTATTGTGATTCCTGACCAGAGTATTACTATCTGAAATTTACTACAGAACTCAATTAGTTTTTCTCGTCTCTCATTCCTTGTATTAAACTCATATTCTCCTGCAATATTTCCTTTTACTCCTCCCCCTACAACTGCGTTCGTATCCCCCCATGACAGATTTTCATTTCCCTTTACCTACAGTAATACACTTTGAATGTCCTCATACACAGTACTTTCTCTGTCTCTCCATATTCAGCTTGAGGCGTTGGCATGTATATCCAAACTATCGTTGTCAGTGTTGGTTTGTTGTCAATTCTAATAATAACAAACTTATCACTGAACTGTTGACAGTGACCCACTCTCTGCCCTATCTTCCTGTTCATAACGAATACTACTCCCGTTATACCAATATCTCCAAATGTTGAATTTACCCTATACCGATCTGTCCAGAAATCCATGACTTCTTTCCATTTCACTTCACTGAACTCCACTAATCTAGTGTGAGCCTTTGCATTTCCCTTTCCAGATTATCTTGCTTCCACAACACGTTCGAGCTTCTTGTATTCTATGCGGCGACTCATAGAACGTTATCCTTTCGATAGTTATTCAATCTCTTTCTCATGGTCACCTCTCCTTTGGCAGTCCTCTCCCGGAGATCCGAATGGAGGACTTCCACGGAATCTTTTGCCAGTGGAGAGATACTAACGACATTTTTTCAATTACAGGCCGCATATTACGTTGATACTCGTTACGTGTCTTTAATGCAGTGGTTTCCATTGGCCCTTGCGTCCTCATGCCGTTGATCATTTCTGATTCTTCCGCCTTTAGGGGCAGTTTCGCACCCCAAGGACAAAAGAGTGCCTTTGGCTCCTCGGCCCTCATTGACAGGGCGGTTGACCGAATGAGGGTAACGTTTTATGCCGAAAATCTTCAGTCGCCAATGCTGATTGTTAGTCAAAATTTAAGTTGTGGCCAGCTTCGAACCTAGGACCAAGAACTTTTTGATTATTATATACAGACACTATACCTAGACCACGGGTTATCAACAAATTAGTCTATACGGAACCACAGGTATCGACCGTCATGTCTCACAGCTGGATGAATGCACAATCTACCCATAAAAGCTTTTATGACCGTTCTGACAACCCTGTATATTTCGGTGTCCACAACCCCAGTCACTTCCGCTCGTCAGCCTAATGCTTAAAAAAAAAAAAAAAATTAACATCTGTGGTCATCAGTCCCCTAGAACTTAGATCTACTTAAACCTAACTAATCTAAGGACATCACACACACCCATGCCCGAGGCAGAATTCGAACCTGCGACCGTAGCAGTCGCGCGATTCCGGACTGAAGCGCCTGGAACCGCTTAGCCTCCGCGGCCGGACTAGCCTAATGCTCCTGCAAAATCTTGCTGATCACTGCATATGAAGAGAGATGTGAAGACATGGCAGGTGTCGGATGTGACTAACGTTAACGGAACTTTTGAGATGGAGATGGCAACACGAAATGTCCAGAGGAAACGCACGTCTGGAGAAAGGTTCATTCACTGGCATGAGAGACACCGGGAATCATATCGACACATCTCACAGACGGCTGTAGTCTAATGACTGCAGAATGAGAAGTGATGACGCGGGCTCTGGACGTCAGTGTGGCGAAAACCAAATTTCTACTTCACGATAATATTGTAACATCTTCTTACTGGTACTTCTAATAGACGAATGACAGCAGATGAAATCAATGCCACCACGAACCATCGAATAAATTACTGAAAGCTCGGTTGTTTTTCTGTCAGCATACCACAGAAAATAGAGAGTTGCCTGGTGAGGGGACAGTATTAGCTGGAACAATGAGTAGCATTCTGTGGTGTTCGGCGATGAGTCTCATGGCGACCGTGTTGTAAAAATAATTTATTGTGTACCGACACGGTTCAGTAAACTGGCCCATTTTAGACAGATTCTGGGTCGTCAAACTCCACTTCCAGTGGAATCTTGAGTACTCGAACCATAATGGCGCCCACCAGACGACAATGGGTCCTGCAACTGTCTACCTGACGACCAGTGTCTGGGTCACTGCCTCTGATCCCAGCGCCCTACATCTCAGAAGCTTCCTGTTCGCCCTAGGGAACTTCGGGGAGTGGCCGCCAGTGATTCCTTTCTTCCATTCCGTCAGGTCCCATCGAAGACTGCGTCAGTACAGGACGAACAATCGTTAAATCAGACATGTGTTAGCGTCTCGATCTTTGCAATCGTCATCACCCACACTATCCCTATCTGATACTCATACACCAGTAATGAATTGACATGGATTTCAATAAAACGAATCAGAAAAGCATTTATGTGGGAGACATATCAGTCCGCATCTTGACTCACGCTTTCCAAAGTGAAGTCACTAAAACTGAGGAAGTCTCAAGACGCCGATGAAATCCCTTTCCGGTCAAATACCAAATTTCCTGCTGAGATAATCAGTCTTTTAACTATAACCTACCATAGATCCCGCGAACATAAAACAGTATCTACAAGCTACCTACTAGCTGGAACAAAGCACAGCTCCTACTCATTTACAAGAATGGTAGCACAAATTCTCAACAGTACGATCGTCAAATATTCCTGGCAGCCATTTCTTGTAGACTATTAGAACATATTGTATGCTCAGACGTAATGTGGTATTTGAAATGACCTCCTCCTACCCAGCCAATACGGATTCCATGAACACCTGTCATATGTAAGCGAAGTAGAACTTTTCTCACATAACCTCCTGGAAGCGAAGTATAATGGTAGCGATGTGAACTAATGAAATCTGGGTTTCCTTAAAGCATCTGAATCACTTCCACATGTAAGCTTACCAAAAGAAGAATCGTGTATAGAATCACGTGAAATGTATTACTGTATTGAATATTCTGCGGTAGTGTGGACGCAGTATGTCATCTAGTGTGGTGAGGCATCGACAGACATAGATGTAACCAGCGAAGTGTATTGGGTCCCTTGCTGTTCATACCGTATATTAAAGACCTTGTGGACAATTTAACAGCAACCTCAGGCTTTTCCCAGATGATGCAGTCATCTGTAACGGAGTACAGTCTGGAGGAAGCTGCAAAAATACTGAGACAGATCTTGATAAGAATCGAAAGTGGTGCAAAGACTGACAACTTCCTTTAAATGTTAACAAATGTAGATTGTGCACAACATACAATCGAAAACCGTAGTATCCTACGACTACAACACCGCTGAGTCACAGATGAAACCGGTAAGCTCCCCAAAATACCTGTGTGTAACGTTAGGGATATGAGAAGGAACGATCCCAAAAGCTCAGTTGTGGCGGACTTCGGTTTATTTGTAGAATACTAGGGAAATGAAACCAGTCTACAAATTATGTCGCTTACAATATGTTAGTGTGAACCATCCTAGAATATTGCTCAAGAGTGTGGGATCCGAACGAAATGGGAGTAATGGGGACACTGAACGAATACGGAGAATGGCATCACGAAAGGTCACAGGTTTATTTGATCCGTGGGGAGCGTCACGGAGATGCTTTGGGAATTCTGTTTATCGCTCCGGTAGGGATCGTGATGACAAGACCAGATTAATTACAGCATGTTCAGACTCATTCAGACGTTGTTACCACCTTCTATGCGTGAAGAAAACGGGAAAAAGTATTTGCTAAGATGAGAGTCTCTACCACGTAGTTCACACTGATTTGTAGAGTATAGATATACAGGTAATTACACATCTTGTCCATGTTCTTGCTGTTGTGGTCTTCAGTCCAGAGACTGGTTTGATGCAGCTCTCCATGCTACTCTATCCTGTGCAAGCTTCTTCATCTCCTAGTACCTACTGCAACCTACATCCTTCTGAATCTGTTTAGTGTAGTCTTCTCTTGGTCTCCCTCTACGATTTTTACCCTCCGCGCTGCCCTCCAATACTAAATTGGTGATCCCTTGATGCCTCAAAATATGTCCTACCAACCGATCCCTTCTTCTAGTCAAGTTGTGCCACAAATTTATCTTCTCCCCAGTTCTATTCAATACCTCCTTATTAGTTATGTGATCTACCCATCTAATCTTCAGCATGCTTCTGTAGCACAACATTTCGAAAGGTTCTACATTCTTGTCCAAACTATTTATAGCCCATGTTTCACTTCCATACATGGCTGCACTTCATGCAAATACATTCATAAAAGACTTCCTGGCACCAAAATCCATACTCGATGTTAACAAATTTGTCTTCTTCAGAAACTCCTTCCTTGCCATTGCCAGTCTACATTTTATAACCCCTCTACTTCGACCATCATCAGTTATTTTGCTCCACAAATAGCAAAACCCCTTTACTACTTTAAGTGTGTCATTTCATAACCTAATTCCGTCAGCATCACCCGACTTAATTCGACTACATTCCATTATCCTCGTTTTGCTTTTGTTGATGTTCACCTTATATCCTTCTTTCAAGACACTGTCAATTCCGTTCAGCTGCTCTTCCAAGTCCTTTGCTGTCTCTAACAGAATTACAATGTCATCAGCGAACCTCAAAGTTTTAATTTTTTCTCCATGAGTTTTAATTCCTACTCTAAATTTTTCTTTTGTTTCCTTTACTGCTTGCTCAATATAAAGATTGAATAATATCGAGGATAGGCTACAACCCTGTCTCACTCCCTTCCCAACCACTGCTTCCCTCTCATGCCCCTCGACTCTTATAACTGCCATCTGGTTTCTGTACAAATTGTAAATAGCCTTTCGCTTCCTGTATTTGACCCCTGCCACCTTCAGATTTTGAAAGAGAGTATTTCAGTCAACATTGTCAAAAACTTTCTCTAAGTCTGCAAATGCTAGAAACGTGGGTTTGCCTTTCCTTAGTCTACTTCCTAAGATAAGTCGTAGCGTCAGTATTGCCTTACGTGTTCCAACATTTCTACGGAATCCAAACTGATCATTCCCGAGGTCGGCTTCTACCAGTTTTTCCATTCGTCTGTAAAGACTCCGTGTTTGTATTTTGCAGCTGTGGCTTACGAAACTGATAGTTCGGTAATTTTCACATCTGTCAACCCCTGCTTTCTTTGGGATTGGAATTATTATATTCTTTTTGTAGATGCATAATGTTCTTCTTGCCCATAAGTCAGTTAATTGCTCTGATGAAGGCAATGGATGTCATAATCGAAAACCTTGCTGTTTTACCCAGATTTGATGTGGGGAGATGCATTGGACATAAATAACTTTACGGTGAGCTTACATTGTTTTTCCCCGATTTATGGAAACCGTAGTCTTCAATTCTGGTGAGCGAATCTGAGAGGGGAGAGTGGTACCACCTTTGTGAGCGTCTACATCGTCGTGTCCCGGGCCGACGCCCGCGCCCGGGTTCCCGGTACCGGGGTCAGCGGGTCTGCGCCCCTGGCCAGCGGCCAACCCCTCCAGACCGCAGACGGCGGCGGCAGCGGCGGCGGCCATTGTGGGGCGCTCCATTCACGGCGTCCGCAAACATGTCAGCGACGCCCGGAGCGCGTGTCGTGGCTGTCCGGCGAGCCTCTGCGACACCTCCCCCGCCCCCGCGTTCCTCTCCCGACGCCCACGCAGGACACACCACGCCCCGCCAGACCGCGCGCCGCAGTGGTAACACCGCCCAGCCGGTGGGCTCACCTTGGTACCTCTCACTGCTTTCCTGCTGGGACGCTCTGTATCGGAAGGACCTCTTTGTTTACCGTGAGGAGCAGAAGCGTCATGTGTACAGTGTTGGGCATTACACTGAGCTTCCAAAGTCTCGGGATACCTCCTAAGATCGTGTCGGAACTTTTTTAGCTCGACGGAATGCAGCAACTCGACGTGGGATGAACAACTCTTTGTTAGACCCCCGCAGAAGTATTGAGCCATATTGCCTCTATGTTGTGTTATTGTGGTCTTCAGTCCAGAGACTGGTTTGGTGCAGCTCTCCATGCTACTCTATCCTGTGCCATCTTCTTCATCTCCCAGTACCTACTGGAACCTACATCCTTCTGAATCTGTTTAGTGTATTCATGTCTTCGTCTCCCTCTACGATTTTTACTCTCTGCGCTGCCTTCCAGTACTAAATTGATGCCTCAGAACATGCTCTACCAACCGATCCCTTCTTCTAGTCAAGTTGTGCCACACGTTTCTCTTCTTCCCAATTCTGTTCAATACCTCGTCGTTAGTTATGTGATCTAACAATCGAATCTTCAGCACCACATTTCGAAAACTTCTATTCTCTTTTTGTCCAATCTATTTATCGTCCATTTTTCACTTCCATACATGGCTACACTCCATATAAATACTTCGAGAAAAGACGTTCTGATACTTAAATCTATACTCGATGTTAACAAATTACTCTTCTTCAGAAACGCTTTCCTTGCCATTGCCAGTCTACATTTTATATCCTCTCTCCTCCCCAAATAGCAAAACTCCTTTACTACTTTAAGTGTCTCATTTCCTAATCTAATTTCCTCAGCATCACCCGACTTAATTCGATTACATTCCATTATCCTCGTTTTGCTTTTGTTGATGTTCATCTTATATCCTCCTTTCAAGACACTGTCCATTTCATTCAACTGCTCTTCCAAGTCCTTTGCTGTCTCTGACGGAATTACAATGTCATGGGCGAACCTCAAAGCTTTTATTTCTTCTCCAAGGATTTTAATACCTACTCCGAATTTTTCTTTTGTTTCCTTTACTGCGTGCCAAATATACAGGCTGAATAACATCGGGGATAGGCTACAACCCTGTCTCACTCCCCTCCCAATCACTGCTTCCCTTTCATGCCACTCGACTCTTATAACTACCATCTGGTTTCTGTACGAATTGTAAATAGCCTTTCGCTTCCTGTATTTTACCCCTTCCACCTTCAGAATTTGAAAGAGTATTCCAGTCAGCATTGTCAAAAGCTTTCTCTATGTCTACAAATGCTAGAAACGTAGGTTTGCCTTTCATTAATCTATTTTCTAAGATAAGTCGTAAGGTCAGTATTGCCTCACGTGTTCCAACATTTCTAGGGAATCCAAACTGATATTCCCCGAGGTCGGTCTCTACCAGTTTTCCCATTCGTCTGTAAAGAATTCGTAGTATTTTGCAGCCGTTGCCTATACAGCCTCTATAGCCGTGCTGAATTGCGAAAGTGTGAACGATACAGATGTCGTGCACAAACTGACCTCTCTATTATGTCCCATAAATGGTCTATGGGCCTCATGTCGCGCGATTTGTGTGGCTAAATCATTCGCTCGAAGTGTCCAGAATATTCTTCAAACCAACGACGAACAGCTGTGGCCCAGTGACATGACATCGTTGACTGAGAAAATCAGTGAATTGCTACAAAAGATCTCCAAATAGCTGAACACAACCATTTTCAATCAACGATGGGTTCAGCTGGACCAGAGAGCCCAATCCATTTCATCTAAACACAGCCCTCACCATTATCGAGCCCTCACCAAATTGCGTACTGTCTTTTTGATAATTTGCGTCCATGGCTTCGTGGGGTCTGCACTACACTGGAATCCTACCACAGCTCCTATAAACAGCAATCGGGAGTCATCTGATCACGCCACGGTTTTCCAGACGTCTATGGTCCTACCAACAGGTTCACGAGCCCAGAAGAGGCGCTGCAGGTCATGCGGTACTCTTAGCAAAGGCACTCGCGTCAATCGTCGGCTGCCACAGCAAGCCAAATATCGCCACATTGCCCTAAAGGATACGCGTTCGTCGTGCGTCCCATATTCATTTTTGCTGTTACTTCTTGTTGCTTGTCTGTTAGCACTAAGAACTATTCAACGCAAAATCCGTTGCTCTCGGTCGTTAAGCGAAGGCTGTCGGCCACTGCGTTGTTCATGGTGAAAGGTTATGCCTGAAATGTGGTACTCTCGGCACACTCTTGACGCCGTGGGCTTTAGAATACTGAATTCCCTAACGGTATCAAAATTGGAATGTCCTATGCGTCGTCCAGCTAACATTCCGCTTTCAAAGGCTGTTAATTCCAGTAGTGCGACCAGAATCACTGTGGAAATCTTTTCACATGACAGTCCTCCTATGCATTGTCCCTTTATACCTAGTGTAATCAATACTTCAGTCATTGATATACGTGCAAGTCGCTATACCAGGACTTTTGTTACGTTAGTGCAAAATTTCGGAGCATCATAAGTCTGATTAGCATCAAGTGTAACACATAATAAGACTATCAGACGATTAACATTTCAGCACAATTAAATTATCAAGTACATAAGGAACATTGATGTAACTACTTTCTCATTCAGAGATCACATTATGCCTCGAGTCCACCAACATACACTCCTGGAAATGGAAAAAAGAACACATTGACACCGGTGTGTCAGATCCACCATACTTGCTCCGGACACTGCGAGAGGGCTGTACAAGCAATGATCACACGCACGGCACAGCGGACACACCAGGAACCGCGGTGTTGGCCGTCGAATGGCGCTATCATGCCGCGACAGCGTGGACGTGAACCGTATGTGCAGTTGACGGACTTTGAGCGAGGGCGTATAGTGGGCATGCGGGAGGCCGGGTGGACGTACCGCCGAATTGCTCAACACGTGGGGCGTGAGGTCTCCACAGTACATCGATGTTGTCGCCAGTGGTCGGCGGAAGGTGCACGTGCCCGTCGACCTGGGACTGGACCGCAGCAACGCACGGATGCACGCCAAGACCGTAGGATCCTACGCAGTGCCGTAGGGGACCGCACCGCCACTTCCCAGCAAATTAGGGACACTGTTGCTCCTGGGGTATCGGCGAGGACCATTCGCAACCGTCTCCATGAAGCTGGGCTACGGTCCCGCACACCGTTAGGCCGTCTTCCGCTCACGCCCAAACATCGTGCAGCCCGCCTCCAGTGGTGTCGCGACAGGCGTGAATGGAGGGACGAATGGAGACGTGTCGTCTTCAGCGATGAGAGTCGCTTCTGCCTTGGTGCCAATGATGGTCGTATGCGTGTTTGGCGCCGTGCAGGTGAGCGCCACAATCAGGACTGCATACGACCGAGGCACTCAGGGCCAACACCCGGCATCATGGTGTGGGGAGCGATCTCCTACACTGGCCGTACACTACTGGTGATCGTCGAGGGGACACTGAATAGTGCACGGTACATCCAAACCGTCATCGAACCCATCGTTCTACCATTCCTAGACCGGCAAGGGAACTTGCTGTTCCAACAGGACAATGCACGTCCGCATGTATCCCGTGCCACCCAACGTGCTCTAGAAGGTGTAAGTCAACTACCCCGGCCAGCAAGATCTCCGGATATGTCCCCCTTTGAGCATGTTTGGGACTGGATGAAGCGTCGTCTCACGCGGTCTGCACGTCCAGCACGAACGCTGGTCCAACTGAGGCGCCAGGTGGAAATGGCATGGCAAGCCGTTCCACAGGACTACATCCAGCATCTCTACGATCGTCTCCATGGGAGAATAGCAGGCTGCATTGCTACGAAAGGTGGATATACACTGTACTAGTGCCGACATTGTGCATGTTCTGTTGCCTGTGTCTATGTGCCTGTGGTTCTGTCAGTGTGATCATGTGATGTATCTGACCCCAGGAATGTGTCAATAAAGTTTCCCCTTCCTGGGACAATGAATTCATGGTGTTCTTATTTCAATTTCCAGGAGTGTATATCGGTTATCGACAGTGGCAGGATGGTGGCGTGTTGAGACCTCGTCTCATCATTCCTCAGGTTTTCTGTGGCGTTGGTCGGGATCCCACAACTGTCGTGCTAATGCACGAGGGGCGTTCAATTAAGAACTGTTGTAAGGAGTCCTGCTGTCTTTCACGTCACGACGAAGCGATATTCTACTTACAGCTGGCTTCCGGAATTATCGAAGCGGAGTGCGCCTCTTCCTGGAAGGATCAGTGATTTCCTGCATGTCATCAACAATGCCCCAACGCTAGATGCCACGAGTCGAGTTACTGGATGCGGGAGTCGTTTTTCGGTTTCGGTCCGAAGCGATCGCACGCAGCCGCGTCGCGGCTGTATATCAGTATGAATAATTAAGAGTTGAAAGTTTTACGTTGCTTCTGAAGAGAAAAGTGTTTGTGTAATTCAGTTCAGGCACTCTGGAGTACTTGTGAGATACATAGTTGAAGCAGTATTGTCTTTGGTAAACAGTAACTTTCGTAGAGAAACATATTTATGGTAGAAGACAAGTGAAAAGGCACCGGTGATTAGCCATTAGCTCTTAAATTAATATGCAAACACAGTCTAGCAATAATTACTTCAGTAAGAACGTGAAACGAGCTAGAGTGATTGAGTATAGGCATTGCAAAGAACGTATTTTACGGGCAGAAAGGACAATAACGTAATTTCACTTGAGCTAATGTTATTTCGAAGTGGCATTATCCTCTTTTCAACTGAATAACTTTGATGTTTGAAAAGTGCAAGAGACGTGTTAGTATGAGGCATATGGTCAAGTTTATTTTGTAACGGACCAACCAAACTCTAGACCAATAGCCCTAAAAATACGTTAACAAAAAGCAGAGTTAGGGAGAAAGACAAATCACACTTTTCTCCGCATCAGGACGCATTAGGTATTTCATCATAGTGAAAATACAGCCATATTACACGATCATAGTATATCTGACAAGTCCCATAGTGCTTAGAGCCATTTGAACCATTTCAATACTTTCAAAAACATTGTCTACGGTTTCTTCTGTTTCTGTATGTTTGCTTGGATTGATTACAATACCAGTGTCATTTGTAAAATGAACTAATTCTGCTTACTGTATCGTGGATAGAAACTTTTTACAGCAGTGGGCCTACGCTTGAGCCTTGGGAAAATACATCTTTCTTCGATACTTTGTTTAGACATGGCATTATCCATTGGTTGGCTACACCATGAATCCTATAAGACTTCAATTTATCTAGGAAGATACTTTGATTCATACTATCCAGTGCCGCAGATAGACAACAGAAAATATCAATTCTACGTCTGCAGTCACTGTTCACTGACAAGTACGTATTTTTTTTTCTTTTCTTTTTCTTTTAGCCTCAGTAGGTCAGGCTTTAAAATGAACCAGTTGGCTCGAAACTAACGCCAAACATTTGTATTGCAACTGTGACAGATTTGTTAGTAGCGTTCCATGAAATAATTATTTTTCATTGGTTGAGCGGCCTGGATGACGTGCTGTGCAGGCTACCTGGCCTCAGAGCAGCAGTATTAAGATAGGCAGGACAACATAAGAAAGATGCGGTATTGCATTATATTGCTGAACGATAATGTGGTGTGGACCTCGAATGCAGGGCACAGCCACCGGCTTAAACACGTCAGAAATTTAACGGCTACTTTCCAAATTTCGGAATATGCGAACCAGGGGCCACTGTGGCGTGCACACAGTGGTACCCAGTCTCATCGTGCCATTTACTGAAATCGTAAGACGATGCGTTCTCGTCAGACCTCGGACGACTTGCCGCCACTCCCGCGACCGATGTTACTGTTGGGTGCTCCACAGTCGGCACATCTCTGTTTCTCCTGTCACGTTAAATGAAATCGCAACTGAATTCGAATCTCAGCAACGACTATGCTCTTTGATGCTCCTTCATTTTCCAAGGCCCGGGCTGACATTTCAGAAAATGCATATTTTTCTAGCTTTCCTAGCTCTCGTTTCCTAGATCTGGTGAGCGTGATGCCCGAGGATGTCTTAATAGCTAGAGAGCCGGACCCCAATACTTGTTTAAATTGGAACCTTCGTCACAGTTTATTACCTTTTATGATATCTATGTTTCGATAAATTCCTTAATTTATTAATATGCTTATGCTGAGTAGTGTAAACATTCACTTTCAAGAAAGACGACTTCCCAGCCAATATCGCTGTTGTAAAATTTTTTTTCTAATGACCGGTTGCATTAAACAAGTTACCATCATCCCATATGTGAATAGTAGGGTACATAAAGCGAGCGCAACAACACCTGCTACATATACCACATGATACATATCCCGAGGTCTAAGTGCGAATTTGGGCTCCTAACAATAGCTAAAATGGCAAAACATTAAAATCTCTGAGTCAGACTAATACTATGAAACTAGTGACAAAGAAAATCATTAATAAATTTGGATAAACTATGGATATAATCATATGTATCACGTGCAATTACGTGGTATATTGCCTATGGCTATAAGTAAGAAAAAATCTTCGACGTAAGTAAATGAAGGTCACGGCAAAAGTAGACCATTCAGCTTAAGACATGATTCAGCTTAAGACAGGTGATAAAAGATGCTGTTCAGCTCTGAGGTAACGTGAAACCTCACGAATACAGCCGACATAATTCGGCCACATTTGCACGTAGAATCGTAGCAAATATTTGGAAGAGCCAAATCAAAAAGTTGACATATTTTCCGTATTATCAATGAATGTCATATGGAACAATGTTCTTGGCTGACTCATGTTTAACAAAGATTGTCTTAGTTCTCAGAAACATGCTGAAAGAATAATATGTGGTGCTCATCCACGATAATCTTTTAGACATCTGTTTAAGGAGTTGAGCGTTGTAGCCACTGGTTCACAGCAAACCTGTTCGCTCACGATGTTTATTGTAAATAATCCACAATAGTTCAAAAGGGACAATGATGTAAATAATTTCAATACATCAGCATGACACACAGCGCCTTTGGAGAATGTTAATCACACAAGGTCTCTTAGCGCTCTACACACGCTGAAACCAGAAACACAATGCTAGGGAGGCGATTTCGACGCCTGGCCACACCGCAGAACATGGACGCCGGAGAATAACGCCAGAACCTGTAGGTGTCAGAGCTTCTTCAACCAATAAAGAGACTTCAACCAAGATGTCTATCTGGCTTCAATCACATTTCTGCTGCCAAGGGCTCCTGTATCCATCCTTGTTGAACGAATAAAGAGATTTCAACCACGCTGCTATCTGGCTGCAGCCACGTTTCTCCTGCGAAGGACTCATGTAGCCTTGTTGAACCCATAAAGAGATTTACACCACGCTGTCTATCTGGCTACAGTTCCATTTCTCCTGCGAAATGCCTCATGTTGTCGTTCTTGTTGAACTGAGAAGAGATTTCAACCAAGCTGATTACCTGGTTGCAGTCAGATTTCTCCTGCGAAGGACACATGTAGCCATCCTTGTTGAACCGACAAGAGATTTCTACCACTCCGTCTATCTGGCTACAGTCACATTTTACCTGCGATGGGCTCGTGTACCCGTCTTTTTTGAACTGATAGAGAGATTTCAACCACGCCGCCTGTCTGGTTGCAGTAACATATCTCCTGCCAAGTACTCCTGTAGTCATCGTTGTTGAAGGAATAAAGAGATTTCAACCACTCTATATGGCTGCACTCATATTTCTCCTGTGAAGTACTCCTGAAGTCATCCTTGTTGAAGGAATAAAGAGATTTCAACCACTCTATCTGGCTGTAGTCACATTTCTCCTGCGACGACTCATGTAGCCATCCGTGTTGAACTGATAAGAGATTCAACCACGCTATCTTTCAGCAATCACATTTCACCTGCAATGGACTCCTGTACCCGTCTTTTTTGAACTGAGAAAAAGATTTCAACCACGTCGCCTATCTGACTGTAGTCACATATCACCTGTGAAGGACTCCTGTAGCTGTCCTTGTTGAACCAATAAAGTCATTTCTGTCTTTCGGCAGTCACCTTTCTCCTGAAAGGAATCCTGAAGCTGTCCTTGTTGAACAGATAAAGAGATTTCAACCACGCCGTCCATCTGGCTGCAGTCACACATCACCTGCAATAGACTCCCGTACCCATCTTTTTCCAACTGATAAAAAGATTTCAACCACACCACCTATCTGGTTGCAGTAACATTTCTCCTACGAAGGACTCCTGTAGCCATCCTTGATGAAGTGACAAATAGATTTCAACCACGCTGCCCATCTGGTTGAAGTCACATTTCACCTGTGAAGGTCTCCTGTAGCCATCTTTATTGAACAAATATAGAGATTTCAACCACGCCATTTATGTGGCTGCTGTCACATTTCACCTGCAATAGACTCCTGTACCCGTCTTTTTTGAACTGATAAAGAGGTTTCAACGCCGCCTATCTGGTTGCAGTCACATTTTTCCTGCGAAGGGCTCCAGTAGATATCCTCGTTTAAGTGATAAACAGATTTCTACCACGCTGTCTATCTGACTGCAGTCACATATCTCCTGCCAAGTACACGTGTAGTCATCCTTGTTGAAGGGATAAAGAGATTTCAGCTACACTGTATCTGGCTGCCGTCACATTTCTCCTGCAAAGGACTCATGTTGTTATCCTTGTTGAAGGAATAAATAGATTTCAACCACGCTGTATATCTTGCTTCAGTCACATTTCTCCTCTGAAGGACTCATGTAGCCATCCCTGTTGAACGAATAAAGAGTTTTCAACCCTGGTGTCTATCTGGCCTCAGTCCCTTTCTCCTGCAAGGGACTCCTGTAGCCGTAGTTTTTGAACCTATAAAGAGATTTCAACCACGCCGTCTATCTGGCTACAGTCACACTTCTCCCGCAAAGTACTCCTGTAGCCATCCTTGTTGGACTGATTAACAGATTTCAGACACGCTCTATATGTGGCTGCAGTCATATTTCTCCAGCGAAAGTCTCTTGCAGCCGCCTATTTTTTGAACGAATATAGAGATTTCCACCACGTTGTCTATCTGGCTGCAATCACATTTCTCCTGTGAAGAACTCCTGTAGCCGTCGCCAGTCTACCGTACCCACAGTGAACGTCATCCTTGCAACTAGAATACCAACTCTTCCACCCCTTCATAGAGAGCTGTGCAAGCTAGGCGCTACACATGGTTTGTCACACTTTCAGTTAATAGTAACAAGAGAGTAAACAGTTCCCTTCTTGTCTACACTGGTGTGACAATATTCGTGGATTACCTCTTAGTAACGATTGGGATCTACGTTTGCCAGCTTAATGCAGCAACTCGACATGGCAAGTACTCAAATATTCGTTGGAAGTCTCGTGCAGAAATACTAGACCATACTGCCCCTGTAGCCATCCAAAACTGTGAAAGCTTTGCCGTGTTGGAAGTGGTGCACAAACTTATCAGATACGTTCAGACGACACAGTATATTCCACATAAACACAGACCTACCACCAGCTTGTGCAGTGCCTTGTTACGAACTTAGGTCGACTGATTCGTGGAATCTGTACCACAATCGACGCCTACTATCAGCTCTTACCGACTGAAATCGGGACTCGTCTGACGAAGCCGCAGTTTCCAGTCGAATAGGGTCCAACCGATATGGTCACGAGCCCAAGAGAGGCGCTCCAGGGGTGTAGTGCGTCGGCCGTCTGTTGCCGTAGCCCATTAATACCAAATTTCGCCACACTGTCCTAACGGCTGCGTTCGCCGTCGTTCCACATTGATTTCTGATGGTTAAAGTAATGTTGCTTGTCTATTAGCGTTGACATCTCTACAGAAATGCCGCTCCTCTCGGTCGTTGAGTGAAGGCAGTCGACCATTGCACTGACCGTTGTGAGTGTGTATGCCAGAAAATTTGTAATCTAGGCATACTCTTGACACAGTGCAGCTCGGAATAAAGAAATTCCCTAACGATTTCTGAAATGGAATGTCCCATGCATCTAACTCCAAAAAACTTTTCACACGAATCACCTGAGTACAAATGACAGCTCCGACAGTGGACTGCCCTCCTATACCTTGTGTACGAGATACTACTGTCATCTGCTTATGTGCTTGTCGATGTCCCATGTCTTTATTCACCTCAGTAAAATGTTCCCAACGCATAACTGACAGTTTTCGCCTTGAGAGACTGTTAAAATCGCTTAGAGGTGATGTAGCGAAACTTTATGTAATCAAATCACTTGAAGAACGAACTAAATCTGTTACTTCTATCACATTCAGCACTGGCGTTGGTGCTTCCCATGAGATGGGGCTAATAATTTTTCCTAATGAGGCAGGCACCATTCAGGTGTTACACATATTATTTGGATCCTCTCTATGGATCTTGTAATTCCTCTTCTCACTGCTGAATACACTCGCTTGAGACACAATCTCTCGTAAAAGTCATGTTTGACTTCATAACGGTAGTGACGTTTGATTCGGCAGAAACGCTACGAGCTGCAGGTTGCATTGGATTGGTAGTACGTGAAATGTGTTGGGGGGGGGGGGGGGCGAGAGAGAGTTGGTCGGCCGATTCACGACCGTCTCATGGACCCTGCAAACTACACTACTGGCCACTAAAATTGCTACACCAAGAAGAAATGCAGATGATAAACGGGTATTCATTGGACAAATATATTGTACTAGAACTGACATGTGATTACATTTTCAAGCAGGTTGGTTGCATAGATCCTGAGAAATCAGTACCCAGAACAAGCACCTCTGGCCGTAATAACGGACTTGATACGCCTGGGCATTGAGTCAAACAGAGCTTGCATGGCGTGTAGAGGCACAGATGCCCATGCAGCTTCAACACGATACCACAGTTCATCAAGAGTAGTGACTGGCGTATTGTGACGAGCCAGTTGCTCGGCCACCATTGACCAGACGTTTCCAATTGGTGAGAGATCTGGAGAATGTGCTGGCCAGGGCAGCAGTCGAACTTCTTCTGTATCCAGAAAGGCCCGTACAGGACCTGCAACATGCGGTCGTGCATTAACCTGCTGAAATGCGGTGTTTCGCAGGGATCGAATGAAGGGTAGAGCCACGGGTCGTGAAACGTAACGTCCACTGTCAAAAGTGCGGTCAATGCGAACAAGAGGCGACCGAGGCGTGTAACCAATGGCACCCCATATCGTCACGCCGAGTGATACGCCAGTATGGCGATGACGAATACACCCTTCCAATGTGCGTTCACCGCGATGTCGCCAAACACGGACGCGATCACTATGATGCTGCAAAAACAAGCTGGATTCATCTCAAAAAATGACGTTTTGCCATTCGTGCACCCAGGTTCATCGTTGAGTACACCTTCGCAGGCGCTCCTGTCAGTGACGCAGCGTCAAGGGTAACCGCAGCCATGGTCTCCGAGTTGATAGTCAAATGGTGCAAATGGCTCTGAGCACTATGGGTCTTAACTTCTGAGGTCATCACTCCCCTAAAACTTAGAACTACTTAAACCTAACTAACCTAAGGACATCACGCACACCCATGCCCGAGGCAGGTTTCGAACATGCGACCGTAGCAGTCGCGCGGTTCCAGACTGTAGCGCCTAGAACCGCTCTGCCACTCCGGCCGGCAATTGATAGTCCATGCTGCTGCAAACGTCGTCGAACTGTTCGTGCAGATGGTTCTTGTCTTGCAAACATCCCCATCTGTTGACTCAGGGATCGAGACGTGACTGCATCGGTCCGTTACAGCCATGCGGATAAGATGCCTGTCATGTCGACTGCTAGTGATACGAGGCCGTTGGGATCCAGCACGGCGTTCCGTATTACCCTCCTGAACCCACCGATTCCATATTTTGATAACAGTCATTTGATCTCCACAACGCGAGCAGCAATGTTGCGTTACGATAAACCGCAATCGCGATTACAATCCGACCTTTATCAAAGTCGGAAACGTGATGGTACGCATTTCTCCTCCTTACACGAGGCATCACAATAACGTTTCATCAGGAAACGCCGGTCAACTGCAGTTTGTGTAGGAGAAATCGGTTGGAAACTTTCCTCATGTCAGCACGTTGTGGGTGTCGCCACCGGTGCCAACCTTGTGTGAATGCTCTGAGAAGCTAATCATTTGCATATCACAGCATCTTGTTCCTGTCGGTTAAATTTCGCGTCTGTAGCACGTGATCTTCGTGGTGTATCGATTTTAATGGCCAGTAGTGTATTTGAAACTAGGTTCATGTGCCGCTTGTTGTTGAGAGACGATGTCATATGAGCCATTGATACCATTATATCTGTTGAAAACATCTTCCATAAGAGAATACTTCCCATACCTCCTTGAAAGCTGCCCAATTGATGTTATAATGCAGCATATAACGTGATTTTAGAAGTATTCCTAATGTCTCACGTCCCAATGGTGTGGGTTAACGTGTGCTTCGTGATATTTCAGTTACGAAAGTGTCGATTTAGAAAACAGCGTCCCACTATGAAAAATGGTGCAAGATGTTAGAAATTCTCCGGGAAATCAGTGTCAGCTGTAGGGAAAGACCAATTAAATAAACAATCCAGAAGAACCGAGAGGTGCTCTGGAGGAACTTATGGGAGATCGCCGAGACATGGTTTGGATTGAAAAGGCTGTAAGACAGGGATGCAGTCTTTCGCCCCTACTAATCTTTCTATACATTTAAGAAGGAATGACGGGAAAACAGATGCGTTCGCGAGTGGGACTGAAATTCAGGGTGACAGGATAAAAATGGTATCATTCGCTGGTGACTTTGTTATACTCAGGAAGAACTGCACGACAGCGAAATGGAACTAACATTCTGGAGTGCATTCACTATGCACAGAGTTTAAACCGAAGAAAGACGAGAGTAATGGAGAGTTGCAGAAACGAGATTAAAGGTAAATGTAATATCAGAATTGTCGACCATAAAGTAGATAAAAGGAGGGAATTTTCCGAGTTCATTCCTTTTCTCCTTCCTCAATAATCGCTTCAAGTTTGATTCTTTCATACAGTTCTCGTACGGATTCATTCCAGTTGTCAGTCTTACTTCCTTTGCATATTATAGGCCTTCAGTCCGACTTCTCCCTTTCACATACATACATTTCTTTAATATTTGCTGCATGCAATCACTTTATTTTCCAGAGACACGGATGCTTATATAGCTTCACATATCTCCACTAGCCGTTCCTTCTTTGTCATTTTGTACTTCCGTTAGCTTAAATTATAGACGTCTGTACTTTTGCCAGATTTATTTCCTGTTTCTTTATTTTCTTCTTTCATTAGTTAAATCATATAATTTGTGTTCTTTTCCGTTTGATCCTTTGCTGTCCTCACTGTTTGATTTATTGTATTCCCTTACAGCCATAAAGCCGTTCGGTTCGTCTCTTTTCAATCATATTTGATAAATAATTTGATAGTATGTGAGCTGAGTTAGGCAGTATCTGATAATATAAATTCTGATAAGGATTGATTCAACTACACACGTTGTAGATGCTGATTTAATTTCCTCTCTGTAACATTCCTTAATTTAAACTTGTGCGGGCTATTTCAATTGGTTTCCTGCATGACCTTTAGCACTGACATGCAGTGAAGACGTGGAACATGAGAATTCCAAGAGTGGAATGATGAAACAGGCCACCTCAGGACCAAGGGATCATATCCTTCGCAGAACTGCAAGTGATGGAAAGGGGAGGGGGCACGGGAATCAATAGGTAGGAGCTACACTCGTTTTGTCTTGCGGAAAGTCGGGCATGCTAAATCATACGGGCACCCAGCCCATTGTGCAATTCACTGCACGTATCAATTTTAGACTGCCGAGCTGAAAGAACCTTGCCTGTCTGGAGATGGGAATCTGGGCTATACAAAGAAATGTACACTACTGGCCATTAAAATTGCTACACCACGAAGATGACGAGCTACAGACGAGAAATTTATCCGACAGGAAGAAGATGCTGTAATATGCAAATGATTAGTTTTTCAGAGCATTCACTCACGGTTGGCGCCGGTGGCAACACCTACAACGTGCTGACATGAGGGAAATTTACAACCGATTTCTCATACACAAATACCAGTTGACCGGCGTTGCATGGTGAAGCGTTGTTGTGATGCCGCGTGTAAGGAGGAGAAATGCGTACCATCACGTTTCCGACTTCGATAAAGATCGGATTGTAGCCTATTGCGATTGCGGTTTATTGTATCGCGACATTGCTGCCCGCGTTGGTCGAGATCCAATGACTATTAGCAGAATATGGAATCGATGGGTTCAGGAGGGTAATACGGAACGCCGTGCTGGATCCCAACGGCCTCGTATCACTAGCAGACGAGATGACAGGCATCCTAAGTGCATGGCTGTAACGGATCGTGCAGCCACGTCTCGATCCCTGAGCCAACAGATGGCGATGTTTGCAAGACAAAAACCATCTGCACGAACAGTTCGACGACGTTTTCAGCAGCATGGGCTATCAACTCGGAGACCATGGCTGTGGTTACCCTTGACGCTGCAACACAGACAGGCGCGCCAGCGATGGTGAACTCAACGACGAACCTTGGTGCACGAATGGCAAAACCTCATTTTTTCGAATGAATCCAGGTTCTGTTTACACTAACATGACGGTCGCATCCGTGTTTGGCGACATCGCGGTGAACGCACATTGGAAGCGTTTATTTGTCATCGCCATACTGGCGTATCCGTCGTGATGGTATGGGGTGCCATTAGTTACACGTCTAGGTCACCTCTTGTTCGCACTGACAACATTTTGAACAGTGAACGTTACATTTCAGATGTGTTACTCTTCATTCGATCCCTGCGAAACACTACATTTCAACAGGATAATGCACGTCCGCATGTTCCACGTTGTAACATCCACGTGATAAATTTTTAGCTACAGTGCGACGAGAGGAAATTATGCCTGTAACAGTTATAAACATTATCTATGCGGCATAAGAAAAAATAGTGAATTAATTATTTATATAATATTCCATGATGTAATTAGACATATCGATGTGTATCATACAAAGACAATGATAATTGTAAATTCCTTTTATGATCTGCCTTTGTCGTCTTTTTTTTTTACCTTTTGTTGAATGTCTTTTGTAGGTTCAGCACGCAAGACGCATATCAAACTGAGGTCTGTTAAGAAATTGTAATTATTTGTTAATTATTACTTGAAAATAGTGTTCATATTATTATAAACATGAGTAAAGAATTATTTGTAACTGTAGTTCCTCTCTCAGTAAGCATTATCCGTGTTAATTTTTTCTTTCCGCTGCAAGGAGCGCAGCCATTGATGATAGCGATTTGTATCGCGTTTTGTCTGTGTTTTCCTTAGAAACAAATCAAATGTTTGCTTGATGAAGTCTAAATAGTGCACAATACGAAAGTAGACATTCTGTAAAGTTCAATAAGCATATAAATTACTTATTTGCTCTAACAATAGAAAGTCTCTATCAATTGTCTGCCGCCATCTTAACAATTGTCTCAGCGGCTAATTCAAATTACGCAACTCTGAAGACATAAATGCTGAACGTAATACAAATGTGTAAAAATAAATGTGCACCGGTGGTTCCGAACTCATTTCAATGAAAATAATTCGAATCAGATTGGTTCTTTAAAAACAGTGCTCATAGCACGATCGTTATAACAAACTTTTCTAGCTGATGTATGGAGCCGAAACTAATTACGCACGAGTTGCGAAGAATATTGTTTCAGGTAACATATGTCAGTGTTGTGCGCGTCTGATATTCAGTGGTCTTAATGATCATTTTGCTGAAGATAACTGTTTCCATCGTAATCCATAGTTGTATAGAATCTGTTGTATGAACTGTGATTTAGTGACACTTACACAACTTACAGACAACACTTTAACACGACATTAACTTGGAGTTCTTTAGCAAATTGATCAAATGTTTAGCCGGGAGAAAAATTATTTAGTAATTACTCAATGTAATAAAATAAGATTATCATTTTCATTTACAAGATAGTTAAATACCAAACCACTGATTAACACAGCGAACGCCACACTGACGCCAATCGTGGGGCCACCAATGCACATTTATTCATTTTAACAATTGAAATTTTGATCTATTACAGGTAGGTAGTACCAAAACAAACTATTAATCATTTTGTGCAGTCATAAGTAGTAATAATTGAGTATTCTGGCTGCGAGAATAATATTTTTGAGTGTTATTTGTGTATATGTGTTAGTTATCATTTTGTGTCAACTGGTGCTTGTCAGTGATTTATATATTTGTTGTGCTATATTGGTGATAGAATGGTTAAACAAAAGAAAAATAAACCGAATGAGCAGACTGATGCAGAGATGACATCAGAGTCTCAGGCAGAACAATCTACCCATATTTATGTCGAATTATTAGAACATTTAATTATAAATGATAATTTAGATACTGATGTCCCGAGCGATAGTAAAACCGAGGAGTTTCCAAAACAAACTGACACTCATGGATTCAACCAGTTAGGAACTAATGACAATATTTCTTCTGGGCAAGGGGCAGAAGTAAGCAATGCTCAAGCTATGTCCATACAGGATATGCTAACAGCATTATTTGAAAAGTTTACTATTAAAGAGCAGGAGCGTGAAAAACAAATGATCATTTTGCTGAAGATAACTGTTTCCATCATAATCCATAGTTGTATAGAATCTGTTGTATGAACTGTGATTTAGTGACACTTACACAACTTACAGACAACACTTTAACACGACATTAACTTGGAGTACTTTAGCAACCTGACCAAATCTTTAGCCGGGAGAAAACTTATTTAGTAATTACTCAATGTAATAAAATAAGTTTATCAGTTTCTTTTAGAAGTTAGTTAAATACGAAACCACTGAATAACACAGTGAACGCCACAAGGTCCTGTACGGGCGCATTTGGTTACACGCCTCGGTCGCCTCTTGTTCGCATTGACCGCACTTTTAACAGTGGACGTTACATTTCACGACCCGTGGCTCTACCCTTCATTCGATCCCTGCGAAACACCGCATTTCAGCAGGTTAATGCACGACCGCATGTTGCAGGTCCTGTACGGGCCTTTCTGGATACAGAAGAAGTTCGACTGCTGCCCTGGCCAGCACATTCTCCAGATCTCTCACCAATTGGAAACGTCTGGTCAATGGTGGCCGAGCAACTGGCTCGCCACAATACGCCAGTCACTACTCTTGATGAACTGTGCTATCGTGTTGAAGCTGCATGAGCAGATGTACCTGTACACGCCATCCAAGCTCTGTTTGACTCAATGGCCAGGCGTATCAAGGCCGTTATTACGGCCAGAGGTGGTTCTTTTGGGTACTTATAATCTGCATTTCTTCTTGGTGTAGCAATTTTAATGGCCAGTAGTGTACACTCAGTTGATAAACTTCTACGATGTGATAAAAAAAACAGAGGCAAAATAGTTCTCACATATTACAGGTTCAGAAGATACTGCAGAGCTGACGGAAAGCCTCGAGCATAGGTTTGTAACTTTTCCCAAGTCCTGTGATGGGAATCTGCGTGCTGCTTGAGGGACACTGATTACCGAAATTCATGTCATGTCAGGAGGACGCAACATCTTGTTTGAAGTTCTTAGCAAAAGTGGGGAGGATACTGACTTTTCGCCCCTTCTGACAGGAGATCTTGTAACAAGGGAACAATAACACTGTTAGTGTACCGGTATAACTTTAGGATTGTTTGTCGAGACTCTGGGTGGTAATAAATGAGCTGCCAGTTCATTAATGACTATTAATTAGTGACTTCATCTCTGGACGTGGCGCTAAACGCATTGGTATTCCGGAGGCTTTGCTCATAACTGGAAGAGCAGACTCCTTGAACAGAGAGGGGTGAAGAGCGCAGTCCTCGCAGAGAGGTTCTACCAATGTACTTGAAGGGAGCCAATCTGCTCATATCATGGTATCGGCGAGTATAACTTGCAGCTTCAGCATGTTAGGACCGTCGCAAACCAGAAATTCAGAATAGTGTTGTGATTCACTTCCGCATGTTCGTCAGTGCCTTCTCAGTTGTTCATTGGTTACTTCAATCAGAGAAACGGTCATTGTAATTGATGTGTAGACTTGCCGATCTGAAGTTCCCAATCTCGGGTATATGTTCATGAGATATACTGAATCCAAACCCTCACAAAGTAACTGTGCCAAACGACAGTTAACTTATCTACTTCCTATAGTTAATATTCTATGCTTGGTTTTTTCGTGATTTCCTAACTGATTTAGATGTTTCTTCATTCCCTTACCTTTTTTAAATAAAATAACGAGTCCACTTAAATCGTGCTTTTAACTGAAGTAGATAGTCTTTCCCTTGTCATGTTTTATATTTTGCAATGGTCAAATACGTTACCCATCTTAACGTCCACTACTAGATCCGCAATCTTAGATAGTGATAAACAAAACCTTTGTGTACATTTTTTTCAGCATTGGCTGTTAAACGTTTCTTGATGCAGTTAACTTCACTCACTTTCTCTCTCTCTCTCTCTCTCTCTCTCTCTCTCTCTCTCTCTCTCACACACACACACACACACACACACACACACACACACACACATGGAATTTCACACCTTATTCCATTGAGTCGTTGCTCAACACCCTGTTCGAAACGCTCAAGAACTGCTTTCTTCCATTTTGTCCGGTTCTCGTTTCCTACTTTCTGCAATTTCTTCAGCTTGCATCTGCAGATAATAGGTAATGAATTCTGGTCAGAATTCACTTCAGCCGCTGGAAATATTTTACAGTTTAAAAATCTGGATCGTGCTCACAAGTTGCCAATGTCTGTTGACTACCGTATAGTGGTTTCCCTGGGAAGCCATCACACATTCTCCATACACTTCCGCTCTCTCCCCGTTGCGACTTCCATATTTTTCTAGCCCTGAAAGAAGACATTCGTGCCGTCGATTTGCTTTAGATGAGGAGGCACACGCCTGAATCAAATCATGGCTCCGTATGTTACAGCAATCAATTTTTCTAGAAGGAATTCAAAAGGGTTGTCTCACAATGGGATAAATGTGTTAACAGTTTAGAGGGTTATTTTTGAAATAATGAACAGTTTACTTACTGAGAACTTCCAATATGCTGGAATAATTGTAGGTCAGAAACTTCTGTTAAGCAGTACAACGAAAATCCACCTAAAGTTGCAAATTTCACTTTTTTTTTCCATCGATTACTGCTTTCAAGTTGGGACCCATTTTCAAATCAGGGCAACATGGTAACAAATGATACTTCCGAAAACGCAACAACCATGTCAAAATGTGCAGTTATAGCGCACGTAGATAACTGTACTCGTTGTACGGTTTACTTACTATTTTGCACCTGTCTCGCTTTTATTTGGCTGTCCCTTCTATAAACCACTGCTCTTCTCCTAACACTGCTTTGCTACTGTATTTGTTTTTATTTATTTTCTGCTTATGTACAGAGCATTGCCGAGTTTGGGAGATCACTATCAGTTCTATGTATGCCAGAGACACCATTTTTAAGATGAACGTCAGTGTTAACACGAATTGCCATACTCTAGCCAAAATATTCTATTAAATTATAAAATTGGAAACTGTAGCAGTGAAGATGCTGGGTGCCTGGTGATGAAACCACTATGAGGTGAAGATTTCGATCTCTTCAGCATTAGATATATCGCGCTGCAAGAAAACAAGTAGCGGGTATGCTGCGTCAAAAGGATACACACGGTGTTTCGGAGATATAGGCTTAACGTCTCCAGAATTGACATAAAAAAGGACTCTGGAAAGGAGGATGAAGGGCAAGGGAAAGGGGAGGAGGGAAGGGGACAGAGACAGGAAGGTCATGATTCACAATAATGTATAAGGAAACTACTTGCAAAATTGTTACGTCACCAGTACCCACAGCAAGTAAATACATAGAGAGCGCCCTGTAACAGTAGCAGTGTCAACCGAACGTCCCGCGCTCAAAGGTCGCCGTTTTTGCCGCGGAGCAGATTGCGGAGCCGGGCGCTAAGCTCCCTTTGTTCTCTTCCGGCGGCTGAGAAAGACAAACGCCCGGGGAATGCGTATTTTGCAGAGGTGAGAGAGAGCAGAGATTTCCCGGAATTAACGCTCGCATTTTGCGTCGCGGCTTTTGTCTTCCGTGCCAGCCGCGAGCTTTTAATCTGAGAAATTAGTCGGCGCGGCGGGCGGCGTCCTGGGGAGGAACAGCGCCCGGCAGGTGAACCTGCATTCATTAGGGGCGTCTGAGAGAGGGGGCGGGGCAGGGTGAAGGGGCGGAGGACTGCCAGGCCGTGGCGGCGCGACGTGCTGTGACGGCGCTGCTGGTGGGGTGGGGGTGCTTGGCAGCCGTGACTGGTGCTGCACTGGGGAACAGGGCCAGATTACTGCCCGCCGGGGACATCATCTGTCTCGCAGTAGCAGCTGGATTCACGATTGCTATACGCTGCATACAACTCACAGCAGCTCCCTCTCAACGACACTGTAGTACTTGCTGTCACAGTATCACTAGAAAACTTATTACTCCGTCTTGAGTGCTTTTTCATCTTACAACAGAACCTGTCACATAAAATGTAATGGTCGGGAGTAGATCGCCTCGCCATTACACTTGCGGGGAGAGGGGTGATTGGGGGGGGCGGAGTCCATTCTGACATTTCAAAACATGTCATGAAATTCATTGTACAGGGCGAATCCACTGAAAGAAAAAGCCTGTCAACATTTTAGCGGCTAAGGAGTGCTGGCTTCATGAAAGTTAAAGACACCAGGGAGGCAGTTTCGACGTTGCGGTTGATAATGGAAGCAAGACTAAACAAAAATCAAGAAATGAGCAGAAGATTTGTCGGCCTAGGAAACGCCTTCGGCGATGTAAAATAGCGCAGGATGTTCGAAATCCTGAGAGAAATAGGAGCAAGCTATTGGGAAAGACAGATAATATACAATATGTACATGAACCAAGAGGAAACAACAAGAGTGGAAGACCAAGAAAAAAGTGCTCGGATTAAATGTGATGGAAGACTAAATTCTTGTCTTTCGCCCCTGCTGTTCTTCTTCTACGTAAAAAGTCAATGACGGAATTAAAAGAAAGGTCCAAGAGTGGGATTAAAATTCAAGGTGAAAGGTTATTTTGTATCAAGACTCGCTGATGATATTGCTATCCTCAGTGAAACTGAAGAATTACACAATCAGCTGAATGGAATGAACAGTCTAATGAGTACAGAATATGGACTGAAAGTAAATCAAAGAGAGACGAAAGTAATGAGAAGCAGTAGAAATGTGAACAGCGAGAAACTTAGCATCATAACCGGTGATCATGAGGTAGATAAAGTTAAGGAACTCTGCTACCTAGGTACCAAAATAACCCATGTCAACGAAGTAGGGAGACATCCAAAGCAGATTAACAATGGCGAAAAGGGCGTTCTGGACCAGGAGAAGTGTTCATTTGAGAATGAGCACGGGGTTTTATGGCAATGAGATAGAAGAGAATCGAAGCATTTGAAACGTGGTGCTACAGAAGACTGTTGAAAATTAGATGGACTGATAATGTAAGGAATGTGAAGGTTCCCCACAGAATTGACGAGGGAAATATATATGTAGAACACTGACAAGAAGTAGGGACAGGATGATAGGACATCTGGTAAGACATCAGGGAATTAGTTTGATGGTACTGGAGGGTAAACTCTATAGAGGAAAAAATGCCCATGAATAACTAACATAAACCCCAAAAATCGAAGAAACAATATGAATAGCAGTCATTTAGAGGATTTTATTTAGGATGTGAACCGTGTAGAGCTTCTGCTCTTCCCAACACTGTAACTACATGATCCACTCATCAGTAAATTTTAACAATATTAACGGATCACAGCTTTGTCACTATTCGTTCGCCAGTGTAACGTAGACAAGATTCATTGAATACATCTTGAGTAGGAGCAATGAGTACACCTGACATTTTGGTGTTATTGCACCTCCTCATTTGGCTGTGAAACCTGTTGTGTATCAATGAAAAAACAATTTTAGCAACTGTCAGCGATATTCTTCTTAAGATTATGCCCTCCAACAGCTGCAGATGTACGGAATATAAAACACTCTCAAACAAGAGAGCTTCTGTGGAGTTTGGAAGGTAGGAGACGAGGTACTGGCGGAATCAAAGCCGTGAGGACGGGTCGTCAGTCGTGCTTGGCTAGCTCAGATGGTAGATCACTTGCCTGCGAAAGGCAAAGGTCCCGAGTTCGAGTCTCGGTCCGGCACACAGTTTTAATCTGCCAGGAATTTTCATGTGTCATTGTTACCAAAATATGCATTATTAAAAAACTATCATAAGAACTATTCTACAGAAACTGTTGCAATATGATGTACGTGCAAGAAATAATTCATTTCAATAAATTAAACTCACGATTGATGGAAGTCGTCTGTAGCTACTACGTTGATTTATTTTCTTCCGCTAATCACGTTTGTAAGAATTAGATGTGCAGCAGTCTAGCTGTCGATAGGGACTGCCTCGTATTCAAAACATTAATGAAACGTGACATTGTGTGGTTTAGATGCTTCAAATTCGTGTGTATCACGCTGCTTATTAGGACTACGAGGCCTTATTCTATCTTATCATGGCCAATCTCGTGCTATGTGGGAAGGGCTGTACAAACCACCATCGTAAGCAGTTCTAAGAGTGACGAAACCGAGTGAACTGTTTTATCCATCGTCAGCAACTGTACTTCTGATCGTTAAAATAATTAGCAACCAGTTGCAAAATGGTTCAACTGGCTCTGAGCACTATGGGACTTAACATTCATGGTCATCAGTCCTCTAGAACTTAGAACTACTTAAACCTAACTAACCTAAGGACATCACACAACACCCAGTCATCACGAGGCAGAGAAAATCCCTGACCCCGCCGGGAATCGAACCCGGGAACCCGGGCGCGGGAAGCGAGAACGCTACCGCACGACCAACCAGTTGCAGAAAAGAAATTTTATTTCCTTTGCCGATTTGAGGCATATAGTGCCCTTCTTTAGAAGGTCCATTTACATTTACGAAGCTCATCGCAGGGCTGAAAACTGTAACTCCTTTTCCACAGTTCGTTGCTGATTATTTCAACAGAAACGAATAATTTAAACAATTTTTAAAAAGTACTTGCAGTTCGTCTTAGCAGCTAAAATTTTGACAATAAATTTCTTTCGTTGTATTATTCAAGAATAAAAAAATTCTGGGTGGGTGTCCATACTGCGGACTGGATCATTCCCTCGTGAGTTGTAAACTTCAGGAAGCCGATTATACACCATACTGGGTGCGAATGCAATGAAGTGGTGTGTGGATGACTAATAGTCATCCGATGTATGTACATCAAAACTTATTGTTAGACATGTAGACTGCCATAGGTTCCCCCCTTGCGACTGCTAGGTGATAGACTGTGATACCTTTCGTGAGGTGCCGCATGGGCATTCAGGATATTACTGAGATGCTCCTAGATCCACACCCGATGACCTATACAGTAAACTGCTCGCTCCCCATGAGATACTGTGAAGTAAGAAAGCTAACTGCACAACGGATAACTAATTGGATATCTGAATTAATCAGGTGCGGCCCAATTGAACATATGGGTCAACAACTCATATAGAAACATTGATAAAGGGCATCCATCAAGCTTTTAAATGAAACAAGAGCTCACTATAATAATCTTATTTAATGTGTGTAAGCAATATATGTAATTACACAAGTGCACGAGGATGCAAAAATATGCATGAAGGATCTTGGCACAGGTGGATGGATCTGAGATAGAATGATGCGCTAATCTTGTGTGCACAAAAATTCCTCAGTATTGTTGAATAAGCTGATAGCCTAAATAAAAGGTCCATAAAAGTATGATCAAGCAGCGGCTATGTCAGCTAAGCGCTTATTGAGGGCAGCTAGCTGACTTTAAGAATTAATTCTGAAGAACGAAGCTATACCTTAACAATCAACTTCAGAGTGCCTTAGAAACCACTTATGTAAATGTTTCCCATGTTTTCACTCTGCTGATACTCAGATGCAGTGGGTTGCAGCAGTAGTAGCTGAGAGCTCTAACCCCATTATCTGATGAATTGTAAGGTGATATCTTCATCTGAGGTATATCATTCCATGAGATGAAGTCCCCTCTTAATACAGTCCCAATACACGTCTATGTCATAACCTGATAGAAGTATTTCTTCTCTCCTCCTCAAAACCTAGCTAGATTTTGAGAAGGCGAGAAGAAAGATATTTCTTCTCAGGGCATTCGGCTGGAGCAGTGGCTAATCTTAGTGTACATTCCGAGTTCTGACCAATGAAAAATTTACAACAGTCTTTACAATTTCCGTTTTCCCGACGAAAGTGTTATGATCAGCCAGTACCGTTCAGTTCTCTCCAAGAGAAGGACAGTACACAGAAATATTCCCCCACTCTATGTCTGCTGTCGGCTTTACTCCAATAGAAAAGTCTGAACGTCCACACTCGCGAGTATCCTTCGTCCGTTGCGGAATTAATTATCGTGAGTCGACCACAGGCCTCCAAAAAAGTTTTAGACTTCTGCACTTGTCGCCTTCTTTGACCCCAACAGCTATCTACTACTCTAAGTCCGAAGTGTTTTCTCCTGCCTTCGCTGATCTTATCTTTTTTAAGGGGTGTTCTTTAAGCTCCTCACACTCTGAAACACGCTGGACACTAAGTCTCAGCCAGCCGCCCTAAGGCGACAACCGGGCGTTTTCACGTCTGTTGCAAGAACAGGGCTCTGTTCCCAGCCCATAACTGACTGAACCTGCTTTTAGCAGAAAAATTTTTGGTAGTAGTACATAGAAGGGAAATCGTTAGAACTAAATTATGTGTGCACTTTCATGCAGTGTTAATAATATTAATGGACTGTTTATCTTCACCAGAAGAAAGATCTGGCAATAAGGTTATGGATCAGTTTTGGCAAACCTGTCCCGTAACACTTTGACTAGAATTAACTTGGCCTTTCCCTGTTTTGCTAAATCACTGGTCTATCACATGTAGGTCAACAGAACCACAGCTCAGACGGGCAGCAGACACGTCAACCTTTCCGCAGGGTCTCTACCTTTCTACTGTGTCGATGCTATTCTACGTCTGTTGTCTCTACTTGGGAGTAGCCAGTAGTAACCACCTCGATGCATTGGAAGTAGTACTTTTCATATCAACAGGCGCGAGTGGACAAGGAGGGTGGAGGAATTTTTGTATGTGAATGGGCCCTGTGTCTGACATACGTAAATTAATCATCTTCCAAAATAGAGGGTTAGGAATCCAATGACTGCTAAATGAAGCAAGAATCAAAATTACTTTGGAGTATTGGAGTATTCCTATTCATTAAACAATGGCAAAATTATTATAATAAAACCTGGTTCACATATGACAAAGGGGTCAGGTGAAAGTTTCTAGTAACTGCGCAAGGGAAATAATTGCAGTCCTGGAGTTGCACCATGACTATCGTGATACTGACTGCAGAGACAGATAGCATTACAGAAGGGAATGTGTTACATCTGCAGTCAGAGTTGGAATCATTGCTAGCTGAATCTAAATGCAAGTCTTCAAAGTGAAGCTCGAAGTAATCAAAATGCTATGAAAGAATTTTACTAGTCCCCCTAACTTCATCTTGTATTAGTGGCCCGATCTCATCGTAGTAGACTGTAGGTGGAAGCTGAAGTTTCAACGACCCTCACCTGCAGCAACGTTCAAATCATGCTCTCGCCAGTGAAGTCTAATAGCAGGGCTCCCAAAGATTCGGTCTCTCGAAGAAGCCTGACAATGAAGTAATTTCTGATCAAATGTCAATTAAAAAGAGCATTGGACTTTCGCGTTTTTGCATCTTTTACAGCATCAAGATCGGCTGTGTTTCATATCCTCCAAGCTCCAAACGGTAGATTAGAACATGTTAGTGCTCTTCCCTGCGATATCTTCTAGTTGGTTAACCAGTTACGGGCTCTCCACTATTTAACATAGAAAAAGTCATCTCACTCTCTCTTCGTTTCTAACTGTGACCTATGAGGCAGGTCTTCTGGTACAGTCAAGCGTCTCTGTCTAATCTCTAGTAAATTTATGTTTGCCAATCCCTTAGATTCTTATGTTGTGTAAAAATTTGGTTTTATGAGGTCAAGGTCCAGCAGCATGTCAGGCTTTCAAAGGCCCAAAATTGTGGGTTCCCATTTCACTTTTTTATTTTTATCTGTGGTGGCTGGTGTTTTCCAGAGATAAACTCAGCTTTCTTCTTTTATACACGAACTGCCTTCTGTTAGGAAAGTGTTACTCCTCCTTCCACTCCTGGGTTGTAAACCAGCCTCAGCTGGGAGTACTTGCACTGCAGGAAATCCTGTCTGTGTTTTCTGTGTTTGTATATGAAATAACACATGCCCCAGTTGTCATTACAAAAGACCTCCTCCAGCATCCTCAGTGCTCTTGTGCCATGTTATTCTTTGTGTAAATTCTGCGTAAATTTTTCTATTAAACCATGTGTGACAAATGTGGTGGTTGCTGTATAAATCTGAGGGAGGGTGTGTTCCGTGATGACTATTGGATATGGTTTCATTGGGGCTAATGTAGCGGCCAAAAAAAGGGGGTAGATAATGGGGCTCTTCCATGATAAGGTAGGTAATGTAGAAAGGACAGAAAAATCGCTGAACAGGAGGCAAAAATTTGTGTCCCTCAGGCTGAATTAGGAAACGCGAATTTGCAATTATGTAGGCTACGGGAGGAAAAAGAGACGAGTTGCTGGGAAAAGGTAGCATGCAAAGGGCGAAAAAGGGAAACAGTTAAAAAAAACTTTAGTAATTCAATTAGTAAATCAGTATGGACTGCAGTCTGAAGTTGTGGAGGAAGGGCCTGATCCAGAAATAGTTGAATGTAGGTTGAAGAAGAATATTAGCTTAGAGAAAAAAAGAAAGGTCTGGATCAAATCAGAACAGGGAAAGAAGAATTCTGCTTCTAGGTAGCAGTCATGGGAGGGGTGTAGGCCAGCAGTTTCAGGAAAAATTAGGTTCAACGTACCAGGTCACAAGTTTTGTGAAACCAAGTGCTAACCTTAGCCAGATGACAGAAAACTTCGATCAGCATGCAGCGACTTTGAAAAAGAAGATCAGAGAATTGTAGATGGGGAAGCAGGGAAGAGCCTGGCTATGAATACAAGATATAGTATTAGTAGTGTCCTGGAAGAAAAGGAGCAGAATGTGGGCACAGAAATGTGGTGTTTGTGGAGGTCATTCTGCGCCATGACCGGTCCTGCGTAAACACTGCTGTAAGGCATGTTATAACTGATCTGAACAGGATGGTCCAAACACCGGCAAAATCTCACATATGTGTTGTTCCAGTTGATGCTGTTGGTATGTAGGGACACACCACACATGGACTGCACCTAAATAAGAAGGGGAAAGACAAGTTAGCTTCTCTGCTATAAGATAGCGTAGGGGGGGAGGGGGGAGCACAGTCACAAAAGGGATTATCCCTGTGGTGTATCGAGAGGTAGTAACAATGGAAAATTGTACTGAAATGCAGGAGGATCTGCAGCGAATTGACGCGTGGTGCAGCGAATGGCAATTGAATCTCAATGTATACAAGTGTAATGTGCTGCGAATACATAGAAAGATAGATCCCTTATCATTTAGCTACAAAATAGCAGGTCAACAACTGGAAGCAGTTAATTCCATAAATTATCTGGGAGTACGCATTAGGAGTGATTTAAAATGGAACGCTCACATAAAGTTGATCGTCGGTAAAGCAGATGCCAGACAGATTCATTGGAAGAACCCTAAGAAAATGCAATCCGAAAACAAAGGAAGTAGGTTACAGTACGCTTGTTCGCCCACTGCTCAGCGGTGTGGGATCCTTACCAGATAGGGTTGATAGAGGAGATAGAGAAGATCCAATGGAGAGCAGAGCGCTTCGTTACAGGATCATTTAGTAATCGCGTAAGCGTTACGGAGATGACAGATAAACTCCAGTCGAAGACTCTGCAGGAGAGACTCTCAGTAGTTCGGTACGGGCTTTTGTTAAAGTTTCCAGAACATACCTTCACCGAAGAGTCATGCAGTATATTGCTCCCTCCTACGTATATCTCACGAAGAGGCCATGAGGATAAAATCAGAGAGATTAGAGCCCACACAGAAGCATACCGACAATCCTTCTTTCCACGAATAATACGAGACTGGAATACAAGGGAGAACCGATAGAGGTACTCAGGGTACTCTCCGCCACACACCGTCAGGTGGCTTGCGGAGTATTGATGTAGATGTAGATGAATTGAACCAGTAAAACAGGTCATATAGGTGAAAGCCAAAGCCCAGACAGACAACAATAAAGAAAAATGGAATAAAAGAAGCTTTATGTACACTAAAAAGGGATAAATTTAAGGGTAGAACCAATTTGCATATTCAAAACATCAGAGGAATGAAAAATACAGCAGATGAGCTGTTAATGTCTTTAGATGATCTCAAGTTGATATTTATACAGAACAAGGATACAAATACAAAACTGTATTTTGTGTTGATCAGCATTTTGAAGTTACTGCATGTGAATTAGAGCTAGATAATGTAGTGTTGATAATAGTAACAGTGTACGTGTCCCCATTAGGAGGTTGGGAGTTATTCATAACAAAGTTTGACTCTGTATTGTGCTACCTGTCACAAAAAAAGAAGTTATTAATCTGTGGTGATTTCAATGTAAACTTTCAAAGCAATTCTGGCAGGAAAGATGAACTGGAAGTGTTAATAATGACATGTAAGTTAGAATCAGTGATCAACTTCGTTATACATATAGCTCAAGACAGTAGTACCATAAAAGATAATGTATTTCTAAAGCAAGAGGATGTAAAACTAACATATGCTCTGCCTGTGATAAATGGCTTATCAGACCATGACACAAACTGATTAAGTTACAAAACCTACAGTTCAGAAACCATTAAGCAAAAGTGTAAGGCTGGTCAATCTCATATCCATAGAACACTTCAGAGAATATTTAGGAGATGTTAATTTGGAAGATGTATGCAGGGTGGTCCATTGATAGTGACCGGGCCAAATATCTCACGAAATAAGCATTAAACGAAAAAACTACAAAGAACGAAACTCGTCTAGCTTGAAGGGGAAAACCAGATGGCGCTATGGTTGGCCCGCTAGATGGCGCTGACATCGGTCAAACGGATATCAACTGCGTTTTTTAAAATAGGAAAACCCATTTTATTACATATTCGTGTGGTACGTAAAGCAATATGAATGTTTTAGTTGGACCACTTTTTTCGCTTTGTGATAGATGGCGCTGTAATAGTCACAAATATATGGATCACAGTTTTAGATGAACAGTTGGTAACAGGTATCTTATTTAAATTAAAATACAGAATGTAGGTACGTTTGATCATTTTATTTCGGTTGTTCCATTGTGATACATGTACCTTTGTGAACTAATCATTTCTGAGAACGCATGCTGTTACAGCGTGATTACCTGTAAATACCACATTAATGCTATAAATGCTAAAATTTATGTCCGTCAACCTCAATGTATTTGGCAATACGTGTAACGACATTCCTCTCAACAGCGAGTAGTTCGCCTTCCGTAATGTTCGCACATGCACTGACAATGCGCTGACGCATGTTGTCAGGCGTTGTCGGTGGATCGCGATAGCAACCATCCTTTAACTCCATATGTTTAAGTAAACGCAATCAACAATACAATAAGAATCAGCTCAATTTTTCAAGGAACTCCTCGACAGAATAGAAGGAGTGACCCATGAGGAAACTCTTCAGTTTCGACTTGAAAGCGCATGGATTACTGCTAAGATTTTTGACTTCGGGCGGTAGGTAATTGAAAATGGATGCAGCAGTATACTGCACACCTTTATTGCATAAGAGTTAAGGACGTCCGACCCAAATGCTGGTTTGATTTCTGCCGAGTATTAACCGAGTAAAAGCTGTTTATTCTTAGGAACAAACTAATACTGTTAACAAGATATTACAATAAGGAATATTTATATTAAGAAGCCAATGTCAAAAAACCCACACTCTTGAATAGGGGTCGACAAGAGGTTTGTCAACTTACACCACTTATTGCCCAAAACACCCGTTTCTGAGCCAAAAATATCCTTTTAGAACGGGAAGAGTTATCCCAAAATATAATACCATATATAGTACTATACGACATAAGCGAATGAAAATAAGCAAAGTAGAAAAATTTTCGTGTCGAACGATCACTCACGTCTGATATCGTTCGAATAGCAAAAATAGCAGTATTATGTCTTTGAACAAGATCCTGAACGTTGGCCTTCTACGTCAGCTTACTATCTATCTGAACACTATGAAATTGTTCAGTTTCACTAATCATATGCCCGTTATGTAAAATTAAAAAGTCAGGTTTTGCTGAATTGTGTTATAAACTGTAAAAACTGAGTCTTACTTTGATTTAGCGTTAGTTTATTTTTTACAGGCCATGAACTTTGGGCATGTACTGCACTATTTGAAACCAAGCCATTGTGGCACACAGCATCCTTTACTACCAAGCTAGTGTTATCAGCAAACAGAAATATTTTTCAGTTACCCATAATACTATGGGGCATAACATTTATACATAAGGAACATGAGTGTCCCCAACACTGATCCCTAAGGCACACCTCACTTGACAGAACCCCACTCAGACCTCGCACCACAGCCGTTATCAACATGGTGAATAATGACCATTTGCTCTCTGTTGCTAAACTAAGAGTTGAACCATTTGTGAGCTACTCCCTGTATTCCGTAATGGTTCAACTTCAGGAGAAATATTTTGTGATCAACACAATCAAATGCCTTATTTAAATCAAAAAATATGCCAAGCGTTCGAAGCCTGTTGTCCAGCTCATCCATTACCACACAGAGAAAAGAGAATATAGCATTTTCAGTTGTTAACCGACTTCTAAAGTCGAACTGTACATTCGATAGTGAATCGTGTGATATAAAATGATCAATTATACTTACATACACATCCTTTTCAATAACTTTTGTAAACACTGATGGCATAGAAATAGGTCTGAAATTATCTACATTATCTCTTCCTCCCTTTCTATAAAGCGGCTTTCTACTTAGTACTTTAGTTGCTTAGGAAACTGACCATTCCTAAAGGAAAAATTACAAATATGGATAAATACAGGGCTTCCATGTGCAGCACAGTACTTTAATATTCCACTAGACACTCCACCATAAATATGAGAATCCTTAGTCTTCACCGATTTAAATATTGACTCGATCTCCCTCTTGCCTGTATCACAGAGTAGTATTTCAGACATCAATCTTGGAAAGCCATTTGCCAAGAAAGTTCTATGATATCCTGTAGAAACTAAATTTTTATTTAATTCACCAGCAATTCTCAGAAAATTATGGTTAAATACTGTACATATATCACATTTATCAGTAACAGAAATATTTCTTCTGCGAGCTGACTTTATATTGACGACCTTGTGGTGCTGACCAGATACTTCCTTCTCAACTGACCATATGGTTTTGATTTTATCCTGTCAATTAACTATTCTATTTGCATACCACATACTCTTTGCCTTCCTAATAATATTTTTAAGCACCTTACAATACTTTTTGTAATGGGCAACTGTAGCTTGAATGTGACTACTTTCACGCCTTTAATAACAGAATGAATAACAATATTGCCTATGGCTGTGCGACTATTCTCCTGCACCCTAGTTGAAAAAAACAGTCTGCATCAGATCATATGAATTTAGGAAATCTACCAACATCCTCTTTCTTGCACCATCATATACAAAATTAATATTGAAGTCATCTACATCTACATCTACATTTATACTCCGCAAGCCACCCAACGGTGTGTGGCGGAGGGCACTTTACGTGCCACTGTCATTACCTCCCTTTCCTGTTCCAGTCGCGTATGGTTCGCGGGAAGAACGACTGTCTGAAAGCCTCTGTGCGCGCTCTAATCTCTCTAATTTTACATTCGTGATCTCCTCGGGAGGTATAAGTAGGGAGAAGCAATATATTCGATACCTCATCCAGAAACGCACCCTCTCGAAACCTGGCGAGCAAGCTACACCGCGATGCAGAGCGCCTCTCTTGCAGCGTCCGCCACTTGAGTTTGTTAAACATCTCCGTAACGCTATCACGGTTACCAAATAACCCTGTGACGAAACGCGCCGCTCTTCTTTGAATATTCTCTATCTCCTCCGTCAACCCGATCTGGTACGGATCCCACACTGATGAGCAATACTCAAGTATAGGTCGAACGAGTGTTTTGTAAGCCACCTCCTTTGTTGATGGACTACATTTTCTAAGGACTCTCCCAATGAATCTCAACCTGGTACCCGCCTTACCAACAATTAATTTTATATGATCATTCCACTTCAAATCGTTCCGCACGCATACTCCCAGATATTTCACAGAAGTAACTGCTACCAGTGTTTGTTCCGCTATCATATAATCATACAATAAAGGATCCTTCTTTCTATGTATTCGCAATACATTACATTTGTCTATGTTAAGGGTCAGTTGCCACTCCCTGCACCAAGTGCCTATCCGCTGCAGATCTTCCTGCATTTCGCTACATATAACTAATTTCTGGTACTTCCTACAAAGTGAATCAAGAACCATCTTTAGCTTGAGTAGAAAAGCTCTGACGTCCGAGTTAGGGGATCTATAAGCAACAACAATTACAAGTTTAGTTTCACTAAATTCAACTGCCACTGCAAAACTTCAAATATCTGTTCAGTGCTGTGTCGTGATACGACTATAGTCTCAAATGGAATACTGTTTTTTACCTACATAGCCACTCCCCCACACTGCAAGGAACTCCTTGAGAAACAGCCAGCTAATCTGTATCCTGTTAAAGAAAGCCCCTGAATTGTCAAGTTTTGGTGCTCCGATATACAATAATTTTAGTTTCAACATCTAGAGGCAGTTAACTAACTTTATCTCTAATACCTCTTATATTTTGATGAAATATGCTAATTCCTACTCTACTTGGAAACATGACGTCCTCTGAAGGTGAGCCCTTAGTTAGAGGGACTTTCTTTAAGCAGGTATACCTATCAGCTGACTTCAATCTAAAAAAAGGTGCAGCTCTAACTCCTAATATTACAGAAATTTGTTCTTGAGTGACCCCACCACCTCCCGCTACACTGTCACCTATAAGCTTAGCCAGCCTCCCCTTCCCATAACTATGGAGTTGCAGGCCATGCCTAGCAAAACTCGATCTACTGATAGACCCAACTGGCATCACTGAGATGTGAACCATGCCCTCTGCCATCGGCGCCCTCTCCAGCCCCATATTAGCGCGCATAACAGCCGCATCAAGGTGAGGCCGATCATGATGCTGAAACAGTTGCTCGAAATACACAATAGTGCCACCAGTTTGAGTAGCTATCTTTACCAGGTCACTACCTACATCATATTCCCCGTCCCTATCAAGACTATTCCCTGCTCCACCTACTATCACTACCTGATCCTCCTTCGTAAAATTCCTACGTAACTCTCTATGTCACTTGAGCCAACCCTTCACAAGGCTTCACAATGCTGGTGACCTGGTACTCACTGCCCAACACTTCCTGCAACTGCTGCCCCACACCTCTACCGTGAGAACTAACTAGCATCAGAAACTTCTTTTTGTAAGACTTTGCAAGTAACCTAGGCCTCCAAATTGCTGAGGACTGCTGCATGTCCCCTAGATCTTCAGCTACACGAAGCTCCTCTCCACTCAAATCTGACAGTTTGCAACGGTACTTTAGCCTTCTCGTCGATACGGTACAAGAACGTTTAAGTTCTACCACTGTAAAGACGGAAGATCCGTGATTCAGAATGTCAGAAATGTGCAGTAAGTAACGGCAAGAACACCACCACAAAATCACGCAGCACTAACACTCCAAACCATCGACTCTCAGAGAGAGATTTTAACCATGTTCAACGCAATGGTAAAGTAACGAACTATTTTTCTCCGAATCCTACAGTTTGGGGGAGAAGCAGTGAGAATAATTACTTTTGGAAACCTTTTATCAGACAAAGCCTGTTATAGCAATAAACTGTTTCGCTTAATAAAACGGCCGCCTGCCCAAATCGGGCACAGTGTCTACACAAAAAGATGAAGTCAATTTTCGACACTGAATAAATAACTACTTTCACTTACTACGGTCACTTGGCAGTAAGTACTTCTGATCCCACTTCTGTTACTTATGGAATTTGTCCCTATACTTCAGTAATTATTTAAAGAAGACACACATATGTTTCAACAAGGATACAAAAAAATATTAAACTTATAGCTATCATTCATATGACCAAAACTATTATTTAACACGATTAAATTTCATTTCTTTAGGACTGTTATTTGTTAACGTTTTACTAGCACCAATATTTGTCTGGCTTTCTTTGACATGGAGAAGCAACATGAACAATTACTGTTAAGATTGTTGCAGTTAAACAATTATGTTACTTTACTTTCAGAAATACTATTGAAAACTTATCCTCATGGTCGACGCAAAGCGGTGACCCTTAAACTGATACGTGCAAACTTTAGTATTTGATAATGCTTTTCAGAATTTACTACCAAAACAGTCGTCTTGTCTATAATTTACTATTATTCGAGCTTCAATAAACATCAGGATACTCGGAATAAATTCGTTTACGTAAAGACCCTACTGAGGTAAATGACAGAGGAAAATCATAGCTAAACAGAAAGGTACATTTAACACTTACATTCCACTGATTGAAGAAGCATTGTTCATACTGTGATACAGTTCTAAATAAAGTACTTCGCCTGTTACTGATGTCGAAGGTGGCGTGAGGAGGTACTGCGTAGTAACATTGCGCAGGTACGGCTCTGTCTTCCTCTTGGTGGCGACGATAAAATTACAAATTTCTGAACTATTAATTTATTGACGTACTGCGCCAATCATGTAGAACACGTCCTAGGCCAAAACCCAGTCTTGCGGAGAAATTCGTGGCCTCTAGTGCTTGACCAACGTAATGCGTGTTCACCACTTGCAGTGCAAGTCACTTGCGCGTCAACTCTCACTCGCACGCCCCATCACATTTTCCATGCCACCACAGAACGGAGTTCCGTTCTACCTATGATCCCTACATCTTTTCAATTTACACTTCTGCTTACAAAAAAAAAGTATGAATCATCTACAATTGCATGACAGCATATACATACAAAATTGACATAATTAATTATAGTTGTACTTGAAATATTACATAATTATTTACAAAATATGTTTTAATATATGTTTAATATATTTATTCCACCTATGTCAAATAGGTTATTTTAAACAGATAAATTACACTTAACAAAAGCTTACTTTCGTTATAGTATTTGCTTAATTTTTCAGAATTATTATGGAATAAAAAAAATTTAAAATATACAGATTAATGGCAGTATTATATTTACAATAGCATTACAAGTTGGTCAAATCTATTGCGTAGATGCAAAGTAAAACTGTCTGAATACCTCCACTTCCTAGCTGCCTTCTTGCCAATTGCCTATTTCCATTCCACACCAGCCTTCAGCCTTCTCACCCTACCTAGTTCCTCTTTGCGCGTTGTAACTGCATCTGAAGGGCACAGATCTTATGCTCCTGCTCCTCTATAACTTATTTCTACTACAGATTCTGCACTCCAAGGAGAGGATCTCACTAAAATGACCACTTGCTTCTCCACTGCATTTCCCTACCCCCCAATGAAAATACTTTGAACAAATCCCACACCATAACCCACTACTCACAAACCTACGACAGAGTCCACACATCTCACTCATGTTCTAATTTTACAGTTACTGAGAAAAACTGTAAATTTACACCAGTAGAACTATTTATAGAACTAACAACAATGGTCTCGAAATTCTCTGTCTACTAAGAAAGCAACTACTTGTATTAATACTACTACACCACATCTTATACCAATACCAACAAAACTTCACAAAATTAGTAGCTAAAACTAAAAAATTCAAAGGGCGACAGGATAACTAAACGAAGTTAAAACACTTAATGAAAATTATACTGAAATATTTCACTAGAAACAATAAACGCCAGATGAAAACTAAAGCATGAAATATACTAAACGACTTTAACGCACAGAAAACTCTAAAAAAAAACACACAGCGAACGAACGTTTCCAAAAGTTTATTAAATCGTTATTTCGCCACAAACGGCACGAAACACCGCTGAAAGGTATTAAATTTAATAGCTCTATAACAGTGCACAAATAAGTTTGTCAGTACTTAGCTTTATAACCGCTACAGCTGCAGTGCACGCCGCAAAATGTAAACACACTACTGTGGCATGAGGCTTAGACGAACGACGTAAGCACACTCACGAATAATAGACCACTCGAGTCAATAACACAGGAAGAAAGACTGAAATTAATGAAAATCCATTAAAAAGTCAATTTTACAGCGAATATTAACACAAAGAAACTTTGAAGTAAGTAACTGAAGACTAATATTTTAAAAAAATTTAAGAGAAATTTCAACAGCAGTGCAGCAAACGTGACGTCACACCAAAGAGTATATTATCGGCCACTATCCTTGCTTACAGTATTTTCAAAAATCGTTGAGAAAGGAATGTACTCAAAGGTGGTTAGCCTTTTAACGGTAATGGGATACTTTGTAAATCACAGTTTGGATTTCAGAAATGCTGTTCTACTGCAACAGCAATACACAGTTTCACTGTTCACATAACAGTCTTTAAAGAGTACATTGTCACCAGTAGGAGTTTTCTGTGAGTTACCCAAAGTGACTGATTTTGTGAACCATGATATTATTTCACAGAAATTACAATTCTTCAGTATAAACGGAACAGTACATGAGGGGTTCAATCATATCTACGAACAGAAAGCAAAAAGTTTCTTTATATGGGTTAAGTGATTTAAGGAAGTTTCCCACTTCATCTAACTGCGGTGAAATTACATTAAGTGTTCCACAAAGCTCGAGGATAGGTCCCTTTCTGTTCTTGATGTATGTGAATGACCTCCCATCTGAACTGTTTGCTGATGATACAAGCATCATATCAATCTAGTAAAAGAAACTCCAGTGGAAAATGATACAAATAACGTCTTGGGGAATGTTATTGATTGGTTCTCTCCAAATGGGCTTGCTCTGAATTTTGAAAAATCACAGTGCATCCAATTTTCTATTGCAAGGAGTACAGTCTCTACAATAAATGTAACACAGTAACAGCAGTCAGGGTGGAGCATATTACATTTTTGGGTTCACATATAGATTAGAATCTTAACTGAAAAATTCGTATTTTGGATCTCCTAATTCGACTAGGTTCAGTAAATTTTGGAATCAGAATAATTGTTAATTCTGAGGATATAGAAATTATGAAGCTAACATACTTCCCCCCCCCCCACCTCCCATGAAGCATTGACCTTGTGGTTTGTGGGGAGGCCTGAGTGCTTCAGTGACACCGATAACCATACTGCAGGTGTAACCACAACGGAGGGATATTTGTTGAGAGGTCAGACAAACGTGTTGATCCTGAAGAGGGCAACAGCCTTTTCAGTAGTTGCAGGGGCGGCAAGCTGGATGATTGACTGATTTGGCCCTGTGACATTAACCAAAACGGATTTTGCTGTGCTAGTACTGCAAACAGCTCAGCGCAAGGGAAAATTAGACAGCCGTTATTCTTCCCGAGAGCATGCAGCATTTCTATACGGTTTACCTCTTGGGTAAAATATTCTGGAGGTAAAATAGCCCCCATTAGGATCTCTGGGGGGGGGTCTACTCAAGATGACACCCTTATATGGTGAAAGAAAACTGGCGTTCTACGGGTTGAAGCATGTAGTGTCAGATCCCTTAGTCGTTCAAGTAAGTTCGAAAGTTTAAAAAGGGAAATGGACAGATTAAAGTTAGATATAGTGGTAATTAGTGACGTTCGGTGGCATGAAGTATAAGACTTCTGGTCAGGTGAATAAAGGGCTATAAAAGCAAAAAAAGTCAACTAGGGGTAATGCAGGAGTGGGTTTAATAACGAATAAGAAAAGTAGGAGCGCAGGTAAGCTACCGTGAACAGCATAGTGAACGCATTATTGTAGTCAAGATAGACATGAAGTCCACACCCACAACATGAACAGCAGATTATAAGCCAACTAGCTCCACAGCTGATGAATAGACAGAATAAATGTATGCTGAGATAAAAGAAATTATTCAGATAATTAAGGGAGCAGAAAATTTAATAGTCATGGAGGACTGGAATTCGATAGTAGCAAAAGGAAGAGCAGAAACAGTAGTAATAAAATAAAGAATGGGGGCAAGGAATGAAAAGGGAAACCGCCTGATGGAATTTTGCACAGAGCGTAACTTAATCATAGCCAACACTTGGTTTAAGAATCATGAAAGAAGGTTGTGTACATGGAACAGGCCTGGAGACACTGGAAGGTTTCAAACAGGTTATGTAATGGTACGACAAAGATTCAGGAATCAGGTTTTAAATTTTAAGACATTTCCAGGGACAGATGGGGACTCCGACCTCAATTTATTGTTTATGAACTGTAGATTAAAACTGAATAAACTGCAAAAAGGTGGAAATTTAAGGCGATGGGACCTGGATGAAGTGAAAGAACCAGAGGCTGTAGAGAGTTGCTGAGAGAGCCTTAGGGAACGACTGACAAGAACGGGGGAAAGAAATACAGTAGAAGAACAATGGGTAGCTATGAGAGATGAAATAATGAAAGCAGCTGAGAATCAAGTCGCTAAAAAGACGAGGGCCAGTAGAAAGGCTTGGGTAACAAAAGAGATATTGAATTTAATTGATGAAAGGAGGAAATATAAAAGATCAGAAATTGAAGTAGGCGAAAAGGAATGTGAACGTCTCAAAAATGAGATCGACAGGAAGTGCAAAATGGCTAAGCAGGGATGGCTAGAGGACAGATGTTAGAATGTAGAGGCGTATATCGTTACGGTTAAGATAGATACTCCCTACAGGAATGTAAAAGAGACCTTTGGAGACAAGAGAACCACCATTATCCATATCAAGAGCTCAGATGGAAAACCAGTTCTATGCGAAGAAGGGAAAGCTGAGAGGTGGAAGGACTACATAGAGGGTCTATACAAGGACGATGTACTTGTGGGCAATATTATAGAAATGGAAGAGGACGTAAATGAAAGTTAAATGGGAGATATGATATACTTGGAGATGAAGAAGTTTGTACAGGATGGATTAGCATGGAGACATGCATCAAACCAGTCTCTGGACTGAAGACCACAACGACGACAACAACAACAACATACTTTGCATACTTCACACTCTGATGGCCGGCCGCTGTAGCCTAGCGGTTCTAGGGGCTTCAATCTGGAATCGCGCTATCGCTACGGTCGCATGTTCGAATCCTGCCTCGGGATTGGCTGTGTGTGATTTCGTTAGGTTACTTAGGTTTAGGTAGTTCTAAGTTCTAGGGGACTGATGACCTCAGATGTTAATTCCCATAGTGCTCAGAGCCATTTGAAGCACACTCTGATATAATACGGAATAATATTTTGTGGTATCTCAACACTTAGGCAAAAAATATTCACTGCTCAAAAGAAAGTGGTTAGAATAATGTGTGGAGCTCATAGTCACACATCTTGTGGGCATCTGTTTGAAAGGTTAGGAATTCTTACAACGGCCTCGCAGTACATTTACTCAGTAATGAAGTTTCTTCTCGACAACATGCGCCAGTTTAAAAGCAACAGTGACATTCATGATTATAATACCAGAAGAAAGAAAGACTTAGATTTTCCTCTGCTTAACCTATCTATGGCACAGAAAGGGGTAAACTATGCTGCTGTAAAACTTTTCGATAAATGACCAAAAGAAATAAAATGTCTGACAGACAGCAGTAATAGTTTCAAAAATAAATCGAAGTCATATCTCCTTGACAACTCGTTAATTCTTGAATAGAAATAAATAAATCTTTAGGTACGGTATAATGTAATCATTTTGTGCCATTTAAGGGGATGGGGTAGGCAATAAAAATTTTAAGCTTAAAAAAAAGGAAAGAGAGCCTTGAGTCATGTATGCATTTCTTATGCACTTGACACATTCCACATCATAACGGTTTCCTTGAGATTGATCAATGGAAAGCGCAACTAACTAACTAACTGACTAACTAACTAACTGACTAACTAACTGTCCTCCTATGAAATGGCTCCAAGGGAGGCAGCCTACTTCACTTTCCTGTCGGGATGGGTGATTCTTCGTCGTTCCTAATCTACATTCAACAACCTCTCATTTAAACAAGGTATTCATATCCGAATAAAAGGGTAAACGAAGAGTAATGTTACATTAGTCAGTTACCAACTGAATGAGATTCTCACTCTGCAGCGGAGTCTACGCTGATATGAATCATCCTGGCAGATTAAAACTGTGTGCCGGACCTAGGCTCCAACTCGGGACCTTTGCCTTTCGTGGGCAAATGCTCCACCATCTGAGCTACCCAAGCATATCAGCGCACACTCCACTGCAGAGTGAAAATCTCATTCTGGAAACATCCCCAAGGCTGTGGCTAAGCCATGTCTCTGCAGTATCCTTTCTTTCAGGAGTGCTAGTTCTGCAAGGTTCGCCGGAGAGCTTCTGTGACATTTGAAGGAAGGAGACGAGGTACTGGCAGAATTAAAGCTGTGAGGACGGGGTCCGAGTCGTACTTGGGTATCTCAGATGATAGAGCACTTTCCCGCGAAAGGCAAAGGTCCCGAGTTCGAGTCTCGGTCCGACACACAGTTTTAATCTGTCTGGAAGTTTCTACCTCTGATACTGTTATGTACCGTCTTCCTCAGCATCGATAAATTTTCCGATCAAACAGGTCTTTCATTATTATTTTACGTATGTTACAGAACTGTTTCTAAAAAAATAGTTGCTAACACAGAGAGCCCCTGAGTTAGCTGCATCTGGTTGGCACCAGTCTGACGCACTTCTGTGGCTCGTTGCATTATCTGGAGGAACAACGTTACTTCACTCACTCACAAGAAAAAGTAGTCATGATGCTTCAAAAATCACACATATGAGAAGAAATTCTTACATAGCATAAAATGTCAAATACATACACGACCTGAAAAAAAAAATTGAAGTACCCAGAAGGTGCAGAGGAATCGAAAAGAGACTCAGTAGATTGAGAGGGTATGCGATATTATTTCACTGAATACAAAATCGAGTCTTATTCAAAAAGATCTTGGCATTGTAAACCCACTCATCAGTACGTTGCTACACCCTCTCTGGTCTGAATGCATGTACTGACTCGATTGGGGAGGATGTCATAGAGCTGTCATATCCTCTCCTGAAGCTAGCTAGTCCACAACTGTTGTAACCGGTCTTGGATATGCTGGATACTGGTCTCTGAGCTGGACCACACATATTCCTTTACTTCTTTGGACTGATTTGACTGACTTGTTTGATACGGCTCGCCAAGAATTCCTCTCCTGTACCAATCTCTTCATCTCAGAGTGACACTTGCAATCTACTTTCTCAATTATTTGTTTCATGTATTCCAATATCTATCTTCCTCTACAGGTTTTACCCTCTACAGCTCTCTCTTGTACCATGGGAATAATTCCTGATGTGGTACATGTCCAGACGTGCTGTGCAGTTCTCTGCCTGGAGAAAGGCTGAAGCAGCCTGCTTTCGAAATGTGTCTTGCAAAGGTGGGTTATCCAGCTATACAGTCATTTTTCTGTATGTTTTGTAGTTTTTCGCGTAGAATGTTTCTGAAGCCTCGGAGGTAGTTACCAAAGCCCCACATTTTTAACGCCCAGTCACATGGACAACATCATTAGGGAACGTTAGCCATGTTATCTTTTCCCTTTTGTCAATTTTCGTCTCTCAAATCCTTCACGTCCTTTGGATCTTAGAGTAACAAGTTGAACAGTAGTGAAATGAAATGACCATATCCCATTGACGGCCATGAGTCCCCACTTGGGGAAGTTCGGCAGCTGTATTGCAACTCTTTGAAGAAGACGCCACATTAGGTGACCTGCGTGTCGATGATGATAACGAAATGAATGTGAGGACAACGCAACACACAGTCACCGAGCGGCGAAAATCTCCGACCCGGCTGGGAATCGAACCCGAACCCGCCGCCTGGCGGTCAGATGTACTGACCACTTCACTAAGGAGGCAAACTGAGCAGAAATGATCATAGGTCACAGTCTTATTAATAAAAATTCGTCTTTCTCGAGCATCTTTATATCCTCGTCATCCTTCAAGCTAAACCAAGACAAAAAGAAGCGGGTAATAATGGCAGGGAATATCCTGCACTATGATCTAAATCAATGCTTTCTTGGTACATACGTAGACATCTTTTGGTACAAACGTAGACATCTTACTCGCCTTTTGAAATAGAGAACCTCGGACACAAGAGCTTACTCCGGAGCACCTGTTAACTTGCTCAGTGGCACGAGTGATAAACAACCCCGTGGAGTGTTTGGTACGACCATTCTTCCCGGTCGCTGTTATTGTCGACTGAGATACATCGCCGACTCTGGTGTTTATCACGGGGCCATTTGCTTGACGGACGATGTGCAGGCAGCTCCCGGACCTGTTTATGTGACGCAGGCGCCTTATTTTTAAGCGCCCAGTCGTTAATCGGGAAGCAGTATATCACTTCAGCAAACTGCTCTGCTCTCCGAACTACCGCGCGGACAATGGTCCCTTCAGGCGATGTAACACGCTGTTCTGTCGTGAGAGACACCTGTGTTCCTCATCTACTTGCTGATGCATATAGTTAGCGTATTCATTGCTCTTAAATCCGAAATCAATTGTAACAGGAGAGTATCTTTTGCTACAAAATAGACACACCGGGTAGATGTTTGCTACACTATCAGCTTTCACGTCAGACACAATACTTTTCATGGATAACATCATGCGGTGACCAAATGCGCAACGTATTGGTGAATTTTGTGTATCACACATTGGTTTTAAGAATCATGAAAGAAATTTTCTGTTCATCTTCTTCGAAAGTAACCGACAGAGGTCTGCTGCTTCCGTGATTTACACTTGATTTACCCTTCGCTCTCTCTTTCTGTGTTTATTGAAACTTTTATTCGTTGCTGATTTAAACATATGATTATTACTTTCCAACCTAGATGTATAAGCGTGTGGAACATAATTAATAGCAAAATCTGATACGGCTGAAAATATAGGATTTATATAAATTGAAAACTTTCCAATAAACGTGGTTCCGCTAAAAAGCTACTTGCGAGAAAATTGGTAATCTATGATTAAGAGGTGCGACTGACATCAGTGTGATTTTATTATCCTACATATGCCAAATGTATAAGGGGCAGTGTAATTAAAACGTGACAGATGGAGAATAAGATAACTGTTTATTATTTCAAAATTAATACTGTTAATACATTTATTCCTCTGTGAGACCAGACCGTCATTGGAATCACAGAAAAATATCTGCGATAGCCTAAGGAAACGTGATTGTACCCAGTAATGCAACTGTTTGTCCGAAGCAAATCCAGGGCCATGAATTTCTTTAGAATTCAGCGTTGGAACTGTATGGAGTGTGTGTAAATGCTTCCTAGCGAATATTCTGCCGCGTAGTCGAAACAGCCTTGGTAAGATGTAGGCTAGCCCACACTTTGCCGATGTTGTTTCACTTGCTTTTCTATCCCCTGATAACCTATTCCTGTCATTTTGTCGTTCGCAGGACGATTTAAAGGAGGAACTACAGTGCGAGCCTCCTCTGGGAATCTGTTTTCGAAAAAGACGTTTGGTATTTCAGCATTTTCTCTGTAATCCTCCATTTCAATGTCATTATGATGACAAACTATCTGGAGAGATGGCTTCGATCGGTTTACTGATCTAAGGCCAAAGCTTATTACAATTTTTTTTTTAAAGTCAGCGGATCGAATTTTAATTTTGTATTTGGATTAGTTACCCTTAAGAAAATTCACGTGGACCGCATCAAACCAGTCAGGAAACTGATGACCCAAAAAAATCAAAAGCCTTCGATCAACTGATCTTCGTAAGATGCCGTGAACTTTGTAACACAGAATGTACGATAACATTCTTACTGTGGCTTCAAAAATAATGGCTTCGTTTCATCTTGATTTGCCTGTGAGGCTTTGGCTGCATTTAAATTTTTACCTTTCATAGCAAGACGAGCGGGACAGTAGTCTGATTGTTCGCTGTTTTGCACCGCATTACTCCAAAGACGATGATATTGACAAATGAGCCATCTATATATAAAATTCTGTTGACGTAGTTGATGCAAATAAGGAGGAAAAATTTAAATCTCTACCTTCCCGTTTCTATTTCTCTCTCTTCTCTTCAGCCTGCTTCACCATTCCACCTACCTCTTCACACCCTGTCCCTCTTCCACCACTTCCTTCCACCACTTCCTCACACCCTGTACTTTATTCACCTGCCTCTCTCGTGTGTGTGGATTTGAGGGGGGGGGGGGGGGGATGGGGATAACATGTAAGTATACCTTTGGAACAACTGAGTCAGGTTCAACCTAACTTGGAAACTGTCGTATTGGTGGTGCTCCACAGCTCTAATATGTTTTGAAAATGTTATTTTCCTCTATCAACTAGAGCTCATTAACAAGCTTCGATCAACTGAGCTTCGTAAGATGCCATGAACTTTATAACACAGAATGTATGATAACATTCATACTGTGGCTTCAAAAATATTGCCTTTATTCTTTGACGCGTTGGTGAGGACCTACTGTTGGGCAAATAATTTTGTGGAACCTGATGAATGGCTGATCCAAACAGTTTATTTAATCTATAATTCTTAGTAATTCTCAAGCATAACTTTGTTTATAATTTCGCACTTGGTTGAAATATAGACCGTTTTCATTCCATTAAAAATTGAGATAAATACACTCCTGGAAATGGAAAAAAGAACACATTGACACCGGTGTGTCAGACCCACCATACATGCTCCGGACACTGCGAGAGGGCTGTACAAGCAATGATCACACGCACGGCACAGCGGACACACCAGGAACCGCGGTGTTGGCCGTCGAATGGCGCTAGCTGCGCAGCATTTGTGCACCGCCGCCGTCAGTGTCAGCCAGTTTGCCGTGGCATATGGAGCTCCATCGCAGTCTTTAACACTGGTAGCACGCCGCGACAGCGTGGACGTGAACCGTATGTGCAGCTGACGGACTTTGAGCGAGGGCGTATAGTGGGCATGCGGGAGGCCGGGTGGACGTACCGCCGAATTGCTCAACACGTGGGGCGTGAGGTCTCCACAGTACATCGATGTTGTCGCCAGTGGTCGGCGGAAGGTGCACGTGCCCGTCGACCTGGGACCGGACCGCAGCGACGCACGGATGCACGCCAAGACCGTAGGATCCTACGCAGTGCCGTAGGGGACCGCACCGCCACTTCCCAGCAAATTAGGGACACTGTTGCTCCTGGGGTATCGGCGAGGACCATTCGCAACCGTCTCCATGAAGCTGGGCTACGGTCCCGCACACCGTTAGGCCGTCTTCCGCTCACGCCCCAACATCGTGCAGCCCGCCTCCAGTGGTGTCGCGACAGGCGTGAATGGAGGGACGAATGGAGACGTGTCGTCTTCAGCGATGAGAGTCGCTTCAGCCTTGGTGCCAATGATGGTCGTATGCGTGTTTGGCGCCGTGCAGGTGAGCGCCACAATCAGGACTGCATACGACCGAGGCACACAGGGCCAACACCCGGCATCATGGTGTGGGGAGCGATCTCCAACACTGGCCGTACACCACTGGTGATCGTCGAGGGGACACTGAATAGTGCACGGTACATCCAAACCGTCATCGAACCCATCGTTCTACCATTCCTAGACCGGCAAGGGAACTTGCTGTTCCAACAGGACAATGCACGTCCGCATGTATCCCGTGCCACCCAACGTGCTCTAGAAGGTGTAAGTCAACTACCCTGGCCAGCAAGATCTCCGGATCTGTCCCCCATTGAGCATGTTTGGGACTGGATGAAACGTCGTCTCACGCGGTCTGCACGTCCAGCACCAACGCTGGTCCAACTGAGGCGCCAGGTGGAAATGGCATGGCAAGCCGTTCCACAGGACTACATCCAGCATCTCTACGATCGTCTCCATGGGAGAATAGCAGCCTGCATTGCTGCGAAAGGTGGATATACACTGTACTAGTGCCGACATTGTGCACGCTCTGTTGCCTGTGTCTATGTGCCTGTGATTCTGTCAGAGTGATCATGTGATGTATCTGACCCCAGGAATGTGTCAATAAAGTTTCCCCTTCCTGGGACAATGAATTCACGGTGTTCTTATTTCAATTTCCAGGAGTGTATATGACGATTCAACGGAGCCAATTAGGCAGGAAATAATAACAAAAACCTTAATCCAAAGAGACAAATTCGTATTAAGATTTGCATGTGCTTGAATACACACTATCAGTAGTGCGATAACTACAGTTCTTTATGTTGCTCGCACATACTTTTTGAAGACTAAGTTTTGCTTTGTGACATCTTAAACTTTAGTACGTCACTGCATGAGCAGTATGGCAGATGTCTGGCGACGTTTCAAGAATAGCGACTCGTATGAGCCCAGTGACGATTCTCTCATAAGGAGTGTTCATCGTTTAGTAACCAGAAAGCCAGGACTCCAAAGCACACATTCCTTTCATCCGTGACAGCTCCCGGGAGGCTCTCTGCAGCAGGAGAAAAGAGTCATATCACGACCTTTCGTAAAGCATCATTAGTCTGCGAATCAAATCACACCTCTTTTATGGAAATTAGGAGATTATTCCTCTGTCCCAGCTGACAGTTGGACGAATGCCATTCCACGGTGGATTTTCCCATCACGCGCTCTCAGTCTACTGCACACGCTACCGACGTGTAAAAGCGGGCTGAGAGAGACATTACTGCATTCATTAGACGTGCTAGAGATTCTCGTTCATTCAGATACAAATCGTGTAGCAGAAGACTACGGCTCTTCGTCGATATCCCAAATCACTCGGGCTCCTAATCAACATTTATCCTACTACAAATCTAAGCTACATTTACGCATCCGAATGAACTTTTACCCTGCAGTGTAGGGAGCGCTGATGTGAAACTTCCTGGCACATCAAAACTCCATACGTGACTGGGACCCGAACAAGGGACCTTCGCCTTTCATGGGTAGTGCTCTACCAACTGTGTTAATCAAGCAAAACTCTCAATCAGCCTTCACTTCCTCCAAGGACTCTCTCCTACCTTCGAAAGAGAAGTTTTAAAATTTACTAAGCTAAAAGTGATGAATACTTATGAAAATAATTGAAGCTGCCTGATGTTTCTAACACATTGACAATTTAAAATAAATTTGCAAATAAACTTCACAAATAACGCATTACTTTCTTTATTGCTAGCTTAACTTTGCAGACGAGAATATTTTGAGGCACTAACTGTTCTCATGACAATGTCAAAGAATCAAAACCCTGTTCTTCATCGTCAATGATAGTCTCGTAGTAATGCAAGTCAAAAATGACCTGCGTTTTAATCTCTGAACGCTTTGTAGCTTATCTAGTACTGTAAACGACAAAACAAACAGTAAAAATACTTCAAACGTTTGCACAAACGAGGATTACGATTCATATCCTCTTATATGCTGAGAACATTGTTCTGTTACCTTTCAATGAAAATTAATTACAGTCTCATAGAAAATAAAAAAACTGTGCAATGCATAATTATTATACACTGTCAACTAAGGACACGAACGTAGCAGAGAGCACAACGGTTAAATATCTCGGCGTACTGCTAACCTCTGACATCATCATTTAAGTAAAAAAAAAAATTGCTCCAAGCACAATGGAACTTACTACCTGAGGTCATGAGTTCCCTAGACTTAGAACTACTTGAACCTAACTGAACTAAGGACATCACACAGATACATGCCCGAGGCAGGATTCGACTCTGCGACCGTAGCAGCAACGCGGTTCCGGACTGAAGCGCCTAGAACCGCTCGGTCACATCGGGCCGGCCATTAACGTCGAAATTAAGTCACGAATTTATCCACACTGATGAAGCAAGAGTCATGGGATTCTTCCTAATATCGTGTCGGACCTCCTTTTGCCCTGCGTTGTGCAGCAGTTCGACGTGGCATGGACTCAACAAATTGTTGGAAGTTCGCTGCAGAAATATTGAGCCCTGCTGATTCTACAGCCGTCCCTGAAAGAGTTTTTAGTGTATTATTTTATGCACGAACTGATCTCTTGATTGTGTCCCATAAATGTTCAATGGAATTAATATCGGGCGTTTTCGACGGCCAATCCATTAGCGCGAACTGTCGAGAATCTTCTTCAAACCAATAGCGACCAACTGTGGCCTGATGACGTGGCGCATTGTCATCCACATAAAGCATGAATGGATGCAAATGGTCTCCTAAAACCTGAACATTAATATTTCCAGTTAATGATCGGTTCAGTTGGAGCACAGGACCCATCCGTTCCACATAAACAGAGGCCACGCCCTTAGGGAGCCACCATCAGCTTGCACAATGTGTTCAAAAATGGTCCAAATGGCTCTGAGCACTATGGTACTTAACTTATAAGGTCATCAGTCCCCTAGAACTTAGAACTACTTAAACCTAACTAACCTAAGGTCATCACACACATCCATTCCCGAGGCAGGATTCGTACCTGCGACCGTAGCGGTCGCGCGGCTCCAGACTGTAGCGCCTAGAACCGCTCGGCCACCACGGCCGGCCACAATGTGTTGTTTACAACTTGCGTCCGTGGCTTCATGGGGTCTGCGTCACACTCGAAGCCTACTATTAGCTCTTACCGACTGAAATAAGAACCACACCACGGTTTTCCAGTCATCTAGTGTCCAACTGATATGGTCCAGGAGTGGCGCTGGCGATGATGAGTGCTGTTAGCAAAAGCAGTCACGTCGGTTGTCTGCTGTTGCAGCACATTAAAGCCAAATTTCGCCGCAGTGTCCTGACAGATAGGTTTATCGTAGTTGCACACTGATTTTTGTGCTTATTTCACAGAATGTTGCTTGTCTGTTAGCGCTGACAATTCTACGAAAACGCCGCCGTTCACGTTCGTTAAGTGAATGCTGTCGGAAACTGAGTTGTCCGTGTTGAGACGTAATGTCTGAAATTTGGTATTCTCGGCACACTGCTGAGCTGTGGTTCATGGAATATTGGACACCCTAGCGAATTCCTAAATGGAATGTCCCACGCGTCTAGCTTCAACTACCATTCCGAGTTCATAGTCTGGTAACTGCCGTCGTTCGACAATAAGCATGAATAGCCTGAATACAAATAAGAGTTCCGCCAATGCACTGTGAAGCACGGCGCCCTATATCGCTCCTGTCTAGAGCCTGTGAATGGGGAGAATGACTCGTGCGTGCACAGTGACAGATGGTCTGAAGCGGGTTCAGTCGAGTACGTAGTTGTAATTTTCATCCACCAGGGTACAGTAGCGCACAGAGACATTCAACAAACAGGTCAAGAGATTGTTTATGCTCTTCACGGGTTTGCTGCCGGATATGATCGTCTTATCGGATCGTATCCGGCAGCATACCCGTGAAGAGCATAAACGTATAAGACGCCGGGAACATCTATGGAATCACAAGTCAAGAGAATGTTTTCATGGATTGTTCTGTTTATTTCTTGAAGGCTTTTTTTCTTTATTTATGTTTGTACAGTTTTTATATGGTTTTGGTAGTCTGAATATGGTCTAAAGTAAATGTGTAGCACATTGTTCTACTGATAAACGCAGTACGAACTAGCGCGAGAAATTTTGAAGAGAGTGTGGACGCAGACGACGGGGAATTTTGTATCATAATAAGTTAAGTAAGTTTATGGTAAGAAGAAAGCCAATTCGAACGCAAAGAAAATAGTTAATAACGTAAAGTATAAACAAAATACCAGAATGTTAATTATTTGTTTCGGGGAAAAGTACGGTTCGAAAGTGTGTCATTTGTTAATTGGTTGGTCATGAAAAGCCCGGGGAAACGCTGGAGAATAATGTTCTTCCATTTCCCTTAAGGAAAACTGACCAATCATAACGGAGTATTCTTCGCGTGTCTTTCCTCTTGGAGGTAGAGAATGCTTACAGCAGTGTAAGTAGTCGGAACCCAGTTTTTCAATGATACGGTCGTGTTTAGTATGAGCTCCGAAGGAAGTTATAATTTGCCGATTTTAGTTGTCCTACATGGTTCAAAAGTGTTTTAAAGTGAAGGCATATTTATTCCGTTGTGTGTTTTTTTTTTTTTTTTTAGAAAGCACGGATTCTTTTACTAATTTTCGTGTACGATAAAGGACAGTAATTCCGCGTGGCATATTGAGCCGATCGCTGACTAAGAACTTTGAGTGCATTAGACACCGATAAACGTAATAGGCATTTTCATTTAAGAACAGTCCGTGCTTAGTAGGTGTTCAGATTTCGGGATATATGTTACCATAAACTTGCTAACGTCAGTGAAAGGGTTTGTGCATGACTATGTTAGGATTAGCACGGGCTTGTCAGTGAACGTGTAATTCTTGACTTCAATATACGAAGTTTTGCCAGTGTTCCCACCTTTCACTCAAAATAAAGACCTTTTCTCGATTTTTAGAATAGTTACGTTGTATGCAGCCTGGTGTGAGTTGCAGAACGATTGGCTTCTGCTCGGCTTCCCTTCTTTCCTACCGGCAATCTGCTGCAACGAGTTCACAGGTGGGTGCTGGTAAAAGAAAAAAACAAGAACAGCGCTGCCGCAACTGCCCTTTCATACACCTTGTGTAGGAGATACTCCCGCCATCTGTAAAATATATGTGCATATCGCTATCTTATGACTTTTGTCACCTTAGTGCATTTTCCTCTGGGAATCAGAATCAAACACTCACAAATCATCAGTTGCACTAATCTTAAACTAGGGATCTGAAATTTGGATTCATGCAGAATCTTCGGCAGTATTAACGGTTGGAGAATACTCTATAACGATGAATCTTGTAATTTACTCCATGACGCTGATATATTATCGAAACTGAAAGCCCTAAGATTGCCATGGATAAAGCAAGTCATCAGAGCATCACAAAACTGGACAATCTAGAGTGACATAAAATGTTCGTGCTCTAAGACGAACTCTTGCTGTCGATATCTTGGCAATATTCAGTGTAATTAGGAAAAGTTAAGACAGAGTAGAGGCTGCAACAATTTTTTGGGTGAACAAAACGAAGTGGCCCATTGTTGTTTATTTCAGCAGTGAAGTGTCTTCACGACCTGTAATAACAATAATGATAACAATAATAATAATAATAAAGGCAAAAACCTGAGGATACTGCGACTGATTCATGTGTGCAATGTAGTGTAAGAATTGAGATTCAGAATAAACTAAAATACTCTTGGAAACAAAAACCACTGCATGGGCCGTACCCAAGCCATCTGGGGAACTTAATCATTCATAATGATCACTCGTATTTTGGCTCAGAAGAGGAAGAATAAGAATGCATAAGGGCTAAAAGTTCTTACAGAAATCCAAGCTAAAGAACGAAAAGCTAGGAAAGGTAATGCATATGATCATTCCAATTTCTGAAGCCGGATAACCGATGTCTCAGTGCCGTGTGACGGGAACACTAATGATACGTGGCACATAAGAAATTTAAGGATCTGGGCATCGAGATTAGTTGAATGTTAGTGTAAATTCCGAAGTCGTCCTCGTCACCAGTGGTGCCCTGATAACTGTACCACATAAAAAGGAAAGGGCTTCGTATAGAATACCAGGATGTAGTAAAGACAGTGAAAAACAAGTATTTCCAGTCAAACACTTACCGTGTTTGAGGAGCCATAAAATCACCTATCACCGGATCTACTCCGGTAACCTGGAGGAAACATGAAGTTGACTCGACTACGCTAAACAAAGTAGTCTCTTTTGTTAAAAATAAAGATGGTGATAACGGCAACAATAACGAACGAACTTAAAATAGCTTATCATACAATGTAAGCTTTCACGGCCGGTATTGTCTTCACTTAAAACTTCCGGGCTGATAGGCCGTGGTCGAAGTATAAAACACTCTCCTGACGTTTCGTCTCCGACTGCGGGAGACATCCTCGGAGGTAAAGCGGCGAACTGCGAAGAGAACTCGACGAAGCGCTGATTATATAGGCAGTACAGAGGGCGCCACAGTCGATCACGTGGCGTCGGCTATGAGATTGTCTCTGGTAATGCCAACCAGAGACAATCTCATAGCCGACGCCACGTGATCGACTGTGGCGCCCTCTGTACTGCCTATATAATCAGCGCTTCGTCGAGTTCTCTTCGCAGTTCGCCGCTTTACCTCCGAGGATGTCTCCCGCAGTCGGAGTCGAAACGTCAGGAGAGTGTTTTATACTTCGACCACGGCCTATCAGCCCGGAAGTTTTAAAATAGCTTAATTTATTGGAACGCTCTGGTGCTGTGTATTGATTTAGTGTGTAGCACAGAAGAGCATTGAGCTCCTATGTGGCTAAACAACAACCATACCTGCAAAGTTGACACCTAGCTCAACACAACAATGTGTTCAGTAGGAGGCAGTCCAAAATATCCACGGACTCTCAGCGCTATGTCACATCTTCCTACCCGTACTCATAAGGCCGGAAACGTTGTTACATGAACATAAGAAGATACTGGATAACATCGACTCACCCATTCGTGATTATGTGGCAAGTGCTATCTCTGACACGCTAAAATCCAGTCAACTAGCAAAACTGCTGCAAAAGCGACATTTTACAATAAACTGACGAAGGATTAGATGTACATTATAAGTGGGAGCGAGTAGCTCCAGGGCTACAAACAGACCTAAACACCTGCACAAATTCAGCATTCTTAGATTTTCCCCGACGTACGTGGGTGATAGATGGTAGAATCCACGTAAATCATGGTGTATGTTACGACTGGAGAGTGCCCGACCCATCTACGGTTACGGCGACACCCCTTACTAACCAACGTAACTAGCAGAAATGTGCTTTAACATCATGTCCAAGCAATAACAAATACTCCCAGGAATATACCACGGATTCCATTGTCTGGATTGAAAAATTCGATGTATTGTAAACCATTCTTTTCTAAAAGCTCACTATTCAGTGGGCTGTGGGTCTCTCTTCCAAATTTTGAAATAACAGTATCTGCACCTAAAAACTACTGCAGTTATTGGTGACACTCTAAATGGACCGTAATCTAAGACTAAATTCAGAGGATAAATCTCATTCCATTTTTAAATTAAAACAGGAGTGAGATAATGTGATGGACTATCACCACTATTTTTCAGTTATCGCTCATAAAAAGTAATCCCACAGTTACGAAACAGAAATCGGATGTTTAATACACGAACCCACAAAATTAAGAAAAATCACTATTACCATTGACTGCTTACCTGTCTTGAACGATGTGGCGATGCTATGTCAGGTCAATAAAACAGCACAAAAGGAAATAGAAAATCTCGTAACTACAACCGAAAGAATAGGTTTCCAAATATCATTTGAAAAACATAATACATACCTACAAGCAATTTGGCACCCAACATTCCAGAAACCGAATAGTGGAAACCGAGAGAGCTTCTCAATCCAAATATTTCTCTCAAACCATTCGGGAGACTGACCTGGAAAAGATTAGTTACGAAATTAGTTGCCAATAAATGAAAACAGCTTCCAGAATTACAAGAGACATTTGCAACAAAATATGCATCTGAAAATACACTAAAATGGAAAGTTTTCGATGTTATTTTCCCACACTCACCTAATATTTTTGAGAGAATAAACCGCCATTTGACTGTGTATTTATATTATGTACTACATAGATTTCGGCTTTTATATCATTATCAAGTATAAAATTACCTGCTTTGCACAGCCTTAACGGATGTGAAAAGTTAATGGTCGAAGAACTTTCAGCATTGTACTTGATAATGACATAAAAGCCGGAATATAGATAGCACAGAAGATAAATACAGCAGCACACAGGAAAATTCTCTCAAAAAACCTTAAATTGAGGCATTATAACAGATACTTTAAAGCAAAATTGAAATATTCATTTTAAACATAATGTCTGACACTGAATGAACCCAAAAGAGAGAACCTAATGCAATCAGGAAAATTTTAGATCCAAATTTACAGTGAGGAAGGAACACACAAAGAGCAATTAAAGCATTGGAAATTATATTAACTTTCTCGTGTTTGCCCATTAAAAGAAGGAAGTCAATGTCGCTATAAACCTAAATTTGAAAAAATAAAATGTATCGGTACACTAAATGAAGAGCCGAACTACGACAGAAAAGCACAACATGATAAATCACACGAAAAGGTATTTAGGCAGAAAATTCGTGACTAGACATTTGGTCTGGCAGGAACACACACGAAGATCATTTGGTCTCACAGCTCAGTTCATACATACAATACCAGGAACAAAAATGATCTGCACAAGGACTTAAAAGCACTTACCTTAGTTTAAAAAGGGGCCCACTACTCAGTAACACTCATCTTCAATAATGTGCCAGCATACATAAAAAATTTAGTTACAAATAAAGATCAGTTTAAAAGGGCCTGAAAGACTTACTAGTGACCAACTCCTTCTACTCCATTGACGAATTTTTTAATAGAAACAAATGATTTTCTGTATGTTTTCATAATATTAGTATTGTTATTTCAGCTTTAAATAAAAGGAAAAAAAATTGACATGTTCCACATACACGAGGATCTCCTCAGCACGGATCTATGGAACGGAAAACTAAACTAACTAATTAACTAACACCAAGGGGAAAGAGTTCGTATTAAGAAAGTGAAAGTTGTATGAGCACAATGAAAAGCTAATACGAAACCCTGAAAATGCCCTTTCTTGTAGATCACGCGGTATAGTAGGATTCAAATACGAACAATAATAATAAACTGCTTAGTCTTGTATGTAGGATGTTTGCACTCTGTATAATATGTATACTCTCCCCCTCTAAGATTTTGCCTGAATGAAAAGACTAATATCAGGAATACACTGCTCAGTCATGTATGTAGGATGTTTGCACTCTGTATAATATGTATATTCTTCCCCCCCTCAGATTCTGACTCTATGAAAAGACTAATATCAGAGATCACTGCAGGGATTTTGATACGGTTTTCAGTAATAGAATGATTCACGAAGAGCATTTGTGGGCGTAATTTATTACCTTTATATCAGGCAAGTCGTCAGAAACCTACTGCTATTTGTATGGGTCGCTGGTATATACACTGCTCAGCAAAAAGTTGGGTGGAGATAGATAAAGTAACACAACACATTACCAACCGTGTGAAAATAAATTAAAATCTGTTAGCATGTTGGCAGAGGTCTCTCAGTCTTGCATAGAAAGCTACATATTACACGGAGCTGCAACACGAAGCATCTGAAGGAAAGGGGTAAGGTAGTGTGTGTCAGTCAGGGAGTAGTTACCGTGCTCATTCGTGGTGTTCTTCATAACAACATGGAGCAGGGACAATATCTGGAAGACTTAATATGGGGAAAAATTATTGTTGCACTGGAATAAGAACGAAGTGTGACGACTGATGCCAGGGATTTTGGTACTATTCGTGTCATTGTTACAGAGACAATATTTGGAAGACTTAACATGGGAAGAATTATTGCTGCAATGGAAGAAGAACGAAGTGTGAAGAGTGATGCTCGAAATTTTGGTATTACTCATATCGTTGTTTTACTCCATGTGGTGCGTTCCGAACTATAGGCCGTGGTGATCGAAGGAGAGACACCGTTTGCAATGGTGCCAAGAGCGTAGAGAGGACGAACGAGGAGTGGGGTCGTGACTTATTCTCGACTGAGAGCAGATGCAGTCAGATTAGTGATTTTGAACATACCTTCAAATAGCGAAGGTGGGAACGCGTAATGCACCCAGGAACATTGTCGAACATGATCGTTTTGATGATCCAGTGTCTTGGTGTGGGGAGGCATATTGTTTCCTGCGTGTATTGGTTCAAATGGCTCTGAGCACTATGCGACTTAACTTCTGAGGTCATCAGTCGCCTAGAACTTAGAACTAATTAAACCTAACTAACCTAAGGACATCACACACATCCATGCCCGAGGCAGGATTCGAACCTGCGACCGTAGCGGCCGCCCGGCTCCAGACTGTAGCGCCTAGCGCCTGCGTGTATTAACCTTCAAATATTTTAACACGTAAATTCATCGGTCATCTTTACTGAGACACTGTACTCCTTCCCCATGTCTTTCTATTTATGGGTGCATTCGGCCCTGACGTAATTTTTGTGGATAACAATGCGTCACGCATCGTACAACGCATGTATAGAAGGTCTTGGGACAAGAGAATATTCGGCGAATGGAATGGACCTCTAGTTCTCCCTCCTAAAACTCCGTGGAGCATGTCTAGAACGCGTTAGAGAGACATGTAGCAGCAGGTCTACATGCATCAACGACCTTCCAGGAACTGTCAACTGCATATCTAGAGAAACAGAAGGTTCTAATTCAGGAACTACTCACCAACTTTGTGGACAGCAATGGAGGACGTCGCAGAACATTCATTGCTGTATACGACGACCACGCACCCTATTAAGAACCATGTCTCGCTTTTTGTAAGTTCCAGGAGATGTCATAAATCGCGGTGACTTCAACGTAACTACTGTGTGGTGACTTCAGCGCAATTATCATGTGTGGATAAAAGTGTCATCCATGTTCATCTGACGGCGTGTTTCTTTCAGACACCTTCAGTTCTACACTGTAGTGGTTACTTGTACGCTATTTAGATAGCTTTCTTGTCCGCCTATAGAACGAAATATGTAAATGATTCTGCGTATCAGAGATCCGACAGTTTTTTGGTTGGTCTGTGGAGGTATGTAGCGTTAGATGTCTACGCACAGATCACATAACTTACATAAATAACGGGCTGCTGATATGCTTATGCGGTGATGGTGTCCGGTAGCGACCCATATGGGTTCCATAGGATTTATATCAGGCGAGTTTGGTCGCCAAGACATTAACGTGTTCACATGCTTATGCTGCCGAGCGAGGTGGCGCATTGGTTAGCACACTGGACTCGAATTCGGGAGGACGACGGTTCAATTCTGCATCCGGCCATTCTGGTTTAGGTTTTCCATGAATTCCCTAAATCTCTTCAGGCAAATGCCTGGATGGTTCCTTACCCATCCGATGAGACCGATGACCTCGCTGCTTGGTCTCCTCCCCCAAAACAACCCAACCCCATTCTAATGCGGTGATGACGTCCGTTAACGACCCAGATGGGTTCCACGGAATGTACATCAGGCGAGTTTGGTAGCCAAGACGTTAACGTGTTCACGATAGTGCTCCTCAGACCACTGTAGCACTGTTCTGCCTTCGAGACACGGACAATTATACTGCTGTCGGGGACGACATCAATCATGAAGGAATACAGGTGGTACGCAAGTATCAGCTTTTCTTCGATTACTACCAAATGTCCCATGCAAGGCAGGAGAATGTCTCCAATAGCTAGAGACAGGAAAAAATCGGTGTTATTATATGGCCAAAATTGGTGTTACTTTTTGCACTTTTCGCTGTTATTTATGGGTGTTATTTTCTGGCAAGCTTATTCCATTATCAGTTATCTATTTATGTCATATTTAACCAGTTTTCAATGCTATGTTGAAAACGGAACAATTCCTAAGATAGGGATAAATATGAGACAAGTGTAGAGGAAAATTAATTTAACAAAAAATATTTTGACACAAATAATTATTTAGAATCAAATACCAAAGGTAAAAATGAAAATAACAGTATATTTCAAATATTTAATTGATGACATGTTTTGTGCTTCTTCATATCGTTCTTCAGCTGTGGAGATCACGGAAGTAGATCTCCGTGGCTCAAGAATGATCTGAAGATGCGCTAGAAGTGTGAAACGCATCATATATAAACTATCTGCAACAGAGACTATTATATCAATTTCTAAAATTTGTATACTGTTTCTACTCTGGGCCAGATTGGTGTGGAGTATACATTTAATTTGAAACACTGCGAAAAATTATTTATCAATGATGTATCCAGCAGATTAAAAAATATACAGAACTCTCCTTTTTTCAGGTTCGCAATCAAATTTTGACACTCGACAACTTTTCTCACCGACATAAATATTTATGTTAAATGGTGAAATGTCTTATGGAGTAGCAATAATGAAACTTAGAAGGAAATCTTTTACTTTAAAAAAAATTCTTTTCCTTTGCAGTGCCATTGTTAATAAATAAAATGTCTTGGCTGATTCTTCAAAAGATTTTTCTGTACGAATATCACCAAGAAAGCTTGAAGGTTATATTTTATGTATTATTACGTAAAAAATATCTATAAACATTTACAAAAAGTATTTAACTTTGGTTAAATAAGAAAAAATTAATTTTCTTTATTTTTTTTAATGTTCACTCACATGTTGCTTGGAAACATAGTTTATAATATGTTTCAGTAGAAGTTTTGAGTTTAAATTCTATTTCCTACCAGTAGTACAGTTTTTTAATACAAAAATACTTTCTTGTAACGTACTCTCTTTTTTTGACACATATGTACAACTGACAGTAAGGCTCATTCATGTACTGCATTTTCAGCTGTTTCTAGCAACAACTGGACAAATAGGGTAAAACAGACAAAACAGAAATCCGTGATCAAACAAAAGAGGCATCGTTCATTTTTACACCAGAGAAGTAAAACTAGTAAACATTTGAAAAAGTGAGAATAGGCATAGTTTTTTTTAAGAAGAATGAATCAACAAACTAACTAAGATAGGTCTCCCATTAAACTCTGATACGAAACACTGTTAACTGTTAACAAATTCCCGCACCCTTTCGTCAGCGGTGACCGTAGGCTTCGGCATTTTCACAGAGCACACGTGTTCGTTGCCGTCTAGAAGAAGAAAACAATGAAAAAAACCAGCAGACGATAAAAATGAGGATCCGAGCGCGGGACCTCCAATAGCTTCGAAATAATTGGAAAACGTGCCACAAACAGAACGCAATTCAAGTGAAGTCTAACCCCACTCTAACTCAGACAGCTATGCGCATGCGTGAATCTGGCAACTTGGCAGCGTCAGAGAAAATTTTCCTGGTAGAGTCTGGCTGTTTTCTCTCACTTTTCATACACCAAACAGCCACATTCCAAATAGCCAGAAGCGGGAATAGGCGCTGCATCTAAGAGATTTCAGTTTTAGCGCATACGTGGCAAGCTGTCAGATAATCGCTTAAACGAACCCTATTTCAGCGAAATTAGAAACCAGTCATATCGATATTAATTAAAATTTTTGTAAGTTAATACACGCAGAAAAATACGCACTCCGCCTTGAATACCACAATGCTATTGATATTGCGCACAATGTTGTATATTCGCAAGGGTCGGCAGCGAGCATACGCAAATCAGTCGTCCTGCCAATGAATGGTGTTTGTAATCTTGACTAATGGCTTAAACACAAACATGTACAATGTTAACGTGGTTTGGGCGCTGTCACGGACTAGACATTTTTCTTTGTTAGGATGATTTGAGAATGGGTTCTGTTACGAGAAACCGGTCATCAATTAAACAAAAGTAACTGACTTTTGCAACTTCGGCTGTTTTCTACATCAAACTGGTTAACTCAAGTTGCTGTCCTGTTATTAACCCATTGTGCTGGAAAACCAAAACGTTTATTTTATAGCTGCTCGTTTCCGCCGCAGAAGTTAATGCTGTCGTGTAAGACTATTGCCTCACCAACCATTCGGAACTCACCACATATTCGGAAATATGCAACCAAATATTTATTTCATTCGTCGATCTTTAATCTGCCTGAAATGTTAACATCATTCATTGCAGAACATACTTGTATTGCACTTCCAGATTTTTTCCTTTACTTTTATGGTAAAAAGTGGTAGAGTCGTTAACTCAATGATTGATGACAGTGTTGGCAGTGTTCGCGCATACCTCCTCCCAAATATAAGCTTACATTACATTCATAACAAAAGACTCAGACTCTGCTGACAATGCTACGATGGGAAAAATTAGCCGGCCGCGGTGGCCGAGCGGTTCTAGAGGCTTCAGTCCGAGACCACCAGGTTCGAATCCTGCCTCGGACATGGATGTAGGTGATGTCCTTAGGTTAGTTAGGTTTAAGAAGTTCTAAGTTTTAAGGGACTGATGACCTCAGATGTTAAGTCCCATAGTGCTAAGAGACGTCTGAAAGAAATATGTATTAGCACGCAGTGGGGCACAAACCTACATCCATTCGTATGGTAAACCTCAAAACTATCCGTTACGTAATGGCTTAGTAATTCGGCTACTGTCTCAAGTTTCGATGATCACAATTCTCCAATCCTTACATCGTTGTTGTGTTATTAGATGCATTTAATGAGTAGCGTCATGTGCTTGTGATAGATTCTCATTGAAACGGCATACTGCGGCACATACACTACAAAAGAAATAAATAATCGAAATTCACAAAGTGGTCGCTCGTACGCGCTCGCAAAAGTCAGTAGTCGAAGGGTCATTAGTGACGTGACGACTGCAAAATATAGTTGAACCTGGAACATTTCAACATTAAATATGTCACTGACATCATTAGAGGTACGACACGTCTTAAGAAAACACAGAAATTCTGTTAAAAAACACCGATTTTTCGTTACTTTCTTATAAACCACCCAATTCGCGTACTTCCTTAAAAACTGCTGAACTGGCGTTGTTTCCTTAAAAACCGCCAAATTCGCGTTACTCGTCGCGATACCGTTTAAACGAATTTTCCCTGTCCCTACCCATAGCATAATAGAAGTACTTTTGCCACCAGCCTGCGTGCGTCGCGCGCTGCACATTTCAAGCAACCGATCACCTCTATGACGACTTCTGTGGAGACGACCATCGTCCTAGAATAGTAAAAATATGATTCACCTGAAGGGCCAGCAGGTTTCCGTTGATCATCGGTCGAATCCCGATGGTCCTCTGCGCACTGTAATCGCGATTCACGATGTCTTTGGTTCAAGATGTGAACTCTTAGGGTGGTCTGCTGTAGACCTCCAACACTGTACGATGAATGACGTGTTACGAAACACTTGTGCGTGAACGAGTATTGTGCTCTTTCGGTAGAGATGTCACAGATCATCCATCCAACTTTATAGAACAGACTTGCCCCCGAACCCAACATCCTGTGAAGAGTCATGGACGTTCTACCATTTAGCACCTAGTGGTAGTTTCAATGGTTTTTACCTCTATCCGTAGACGCTCAGGACAGCAGCACGTGAACACTCGGCCAACTTCGCCATTTTAGAGATACTCATTCACAGGCTCTTGGTAAAAATTTTGTGTTCTTTGTCAAAGTCACATGTCTCAATGGATCTCCCCACCTGCAGCTACGGTGATTCCCCTCCATGTGGACTCCGCTTACATACATTTGTTATCGCGTCACATACCCACAACGTCACCAGGTGGCGTCCGACGTCACGATGGGTAGTGGCCATAATGTTTTCGCTTATCAGTGTATGTATTATCCATGTTCCCTCAAGCTTTGTTATTTTGCCAGGATACACTATACGAAAGTTATTTTCATCCTTCATTTTGGCACACCAGTGTATAGTTTTAGTGTCATTATGTTCTATGTACAGAGCTATTACAAATGATTGAAGCGATTTCATAAATTCACTGTAGCTCCATTCATTGACATATGGTCACGACACACTACAGATACGTAGAAAAACTCATAAAGTTTTGTTCGGCTGAAGCCGCACTTCAGGTTTCGGCCGTCAGAGCGCTCGAGAGCGCAGTGAGACAAATCGGCGACAGGAGCCGAGAAAGCGTATGTCGTGCTTGAAATGCACTCACATCAGTCACTCATAACAGTGCAACGACACTTCAGGATGAAGTTCAACAAAGATCCACCAACTGCTAACTCCATTCGGCGATGGTATGCGCAGTTTAAAGCTTCTGGATGCCTCTGTAAGGGGAAATCAACGGATCGGCCTGCAGTGAGCGAAGAAACGGTTGAACGCGTGCGGGCAAGTTTCACGCGTAGCCCGCGGAAAATTGGTTCATGCCACAACTGGAGACCGACAGCACCGACTTCATCTTTCAACGGGATGATGCTCCACCACACTTCCATCATGATGTTCGGCATTTCTTAAACAGGAGATTGGAAAACCGATGGATCGGTCGTGGTGGAGATGATGACCAGCAATTCATGTCATGGCCTCCACGCTCTCCCGACTTAACCCCATGCGATTTCTTTCTGCGGGGTTATGTGAAAGATTCAGTGTTTAAACCTCCTCTACCAAGAAACGTGCCAGAACTGCGAGCTCGCATCAACGATGCTTTCGAACTCATTGATGGGGACATGCTGCGCCGAGTGTGGGAGGAACTTGATTATCGGCTTGATGTCTGCCGAATCACTAAAGGGGCACATATCGAACATTTGTGAATGCCTAAAAAAACTTTTTGAGTTTTTGTATGTGTGTGCAAAGCATTTTGAAAATATCTCAAATAATAAAGTTATTGTAGAGCTGTGAAATCGCTTCAATCACTTGTAATAACCCTGTACTTCATAAGAAATAATAACACAATATCTTCCGTCATACACTTCAACAACAGCAAATCTTCCGTCCAGAAGACCCTTTTCCGCCACAACGAATCTCCAGCTGTCTAGAATGGCTGGATCCTATTCAGGAAAGACAAGCACAGGCTTCTCACACTACCGAGACATGGTTAGGGTTTTGCTCTCTTTTTAACATGCATAACGAACCAAGTCACAGTTCATTGGAGAATATTCGTTGACATGGACCAGGGACTGTGAAGCGGAAAATTTCGGCGGATTCTCATTTGCGGCAGGGACCGAAAAATTTCTCGGGGGAGCGCAAAGAAGCGTTGCGCGCGGAATGCATGCATATGTATTGGCACATGCGTGCCTGCAGGGTATTGGACAGGGCGGCGCCGGCACGGAATACCGGGCCAGGTAATGAGAGCGATCCGGCGCGGAGCGGCGCCTAAGTGACGCCTGGTCGATACCCGCCGGCCACCAGCGTCGCTGAGGCAGCCACCTGCCACCTGCCACCGGCGACGCCGACGCTGCGCTGACACCGTCCGCCCGGCGCTAATGAGCCGAGTGAACGGCCACAGCGGTCAGCTGACTCGGCCTTAGCATTTTAAAGCAGGCAGAGGATTTGAGGACGTGGCACGGCGATGACGCTGACACATTAATAAATGGGCGAAAGGAATTGTTAACCCTCAATTTATCACGGATTGGTCTCACCACGTATTCCAGCCAGAAACTTCTACATCTACATGACTGCCTATATGCCTCTGTACGAGCCCTAATCTCTCTTATCTTATCTTTGTGGTCTTTCCCCGAAATGTAAGTTGGCGGCAGTAAAATTGTACTCCAGTCAGCCTCAAATGCTGGTTCTCTAAATTTCCTCAGTAGCGATTCACGGAAAGAACGCCTCCTTTCCTCTAGAGACTCCCACCCGAGTTCCTGAAGCATTTCCGCAACACTCGCGTGATGATCAAACCTACCAGTATCACGGGGTCCCGGGTTAGATTCCAGGCGGGGTCAGGGATTTTCACCTGCCTCGAGATGACTGGGTGTTTGTGTTGTCCTCATCATTTCATCATCATCCAGGAAAGTGGCGAAATTGGACTGAGCAAAGATTGGGTAATTGTACGGGCGCTGATAACCACGCAGTTGAGCGCCCCACAAACCAAACATCATCTCTACCAGTATCAAATCTAGCAGCCCGCCTCTGAATTGCTTCTATGTCCTCCCTCAATCCGACCTGATAGGGATCCCAAACGCTCGAGTAGTACTCAAGAATAGGTCGTATTAGTGTTTTACAAGCGGTCTCCTTTACAGATGGACCACATCTTCCCAAAATTCTACCAATGAACCGAATATGACTATCCGCCTTCCCCACAACTGCTATTACATGCTTGTCCCACTTCATATCGCTCTGTAATGTTAAGCCCAAATATTTAATCGACGTGACTGTCAAGCGCTACACTACTAATGGAGTATTCAAAAATTACAGGATTCTTTTTCCTATTCAGCTGAATTAACTTACATTTATCTATATTTAGAGTTAGCCGCCATTCTTTACACCAATCACAAATCCTGTCCAAGTCATCTTGTATCATCAGCAAACAGCTGGACATTGCTATCCACCCTATCCAAAGGATCATTTATGTAGATAGAAAACAACAGTGGACCTACCACACTTCCCTGGGGCACTCCTGATGATACCCTCACCTCCGATGAACACTCACCATCGAGGATAACGTACTGGGTTCTATTACTTAAGAAGTCTTCTAGCCACTCACGTACTTGGGAACCAATCCCATATGCTCGTACCTTAGTTAGGAGTCTGCAGTGGGGCACCGAGTCAAACGCTTTCCGGAAGTCAAGGAATATGGCACCCGTCTGATAGCCTTCATCCATGGTTCGCAAGATATCATGCGAAAAAAGGGCGAGTTGCGTTTCGCAGGAGCGATGCTTTCTAAAGCTGTGCTGATGCATGGACAGCAACTTCTCTGTCTCAAGGAAATTCATTATATTCGAACTGAGAATATGTTCGGCAATCCTGCAACAAACCGATGTTAAGGATATTGGTCTGTAATTTTGAGGATCCGTCCTTCTACCCTTCTTACATACATGCGTCACCTGCGCTTCACGTCACCAACGCATCTGAGTGTTAACCCTCAATTTATCAAGGATTAGTCTCACCATCTATTCGAGCAAATATCTTCACATCTTGGAGTCATCTATTTTCGGGTCTTCAAAATGGTTCAAATGGCTCTGAGCACTATGGGACTCAACGTCTTAGGTCATAAGTCCCCTAGAACTTAGAACTACTTAAACCTAACTAACCTAAGGACATCACACACACCCATGCCCGAGGCAGGTTTCGAACCTGCGACCGTAGTAGTCCCGCGGTTCCGGACTGCAGCGCCAGAACCGCTAGACCACCGCGGCCGGCTTTCGGGTCTTCCAGTGGCTCTCTTTTGGTGTCATGGTTTCCAATGTACAATTCTAGAGACCTCCTGCTGTGGTCTTGTCGAGTTGCGTTTCCGACCCATTTCCACCTCAAACTTACAACTCTCTCAAAGCCGTCTGTAACCTTAGTTCTTCTACTGACCTCTGATCTAATCTTATCTGTGAAGCTGACAGTACCAGGTGGCTCAAAATCAGAGATAAAGGAAACAGATGGAAGAGTCCTTTATCCATTAGTTGGTTGACATAGGCTCAAGAAGAAGAAGGCCTTAAAACGTAATTAATTGTGAAACTTTCCTGACAGATTGAAACTGTTTGCTGGACCGAGACTCGAACTCGGGACCTTTGCCTTTCGCGGGAAACTGCCGTGGCTAAGCCATGTTTCCGGAATATCTTTTTTCCCAGGAGTGCTAGTTCTACTAGGTTCGCAGAAGAGATTCTGTGAAGTTTGGAAAGTATGAGACGAGGTACTGGCGGAAGTAAAGCTGTGAGTACGGGGCGTGAGTCGTACTTCGGTAGCTCAGATGGACAGTCGGCACGGTAACTCAGTGTGTTCGTTCGGAGAACTGGTTGGCCTCTGTAACAAAAAATTGAGTGTAAGGGTCAACAAACGAACTGTAACGGATGTCACGTGACGTCCGCAACAACCAAGCACTTGCCCGCGAAAGGCAAAGGTCCCGCTTTCGAGTCTCGGTCCGGCACACAGTTTTAATCTGCCAGGAAAGTTTCATAACAGCGCACACTCCACTGCAGAGTGAAAATCGCATTCTGGTAATTAATTGCGTTTTCGAATGCGCAGGACATTAGTAACAAGTGGCTTGCAATGTACCGCTACAAAATACTGTGTACCATTTAAACTGCTTTGTCTTACTTTATTTTTATCCTTGAATTTAATCGAACTTATAATATGCAAAAACCCAGAACACTCTCCTGTGGTGTAGCAGTTTTTTCCGTCGACCGCTTATGTGGTTCAACTGGTTCAAATGGCTCTGAGCACTATGCGACTTAACTTCTGAGGTCATCAGTCACCTAGAACTCAGAACTAATTAAACCTAATTAACCTAAGGACATCACACACATCCATGCCCGAGGCAGGATTCGAACCTGCGACCGTAGCGGCCACGCGGTTGCATACTGAAACGCCCCCTCCCCTCCTCATTTTCTCTGCAGAACTCAAAGGAGTCTGAACTTGTAAGCATACAGCTCGATCTTACCTGCAGGCGTGAATCAAGCAAGCAATTAGTGCATAGATTCATCAAAGCTGCTTTTATCATGGGGATGTAGGTGAACATGAAGGGTCAAACCACGAACATACCAGTGAATGGAGCCCAACTTTGACTCATTAACTTAAAAATATTCCCTATTTAAAGGTCAAAAACAAACAGGAAAACTAACAGTAATCACTGAATTCAGGAGGAAAAAGTGGATTAATATTCATCTTTAGGTTTCAGTTGTGATCATGTATCAGCTAAAATAAAATCTACAGACTGATATCAAGGAAGCCACTATAACATTGAGACTAGCGAGAGAGAGAAATACTAGCAGTGAGGGGCAATAATGGAGTACGATGACGTCTTTCCTAAAGTGTGGGCGGTAGCATGTCGACATGCTATGCAGACGGTTGGCGACGGTTGTCTTCCCATTCCGTCAATAGCGTAGGTCATTTAGATCACGCGAATAGTAAACGTCATATTTGATCTCTCACACCTCCTGTGAGTTCGTGAGGCCTTGGAGACCGCCGGTCGTTGTGGCCGAGCGGTTCTAGGTGCTTTAGTCCGGAACCGCGCTGCTGCTACGGTCGCAGGTTCGAATCCTGCCTCGGGCATGGATGTGTGTGATGTCCTTAGGTTAGTTAGGTTTAAGTGGTTCTAAGTCTAGGGGACTGATGACCTCAGATGTTAAGTACCATAGTGCTTACAGCCATTTAAATCTTAGAGCCCTATTTCCGCTGACTTACAACCTTCCACGAAGTGTTAGGTGAGGGGTACTCACTGCGAGATCGCAACGTGCTGGCTACTCCAAGACGACAAATGACTTGGGCGCAGCAGAAAATCTACAAGGCCTTATGCCCGTCTTACAAAGGAGTTCTGAGGGGATACAGTCGTTATGTTGCCATAACCTGCCTTGTCGAAGCCCCCAACAAACTCGAAAGTAGATACTGACCGCCGACATTTACAGTTTGAAAGGCATTGTAATAAAATTAGCCAAACCTAAAATTATTTCCACCTCAGTTCATGTCAGGGACACACAGAAAATCTCTAAGTAACGTTTTCTTAATATCAAATTAATAAAAAATGAAGCATCACGAGAATGTAGATAAGAGAGTTAGAACACCAGAAAAGAAATTATCTTCAGGAGACGCCAAGCTAACGCACAACGTCGCGTCTGGCCTTGGTACTGGCCTTAATTCTGCAAGGTTATTAGATCTTTAGAGGTACCGAACTGGGGAGAACTTCATTGATTACTCTCATCCGTTGTTCCAAGTAGTCACACGTATTTTCTTTGGGACTGACTTAGTAGGCCAGTATATTAGGTCAGTGTAATAGGATGCCTGATGTGTTCGTCAAAAAACGATTAGGATACAGACGTGCAACTCAACTTTGAACTGGTAGACACACCTGAACATTCTTCGGCCGAATGTCATCAGTAAACTTAATTTACACCGGCAGTTGACATAGGATCTGATAGTGTATATGGCACAGTCCGTAACGAAGAAAAATGGGAGCTGCTTGATACTCTAACGGAAAATATAACCAGAGTTAAACAAAAGAAGACTCCATCAAGGAAGTGTAGACGTAACAGTTCTTTAGAAATCACAGTCACAAAGTTATAAAGACGATTTGCAGATGAACAGACACCAGTCGAGTTTAAGAGAAGATCTAGATCTAGGAATGGCGTTTCCAGCAAAAGGGAAATATCAAGACTCTACGGAAGTTCAGTCAGCTTCTAACGGAAGACAAATTTTGTGAATATAACTGAGTGAGTGTGGATGGGCGTCCCGAACCTTGTTTTTCCTTCTCGTTGCGGAGCAACGGCACCTCATGAGTCCGATGGGGATGCGTTGTTCGTTGCCGGCACAGGACTGTTCTGAAGATACAGAGAAACAGATGTGATATCCGGTAAACTTTCCTGATGACAAACAAAAAACCTTATGCCAGTCATAAGAAATACCACTCTACTCAATAACGTAACAAATGACAGCATAAATCATAATTAATCTGCTATAATGTATATAGTGGGTAGTCATACTTAGTTTTTCTTTAATGATGGAGTATACATTCTGAGTATGCGAACACACGTTGCCGCACGAATACCACATTACATAAAATAGCGCGCCTACTCAAAATGACGTAATCTTTGTATTTAGTTTCAAGGAGTACGGTGGCGGGTTCTGAGGACACACAATTTTAAGTGTAGCAAACTTATTCAGAACTGAACAATGATTGTATGGATGTATGCTTTAATGTTTGTCGAAATAGATACAACCTGTGTTACGTAAAAACATTGCAGGTTAAGTTTTTTAGCAGCGTTAAATAAATAAATAAATGGTTTTCAAACGAGGAAAGTATGCGAGCTGACCTGTGGTCATGGCTTTAAGGGCGACATTTGTTCGCCGAGAATGTTGAAATAAACATCGTAGGTCGCGTTCATGTTCACAGAACCATCTCAGGCCTTAACAACACACTCTACACACCGCAGGCTACTGGCATCATCTGGCAGTCGGTTCACTCTACGTCTTACGTAAATTGAACAAAAAGGTAGAATATTAACTCATGGGACGACAGTACAACCTCCTAATTACATACACTCCGTACCTGTGCTGTTTCGACAAACTCAAGTTTCAACTACTTCCACAGGTTTTGGTTATACAATATCACACGATCTGAGCCGTGGCGCCATTGAGTTAGTAGACAGTTCTGTCTGGCGCCACTGGCTCAGGTGCAGTATCGACCATCCCTCGTGCGGCCCCATTGACAAATCTGTGAGGAAGAGTTGGTATCTGTGAGTTGTGTCCTCAAAAGGTCTTTGCTTGCCAATGTGTATACGGAGTTCGCTGGCCCGAGAGAGAGGCACGAAGTTTGGGGATTGGTGATAGCCTCGCGACAAGAGGTGGTCACGAGGTCCGAGCGGCCGAAGCCACGAGCTGCAGAAGGAGGGCCTGCACAGAGCGAAGATACCAATACACTTCACCGGGATCAGCGACGACTAAAAGGAGCAGGCCGACATCTCGTAGGTTGGTTGGCAACATTCGTATCGGACGACCGCTCGTGGCCTGTCTGCCCTCTTCTACCTGGCTTTCATCGGCCCCACCCAGTAACCGCTGCGACGCACCCTGGATCTGCGTGCTGATAAAGGAGAGTAACATTCTGAAGTCCTCGTGGTGATTTGTTTAATTGTCTACCTGCCCTCCTTATTATTTTCTGGTGTGTACCCGACCCTCAGGGCTTTACTCGGTCGTAAATATAATTTTGAGTATTGTCCCGTAAAATGATGATCAGGTAATGCAGAAAGTCTCATCACTTCTGTCTCTATGCTATTCATTTTTGGAACACTCCCTACGACCAGCTTGGAGACAGAAGTGATGACACTTTCTGCAGAACCCGACCATCGTTTTGCAGGACAATGTTCAAGCACGTACAGTGCAAGCTGTTACTAATTTGTTTGACTGATGGGGCTGCTAAGTACTACACCGCCTACTGCCCTTATAATTTCAACTCGATTCCTAAACTGAAGCAAACACTTCACGGCATGCGCTTCAGAACTGCTACAAATTCGTCGGGCGATAGACAACGCAGTTCGAACTGTCAGCACAACTGGCACTGCTAAGAGTATCCTACGACTTCCACATCGCTGGTAACGGCTTATACATCATGCTGTTGAAAGTCAGTAAAACTTTGAAACACGTATCTGTTTTGCACGAGCTACTTTGTAGATGCCAGTCTTAAAGTTCCAGCCCTCGTATATTTATGATGTCATGAATGACAGAACGGATATCGCAGACTGGTAAAAAACCACTTATTCTTCTTTTTACTGGCTATATTTGAGCTGAAGAATCATTTTTTTTGCGGGGGGAGGGGGGGGAGGAGGGAATTATCAGTCTTCTCACTGGTTTGATGTAGCCCGCCGCGAACTTCTCTCCTGAGCCGAACTTTTCACTTCACAGAAGCACTTGTAACCTACTTCCCCAGTTATTTGCTAGATATATTCCAATCTTTGGCTTCCTCTACAATTTTAATCCTCTAGAGCTCCCTCTAGCAATGTACCATGCAAGCTAAACCCTGATGTCTTAACGGGTGTCCTATCAATCTATCCCTTATTTCTTGTCAGTGTTTACCATATATTCCTCTCCGAGCCGGTTCTGCGGAGAATCTCCTTATTCCTTACCTTTTCTGTTCACCTAATTTTCAAAATTATTCTGTAGAACCACCTCAAATGCGTTATTCTCTTCTGTTCCAATTTTCCCGCATCCCAGGTTTCACTGCCATACAATGCTATGATCCATACTCACATTCTCAGAATTTCTTCCTTGGATTAAGGCTTGTGTTTGATATTAAGTTTTTCTTGGCAAGGAAACTTTCCTACCGTGTTCTATTTATTACTCATAACTTTTATCTTCAAAAGCGTTATGTTCTCTTCCGCTGACTGAGAATCAAGGGAAAAACAGATACTTCTTGCAAAATGTCATGCAATTCGGAAAACAATGGCTAAAATATCTAAGAGATCTGAGGAAAGAGAAATAAAGGAAATCGTCCTTCTACAATACAAAATGTGCAACCCATAGATGAAATGACAAATACACAACCTGGGGGATATGGGGAAGAAATGACTGGAACAGCTGCTCTGTTTTCCGCTCAGTGAAATTTATGGCCACAATAGATGCGAATTTTGCAGTTTCTCCATACTTATGTGTCACTGAATTTAATCACTATAAAAATCAGGAGTAGGTGAACTGCTCGATAACTGATTTTGGGTAAGTTGAAGCTTGTACTTTGCCTAGAAGGTGAGTTTTCGTCACACCGGAAAATTTTCTCGTTTCCCTCTCGTACGGAAAACTGCTGGGCCCCGTCACAATTCTACAGCAGAAAAGTGGAAACACGTGGCTCGTTTAAAGGTATCGAGACATCATTAAAAATGATGATAGAGGGTCGTAACTACCATTATGAATAAAATGTCAGACCACTTGCGCTCTTCTTTTTATCTTAAAAATCATGACTTCTGTCGGCCCTCCGAGGCCTTATCCAGTAGTATCTTCAGGCGTACGGGGAGAACGCAGAAGGGAGTCGTGATATTTTCTGCTGGGTAAAGACCTTGGAGCTCGAAACTATCATGGATTTTAAAATAAAAAGAAAAGTACGTCTACTGCAGACATTTTATTCAGCACCAATACTTGACGCTCGCATGGAAGAATATAGACAGCGTTCCTCCCTCTTACCACCCCTCTCCCCACCGAGCTCCCACTTCACTGACGAGGGACTGACTAGGAATGGTACACGGTACCCTCCGCCATGCACCGTTTGGTGAATTGGGGAAATGTACATGTTACATTACTTCCGACTACTAATTACACAGCATTAACAGTGCTTAAAATCGGCCAGTGTGAATCACTTTGACGTAACTATTATTTGGTCTGCTGAATTTACCAATTTTATTTCCGCGCAACTGATGTTGCAGTCTTTCACACTTACGAGAAGTGAAGTAAATGGAGTTGCAGCAGTACATGTGCACCTATACAGGTTTACCATTCAGGCAAAATGGGCGCCTACACTGTACACACACAATTCAGGCAACTAGTTGGTATTTGCTTCCATGTATCTACTTAACATTTCCCCTAACATTCCAGCTGTGATAAAACCACTTTATTTCAAAACTTGGATACTATTCCTGTGTGGAGTAAAAAAAAAATGCAGGAAGGGAAGTCAAGAAACAGGCGAGAGACGGGTGTGACATACACGCAAGATAGCTTTGTCTGCTATAGTCATTTATGCAGGGAGGTGCTTCGGCGACAGAGTAGTGAAAACGAATGGTAGCGGAAAATGAAATGGGCGCCAACATGCGTCACTGTGGGACTTCAGATGCCTTCAGGAGCATTCAGCGGTCCCACGGGACATCAGCGGCCTTCGCGTGGCACGTCGCGTCTTTTCCTGCCGCTACGAACGCTGCCACGTGGCTCGGTCGATACGAGACATCCGCCTAGGTGATCCCAAATGACATCGCGCCTCTGAGCCGGTGTAGGTGCTACCTCCTCTCGGAAAGCTACCTACAATAGTCCCTTTAATGACTTAATAAATACTTCTACCCATCATAAGCAAACATGTACTCCGTCACAAGAAAACCGGGTTTTTCCTACGACCCAAAAGAGTGCTATTCGTGTATTATTTTGGTGTTGGTACCATGCGCTTGTGGGCTAATAGCGAGTTAGGTAGCTTACCATGATTTTGGGTTTTTATTTTAATAATTAATCATTTAATCTTCATTTAGAGACGACACTTGCACGCTATGTCCTATTCTGTTGCGCTCCGTCAAAGAGCCGCTAACTTGTCGAAAGTTGGTGTATGTCAACAACAAGTTTCATACATTTACGTTAATATACAGGGAGTTACAAAAAGGTACGGCCAAACTTTCAGGAAACATTCCTCACACACATATAAAGAAAAGATGTTATGTGGACATGTGTCAGGAAACGCTTAATTTCCTTGTTTGAGCTCACTTTAGTTTCTTCAGTATGTACTGTACTTCCTCGATTCACCGCCAGTTGGCCCAATTGAAGGAAGGTAATGTTTTCTTTCCCCCATGAACCATGGACCTTGCCGTTGGTGGGGAGGTTTGCGTGCCTCAGCGATACAGATCACCGTACCGTAGGTGCAACCACAACGGAGGGGTATCTGTTGAGAGGCCAGACAAACGTGTGGTTCCTGAAGTGGGCAGCAACCTTTTCAGTAGTTGCAGGGGCAACAGTCTGAATGATTGACTGATCTGGCATTGTAACCCTAACCAAAACGGCCTTGCTGTGCTGGTACTGCGAACGGCTGAAAGCAAGGGGAAACTACAGCCGTAATTTTTCCCGAGGGCATGCAGCTTTACTGTATGGTTAAATGATGATGGCGTCCTCTTGGGTAAAATATTCCGGAGGTAAAATAGTCCCCCATTCGGATCTCTGGGCGGGGACTACTCAAGAGGACGTCGTTATCAGGAGAAAAAAAAAACTGGCGTTCTGCGGATCGGAGCGTGGAATGTCAGATCCCTTATTCGGGCAGGTAGGTTAGAAAATTTAAAAAGGGAAATGGATAGGTTAAAGTTAGATATAGTGGGAATTAGTGAAGTTCGGTGGCAGGAGGAACAAGACTTTTGGTCAGGTGAATACAGGGTTATAAATACAAAATCAAATAGGGGTAACGCAGGAGTAGGTATAATAATGAATAAAAAAATAGGACTGCGGGTAAGCTACTGCAAACAGCATAGTGAACGCATTATTGTGGCCAAGATAGACGCGAAGCCCACACCTACTACAATAGTACAAGTTTATATGCCAACTATCTCTGCAGATGATGAAGAAATTGATGAAATGTATGATGAGATAAATGAAATTATTCAGATAGTGAAGGGAGACGAAGACTTAATAGTCATGGGTGGCTGGAATTCGAGAGTAGGAAAAGGGAGGGAAGGAAACGTAGTAGATGAATATGGATTGGGGAAAGAAATGAAAGAGGAAGCCGCTTGAAGACTTTTGCACAGAGCATAACTTAATCGTAGCTAACACTTGGTTCAAGAATCATAAAAGAAGGTTGTACACATGGAAGAATCCTGGAAATACTAGAAGGTATGAGATAGATTATATAATGGTAAGGCAGAGATTTAGGAACCAAGTATTAAATTGTAAGACATTTCCAGGGGCAGATGTGGACTCTGACCACAATCTATTATTTATGAGCTTTAGATTAAAACTGAAAAAATGCAAAATTGTGGGAATTTAAGGAGATGGGATCTGGACAAACTGATTAAACCAGAGGTTGTACAGAGTTTCAGGGAGAGCATAAGGGAACAGTTGACAGGAATGGGGGAAAGAAATACGTAGAAGAAGAACGGGTAGCTCTGACGGATCAAGTGGTGAAGGCAGCAGAGGATCAAGTAGGTAAAAAGACGAGTGCTAGTAGAAATCCTTGGGTAACAGAAGAAATATTGAATTTAATTGATGAAAGGAGAAAATATAGAAATGCAGTAAATGAAACAGGCAAAAAGGAATACAAACGTCTCAAAAATGAGATCGACAGGAAGTGCAAAATGGCTAAGCAGCGACAGCTAGAGGACAAATGTAAGGATGTAAAGGCTTGTCTGACTAGGGGTAAGATAGACACTACCTACAGGAAAATTAAAGAGAACTTTGGAGAAAAGGGAACCACTTGTATGAATATCAAGAGCTCAGATGGAAACCCAGTTCTAAGCCAAGAAGGGAAAGCAGAAAGGTGGAAGGAATATATAGAGGGTCTATACAAGGGTGAGGTACTTGAGGACAATATTATGGAAATAGAAGTGGATGCAGATGAAGATGAAATGGGAGACATAATAGTGCCTGAAAGTGCACTAAAAGACCTGAGTAGCAACATTTGAACCACTGACGGCCTTGGGAGAACCAGTCCTGAAAAAACTCTACAATTCTCGTGAGCAAGATGTATGAAACAGGCAAAATACCCTCAGACTTTAAGAAGAATATATTAATTCCAATCCCAAAGAAAGCAGGTGATGACAGATGTGAAAATTACCTAACGATCAGTTTAATAAGCCACAGCTGCAAAATACTAACGCGAATTCTTTACAGACGAATGGAAAAACTAGTAGAAGTCAATCTTGGGGAAGATCAGTTTGGATTCCGTAGAAATAGAGGAACACGTGAGGCAATACTGACCTTACGACTTATCTTAGAAGAAAGAATAAGGAAAGGCAAACCTACGTTTCTAGCATTTGTAGACTTAAAGAAAGCTTTTGACAATGTTGACTGGAATACTCTCTTTCAAATTCTAAAGGTGGCAGGAGTAAAATACAGGGAGCGAAAGGCTATTTACAATCTGTACAGAAACCAGATGGCAGTTATAAGAGTCGAGGGACATGAAAGGGAAGCAGCGGTTGGGAAGGGTGTGAGACAGGGTTGTAGCTTCTCCCCGATGTTATTCAATCCGTATACTGAGCAAGCAGTAAAGGAAACAAAAGAAAAATTCGGAGCAGGTATTAAAATCCATGGAGAAGAAATAAAAACTTTGAGGTTCGCCGATGACTTTGTAATTCTGTCAGAGACAGCAAAGGACTTGGAAGAGCAGTTGAATGGAATGGACAGTGTCTTGAAAGGAGGATATAAGATGAACATCAACAAAAGCAAAACGAGGATAACGGAATGTAGACGAATTAAGTCGGACGATACTGAGGGAATTAGATTAGGAAATGAGACAGTTAAAGTGGTAAAGGAGTTTTGCTACTTGGGGAGCAAAATGACTGATGATGGTCGAAGTAGAGAGGATATAAAATGTAGACTCTCAATGGCAAGAAAAGCGTTTCTGAAGAAGAGAAAATTGTTAACATCAAATATAGATTTAAGTGTCAGGAAGTCGTTTCTGAAAGTATTTGCATGGAGTGTAGCCATGTATGGAAGTGAAACATGGACGATAAATAGTTTGGACAAGAAGAGAATAGAAGCTTTCGAAATGTGGTGCTACAGAAGAATGCTGAAGACTAGATGGGTAGATCACACAACTAATGAGGAGATATTGAATATAATTGGGGAGAAGAGGAGTTTGTGGCACAATTTGACAAGAAGAAGGGACCGGTTGGTAGGACATGTTCTGAGGCATCAAGGGATCACAAGTTTAGCCTTGGAGGGCAGTGTGGAAGGTAAAAATCATAGAGGGAGCCTAAGAGATGAATACACTAAGCAGATTCAGAAGGACGTAGGTTCCAGTAAGTACTGGGAGATGAAGAAGCTTGCACAGGATAGAGTAGCATGGAGAGCTGCATCAAACCAGTCTCAGGACTGAAGACCACAACAACAACAATGTTGACTTCGGTGCTTGTGTTGACATGCGACTCATTGCTCACAGTACTAGCATCAAGTCCATCAGTACGTAGCATCAACAGGTTAGTGTTCATCACGAACGTGGTTTTGCAGTCGGTGCAATGTTTACAAATGCGGAGTTGGTAGATGCCCATTTGATGTATGGATTAGCACGGGGCAATAGCCGTGGCGCGGTGCGTTTGTATCGAGACAGATTTCCAGAACGAAGGTGTCCCGACAGGAAGACGTTCGCAGCAATTGATCGGCGTCTTATGGAGCACGGAACATTCCAGCCTATGACTCGCGACTGGGGAACACCTAGAACGACGAGGACACCTGCAATGGAGGAGGCAATTCTTCGTGCAGTTGACGATAACCCTAATGTCAGCGTCAGAGAAGTTGCTGCTGTACAAGGTAACGTTGTCCACGTCACTGTATGGAGAGTGCTACTGGAGAACCAGTTGTTTCCGTACCATGTACAGCGTGTGCAGGCACTATCAGCAGCTGATTGGCCTCCACGGGTACACTTCTGCGAATGGTTCATCCAACAATGTGTCAATCCTCATTACAGTGCAAATGTTCTCTTTACGGACGAGGCTTCATTCCAACGTGATCAAATTGTAAATTTTCACAATCAACATGTGTGGGCTGACGAGAATCCGCACGCAATTGTGCAATCACGTCATCATCACAGATTTTCCGTGAACGTTTGGGCAGGCATTGTTGGTGATGTCTTGATTGGGCCCCATGTTCTTCCACCTACGCTCAATGGAGCACGTTATCATGATTTCATACGGGATACTCTACCTGTGCTGCTAGAACATGTGCCTTTACAAGTACGACACAACATGTGGTTCATGCACGATGGAGCTCCTGCACATTTCAGTCAAAGTGTTCGTACGCTTTTCAACAACAGATTCGGTGACGGATGGATTGGTAGAGGCGGACCAATTGCATGGCCTCCACGCTCTCCTGACGTCAACCCTCCTGACTTTCATTTATGGGGGCATTTGAAAGCTCTTGTCTGCGCAACCCCAGTACCAAATGTGGTGACTCTTCTTGCTCGTATTGTGGACGGCTGTGATACAATACGCCATTCTCCAGGGCTGCTTCAGCGCATCAGGGATTCCATGCGACGGAGGGTGGATGCATGTATCCTCGCTAACGGAGGACATTTTGAACATTTCCTGTAACAAAGTGTTTCAAGTCACGCTGGTACGTTCTGTAGCTGTGTGTTTACATTCCATGATTAACGTGATTTGAAGAGAAGTAATAAAATGAGCTCTAACATGGAAAGTAAGCGTTTCCGGACACATGTCCACGTAACATATTTTCTTTCTTTGTGTGTGAGGAATGTTTTCTGAAAGTTTGGCCGTACCTTTTTGTAACACCCTGTAAACATGGTCCGGAGTCCCCACTGAGGAAATTCGGCCGCCGAGTTGCAGGTCTTTTCAGTTGACGCCACACTGGATGACTTGCTTGTCGATGATGATAAAATCATGAGGACAACACAACATCCCGTTCCCGAGTGGAGAAGGTATCCGACCCAGCCGGGAATCAAACCCGTGCCCGCTGCATGGTAATCACTCATATTTATACGCTGATGTAGTTCTCTTGTACCGACAAGACACTCAAGTGATGAGTTTTCATTTGAATGGGTAGCAATGGATACTGGCGAATAGAATGTATGAGTGTCCGGAGACAGCATGTGCGGAGAAGACATTAGAGTACCGGCTGCCGAGTTTAAAGCTCGTATAAAGAGCTTCTTTCTGATCTGTGCTGCACAATATAGTACGAAGATACATGATTAGTTTTTTTTGGTGACTTGGAGGTGTACAGAGTGTGAAGATGAGTATAGTTCTGACACACACCTCTGAAGGGATAATGGCTGTAACGTGGGTGTGCAGCGTATCGAACTGTGCTTGGAGAATCGCTATGGATACGTCATTGCATGCTGTTTAATCTCTCTTAGTGGCTAGAAAGAAGTGGAATGCAACTCTGTCGGCAACCTATGACCGGTCACTAGCAGTGTGTGAAGGGTTTGGAGAACGTTGTGGTCGGACAACAGTCGAACTAAATTAGGACATCATGGGCAACATACGGTCTTGCTTTATGCTGTTGCAAAATAAGGTCACGGGGACTTTCAAGACAGAGTACAGTCACCAACCTTCAACAAGTCAGAAATATGTAGTTTAACTTACAGATTGAGAGCCAGAGCTTTCTTCTCGTGTAGCAAATGGCCCCCGAGTAGCGTCATACCTAATGCTGGGTCCATATGATGATGACAAATTTTGTTCCGCTCGGAGCGTCCACACAAGGACGTGTCCATCAGGATGTTGTACGCAGTAGCAGGATTTGACTGAATAACCGACACGTTGCCATTATTTTGTACAGTGTTGTCGTTGGGCGAACCACTGTCAACGTACCTTTGTTTCTACGTCAATAGAAACTACAACAATGATCGCCCTCCTGAAAGACCGAGGTGATTCAGACGTCTTCACACTGTTTGTTGGATACTTCCTTTGTGACAAGCAAGCACATTATGTGGCTCACGTTAAGCGACAAGGTCGAAAGATTCCGTGCAGGCGAGGGAATATAACCCTCTCCCCTCAGGAATTTTTTGCGTGGTCCCTGACATCCTGCGTGTTGTTGAGCAACAAACTTCAGACAGTTGTAGGCTTCCAAATAATGCGGTTGGTAAAACCGTGAAACGACACACCATGTTCACAGTAGACCAGTATTGTAGTTTTTCCTTCTGATACGAGACATAACCCAACTTTGCACCCACGTTGAGCAGTTGCGCTAAAATGCTAATTACTAGCAAATCCAAGCATTAGCACACTTCATGCCAATTCATCTTTCTATTGTATGTCATTTACTCGGTGTGGTAATTTTAAAGGCAAGCACTTAAGAGTACACTTAATCTTACTTTAGATTATTGATTCATAGTTGGGAGATTCTTAAGGATGCAGCGTGATTGTAAAACCAGAGTACATAATACACAGCTACTAAAAGAAATTTTTGCTAATATTTCAACCAAAAACACCTAGGAAATGGTTCTCTTGGATGTGGAATACGTCAAAAAATTCTTAGTTACATGTTCCATAGATCATTTGAACGATTGATTCATTGTAATAAGATGGAACGAGTCAGTTTACAGGATATGTATATATGATTTGTGTTAACACTGATGAACACATTAAATTTTAGTCCTACTAAAGCAACTACATTTAAAAATGTTCTTTATCCGTTTTCAATGAATATGAGTTCCTCAGCTGGAATTTTAGATTAGATTTAAAATTTGCTTTGTTACCTTTCATACATTTTATGTTATTGGGAAAGTGGCCAAAGAATTTGTTGCTGCGTATTGAACTCCTTCCCGAGACACTTGCAGCTTTAGTAGTACGTGTTGTGACGGTGCACATAAAATCCCTAGCTACTTGAAGAGATACCTACATGATGTCCGTTGGTGAACAGTACAAATTATTCTTATTGTTCGCTCTTTTGTGCAGTCTGTACTTTCTTTGTAAGTGACGAGTTCATCCACAGAATTATTCCTTAAGCGGAAATATGTAAGATGTGTCAGCAGGTTAATTCATTTGTGCCCAAGTTATAGGAAGAGCGAAAGTAGCTGAACTTAATTGTTTCAGAAGTTCTATAATACGCTTCATCTAGTTAAAGATTTTTCAGTATATATACTCAAAACTTCGGAGTGTTTTACCCTGTTTACTGACTCTTGCTGATAGTCTACATACATCAGCTGTTGGGATGGTTGTTTGTCGTATAGAGCTGTGTTTTTTTTTTTTTTTTTTAGTTTAGGGAGAGAACATTTTCTGAGAACCACTAAATATAATTTACAATCAATTTTACTTTGTCTCTAATGGGTTTTGTTGTAACACTTGTTCTAGCTGCGAAAGATACTCATTCAGCTTCTTGGACGTTCAGTGAAAGAACATTAACATACATGAAGATTGGGAGTGGTCATGAAATTCAACACCATGGGACTCCTTTTGTGATGTCTTCCCAATCACTGAAATTTCCTTCCATTCCAGCACTGTTTGAGTTATTCAAAAAGCATTCTGTTTAAGTGTGAGTCATACCACAAGAATGTAAAGCCATCTGTTCCACAGAACTTGAGTTGTTCTGAGAGAGTAATATGATCTATGCAGTCAAATGCGTTAGATTACAAAAAAATATCAAGTTGTGATATTTTATTATTTACGATTGATGAAAATCAAATGGCCCTGAGCACTACGGGACTCAACTTCTGAGGTCGTTAGTCCCCTAGAACTTAGAACTAGTTAAACCTAACTGATTTAAGGACATCACACACATCCATACCCGAGGCAGGATTCGAACCTGCGACCGTAGCGGTCTCACGGTTCCAGACTGCAGCGCCTAGAACCGCACGGACATTTCGGCCGGCTACGACTGGTGATGTTTGATTAGTGAATTAATAGCATTTTCAGGCGAGAAACCCTTCTGAAACCCAAACTGTGATAATTAAATTACTGATATCTAAACCATCTTCAGTTAGGCTACAGTAGCCACTTGGCATCAAACAGCAAGTAGAGCACAAGACGTAACGTCTTCAATATTAAAAATATGTAAACTAACTGTTCCTACTAACATTTCTCAGTTGAGTAGACAGAATTTGCCTCTAATACATCCTTCAAACTGCTGTTAAACTGAATATTATTGTCATAACTGCTGGCAACTTACTGTAAACGAGTAATCATGAACAATGGACTCATTCCTAGACGAGTGTAAGTAACTTTGAATAGCTATGTAGGTTATTCAGGTATGACACTGATTTTGTGAACTGAATTATTGATTTGAAAATGAGGCATTAAATTTCTTACAAATTTTATTCAGAAATACGTATAAACGACAAATCAGTTTGTAATGTACCATTTACACCGAAAGGCCTTGCAGGACGTTCTTTCGTTCACACTAAACACAATTCGGATTACAATCTTTTAGCATTGCCTTGACGAGTGACCTCAAAAAATGATCGAGTAACGTTAAATTTAGGAAGAAAGCGAATTACGGTACTTTTTAACTTTTGCATCACGATATAATTTTACTCTACATTGAGGAAGTTGTATAAGAAACCAAGGATAAATTTCGGAAGGAAACGAAACTTTTGGCAGTAGAAGGAGAAACTTTGGGGCTCTGCCAAAGAAAGCAAAGGGCTTGGAAGAGCAGATGAACGGAATGGGTAGTGGCTGGCTCTGAGCACTATGGGACTTAACATCTGAAGGCACCAGTCCCCTAGAAGTTAGAACTACTTAAACCCAACTAGCCTAAGGACATCACACATGCTCGAGGCAGGATTCGAACTTGCGACACTAGCGGTCGCGCCGTTCCAGACTGACGGGCCTAGAACCGCTCGGCCACAGCGGCTGGCGGAATGGGTAGTGCCTTGTAAAGATACTATAATATGGATGTCAACAAAAATAGGACGAAGGGAATGGAATGAGTCTATTTAAATCAGATGGTGCTGAGGGAATTAAATCAGGAAGTGGAAAACGTGAGATTTGCTATTTGGGCAACAAAATAACTGACGACGGCCGAAGTAGAGGATATAACAAGCAAACTCGCAATTGCAACAGAAATATTACTGACCAGTAGGGAATTGTAAAAATTTAATAAAAATTTAAGTTTAATATTTTATATATCCTCAGCAACTGTAGTTGTAAATAAGGAAATAATAAGAAACCAGTTGCATGAAAGCAATTTAATTTCTTTACCGGTTCGGGCACTTACAGCCCTTCATCAGAAGTTACCGCATTATTTGCAACTATCAAAAATAAGATGCATATAGCAAAATGCTATGTGGTTCATGATCTCTATACAGTGCTATATAAAATCCAGAAGGAATGATAATTTACTTTTGGGCACTGTGGGTAATGTTTAGTCACAAGCGGCCAAAACTTTTGTTACGAACCTAGAATGCAACAGTAAATAAAATTATCGTTTTTATTACCCATTATCTGTTGAGAATGCACCCATCTCTGTCTTCCGGCAACAATTTTCCTCTACAATTTCATCTGTTTACATGGTAGTTTCTTAATATGTTTCTTTAGTCATCTACATCGGTAACCAGAATTATAATTTGCGATCAAGACGAATAAAATTTGCTAAATACTAGCAGGCTTCTTTGAGAAGCTCCTGAATTGTGAACCAATCCTTCAAAAAGTCGAATCCTTCCAAATAACAGTGAGTAGCCAGATTCAGAACCACCTATGACTGAAGAACTACTTCATTGATTTCAAAATAACATATGATTCGATCGACAGAGGGTCTCTGCTAGCAGTCGTGGAAGAAATAGTTTGGATAAGAAAACAACTAATATCACGAAAGCTGCCCTTAAAAATACATTTTCGAAAGTTAAATTCATGGGTGAACTACATTATGAGAACCCTTCGAAATAAAATCGGGGGAAATGGACTCTCTCCGTTGCTGTTTAACTGTGCGCTTCAGTAAGTAATCAGAGAAATGAACAGAAATGTAAAGTGCGGTATAAAACTGGGTTGCATAAAGAAGAACCTTAAAGTAAATTGCATTGTCTTAGCAGATAATATGGCCCTGTTTGCCGAAACACCGGAAGAAGCACGGGAGGAAATACCGGTACTAGAGAAACAAGGAGCTAAATTAGGTCTTCACATCTCCTTCGAAAAACCTAAGATGATGACGTACACCAATAACTCACGTAAACACCTCAAAGTCCAAGAACAAAAGCATGAAATAGTAAAAGAATTAGATATCTGGGAGAATGGATTAGCAGGACTGATAAGGAAAACAAAGCAATGGAATACAGAAAAAATACTAGAAGTGGCCTTCCAAATAACAAAAAAAAAAAAAAAACAACAAATAGTCCCTTTCATGGCAGTACTAAACTACATATTATAATACAGTGTTTAAGCAAGAAGCACTCTATGCAGCAGAAACACTTAAGATGATCTTGAAAGGCCAAATGGTGAAACTTGAGATAAAGAGAACAAAAATCTTAAGGAAAATCATAGGACCAAAATTCCAAGACAATAAGATAGTGCAGATCAAAAATAAAACTCTCAGCAAGAAAATCGTAAAACTTTCAGATTCAATGCGAAAAAGGAGGGTAAAATTTTACAAGCAGCTTTTCCGAAATCTTAGACGTTTTCCGGTGACCGCAAAACAAAACCTTACTGGTTTAGAGAAATTGAGAAAGACCTAGTAACACTGAAGGTTTCAGAAAAATCACTAATCGATCGAACCGCTATACTGATTACTAAAGATAAAAATATCAGATTTCAAGACAAATCTACACAAAAATCCAAACACATCGTCTTGGAAAAAGAGAGGAGAAGAAGATCAGACGGAATGAAGAAACACTGGGCACTGAGAAAAGAACAACACACAAAAAATGACTGATCCAATGTACCCCAAACAGGGCGATAAGGAGGAAGAAAAAACTTTGTAGCAAGTGCACCACAACTGAATTACGTTGGGTTTTATAATGTTTTGTGCAAAAATGCTGAATAAATCTATCTTCGAAAAAATTATAAGTCCACATGATTTCTCTGTGAAATATTTCAAAACTTACTGCTGCATATGGAGAAACTTCACGTTTCGCAAATCAGTGTCTCTTCGCGAAAGCCTCCTCTCATGCATACGCCACACATCATTGTCACTCTTTTCATCGTTATGGTTGCCAATACTTTTGGACACTCGTTGGCTGTAAGATGAATCCGTTTTGGTCTTCTAGGTAGCCGTTCAATTGATGTCTTGGTTTTGGAGACGATACGGTCAAATCTTCTTGAAGAATGATCATTAATTCTAATTGTAAGTCAAGGAAGATCTGTTTCACCGCCGAAATGTGCCGACAACTTCGATTTTCTTACTCGTTTGTCTGGTATCTAAATATTGAGTAGCGCACTTTTCCCAGCAAACCTAAACCGAGCTCCAAAACAACTCCAGAATTTGATTTATCTTCAAGATAATGACAACCATAATGTGTGTCCTCAACAGTTATAAACGTTATACCTCATCAAGAATACGTTATCTTGTCTGGCGAGAGGTACCATCTAGTGGAGGAAGTATTAACTAATAGCATTATAACATCTGCCGGCCCGAAGTTCAGCATTCCCATTAGCTAATGCCACAGAATGCTGCAGACAAGTATGTCCGTCAAACTCACTGTGCTCGAGCAGGCTTTTGACGGATGTATCTGCCATGGCCACTTAAACGCTTAATGTATTGCGAAGCGACTAAGCGGTCTGTCAGTCGCCGTTAGAGGTTGTCAATCAAACGGTTTATGGGGACGATGAAGTAGAGTTTCAGTATTTCGTGTCATTACTGACCGAATTTGAAAATTTAAAATGCTGCTGTAATCAACGCGTTATTGCGTATAATCTTAGGTTACCGCTTCCACACAGAAAGGATATAAAGACAGATTCTATATTTTCGCTGTTCATCCAGTAAAATTACAGTATTAAGCATGATGTTTTAATATACACTCCTGGAAATTGAAATAAGAACACCGTGAATTCATTGTTCCAGAAAGGGGAAACTTTATTGACACATTCCTGGGGTCAGATACATCACATGATCACACTGACAGAACCACAGGCACATAGACACAGGCAACAGAGCATGCACAATGTCGGCACTAGTACAGTGTATATCCACCTTTCGCAGCAATGCAGGCTGCTATTCTCCCATGGAGACGATCGTAGAGATGCTGGATGTAGTCCTGTGGAACGGCTTGCCATGCCATTTCCACCTGGCGCCTCAGTTGGACCACCGTTCGTGCTGGACGTGCAGACCGCGTGAGACGACGCTTCATCCAGTCCCAAACATGCTCAATGGGGGACAGATCCGGAGATCTTGCTGGCCAGGGTAGTTGACTTACACCTTCTAGAGCACGTTGGGTGGCACGGGATACATGCGGACGTGCATTGTCCTGTTGGAACAGCAAGTTCCCTTGCCGGTCTAGGAATGGTAGAACGATGGGTTCGATGACGGTTTGGATGAACCGTGCACTATTCAGTGTCCCCTCGACGATCACCAGTGGTGTACGGCCAGTGTAGGAGATCGCTCCCCACACCATGATGCCGGGTGTTGGCCCTGTGTGCCTCGGTCGTATGCAGTCCTGATTGTGGCGCTCACCTGCACGGCGCCAAACACGCATACGACCACCATTGGCACCAAGGCAGAAGCGACTCTCATCGCTGAAGACGACACGTCTCCATTCGTCCCTCCATTCACGCCTGTCGCGACACCACTGGAGGCGGGCTGCACGATGTTGGGGCGTGAGCGGAAGACGGCCTAACGGTGTGCGGGAACGTAGCCCAGCTTCATGGAGACGGTTGCGAATGGTCCTCGCCGATACCCCAGGAGCAACAGTGTCCCTAATTTGCTGGGAAGTGGCGGTGCGGTCCCCTACGGCACTGTGTAGGATCCTACGGTCTTGGCGTGCATCCGTGCGTCGCTGCGGTCCGGTCCCAGGTCGACGGGCACGTGCACCTTCCGCCGACCACTGGCGACAACATCGATGTACTGTGGAGACCTCACGCCCCACGTGTTGAGCAATTCGGCGGTACGTCCACCCGGCCTCCCGCATGCCCACTATACGCCCTCGCTCAAAGTACGTCAACTGCACATACGGTTCACGTCCACGCTGTCGCGGCATGCTACCAGTGTTAAAGACTGCGATGGAGCTCCGTATGCCACGGCAAACTGGCTGACACTGACGGCGGCGGTGCACAAATGCTACGCAGCTAGCGCCATTCGACGGCCAACAACGCGGTTCCAGGTGTGTCCGCTGTGCCGTGCGTGTGATCACAGCCCTCTCGCAGTGTCCGGAGCAAGTATGGTGGGTCTGACACACCGGTGTCAATGTGTTCTTTTTTCCATTTCCAGGAGTGTATTACGTCCTTTCTCCTAGTTCTATTCGCAACAAATTTTTCAGACAACATCCGCAAGTACCGCTTATTTTAAGTTCTATAAACACACGGAACATAGTTTGGCAGATATGACGTCATAAACATTGAGATGCGCGAAAAATTGGCTGTTCTTAGAACGCAGCGAAAATAGCCCCGAGTATACTCTTCCTGTTTCATAACAGGATCATATACAACAATCTTATACGTAATGTCAAACCTTTTCAAAATGTCCTGTTACTTCTTTTTTTGTCAGACTTCTGACTGGTTTGATGCTGCCCGCCACGATTCCTCTCTTGTGTCAACCTTTCCATCTCAGAGTAACTTTTGCAACCTACGTCTTCAGTTATTTGCTGGATGTAATCCAATTAGTCTTAATGTATATCCCATAATCCTGGCTCTCCTTCTTTTCAGTGTTTCCTATATATTCCTTTCCTCGGCGATTCTGCGAAGAGCCTCCTCATCCCTTACCTGATCAGTCCACCTAATTTTCAAACATTCTTCTGCAACACCACCATCTCAAATGCTTTAATCCTCTTCTGCTCCGGTTTTACCACAGTCCACATTTTACTACCATACAATGCTGTGGTCCAAACGTACATTCAGAGATATTTTTTCCACAAATTAAGGCCTATGTTTGATAGCAGTAGAGTTCTCTAGGCCAGGAATGTCCTCTTTGCCAGTTCTAGTGTGCCTTACATACTTGCATATCTCCCTGTCATGGGTTTTTTGCTGTCTAGGTACCTGAATTCCTCAACCCCACCTATTTCATTATCCTTAATTCCTATGTTAAATTTTTCGCTGTTTTCATTTCTGATACCTCTAATTACTTTCGCGTTTGAACGATTTACCCTAAATACGTATACCTTAATCTGTAGACACTTCATCCCGTTCAGCACTCACGTAAATCCGTCACTTTCACTGAGGAGAACAATGTCATCAGCGAATCATACCGCTGATATCCTTCCACTTTCAACTGTAATTTAAATCTTGAACCTTTCTCTTCTTGCCGCCATTAGTTATCCGATGCATCAAATGAACAGTAATGGAGAAAGACAATATCCCGTCTTACACACTTTCTAATTCGAAATCTTCGTTCGTGGTCTTCCAGCCGTATTTTTCCTCTTGGTTCTTCTTCCTATTGTATCTTACCCGTCTTTCGCTATCGCGTACTCCTATTTTTCGCAGCATTTCGAATATCTTGCACCATTTGGCGTTATCGAACGTTTTTTCCAGGTCGACACATCTTCTGATCGTATCTTGATTTTCTTTCTCAGCAACTTGCATGCATCTGCTGTTAAGTACACTGTACAATAATTCTCGCTTTTATCGTCTCCTGGGTAGAATGTTGCCTATCCCTTCGGCCTTGTGTGATCTTAAGTCGTCCTACGATCTTTTATTTCTGCTTCTAATAGTTGACTCCCTATCTCTTCCATGTGACCTCCTGTTTCTTCTTCCATCACATCAGCAGAGAACATCTCCCCCTTAAATGTACTCTTTACAATAGTGGAATTACCATTGTACTTTTAATGTTACCAACTTTCCTTTGTTTTACCGAAGGCTGTTTCGAATATCCTAGATGCTGGGACATTGCTCCCGATAACCATTTCTTTTTCGATTTCTACTAATTTTTCATGTAGCCATTTCGCCTTAACTTCCATTCAAATCCTATTTAATTCGTTCCTAAGTGACTTGTATTTCTATATTCCTGAGTTTCCATGAATATTTTTGTACTTTTTTCTTTTGTCAATTAACTGAAATGTTTCTTCCGTTATTTGTGCTTCCTTCGCAATTACCTTCCTTGTACGTGTGTTTCTCTTTCCAACTTCTATGACTGCCCCTTTTAGAGATGTCCATTCGCCTTCAGCTGAAATGCTAACAGTGCTGTTCATTATCACATTATCCGTCATTGCAGAAAACTTCAAGTGTATTTCTTCATTCATTAGTACTTCCGTATTCCACTTCTTTGCGCATTGATTCTTTTGACTAGTCTCTTGATCTCCAACGTCCTCTTCATCATTATTAAAATGTAATCTGAGTATATATCTGCACCTGGATACGCCTTACAATTTCATATCTGATCCGGAATCTCTGTCTGACCATGATTTCAATCTGACTGGAATCTTCCCTTGTCTCACGGTCTTTTCCAAGTATACCTCCTCCCAGCGCTTCATTGCGAAAAAAAGAAACGGTTCCTTTATTGTCACTTTCCGTGCAATTTTTAAAATTTAGACGTCTTAAAAACAATATTTTAAGGTTTTTTTTTCGGCAGAAGTACTGGTACGGCGTACTGCCGCGAACTGTCACAAATCAAGCACTGCGCTCCCTGTTGTGACTCTTGAACAAAGTAGTCGTTATTACCAACTGACATTTATTGCAGAACTCAGTCTCTCTCCTCTCTCGTACCAGCTACGAGGCCGATGTTCTCCCGTAATTCTTGCTTCTACTCTTACCCCTATAACCGCATTCCAATCTCCCATGACTGTGAAATTTTCACCTCCATTTATGTACTGAATTATCTGTTTAGTATCCTCTTATTCTTTATATTTTCATCGTCTGCTTGTGTCGTCGCCACGTGTACCTGAACGTAAAATCTATGAACGCTACTAATAATTCAATACCTTCTCTTGCTGACAGTACGGGTAATGTAACTGATGATGATAAATAGAACGCCGAAATTCTAAACTTAGCTTTAAAAAAACTCGTTTTCGGTAGAGGACTGCAGCACCATTCCCCCTTTCAATTATCGAACAAACGACAGGATGGCTGACATAGTGTTTAGTGTACCTGGGATTGTAAAACCGTTAAGATCCTTAGATGAGAGGAAGGCATCTGGCCCAGACAGTATCCCCGTAAGATTTTATGATGACTATGCTATAACTATAGAACCATTCTTATCCATCATCTATCAGAGATAATTGGAACAGTGGAAAGTTCCCGGGACTGGAAGAAAGCCCAGGTCATAGCAATCTATAAAAAGGGTAGAAAATCGTTTGCACATAATTACCGGCCAATTTCACTGACAACGATTTGTTGTAGGATCATGGAACATACGTTCTGTTCAGACATAATAACCTTTCTAAACTCTGAGAAGGTCATCTGCAGATAACAGCATGATTTTAGGAAACAGCGGTCATGTGAGACACAGCTGACCCTCTTTGTCCGTGAAACACAACAGGCTCTAGATACCGGCTACCTGGTTAATGCCATATTTCTCGACTTTCGAAAGGCGTTCGACTCAGTTCCGCTCTGTCGCTTGCTACAAAAAGTGCACGCTTACGGTCTATCCGATGACATATGCGGTTGGATAGAAAGTTTTCTAACAGACAGGGGGCAGTATGTCGTACTGAACGGGGTGACTTCAACAGAAACAAGCGTAACTTCAGGTGTGCCCCAGGACAGCGTAATAGGTCCTCTGCTTTTTACGATTTACATAAACGATCTGGTTGATAGTATTGACAGCGGGCTGAGACTGTTTGCCGATGATGCTGTAGTCTACAGAAAAGTAGTATCACACAAAATTTGTAAAGGAATCAATGAAGATTTGCAGAAAATAAATTCGTGGTGTAATGACAGGCAGTTATCTCTCAATATTAGTAAGTGTAATCTACTGCGTATAACAAGGCGAAAATCCCCATTAATGTATGAGTACAAAATAAATGATCAGTCTTTGGAAGCGGTAACATCAGTCAAGTATCTGGGTGTGATTTTTCGAAATGATCTAGAATGGAATGATCAGATTACACAAGTAACGGGTAAGGCGAACTCTAGATTGCGGTTTATTGGTAGAATCCTGAAGCGATGCAGTCCTTCAGCAGAGGAAATAGCTTACAATACGTTATTTCGTCCATTCTTGGAGTATTGTTCGTCTGTATGGGACCCTTACCAGTTGGGTCTGATTCAAGAGATTGAGAAGGTCCAAAGAAGAGCGCAAGATTCGTGACTGGTACGTTTAGCCATCGCGAGAGCGTTACAAATCTCATAGAAAGTTTGAAGTGGGACAAACGTGCAGATAGACGGCGCGCTAAACAGAAGTGGTTGCTCACTAAATTCCGAAATCCGATCTTCACCGAGGATGCAGACCACATATTATTACCACCAACGTTCAAATAGCGCAATGCTCACATTGAAAGATAAGGGAAATAATAGCTCTTACTGAGGCGTTCAGACAGTCGTTTTCCCCTCGCGCGATCCGCGAGTGGAACAGAGGGGGGGGGGGGGGGGGGGAAATATGATTTTGGCGCTAATTTTGCTCTCCGTCACACACCGCTTGGTGGCTAGCGGAGTATATATGTAGATTTAGATGAACTATTACCGTCGGTGTTCGTTTGCTGTCGATTCTGTTGAGGACAGCCCTATAATAGAACTGTTCACAGTAACTCTTTCTCTGCCCTCCTTCCTACTCATAACGAACCCTACTCCCATTATTCCACTTTCTGCAGAAGCTGCTATTACCCTACACTCGTCTGAGCCGGATATCCTTGTTTCATTTCTACTTCTCATCAGTGACCCACCTGTATGTAGACTGTGCCATAGCGTTTCCCTTTCCAGATTTTCTGACTTCCCTACCGCTTTCAAGCTCCTGATACTCCATTCCCCGACTCGTAGAATGTTAGCCTTTCGTTGATTATTTAGCCTTTTCCTCATGGTCATGTCCCTCTTATCAGAACCCTTCAATAGATCCGAATGGGAGACTAGTCCGGCATCTTTTGTCAGTGGAGAGATCATGACACTGTTTCAATTACTGGCCACATGTCCTGAGGATACACAGTAGGTTCCGTTAATGAAATGGTTTCCATTGTCTTCCGCATCCTCAGCTCGTTGATCATTTCCGATTTTTCCGCCATTAGTGCCAGATTCCCATTCAAAGGACAAGAGAACCTCCTGGATGCTCCTCCACGCTCTTAGACAATCCTGTTGGCACGACGAGGGTAACTTACAATGCGAGAAGTCTTCAGTCACTAGTGCTCATGATTTTTATTCAGAATTGGCCTATTTTTTTACACTACTAACTCTGTTAGATAACCATTTTGAACACAGTTTACCAATAAAATTGTATCATTGTACGATACGTAGTTTTGTTTTTGAGTTTTTTTATTAGTCTATGGGTCAATATCTCGCAACTAATAAACCCAATTTAATCAAAGTTGTATTTTATCAACCATAAAGTTATTGTATGTTCAACATAAAATATTTAACACATTACCTCATTTTCAGGGTAATCAGATGTTTGAAGCTGTTTTACTCTTGAAGAAAATCGGTTGTGGAGGCTACTGATTATTATTTAAATACAGTGTTGCATCTAGTTGACTCATGTTACTGCGTGTGAACAGGAAGCGTTGTAGACAATTTTGTTTTAAATTACATTTCATTTGCATTTCTATGTCTGTAGTGATAGTGTTGCGTGCGAGTAGCGAGATAAAAGCAATTGATTTTTCAACGTCACCCTTGGCAGTGTTTTGCACATCTTTCAATTAGTTGCTGTGTAACTGGCTTCGGGGAATTCTCTGGATTAGAAAACAAGTTTTTGGCGTAGATTCTGCATGTATCAAAACTCCCTGTGTAATAAGTATATCTATAAAACAAATGTATGAATTACGATTCTCTAAACGAGAAAGAACGGCTTACGTAGGTACGGAAAATAAAAGACTTTACAGCAGAAGCAACGAAGGAGACTTGATCCTATCAAAACTGTAACACTCGCCTCCACGTCAACAGTACGTCCAAAAAGTTCAACAGTGGTAAAGTAAGGCATAGGAGATGAAAGAATTTCATTATAGTCGAGGTACTGCCGTCATTTGGAACTTTGCGTAATTAGTGGAAGTGGCATCTGGTTTCCACACTAATCCATGAATACGTCAACGGGCTGTTGGAGGAACGTGTTTTTGCAAGAAATAAGTAGAAATAAAAAGAGGCTACGTATATCCGAAAATATTCTGGAAACAGTACCTCGAAATAGTACATCTTCTTCTATTCATATTCCGTAGCGTGCTTAGTGTCAGAGAACGTGTATTTCGTCAACTTATGTTTATTAATTATATCACAATATGATCCCTCTTTAACTAAAATTCATCAGGAGTTAAAACAGAACAGTTTGTTTAGAACTCGTTAAAATGCTTTTCATCAGACGTTCTTCATTCGGTGAACACATTTTAATAAATCAAAATCTTGGTGATCAGTTCTGCGTGATTTGTGTACTAACTTCTCCTGACAGGTTTTTAAGCGATACGCCTACGCTCTTCAAAAAGTTGGATGCAGAATTTTATCAAATATACTGGCATTCAACGACATGGACGTGGAGAAAAAGGACTAGAAAGTTTAGGCTGTTAAATCGGCGTATTATCGACGACTTCTTTTACGTCCCTTTACGAAGTTTCAATCAAGAAAGTTGGCTCTTACATTAAACCTTTTTCATGCCGCAACAATTTCAAGTTTCTTGTTACCAGTTTTTATGTCACTCATTCTCTGAAACTGGCACAGCCAATGAAACGTCTCAATGTAGAAAATGTCTGCTTTGTGTGATATCTTTACGCACTTTAATTTTGTTACAAAAATTTAATAGGACCTTTCTTTGTTTATTTGAACGAATCACAAAATTTTCTACGCCTATATTTCACTGAAAATTAATACATGTGGGCTAGCGTGTATCCATACAAAATGGTGCATTTTTCAATGTATTTTTGTTCGACAGCTTAACGAACGTCTGAGTAAGAGTGAAGATCTTCAAGGAGCGTAAAAGCGTTTCTATCTTACAACAATTGTTGATGTGATGAAGGCCAACTGTATTAAAGATACTCGTTCTTGTTTTAAATAACGACAGTAGACACACTGCACTATTTAAACAAATATAAATATACTTACATGAAGCCATTTCGCAAAAAAAGGGAAGAAATCAGTATCTTATTAAAGTGTTGTCGGCGTGGCAGAAAGCAGAGTGTGTGAGATCCAAATCGAACATCACACCTTAGTCATTCAGACTGTTACGCACTCAGTTACGGCCAATTGCCAGATTCCACTTACGGTATCCTGTTGTTTCTCATTGCACATATCATGTTCCACTTGCGTTCTCAGAGAACGAAAATTGTATCCGCATAGTATTACCAGTTTGCAAGTCTTTTACGGGAAAGGCATCTAATGAATTAATTTCAGTATTTTTCCAACAAGGCAAACATATTATAGAATAACCATTCGTCTACGTGTAGAATCACAGGCGTTATTAACGACGGAAGAATACGCAGTTTATACCACTCTGACTGAATTTATATGTTACGCTCAAGGCCGGTTTCTGAGTTATCTCATTGGAAAATACAAAATATATACGTAAACAATGAAACTGCCAATCTATGGTTCTTTATTTATTATATCATCAGTCTAAACTAATAGCGGCTGTTATTAGCAAACTATTTCTTTATTTGGAACAAAAGGTTTCGATAGAGTTTGCTGCCATCTTCAGGTCTTCAAAGGTTTTTGTCATAAAACTTGCTAATTTTGTATTGGGACCATACGCCAAATTATGTTAGTGGGTAAAATAGCACGTTATAGAAAGGTTTTCAATAAATAAAACATTTAAGATCAAAAAGCACCTTGTGCTCTTGGCCATGTCCATATACGTAGCACAGTAGGGGCGATAGACAACATCCCAGTCTGACACCAGTTTTAATCCGAGCACTTTGTTCTTGATCTTCGAGTCTTATTGTTCAGTCTTACGATCCAGTATCTGATTTCGGAATCTCTACCTGTCCATGATGTTATCTAACTGAAATCTTCCTGTGTCTCCTGGCCTTTTCCATATATACCTCCCCCTCTTGTGAATCTTGAAGAGAGTATTTGCTATTACTAGCTGAAATTTATTGTAGATCAGTCTTTCTCCACTCTCATTCCCAGTACGAAGCACATGTTCTTCCGTAACCGTTTCTTTTACAACTTCACCTAAAAGTGCCTTCCAATTCCCCATAACTATTAGATTTTCATCTCCCTTTAAGTACTGAATTACCCGTGCAGTATCCCCATATACTTTCTCTACGTCTTCATCTTCGGTTTGCGACGTCGGAAAGCACACCTGAACTGTCGTTGTCGGAGCTAGTTTGCTGTATATTCTGATTAGAACAGCCCTATCACGGACTCACTAACTCACTCTCTGTCCCTCCTTCCTACTTCTGCCAGTTATACCATTTTCTGCTGCCTTTGATATTACCCTACATTCGTCTGAAAAGAAATCATTGTCTTCTTTCCACTTGACTTCACTGACTTCCACTGTATCCAGAGTGAACGTGAACATTTCGGTTTTCAGCTTTTCTAAGTTCAGTACCATGTTGAAGTCCGCCCCAGTAGCTGAGTGGTCAGCGTGACGGCTTGCCGTCCTCCGGGCCCGGGTTCGATTCCCGGCTGGGTCGGAGATTTTCTCCGCTCAGGGACTGGGTGTTGTGTTGTGTTCATCATCATTTCATCCCCATCCGGCGTGCAGGTCGCCCAATGTGGCGCCGAATGTAATAAGACCTGCGCCAAGGCGGCCGGACCTGCCCCGCGAGGGGCCTCCCGGCCAATGACGCCAAACGCTCATTTCCATACCATGTTGAAACTGATGACATTCCAAGCCACAACTCTTACGCTAACGTCTTATTTCGGATCTCATCGGCCATCATTTCAGGTGATTATTACTCCACATTCAAGCAATGGCGAGGTTAGAGCACGAAACCGAGCATTACAGGTCAACAACGCTGCCCCTAATGCACGGGTTAAGTTACGCTAAAGAATATTAGTGTCTTATGCATGCCGGTATGGCGACAAACCGGGGTAAAGGTTATGCATTTACTTTCTTACGTACAGCCTTCAAAGCTCTCATAAGTATTCCTGTTCCTGTGTGGTTCAGAACTCTTAACAGGCAGTATGCACGACAGGTTTCATTGTATGGAAACTTTATATTTACCAGTACGGAGTGATACGAAATTCTTATTTCTAGAACACCAACTTACTTTCATCCTGTCTATCGTTGTATAATTCTCCCAAATTGGCGAGTTTCAGGCAGTGTCCTCCATCTTCAGATCATTGTTGATGCTGAACGGAAAAAATATTGGAAAAAATATGACTGGTAAGCTAATACTGCTTCCTCTGAGGCTAATTACTTATTAACTATGAGATCGACCTGAAGGTGGGAGACATTGCGCCAAATTGGTATTTTGAGGTGTTACAACTTCGACTGATACGCTGAAAATACGTATAATTTTTATTGTGATGGAGCTTGATAATTCCCATAGGAGCGAAATTAGCTAACTGTCAAATGATGCAATACTCTGCCCATTTCGATATAAAGGAGCAGCCTACGGAACTGTTCACACTATCTCAATCTCTGTCCCTCTTTCCTACTCATAACGAATCCTCCTCCCGTTATACTATTTTCTGCTGATACTGCTATTACCCTACATTCATCTGACAAGAAATCATTGGCGGTGGTCAAACATTTAGCATACCTCTGAGATCTACATACTCTATCTCCGGTGACGTACAGTGAAATATAGCAACACATACACTATGTGATCAAAAGTACCCAAACAACTGGCTGAAAATGACTTACACGTTCATGGCTCCTTCCATCGGTAATGCTGGAATTCAATATGGTGTTAGCCCACCCTTAGTCTTAATGACGGCTTCCACACTCGCGAGCATACGTTCTATAAGGCGCTGGAGGGTTTCTTGGCGAATGGCAGCCCATTCTTCACGGAAGTCTACACTGAGGACAGGTATCCATGTCGGTCGGTGAGGCCTGGCTCGAAATCGTCGTTCCAAAACATCCCAATGGTGTTCTATAGGATTCAGGCCAGAACTCTGCTGAGGCCAGTCTATTACTGGAAGCCGGCCGCGGTGGTCTAGCGGTTCTGGTGCTGCAGTCCGGAACCGCGGGACTGCTACGGTCGCAGGTTCGAATCCTGCCTCGGGCATGGGTGTGTGTGATGTCCTTAGGTTAGTTAGGTTTAAGTAGTTCTTAGTTCTAGGGGACTGATGACCTCAGATGTTAAGTCCCATAGTGCTCAGAGCCATTTGAACCATTTGGATCCTGATGCAGTTTGGAAATCCTGTGTGATGGCCTGAATAAATGTTTGCCTATTACACATTACGACCCTCTTCAACTGTCGGCGGTCTCTGTCAGTCAACAGCCGAGGTCGGGCTGTACGCTTCTGTGCTGTAAGTGTCCCTTCACGGTACCACTTCACTATCACATCGGAAACAGTGGAACTAGGGATGTTTAGGAGTGTGGAAATCTCGTGTACAGACATATGACACAAGTGACATCCAATCACCTGAAGTGCGTGAAGTGCGTGAGTTCCGCGGAGCGCCCCAATCTGCTCTCTCACGATGTCTGATGACTACTGAGGTCGTTGATACGGAGTACCTGGCGGTAGGTGGCAGCAAAATGCACCTAATATGAAAAAAGTAAGTTTTTGGAGGGTTCGGATACTTTTTACCACATAGTGTAAGGTCACACCAATTAAAAGAAAAAGTCTCACGACAGAACACAACTTGTCTAATTAAGTTAACAGGGGTGGGTCAAGTAAGCATAGACATATTGATAATCGGATCCAAGAAACCCTGCAAAGAATCTAAGGGTCACTTTGCCAGTCTGATTTATTGCTAAAAGACGTAAAAATATTTTGTCCACTGAACCAAGAATACGAATAATTATCATGTGGATATGGGACTGAAAATATGTACGATATCCTTCGTACACAAGGACGTACATGCGATAGACACGATATGAACACTGTATTCAAGAATATTACCAGTAGTTGGGGAATAAGTTAACGAGCTAAAGTAAATTCCCAGAAAACATTGACTTCGCTCTCGCCTCGTCTAAGTGAATGCAAATTTCGCTCATGTTCACCACTCTAACGCTGCACGAATGCACAGGGTGCATGTAATAATCGCTGAGAATCCTGAGTTCACACTCAGCATCTGACTCCTTCTCCACATTGGAGACATCTCTCTCTTCCTCTCTAAGACGAAACGTACAGTCACAAGCTCTGTGGAGGAGGCTTCGCTATGACCCCCCAAGAGGAATTGTTCACTATTATGCTCCAGGATCAAGTGCTCTCTTATTCTCTTCTACAAAACGTAGCTGGATCTGCCGGCACTGGAATCTGACCGCTCAGCTACAACAGACTTGTGAACTCTGACCAATGATAATTTAATAAATGTTCTAATAATTTTCCCATGGTTGTGGAATATGCCATAGTTAACCAATGAAGTACATGTCTCCTTTCGATTGGGATAAGAGGCAGAAAGTCTCTCCAACCATGTGACAGATTTTTAGTTATGTTCAGTGAGAAAGGATGCCCATAAAATCGCATGAGTTCTCTCCACTGCTAATAAAATAACTGCTATGAGTCATTCAGGAACCTCATTACGAAATTTTGAACAAAAAATCCGGCTGGCCTCCTTCGGAGCTAGTGACTGGCTCCTAAGCTAGCAGTAGCATGTCTTCGCCTCTCCTTCAGAACTTACCGTTAGTTGCCACCACTGTCTTCAGTCAGCAGATCACGCTTCTCAGTTTATATTTGGCCAAGACTTTCCTATCAGCAGAAATATTTTTACAACCCTTTGCCGTTCAACTGTTAACTCTCGCCATTCAATAGTCGACTAAAGGCTCCAGACTGCAGCCCATTACAAGAATATATCGCCATACCAAAAGGAAAACAGACATCACCAGTTACAATTGCAGTCATTTGTACTTGTTATTATTGCTTGGAGCTTTCATGCATTGTTAGTAATTTGATGTGATTTGCTAGTCAGATATGCATATTAAACTATTAAATAGGTTATGCGACTGCTCAAAAAAAGTACTGCCGCATTATAACAGGAAAAGCACTTTAAAAATGTTAATTAGGTGTCTATTTTTGACATGTACACTGTCTGACAGTTGTGCTAATGATGGTGTGGAGGATAATTATTACTTGTAGCGTTACCTCTCTAAGGGGTCAGACATAAAAGCTTTTTCAAATGACCTTTCATTAGATCATTGGCGTAGATATTATTTATAACAGATTAGTCTAATAGCCCAAGCACTCAGTCTTCAGGCCACAAGTGGCCCATCGGGACCATCCGACCGTCGTGTCATCCTCAGTTGAGGATGCGGATAGGAGGGGCGTGTGGTCAGCACCCTGCTCTCACGGCCGTCATGACGGTTTTCTTTGACCGGAGCCGCTACTATTCGGTCGAGTAGCTCCTCAGTTGGCATCACGAGGCTGAGTGCACCCCGAAATATGGCAACAGCACATGGCGGCTGGATGGTCACCCATCCAAGGGCCAGCCACGCCCGACAGTGCTTAACTTCGGTGATCTCACGGGAACCGTTGTATCCACTGCGGCAAGGCCGTTGCCCCTAATAGCCCAAAAAGTAATAATAATCCTCTGTATTTTCACGAGCAAAACTACGGATTTTACCGTATTCTGACAATAAAGCTCTTTCTAGATGAACCGTTCAGTGTGTAGAGGAATTTCCGTTGTTTGAAAACTACAGTGATCAAAATATTGCATATTGCCAAAAATTTCATACTCAACGTTTTGATCCAGATGTACGTTATGATAACGAAACATTGTTTTGTTTGTGACTTGATTCAAGTACAAACTGTCCATATTTGCTCCACGAGCGGGCAGTATTTCTGTCTTTTAGGCAACCACGCCATCTATAAACATCGCAATATATGTGATGTGTATCGTTACTGGAGTTGAAGATGGTTTGGACAACAATAACGTACAATCAGATGTACTGTATAGTCACTCTAATGGAGCAGGTGAACGTCGTAGCGAATGTCGCTGCAAGACAAAGTGATGTTTCTAGAATTTGGAACATGTTTCTAGTGACAGTCAGTTGCGGATCGTGACTGTCTAGCTGTGGAAGAGAAATAACAGATTTACAGGGCCAATATCTGTGTATAACACCCAGCAGAAACCTTCAACGCAGTGCTATACATCCACGGCGGCAGTTACAAACAGCTACAGGAGCGCAGATGTCAACACAAACGATGCGAAACAGGCCCTCTGAGCTGGGATTATATGCCAGACGACCTCTCAAGGCTCCTCCTCGCAATGGGCCTAATGTCACATTACACGACACCACTGTTTGAAGATTTGAGAGCGGTGAAAATGCTGACATTCGTGTGTGGAGGCAAAGAGGACTCCGTTTACACCACAACTGTATTGTAGATAGCCACTGTTATCTAGGAGGTTCAGTTATGTATGATCGCAGGGCACTCTTTGAGACAATACATGGGAAGGTGACTGGTGTGAAGAATCGCAATGACATTTGGTGAAGATACTGGAGCGGGATTCACGTTGATGGACGAAAAATGGCACTGAGCATTATGGAACTTAACATCTGAGGTCATCAGTCCCCTAGAACGTACAACTACTTAATCCTAACTAATCTAAGGACATCACACACATCCATGCCCGAGGCAGGATTCGAACCTGCGAACGTAGCGGTCGCGCGTTTCCGGACTGAAGCGTGTAGGATCGCTCGGCCACACCGGCCGGCGCTGCAAATAAACAAAATATTAATTACAAGAATTCTGTTTTTTGCGGTGACAATTCAAACTTCTTGAATATCTCTCGTATGTACAAGACAAGCGATCCTAGGCGCTTCAGTAGGGAAACGCGCGGCTGCTACGGTCGCAGGTTCGAATCCTGCCTCGGGCATGGATGTGTGTGATGTCCTTAGATTAGTTAGGATTAAGTAGTTGTAAGTTCTAGGCGACTGATGACCTCAGATGTTAAGTCCCATAGTGCTTAGAGCCATTTTTATTTGCAGCTACGTGTCAGCAATCTTGGTATTCAAGCAATCCCCCACCATAGCACCACACAGTGGAGGCAGAGAAGGCAAACCGAAAGGGCATATGAAGTTTCAGCTGTCGCCAAGGAAAATACCTTGATGTAACTATTCTTTTGTTGCTTTGGAAGTAGATTCTTCCAGCAAACTGAAACCTCACGAAGCACTACCGCAGCATGTCGCTAGGGGAACCAAAACAGAAAGGTACAGCTGATTTTTAAAGCATATAAGATCTGGGTCATTTCACATTGGCTCATCAGTAATGTGCTACAATACTGTGGCATGTGGATTTTAAACTGCATCAGGGCTGTAGACAAGAAAGCAACCAAATAATTAATTATGGAACAATTTCTGTTTAAAGTTACAGTAAAAGAAATGAGTATTCTGTATACATGGTGATTCAGCTGCCCTACGTATGGGTTTTATGCAGCCTGCAACAGAGTCAAAAACCACACGCAAGATTTTCATATTCTCTCACCTACTACGTGGAAATTATTGGCCCTCCTGAAAAAGTGAACAGGAACATTTTGTATCACATTTAACATAGTTAAATTTTGTTCTAGGATATGTTTTCGCTGGAAGCCACAGTTTTCGAGATATCAAAAAAACAAAAAACGTGTTTGAATGTTACGCCACCCGTGTGGCCGTGCGGTTCTAGGCGCTTCAGTCTTGAACCGCGTGACCGCTACGGTCGCAGGTTCGAATCCTGCCTTGGGCATGGATGTGTGTGACGTCCTTAGGTTAGTTAGGTTTAAGTAGTTCTAAGTTCTAGGGGACTGATGACCATAGATGTTAAGTACCCTAGTGCTCAGAGCCATTTTTTTTAATGTTACGTTTGTACGTTTTTCTCGAATAATTCGAAATCTATGGCCTCTAGCGAAAACATATCCCACTACACAATTTAACTACAGTACATTAACTACATTACATTTATGTTTTCTGTTTCTTATTGCGAGCGAGGGAGTATGAAAATATAGCACATTATTTTTGAGGGCGTTGCAAATTGCACAAAACCCATCGGCTGAATCAAGCTGTATATGGTCCACGCCATTTTATATTGGCAGCACAGTGTCGCTGCGATTTGGAGCGCTTCAGGTTGCTGACAGACAAAGAAATGATTAACTATGGAATTATTAATGTTAGAAGTTGTAACAAAATATTTTGTAATATCCTTTGTAAACTCTTACCTTCTCACCTTGGCCAGTGGTTTACGAAACCAGATTGCCGAAAAGCTAAGCATGACAGGGAACGTGAGTTATCACTATAGTGTCTATTTTAACTCATATTCTGAAACGAAAAAGCCAGCGGTTAAGAGAAGAAACAGCATCTGAAAACACTCGACGAACTGGGCAAGTTGCTCCCGCACCGTCGGCGGTACAGGTTACCGGGCTACCAGCAACTGTGGGCCCCAACAATCGGTAGCGCGGGTCGTCGGCCCTGCAGGGGCCTGGCCCGCCGGCCGCCCATCGGATTACGGCGCGGCGCGGGGCACATGTTTACGACGGCGCTCCGGACGTACGGGCCGCCTGGCGACATTACGCTAATGGAGGAGGAGGCGGCGGAGGCGGCAGCGGCGGTGGAGACGGCGGCGGCGGCGGCGGCGGTGCGGGAGGACCACTCAGCGGCGGAAAGGCCTGGAGGGCCCGCGGGGGGCAGGGACAGAGAGGGAGCGAGGCGCCGGACACGACAGCGCCGGCGGCTGCGGCAGCGACCGGTCTGCTGGCAGACACGCGAACAGCGCTCTGCTCACCGTGTTACACGTGGTCGAGGATCTTGCTTCACGCTCTTGTCTTAATGTTTTGTGTAAGCTTGCGAGAAATTTCGGAGAACCAGTTATGGAGGAGAACAAACTTGTTCGACCGATGCGCCACATTTCAGTGCCAACGTATTGAACAAAACGTGAAAGTTGATGTTTGGTAACTTATCCTTATCCACATGTACATTCATATTCCGTAAGCCACCATGCGGCGCACAAAGGACAGTCAGTCAATTCATCTCCTGATCCACTTGAAAATTGAGAGAGGGAAAAAGGAAAACTTTCAATTTCGACAGAATCTTCCGCCTAGCTTTCTAAGTGGATTTAGAAAAGCTGTCGAAGTATTTAATGTTTATTGCTTCGGTGGGACTTAATTACATATACGTTTTCATATCTGCCACGTATATCTTCTATAGCTTTGCCGGCCGGCGTGGCCGTGCGGTTCTAGGCGCTATAGCCTGGAGCCGAGCGGCCGCTACGGTCGCAGGTTCGAAACCTGCCTCGGGCATGGATGTGTGTGATGTCCTTAGATTAGTTAGGTTTAATTAGTTCTTAGTTCTAGGTGACTGATGACCTCAGAAGTTAAGTCGCATAGTGCTCAGAGCCATTTGAACCATTTCTATAGCTTACCTTCTCGTATCACAAGCTGTTTTCTGTATCTGAATATTGTCACCAGCTATTTCTGTGTGGTCTGGTCGTCTTCACAGTCCAGCACATCTGTGTCTTCTATGGAGCCAGTTTTTAAAAACTTTTGTTACTTTTAACGTTGCACGTCCATCGAGCTGCACTACCTTTTAAGAATTTTAGGCATCCGAAAGCGTAACCTTTAAGAAGTAGCATTTTCTTTCCCACTCTATTCACAGTAACTGTAACAGTATCAAAAGACATGATTACTGCCACAGACTGAAACATGAATCCACAAACTACCACAATGAAGAGGCAGGGAAAGCTTTGGGCCACTATGTGTTGGCGGACTTTTAGGGGAGGTGTGGGTTCTTTTACCTATTATGCCTATTTGGTTCCATTCTTTTACATCCCTAACCCTGCGCAAGAAATAGTCTCCATTTTGTTCTCTGATAGGTGAATTTCTCATTATTATGCAATGCAGTAATAAAATACGGGAAATAAATAAAATATCTTTGGTAAAACTGCTTGCTGATTTTTTTAACTACGAAGAAAATCTGTTTATGCTTTTCTCATCCCTTTCTATTTCTGTTTTTTCCCTTTATATTTCATCTGTTAATCTCATTCTATTATTTATATCTCTGTCCGCCTGCTTAGCTGAGTGGTAACGTACTTTCTTGCCATGCAGCAGACCCGGGTGCGGTTGGCAGCTGGGCTGGAGATTCTCTCCGCTCGTTGACTGGGCGTTCTGTGGTCCTCATTTTCATTTCATCCTCATCACCGGCACGCAAGTTGCACAGTGTGGCGCCGACTAAAATAAGACTTGCACTCGGAGGTCGAACGTCCCCGGATGGGGTCTGCTGGCAAACTATGCCCCATGCTCATTTCATTTCATTCTCGCTATTATTCTGGCCAATAAATTTTTTCTCCAAATCGATTCCTTGTATACCATTGTCGCACTATTATCTTAGATCCCATCATTAACATTCGAAAAGAACGTAATGACCTTTTCGGATGAAATAAATACATAAAAACACGCCAGTGACGAAATTTCCGAAGATAATTGAATATATACGAAACAGTTCTTCAAAAATGGTTCAAATGGCTCTGAGCACTATGGGACTTAACATCTGTGGTCATCAGTCCCCTAGAACTTAGAACTACTTAAACCTAAGTAACCTACGGACATCACACACATCCATGCCCGAGGCAGGATTCGAACCTGCGACCGTAGCAGTCGCGCGGCTCCGGACTGAGCGCCTAGAACCGCGAGACCACCGGGGCCGGCAACAGTTCTTCACTTTACACTTTTAGTAATACCGATATGAACATTAAAAAACGAAATCCTTCGATTCCAGAATAGGCCCTTGTATCTCTTACACAAATTGGTTGGAAAGTATCGTGCCGTCATCTATGGCAAAATTTAATCTTCTTAAAATACCTGAGGCAACAACTGTGCGTACTCAAACTGGAAATTTATATATTTTCTCCTAAAGGAATTATTCAATTTCTATGGGCAACGCTAAATGACGCTAATGCGTCGCTAGATGTACAACAATCCAGACAACCATAATGGAAACTCCATTAACGCTTTTTAAACACTCTAAGCAGCGTTAGTGAGGAGATATCGTCGAAGACGATTCTCTGTCGGGAACAATTTCTGCATTAATGAATTATGTAATTACTATCCGTGATTTCATGCAATTTATCAGTTCCTTTCAGTTTGGTTGTATTAGTCTTTGAAAATCCTGGACTCCACGATGATACATGATTCAAAACAAAATGAAGACGGTGGTTTAAACTTCTGCTGAGACTGGTGGAGTTAAAATACGAGCCCAACGATTACATAAAAACAAGGTGGAACATAAGCTGCTGCGTTTTTCAAAGAACCATCTTCGCTTGCACATTGATTCATGTGAACCGAGGAAAACGTTAGTGTGAACGGCCAACAGGGGTTTTGAACACTTCATTTCATGTACATTTTCTCATGTATATGAGTCCAGGCCGCTAGGCATTATGCCACTTAGATACTTTTAACTAGTAGACGCTAGGCCTGTCGTTCGACATGTTAAAACACGCCCTGCGTTAGAGGACACTGTAAGCATAGGTTTGTAGGCCAATTTGCATATTTTATTGGAAGACGTATCCTTTTTATGATGCACTTTGCAGCACTGAGGCATCTTCTTCGTTTTCGCCTGTTTTACAGCAGGTTTTCCAACTGCATCTCCGCCATGAATATTTAATTTATGTACTTCCCCTCGCCACTGCGTTCACTGGACGAATATTAAACTGAGCAGCAACGTCTCTATCTATAGTCTACTGGTCTACTACTTAAAGTTCTCTCGGGAGGGGGGGGGGGGTGATATCCGGGAACAAGATGAAAAAAATCTGTGGTTTTGCCCTCTCAGGAATTTCTTTGACTTCTTAGCCTGGGAGCCTGGGTATATTTCCAAAACTCTAGAAGGTTTTTGTTTCCATCATCGTTTTCTAATAGACTGCAAGCGCGATGTAGTCCTTTGCACTCGCAGTTCTTTGACTGGTGTGGCTTATTCTACATGTAAGCTTGGAGACAGTGTTTTTTTTTTTTTTTTTTTTTTTTTGCTTTTTCTTTTTTTGCATAGCAAGCATACGTGTAGGATGCTTTTGAGAAGAATAACGACAAAATCAAGAGGAATATTTACAGGAGAGTGCAGACATTCGTGTAAACTTTTATCGAAAATGTTAAAAATACCACAAACTGTGAGTGATAGCCATGGCCGAGATTAGTGTGAATCTCTCCCGACAGTTTTAGAAAAGAGGAGGCTTCGGCGTATATTATATTGTGTAGCTTGCGACTTCGTCGTGTGTTCTAACTGCAAAAGCGAGCTTTTGTGTTTATGATGGGGTAATAAGGTAATTAATTTTAATAATGGAAACAGAGATAGACATTATGTACAGGAGAAGTTAGAAGCGAGTTTGATTAAGAACAGGGGGAGAGAAATTATGAATGTCGACAACACAAGGGTAAGACAAGTAACAATTTTTTTTTATCAAAGGGGATAGAAGAAGAAGATACAAGTTTATTTATAACCGTGGAGATCAATACGACACCTTACATAGCCGAGGCCTTTAAATCAATAACTGCTAAAAATAAGAATAAGAAATTTGTTTATGATATTTTGAAATATATTTGTTTCAGGTTGTGTATTGTTCACTAAAACGCTCCATTTTTCAAGCTAGTAGTCAATCCATTGCTCTGAAACTTTCTCCAGAACGATCCACAGAGTTGTGGATCTACACCCATAAATATATATTTATTTACTTTCCAAAACTGAAATAAAGTATAACAGAGTAAATCAAACTTGGTAAATTACATTCTTAATTGTAGATCACTAGAACAACGATACTGCAGTTAACATGTGAATGAAGTTCCATATCCCTATCCTTAAGAGTCAAATGTGACTCTGGGTCTCCTGTTAATATTCACTTGAGTTTTTTGACTTAACTACATATTTCTACAGAATTTGCTTCTGTATACCTATAGTTGTTGTGTTCTGTTGTGAAAATATCTCATGAGAGCTTGATGCTGCCATTACACTATGTACAGTCGTGCTCAAAAGTATCCGAACGACCTGAATTGCATTTCGCCTGATTCGCATGCCACCCACATAATGCAGCTGTATAGCAGGTCCTCTAATCGCTCCTTGGTACAGTCGTTTGACTATTGAAAATGGCTCCAACAAGCCACCACTAGAAAACTCGGCTCTGTATCGCAATAACTCAATATGTAAAGTAATACCACGATACCACAAATTTCAGGGAACACTGTATAACAGATAAGACTGTCCTTAAGGCTTGTAAGCTCACATTTATTGCAATAATTGACATACCTGAAATGTTACCACTCTCGTTATTACATCACATAGGTAATGCACGTAGTAAGTTCGTTGTATTCATGATTTCCTCTTCAAAGTAACGTACCTTACTTGTTATTTAACACAAACTGATATTAAAAATTTAAGTTATTCACGAACAGCTAGTTGAGAATATGTATGAACTTCATATGTCTCGACGAACCGTCTCGTTCTGCTTTTGGATTCAAACCCAGGTCATGCAGACTAAGATTTCGTGACTGACGGAAACTAACAGTCATTCCTGACTAGGCATACAGAGAATGATATACCTCGATTTTAGACAGTATCAGTTAGCAAATATCAACTTTAAATTACGTAACGTAAACATTTTTAACAGACGCGAATTCCTACCCAGCATCTATTGTCCCTGTTAACGAACTACGAGAATTCTTAAATATTACTTCTTCACAAGTAACTTACTTGAAATGCCGTGTTGTAAAGCTTTGTATTGGACAGGGATTCGAACCCAGAACCTAATCGGATTGTTATCGAAGCAAAATCGACTGTGACATATCGGATTTTCTCGGCAGTAGGTAGATGTTTTAACTGAAATGACGAGACGAAACATTAATTTTTTCCTTCCCAGGACTCCAACCCGGAACCGATCGCTGTTATTTATTAGAGAAAACGAACGTTAAATATGGGTTTGTTACATCAGCGACATGTGAGCATGTTGGAACTAGAAATAAGATGACGAAGAGTTCAATGCTGACTGGTAATCGAACCCCGCACATACCGTTGTTGACTACACACAAAGAGACGTCAGCTACAGAATTTTTCTCCACCAGCAGCTCGGAATACCATCCTTGAACTTAGAGTGATCTCTCAAATAGTTCTGTGTCTCAGTGGGAGTCAAAAACGTCAGATATCGTTAGTGTTGACAACGAATGAAAATGCATTAAAAATCAAAATTATTATCCAGCAGCAGATAGGTGTTCTCATACTAGAGCTTGATAATACATAATGAAAACTTTAGTGCTGGGCCAGCATTCGAACCCATTCATGCGCAATATGTGGAGATGTTGAGGAATCTGCAGTTTTGAACCAAAAACAAATTGTAGTCGAGCTGTATTGACACGAAGGGATCAAAGTCCGCATTAAGGGCGGTCTGAGTTGCATTCCAAGTTCAGAACCAATTTTATCGACATACAGAAGATCAAATAAAAGATGGAATAAGGGTCCTGTGACCCTACATAGCGTTTGTTTCGTCACTATAAATAAGTAAATAGTATAAGAAAGGTTACTGGTGACAGAGTACCCACATTTCGCCATTCCTGATATTTGGTAACGCCAAGTAGTGCTCTGTATGAAAATCACTGGCTGTGCTGTGTGCAGTCTGTGGCTGGTTGGCATTGTTGTAATACTCGCCATTGTAGCGTTGGGCAGTTGGCTGTTAAAAGCGCGTAGCGTTGCGCAGTTGGAGATGAGCCGCCAGCAGTGGTTTATGTGGGGAGAGAGATGGAGGAAATTTGAGAGCCGATGATCTGGACGTGTGTCCATCAGAGACAATACATTTGTAAGACTGGATGTCCTGAACTTCTATATATATTATCATTTTTGAACACTATTGAGGTAAAGACATTGTTTGTTCTCTATCAAAATCTTTCATTTCCTAACTATGCCTATCAGTAGTTAGTGCCTTCAGTAGTTTGAATCTTTTATTTAGCTGGCAGTAGTGGCGCTCGCTGTATTGCAGTAGTTCGAGTAACGAAGATTTTTGTGAGGTAAATGATTTTGAATGGTATAGTTTAATGTTAGTCAGGGCGATTCTTTTGTAGGGATTATTGAAAGTCAGATTCCGTTGCGCTAAAAATATTGTGTGTCAGTTTAACCCTAAGATGCATGGTGCCGAAAATACGCATGAATGCATATGCAGGGCCTCCAATTTAAAATTTTCCTCTTTTCATATAATCATTCTTTGGAGTTAAATTTATTTCTGTCAAATTTGTTGTCATATTGAAAGATTCCAGATACAGTAACAGGATCTGGTGGACCTGATCAACTTTATTATTAATTTTTTGAAAAAACTCTAATAGTGAATTTTTATTAGTTACATCCATTTACATACAACATATACAAATAATTTTATTAATTCACTTATAAGTTGCAGTTTCCATTTTATAACATTTATTACAAGCAATTTCTTCGATTAACACATACTCATTATTCACAACATTTTGTATATAGGCAATGTATTGACAAAAAGTTATTATTCATTGTTCACATAAAATTGCATTTTTCTTAGTTTTCATCATGTGACAAACAAGAGGCACAAAGAACGCCACTATGTTCCTCAGAGATGTTGGTTTTACACTTAATGCATGTCATAGCACTTTTCCTGTGTTTATTATATGGACAATAATTGCATCTTCTTCTACTTACTGAAACAGGTAGTTGGTTCGGCAATATGACATCTTTTTGAACTTCACATCTTTGCATGGCATCAACGATTTTCTTTGGAATATTAGGGATTAAATAAAACAACATGACATTCCAGTGGGAGACATTGCGTCCCCCTTTTCCTTGTGTGAAATTTGTCAGTAAACTTTTGGCCTTCCAACCAGCGAAATGCGGCAGAGTACGGCCGGTAAACGATTCACAAACCACGATTTAATGCCGTTAAGACGATTTCTTCCAACAGTGGCGTCGCTGAAGGAATTTAGTTTCTTCTTAAATCGTCTTATGCAACAACGTTCACAGATATCTCAAATAGGAAAAGCTCTTTATCCAGGTACGAAGGATGTAAAACAAACTTACCACAGTTTGTGTCAGGTTGATCTTTTCGTCTGGTGGCACTATGTAAGTAGTTTGTCTAAGATGTATCACAAGTAGTGTTCCAGTAGCTGTGGGAATCATTGGCTGAAAACTAGTTTAACACCAGTGGGTACAGCACTGCTAAATATTCAAAATGATTATCAACCTAAGTCTGAGTTCATCCACAAACTGAGCGTATTTATAATATTGAAGCTAGACTGTGTATTGTTGTCTTCCTTGAGTGGGCGTCGGAAGGCGTTTACACACACGTATACAACACGACGATGGCTTGCAGAAAAGGCGAAACGCGTATGACACTAAAATTGTGTTTTATTCAGTTGCTGTCAGACGGTCCATAAGTAAAAATTATCAATATACCGTAATACGACTTACTGTGTCGATTACGTGTTGGGTTCGTACCTCTGTCACAGAACTTCACATCATGCACTTCATCTTTAAATGCATACACACTTTGTTACTTCTGATTGGAGGTATATCAGACATCTTTCGTTGTTAGTTAACAGGGACGAAAGGGTCTTGATAGGAGTCCTGGTTTATTACAAAAACGTCGTCCTTTATTTTCAAGTTTAGATTTCGTTACTGATACTGGCGAAAATTTCGGTAATTCATGACTCTTCACGGCTAGTCAGCAATATGATTGATTAGATTAGATTGGATTAATACTTGTTCTATAGATCATGAATACGACACTTCGTAATAAAGTGGAACGTGTTATTTTAATGAAAGATTTCTTTACATACCGGTATTCAATTCCTTTACAACAATTTTTTACCCTCTCTTTCTTCTTTATCTTTATTTCTCTCTCTCTCTTTCACTCTCTCTCTTCTCTCTCTCTCTCTCTCTCACACACACACAAACACATTCTTTTTTTATTTTTATTTGTTTGGTGTGCTCGACGCTCGGCGAGGCATGAAAACGTCCATGAATGAGTTTCTTAGGTTGAGTACAGTTACGAAAGAAATATAAAAACAACTATGAGAGTTACTGATTTATGATGCTTAGTTTGCAGTCAGTACTGAGTATTATTAGTAGCTAAGCTCCAGTTCCTAAACCTGGTTACAGAAATGCGAATCAGACGCATTTCCTATTCCAGGCCGTCGCCGCCGCGTCTTTGAAAGGCCAGCTGTGGTCACTTCCCAGGCCGCTGTAGGATCACATCGGTTCGTCTTCTTCCTGCTAGTGCTGTAACTGAGGTTTGGCAACAAGGCAAGGTATATTTGGCAACTCTGTGATCGACGAGTTACTTCCTGGTGTGCACGGAATGAAGCCTCAAAGTTCACTTGATTTTTCCTGCCATTCGCATTGAATAATCTGAGTTATTATCGCTTCAAGTGTAACAAAAGATTGTAAATTTACGGTTTTCAGCCCAGGAAAGTCGTTGCATGTGTAAATCGCAACTAAACTCGTCATCCAAATAGCGATTTACGAGTTCTAGACTCTATTGGCCTCGTAAGAGAAATGCGCAACACATACCTCTTCGCTAGCTCTGTGGTGACGTGCTGATCTCTAAAAAGCGTGTATTATGGTTCGCGGTTCCAGTTTCGCTGAATGTAACGTTTTTATCCATTCTGTGAAAGAGCTACAAGCAGTCAGATCAAACACCGATAACGAAATCGCAAGAAAATACGTTCAGCTCATAGCGCAATGGTGAAGAACCTACAATGCTGCACAAGAAGTAACGCCTCGTTCCGCTGCTGACAAGCAAATTTTGGGTCTCTAGGAATAAATAACTGTATTTATGAAATGCCACATTATCATACCTGTTGAGTATGACACAGCATACCAATTAAAGACAGACCCAAACGAAATGTAAGTGAGTAGTATTTTACTAATTCGTGCTGATAGAGGCACGCACGCTTGTGTACAGAAACTCAGTTTAACAAAACAGACTTTCGTCGTAAGGTTATCGTGGGTGGTTTTATTTCATTTCTTTTAATACAGTGCACAATTTCCGCAAGGTTCCTTTTAGTGTTGTTAAAACAATACTAAACATAAGAGAGAAATTAATCATCAACGATATATGCGAATTCTCTGATGTGATCTATAACAGTCTGACTTTTCACATGCAGTTTATTGATTACATGCATGTAGAAAACTTGTTCGGAGTTAAAACTGTCAAACAAGGTTTGAAGAAGAATAAAATGCCACTACCAGAAGACAGCTAATGTAGAAAATACTTTTCTGACCATTTTGGCATGATGCGCTCTCCCTATACATAATACAAAAGCTTCGAGATGCATCTGCTGCCTGGCTGTCTATTAAACCTGAAAAGAACAAAATGTCGCAAAAGTTAGCCCCATTTTCCACATGCGGCTATTTTGTGTTTAGAAGTGAAGGTAATTATGTTCAAAGTTCCATTCAATTGGTAACTTCAGCAGACAGCAGAATTGCGTTGTAAAAACTGTAGCAGCGAGTGAATTGGAACTCGCGACATTTTGCCTACAGTGCGTGACACTTACCGTGACGCTACTAGTTGTCATCTAGTTACGACATCTCCAGCAGTCAACAATAGTTCCTCCAGAAATGCCGCATTCCACAGTGCTGAGAGGTAATGCATATGGCCGGATCTAGACTTCTGAGAGACAGACAGTTACAGTTTTTCTTTTGCACTGCACGACGTTTTCAAGAAACAGATAGCGCAATAGAGTAGCTCAAATGGAAAGGAACACTTCCTCTTTAAATTTCTGCATCCTACACTGTTGGCAGTTCTTTGTAGGTGGCAGTTTCATGATTTTATTTGGGTGATTACAAAATAGAGTCGAATGTACGCACTGGGTAGCCGAGGCAGGTAGTTCATGGCGATTCGTTCAACCAAGTAAATGTTTGTACTGAACATGCTGCAAACCACTACGGGGAGCCTGTGTGTGTCAGAATTCTCATCGAGTGTGCCGCAACGGTGTTATGAAAGAAAAATGAGTCATACAGAAGATGATTTTGTGGAGTGTTGGATTGATGTTAGGTTTCTATGATGATGGTCTGGGTTCGATTCCAACTTCTGCCCATGATTTTTAATAGGGAGAGTGAAGAAGGTATAATGACATTGTGGTCTGAAATAGACATTAAACATGATATTCCGTCTCTACCAAGTAGTTCGTTAGGTTACACCACAATAAAGTCAGGAGTGGCGAAATGTGGGAACTCTGTCACCAGTAACTTTTCTTATCTACATCTACATTTATACTACGCAAGCCACCCAACGGTGTGTGGCGGAGGGCACTTAACGTGCCACTGTCATTATCTCCCTTTCCTGTTCCAGTCGCGTATGGTTATACTAGTTACTTGTTTATACTGACGAAACAAACGCTATGTAGGGTCACAGGACCCTTATTCCATCTTTTATTTGATCTTCTGTATGTCGATAAAATTGGTTCTGAACTTGGAATGCAACTCAGACCGCCCTTAACGCGGACTTTGATCCCTTCGTGTCAATACATATCGACTACAATTTGTTTTTTGTTCAAAACTGCAGATTCCTCAACATCTCCACATATTGCGCGTGAATGGGTTCGAATGCTGGCCCAGCACTAAAGTTTTCATTATGTGTTATCAAGCTCTAGTATGAGAACACCTATATGCTGCTGGATAATAATTTTGATTTTTAATGCATTTTCATTCGTTGTCAACAGTAACGATATCTGACGTTTTTGACTCTCACTGAGACACAGAACTATTTGAGAGATCACTCTAAGTTCAAGGCTGTTATTCCGAGCTGCTGGTGGAGAAAAATTCTGTAGCTGACGTCTCTTTGTGTGTAGTCAACAACGGTATGTGCGGGGTTCGATTCCCAGTCAGCATTGAACTCTTCGTCATCTTATTTCTAGTTCCAACATGCTCACATGTCGCTGATGTAACAAACCCATATTTAACGTTCGTTTTCTCTAATAAATAACAGCGATCGGTTCCGGGTTGGAGTCCTGGGAAGGAAAAAATTAATGTTTCGTCTCGTCATTTCAGTTAAAACATCTACCTACTGCCGAGAAAATCCGATATGTCACAGTCGATTTTGCTTCGATAACAATCCGATTAGGTTCTGGGTTCGAATCCCTGTCCAATACAAAGCTTTACAACACGGCATTTCAAGTAAGTTACTTGTGAAGAAGTAATATTTAAGAATTCTCGTAGTTCGTTAACAGGGACAATAGATGCTGGGTAGGAATTCGCGTCCGTTAAAAATGTTTACGTTACGTAATTTAAAGTTGATATTTGCTAACTGATACTGTCTAAAATCGAGGTATATCATTCTCTGTATGCCTAGTCAGGAATGACTGTTAGTTTCCGTCAGTCACGAAATCTTCGTCTGCATGACCTGGGTTTGAATCCAAAAGCAGAACGAGACGGTTCGTCGTGACGTTTGAAGTTCATACATATTCTCAACTAGCTGCTCGTGAATAACTTAAATTTTTAATATCATTTTGTGTTAAATAACAAGTACGGTACGTTACTTTGAAGAGGAAATCATGAATACAACGAACTTACTACGTGCATTACCTATGTGATGTAATAATGAGAGTGGTAACATTTCAGGTATGTCATTTATTGCAATACATTTGAGCTTACAAGCCTTAAGGACAGTCTTATCTGTTATACGGTGTTCCCTGAAATTTGTGGTATCGTGGTATTACTTTACATATTGAGTTATTGCAATACAGAGCCGAGTTTTCTAGTGGTGACTTGTTGGAGCCATTTTCAATAGTCAAACGACTGTACCAAGGAGCGATTAGAGGACCAGCTAGACAGCTGCGTTATGTGCGTTGCATGCGAATCAGGCGAAATGCAATTCAAGTCGTTCGGATACTTTTGAGCACGACTGTACAATAGGCGCCATGCTATGAGAGTATTTGTAATTGTTCACAAGGATGCAACAATTAAGCAACTGTGGATAGCCACTATCATGACGACAGACGTACTGCTACATCTGTAAATACCCTGAAATTTTACATTGTAATGGTACATAAAGGATAGTGTCAAGACGCTGCAAGTGTTTAAACCAGATGTTCACACACTTGTTATTTTCTTGAACACAGACTCAGCAAAGAGGGCGGAATTGTGGTTTGCTATACTTGAAGAACTATTCATGCATTCAAATAAAAGAAAAAAGAAAAATAAATACAGTCTCAGTTAGTATTATTCTCTACGAAAAATAAGAAAAATGATCTAGGACCATACGCACAATGAGGAAATGGAAACTGTACGTAGCTCAAAATACACCGTTATTCCAGCACGCACTTTGTCAATATAAAAAGAGAGCTCACATCTCTAAAGACCCATTTATCATGCATAAAGACATGAGACCTTTATTTGTTAGCTTTGATGAGAGTCTACTCTGTGATGAGTTCCATAAATAACAGTAGATAATAGGCTGACTATAGGTCCCGCTCAGTGGTATAAATCTGTAGTCTACGAGACATGAAAAAAAATAGGACCACGCTGCAAATTTGTGTTCTTACCAGTTACATTTGAGACTGAACTGGGCTCCTTAGAAGCAGGAACTGTTTGATTCGACGTGTCTAGATTTGGCCTTGCACAGTTCAATCCTTTTTCTGCATGTCGTTTTCCGTGACGCTGCTCAATTAATTCAGCGGTATTTTCTTTCTAATGGAGGGCAAGAACTCGTCTGATATAAGTTGCTCGTCCACTGCCGCTAAACTGATCAAATTTGATGAAACGAAAAATTTTTCACAAAACGACAGTGCTCCCTCCACGCTCCCCACTCAGGAGGCACTGCGCTAACACCGACTAACACCTCTCTGACCTTGTCATCTGGAAGAAGATACATTACATCAGGTATGCCACCTACAGCTAAAGCTATCCACTGACGATTAGATCCCGTAGGGCTGTCAGACTGTGGTGGTGTTGACTGCTAATTACCACCCGTCGTTCCAGACTGACCTAGACATTTGATGTGATGTGAAAATCGAACGATTTTGCGGGCAATTGGAGTGCGATAGGATGCTTGAATTTTCGTCAAACGAGGAACACCTCTCTTGTCGAAATATGAGAGTGTCCAGGTCACCATGAATATGTATAAGAAAGGGCAAGTTTGGTCACCTAGGATTTCGAAACAAACTTCTTCTTACACGCTCACGGTGTCCTCAATGAATGGGACAAAGTCACGGGCCGGCCGCGGTGGTCTAGCGGTTCTAGGCGCTCAGTCCGGAACCGCGCGACTGCTACGGTCGCAGGTTCAAATCCTGCCTCGGGCATGGATGTGTGTAATGTCCTTAGGTTAGTTAGGTTTAAGTAGTTCTAAGTTATAGGGGATTGATGACGACAGATATTTAGCCCCATAGTGCTCAGAGCCATTTGAACCATTTGAACCAAAGTCACGGTTTGAAAAACACATTGAAAACATCGGTGAACCGCCTTCGTCCTAAATTAAATTGATGGGTAAGCGCCTCATTGAGTTGTTTGTGCACTCGACGTCTTTTATCGTTCGAATACAGTTCAAAACCTGACGTCGGAACACACTACGCACCTCCAGTCAGTTACTATCAATTTTACGTGCTGAATGCTACGCGAAGACAGCACGCGTTTCTGCCCATCTGTTGTCCTAGGACCGATATTTTCGTATTTCTTGTTCATTACGATATTACGAGAATGGTACAGTCTGACTATTGTTTTGCATGAGGTTAATTACTTCTGGAAACTGGACCAATGTCATGTCACAACAATTCTTTTGCACCATGCGGGATATATCTATTTGTTATATATGGTCCCTTTCTTCAGCTGTGTCTCCGTCCGCCTTCATTTGTCGTTAGACCAGCTGCTTTTTAGTTCGCAGAATGTCCAGTTAGCAACGAAATAATTCTTCTTGGAGAAAATTACATAAGCGATGTTGCTATTGTCGTTGTTGCGTTATTTAGTCGGAAGACTGGCTTGCTGGAGCTCTTTATGGTGCTCTATCCTATTTAAACCCCTTCATCAGCGCATAACTACCGCAACCTACTTCTATTGGAACCTCAATACTGTATCCAAGTCTTGGTCTCATTCTACATATTTTATTGCGCACACTTCTCTCCACTACCAAATCAACGATTCTTTGATGCCTTGGAAAAGTTCCTATCAACCGATCGCTTCTTTCTCTCAAGTTTTTTCTTCAATTTATTTTCTCCCAAGTTCCAGAGAGTTCCTCTTCAAGTGATTTCACCCAACCATCTAATCTTCAACATTCAGCTGCAGCTCCACATATCAAAGCTTCCAATCGCTTCTTGTCTGAACTGTTTACCTACCGTTCGATTAACTTTATTACAACGCTACGATACAGACAAATACGTTCCTAACAAATTTATATTCAAAATTAAGAAATTTACCTCTTTCAGAAACCCTTTGCCAGTCATCATTTTATTTCCGTACTGCTTCTGCCGCAGTTAGTTATTTTGCTGCCCCAGTAGCAAACTTCTCTCCTCCTATAGGGTCTCAATTCCTAATTTGATTCTTTGGGATGTAGCGTAATTGTACTTCACTACTCCGGTATAATTTTTATTGATACTCTTTTTGTTGTTGTTGTCTTCAGTCCAAAGACTGGTATGATGCTGTTCTCCATACTACCCTATCCTATGCCAGGTTCTTCATCACCAAGTAACTACTGCACCCTACATACTTCTGAATCTGCTCAGTGTATTCATCTCTTGGTCTCCATCTACGATTTTTACAGTCCACGCTTCCCTCCAACACTAACTTGGTGATCCCTTGATGTCTCTGAACGTGTGCTACGAACCGATGCCTTCTTCTAGTCATGTTGTGCCACAAATTAAATTCCTCTTCTCCCCAATTCTGTTAAGTACCTCTTCATCAGTTACGAGATCTACCCATATCACACAATATTTTGAAGTACTGCCATTTCTGTTACACAATTACATTGCCCTCTCGAAACCTCAAAGTTGTTACTTTTGGTCTTCATCTTTCATGGAGTAGGCTGCTTCCAGTTCTGATGGTAGAGGATGTTGTCACGAAAGTTACCTTGGTCTCCAAATTTTTGTTTTAACATTCGCCATATGATACAACTTGCTGAACTTTAAATCCCATCAAGATTTCTAATTGCTTCCTATTTTGCTTTCTCAATGAACAGTCTGAACAGCATCTTGTTTTGAGCAACTTCCTCTGATCACCTGATTGTCCGTGTTTAAAGCGCCGATCAGAAATATTTGAACATACAAATTAACTGCCACGCGATAAAGTCTGGTTGCCAAAATGTTTTACTTTAAAACTTTTCCCTCTGTTCCGCCCAGTTACACTAGCAGTCCTTCCGGAGTTAACACCGAACCATTTCTTTCTCGAAGAAAATTACGTGACGGACACAACTGTGATGACTTTGAAAAGCTCTAAAAATAGCGCTGGTGGGGGGAGTGCTGAACGTTGGTTGGTTGCTTGCTCTCCCACATTGTGGTGCAGGAAGCAGCGGGCGTAGCGGCGAATCGTTTAGCGGGGATTCTGGCTGTACCGACGGAGCCGGTGGTCGGCGCCCGGCGCCTGGGCAGATGCTCTTTAAGGCGCCTCCCGAGACACTGGCCGGGCTGGGGTAGGGAAGGAGCCGGGTATGGGCCGGCCGGGTATGGGTTGGGCGGCAGCAGCTCGCCTGCCGGCCTTATCTGCCGCAGGGCCGCGGGCCGCCTTTGCTCGCCGATCAAGGCCTGCCCTCGCCTGCCGCCCTGCCCTTACAACGCTACCTCTGTCTCCACTTCCGATTCCTCGTCACAGTCGGAGCCCGAGTATTGCTTAGCACGCCGTCGTTGTTCTTCTACGTCTATATCCTGTGGCTGGTTATGGTATCCGTAATTATCGAGATATAAAATATTGACGAGCTTCGTCAGTATCATTAATCACAATTATGTAGCTTATTCTGATATGTGAATGCATATACAGGGTTTTACAAAAAAGGTACGGCCAAACTTTCAGGAAACATTCCTCACACACAAATAGAGAGAAGATGTTATGTGGACATGTGTCCGGAAACGCTTACTTTCCATGTTAGAGCTCTTTTTTTTTTTTTTTTTTTTTTTTTTTTTTTTTTTTTTTTTTGGTCATCAGTCTACTGACTGGTTTGATGCGGCCCGCCACGAATTCCTTTCCTGTGCTAACCTCTTCATCCCAGAGTAGCACTTGCAACCTACGTCCTCAATTATTTGCTTGACGAATTCCAATCTCTGTCTTCCTCTACAGTGTTTGCCCTCTACAGCTTCCTCTAGTACCATGGAAGTCATTCCCTCATGTCTTAGCAGATGTCTGTCACCCTGTCCATTCTCCTTATCAGTGTTTTCAACATATTCCTTTCCTCTCCGATTCTGCGTAGAACCTCCTCATTCCTTACCTTATCAGTCCACCTAATTTTCAACACTCGTCTATAGCACCACAGCTCAAATGCTTCGATTCTCTTCTGTTCCGGTTTTCCCACAGTCCATGTTTCACTACCATACAATGCTGTACTCCAGACGTACATCCTCAGAAATTTCTTCCTCAAATTCAGGCCGGTATTTGATATTAGTAGACTTCTCTTGGTCAGAAATGCCTTTTTTGCCATAGCGAGTCTCCTTTTGATGTCCTCCTTGCTCCGTCCGTCATTAGTTATTTTACTGCCTAGGTAGCAGAATTCCTTAACTTCATTGACTTCGTGATCATCAATCCTGATGTTAAGTTTCTCACTGTTCTCATTTCTACCACTTCTCATTACCTTCGTCTTTCTCCGATTTACTCTCAAACCATACTGCGTACTCATTAGACTGTTCATTCCGTTCAGCAGATCATTTAATTTGAAACACGTATGTAACATAGCAGCGATGGCGAGGCATTGTAGCATCTGTGACCAGAGAGTATGCGCTTGACCGCGCGAGTGTTGCGAGCGGTTCTCAGTCTGTCAGTCAGTCGTTGCGAGTCTGCAGCTCTGTCTAGTTGAGGGCTGTACTCAGTTAGTTGTCGTTGAGAGCAGTTCAGTGGTAGTCGTCATGCAGAGCGGTCGGTCAGTAGTAGCAGCCCAGTGCGGTTGTGTGATGTGGTCTGTCGGCAACACTGGTCAAGATGCTGAATGAGGTACATTGCTAATTAAGGTAATCATCAGATAATGTAAAGTTTATTTATTGTAATTAATTTCCAACAAGCGCGCCAATAATAATTTTGATTTCAAAACATTTTACAAAAAAAATTCATTCCACTTCCCTTAAAGACAAATTTCAGTTAAATTAAAAAAAAAAAAAAAAGGAATATTATTATTTGCAATGCAGTTCCTCCAAGCAGTGCGGAACAATAAGAGCAGAAATCTGGTTAGCAGTTACAATGAGGTAAGAATTTAATTCTGATTTATGCACAGGGCCAAAGACCGATATTTCGGTTTAATTGAATTATCATTATCACTGAAGTTTCATTAGTACTGAATTGTTTTTCATTATTTTGCGGAAGCTTACGCCAGAGTCAGATTGCTAATTTTTGTCTAATGGTCATTGTCATTGAATTGATTTGCTGGGAGATTACGTTAGGTTGTATTCTTGTTAACATTCAAAATATTGTCAGATCAACACATTTTTGAGGGAACGTTTCACTTGGCTCCCATTTCTATATAATTGTCTTACGAAATTTTGTGGGGAGGTTACACTTGGCGACACCCAGTCCAGGATCGTATTTCGTTGAGAGTCTTTTGAAAAACAGTCAGATATCTGCTCTTATTTGCTTAGATATAATTAGGATTTGGCGCTACGCTTTTACTAATCTTGTGACTTTCTCTCTACAGGTCAACGGCAATTCGTTGCTCTGTTGCATTTGTGTGTTGTTTTTGCATTTGTGCTTATTGTTTTGTGAATATTTGTGAATATTGTAAAAATGCCGCGAAAGACTGTGAATAGTGTATCGCGAGGTATTACGAACGAAATTACCGGCACAAACGACTTTACCGATAGGACTTGTGACACGCAGTGTAATGATGACAATCCTGCGTTCACTAACAATCAGTGCATTCCAACCATTAATGATGACTTTTTTCTTAATGATGAACGAACGAACTCGATTGTGTCTTCTGTTGATTTGACGACAATCGATGACGCGGAGCGCCCTATTGTAATGAGCGCTGCCCAGCTTAACACACCCGGTTTGGAGAATTCAAGTAATGTACAGACGAATTTTTCTAATGAAAATGAACAAGCTACACAAAGTACGCCGGAGTTATGTAATTCCGAAATAATGACCGACAGTGTACATTCGACTGATAGACGTTTTTGTAAATTACAGAGTGACCAAATGGTCACGCAAAACGCGACACTTGCAAATACACCGTCAAACGGTACAGAGAAAGGAGTAGATAATGTTACATTGGGTCAAATTATGGCGATATTGATACAAAATAGAGAAGATAACAAACAAGATAACGAAAAACTTAAACAATACTTAAATGAAAAATTAGACGACAATTCCAGACAACTTAGTGAACAGGTCAAACAACAGAATGAAAATTTCAGACAACTTAGAGAACAGAACAGACAGGATAATGAAAATCTCAAACAACACTTAAATGAAAAATTAGACGACAATTCCAGACAGTTAAATGAAAAATTAGACGACAATTCCAGACAGCTTAGTGAACAAATTAGAGCTGTTGCCGCGCAGTGTCATGACACTAAGGAACAGTTGCGCGCAGAAATTGAGGCTTGTTCACGAAAAAATAGCGAAGAAATTAAGTCTGTTGCGCAAGAGTTAAGGGAAATGCAAACAGCCGCAACAGAAACACTCAGAGACGAAATTAGCGGAGTCGCTAAACAATGCTCTGAAAAAGCTACACAATTACGCGATGAGTTTAAAGCAATGACAACAGAACTTTCGCGCACAATGGATGAAAAGATTGACGCGAAATTCGACCAACAGAACACTCAGATTAACGAGCGCTTTAATCAGCACATAGAAAACAGTAATACGCGTTTCCGCAAATTTATTCAAGATCGAAATAAAGTAAAACGTCAGGTAATGGAAACAATCACTGCTCAGAGACAAGAAGACAAACGTAAAATGTTCGCGAAAGCGAAGACATACGTAGACAACAATATTGCCTCAGTGTCCGACGAAATTAATTCCATCAAACAGTCGAACACAGAATTACGTGACGAAATTTCCAATCTTAAATCAAAAACAGATACACACACAGTAGATATTCAAACAGTGACAGACAGATTCGAACAATTAGAACTAACACAGGATTGCGATGTCATAAAAGCTGATGTTAAAAAACTGAGCGAAACTACGCGTAAGTTGCAAAAACAGATTAATGCGTCCGATTCTAAAACCGATGATCAGGCAAAAATACTGACTGAAAAATATGATGAATTGGCCAGTCGTATTGATGCTATCGAAAGTGCTAATGATAATAAATCAGACGATACTGCACCGGTTTCCTTTAACCAAACACCAGAATTTCAGAATTTACAGCAGACAATTAATGAGATCGATTCATCTAACAACACGTTACGTAGGAAGTTGTCAAATTTACAACAAGAAGTAACAGAGATTAAAAACATTTCAATTAATAACATACCGCAACAGACGCCACTTTATGAACATTTGTCAGACTCACGCAGTGCGTATAATTTGAGTAATCTACAGAGAGTGCGGGACTTAGATTCCGAACAACCACAGTTCAATAGATACTCTTACGATCCTGAACCTGTTACATCACACAGAGATGATAATTTCGATTACAAACATTTTCTGTCAGTGAGAAAGTTTAAAATTTTTAAAAACGATAGAACGCAGATTCACCCACTAGATTGGATTCAACAATTTAGCTTTGCTCTTCCACCGACTTGGCCTGTAACGCACAAACTTGAATTTATTTGTAGTTTTTTGGAAGGCGAGCCGGCAACTCGTATGAGACCGATCGCGAGGCAATGTTACTCGGTAGAAGAATTCCAGAATGCTTTTCTGTCAGCGTACTGGTCGAAGACGACACAGCGGGGAATTAAAGATCAGTTAATTAGCTTACCAAATTATGAGAACACAAATTTTCCCAGCGTCACGCAATTTTTCGAGCATATGGTGCAACAAAACCAGTACCTGAGTGAACCGTACAGTGAATCTGCACTTATACAATTATGCATTTCCAAATTACCACGGTCATTACGAGTGTCACTTCTAACGGGCCAGCAAAAAGAAAACATTTCAGCATTCAGGGATCTGTTGCAGCTTTTAGAAGTACAGCAATCTGATTATTCATTTGTAAACAAAAACTTTTCGTATAATAACCAAGGTCAACAAACTTACAGTAATTATGATCAGGGACGTAATTTCAATAGGAAAAGTAACAGACGCTTTAGAAACGATAACTACCAGAACTTAAATCACAGACAAAATTCAGATTATCAATATTGTCAATATTTTCAGCAACAGGAAGCACATTTTGGTAACAATAGAAGTTTTCCACCGCAACAGCATGAAAGTCAACCGGTTAGTATACGTAACCAACAATGTAATGCACAAGGTCAACCAGGCTTTAATGTTCCGCCGCGTGCACATATAGTCACAGATCCAACAAATAGTAACGCACGACAGCAAGGAAACAACTATGTACAAAGAAGACAGTATTTCAATTCCCATCGCAATACACCGTACAGGAATGACTATTACGACAGACGTAAAATTAATGAGAACAATTTTCAGCGTACATCTGATAACAGTCGGTCATACCAACAGCAAAATTATGCACGAGAACCTATTCTCATGAATGAACCCGACAGTAGGTACCATCCAGAGCGTAATACGTCTGGAAGAAGTAATAGGACAGTTCAAATCGTCGAAATGCCACAGAATCCTCCTAATAATAATAACACGTCAGATAGAATCTGACTAGATACTGTACAGGACGCATCTTCCAATAACACAAGCACTACGTTTGACACGCAAAATGTTGTTCACGAAAATGTAATTACTTTTGACGATATCAGAGACACTCTCTTGCAGGAAAAACCATTTGTTCAGAAAACTATTTCACATCCTGTCATCGAAATTAAAATTGGTTCATCAAAATTCTCAGCAGTAATTGATTCTGGATCACCTATATCAGTAATAAATGAGGAGACTTTTAACGTGTGCAACAAAGAGAATACTTATCCGACATTACCTTTAGGCAAAACAAAAGTGAAAGGAGCAGTATCAAGTAAAGGAGTAGACGTTAAATTGCAGACACATTTATCATTTTGTATTGGAGGTCATACTTTCCACTCTAATTTTTGGATTGTTCCTTTGTTGACAACAGACGTAATTTTAGGTACGAATTTTCTGGTACAACACGACGCAGTTATCGATTTTCAAAATTCTTATCTAATGCTAAAGGATGAAAATGTACAACTTGCTTTAGAATTTCAGCACTCTTTATCTGCAGAAGAACAAACAATTAACCGCACAGAGGTCATTTCCGCAACACGTAACATAGACTGTAATCCTACATTGTTCACGAATACGTACGTACACAACGATAATACTCCAGACGAAGATGACTACGACGTAATGCAAATGATTTCCGATAAAGTTAGACAAAGCAGTGCAACTACAGACGACGAACGAATGCAACTACACAAAATTCTTTTACAGCAAGCTCCAGTTTTTGACAACATTCCTGGTACTATGTCCGGATTTATGTATGAATTTCAAGTCAAACAGCACGATACATTTAAAGCAAAGCATTATCCTATTCCGTATATTCATAGAGAACAAGTTAAAAAAGAATTGCAGGATATGCTCGATCAAGGAATTATAGAACCAGCAGTTAGTCCGTACATAAACCCGCTACATATTGTTAAGAAAAAAGATGGCTCACTTCGCCTCGTACTCGATTCACGTCACATTAATGACATTATTATTAATGAAACAGATCGACCACAGACACTAGAGGAACTTTTACAGAAATTTCACGGTACTGCTATTTATTCCACATTAGATTTGAAATCGGGATTTTGGCAAATTCAACTTCATCCAAATTGCAGAAAATATACAGCTTTTCTTTGTTTCGGCGACTGTTATCAATTTTGTAAATTACCATTCGGCTTAACTATTTCTTCTGCAGCTTTTATTCGCGGTTTGAACACAATACTTCCGACAGAACTTAAGGACAGAATTACGACGTACGTAGACGACATTCTTATCGCAGAAGCTAACTGGTCTGATCACAATCTGATTCTTGAACAACTGTTACAAACTTTTCATGCACAAGGACTTACAGTTAATCTTAGTAAATCGCACTTTGGCAAAACTTCTATAAAATTTCTTGGACACGTAATTTCAGCGGAAGGCATTGCACCTGATCCGGAAAAACTTCAAGCTCTACGTGACATTACTGTTCCTACGACAAAAAAGCAACTACGCAGTTTTTTGGGCTTAATTAACTTTTTTCGTAAATTTATTCATCACTCTGCTTTAGACACACCTAGATTATGTCAACTGACAGGTAAAAACAGTATTTGGTCTTGGGATAAGCAAGCACATTCTGAATTTGTGAACCTGAAACATACTCTGCTGAATGCTCCACTTTTATCGCACCCAGATCTTACCAGAAATTTTTCCATTGCCACCGACAGTTCCAACACAGCTTTAGGCGTACACATTTTCCAGGAAATTGAAGAAGATGGTTCGATAGTAATTAAAAACATCGCATTTGCAAGCCGCATTTTGTCATCTGCTGAACGAAATTACTCCGTTACAGAACTGGAAACATTATGTGTTGTATGGGCTTTTACGAGATTTAGACATTTTCTTTACGGAAGACATACCACCGTCTATACAGACCACAGAGCGATACAATTTTTACTTTCAGCTAAATTCACACACGATAGATTAAGTAGATGGAAACTATATTTACAGGAATTTAATTTTACAATAGTTCACATTCCCGGTACGCAAAATGTTATAGCAGACGCACTATCGCGTTCTCTCAGCAACAATCAGCAAGACGTAGCAACCAACTTCTGCAAAACAAATTTCAGCGTCATGTACATCCAGCAAGTTGCATTTGAAAATTTTATTTCATCGTCATTACAGGACATAGCAAATGAGCAGAGTAAAGACAATGTGTGGAAAGAAATTAAACACCTTTGGCAAGATAAGAATAATGTTACGATTAGACACCACTACACTGTACGCAATAACATTCTATTTCGCCGTTCTCATCCAGACAGCAACAATTGGTTATTATGCATCCCTGACGAACTGGTTAACAAATTAATCTGGTACACTCATTTAAGTTACGCACATTACGGAGCACGAAAATGTTTTCTTATATTGAGACAGAACTGTTATTTTAACAACATGGAGAAACGAATACGACGAGTTTTAGCGTCATGTAAAATTTGCCAGAAAGCTAAGTCAGACACAACTTCACATATTCCTCCATTATATCCGATTGTACCTGTTAAATTAAGACACATGGCCGCAGTAGATATTTTTGGTCCGATTCCGAGAACTAACAGAGGTTTTTGCTACATCTTTGTCGCTGTTGAGCTCACTTCAAAATTTGTTACCTTCACTCCGTTACGCAAAGCTACTGCTAAAACTGTTTCAAAAGCATTTGTAAAACATTTTCTATTTCATGTAGGGCATGTGATAAAAGTAATTTCTGACAATGGATCTCAATTTCGTAGTAGCATATGGACACGCATGTTACGAGCCAGAAACATTTCTCCGATCTATATATCCAAGTACCACGCTTCTTCGAACCCCTGTGAAAGATTAATGAAAGAAATTGGTAAGCTGTGCCGAATATACTGCCACAAAAGACATATTGATTGGGATACACACATACTCTCATTCCAAGATGTAATTAATTCGATTCCAAATGAATCCACTATGCTATCTCCGTCTGTTATACTGAAAAACGTTGAACCACCAAACAAAATTAAAGAATTAGTCAACTTCCCTACCTGTCGTCGACTAAGACACCGTGAAATAATTGACATTGCGCTGAACAACATCAAACGTGCCGCAGAGCGCCGGAGAAGACAGCAAAAACAGGTTTGTACACGCCGCGACTTTCACGTTGGACAGAAAATATTAGTACATACACACCATTTATCCAGCAAATTAAAAGGTAAGTGCAGTAAATTTGAACTTCTATACGCAGGTCCATATCGGATTCGCAGCATCCCTCACCCCAATGTTGTACACGTCGAAACGTTGAGAACCAGAAAATCGAAAGGCAATCACCATATCTCAAACATTAAACCGTTTATTGAATGAAATCACTTTATGATGTAACATACTATGATGCCATTTACTAATGCAATTATTTCACCTGACTAATTAACTGATAATTATCGTATTTTTCTTGGCAAGTGCTCGGCAAGGTGAGGTTGGCAGGTCGCTTTTCTTGTCGTTACACATCAGACCATGCACATTTTCCACTTTTTTATGTACGATTGTATTCCAGTTTTGTCTATATGCACTGTGAAATAGTTAAGATATAGAACACACCAGTCGACTTTGACATTTTTTTTTTTGGCCTTATGACATCTCAACATCGTGACTTTTACATTTTTTTTTTGCTGCTGCATTGTGATATTCCGTATACATTTTTGCCTTTGAACACTGTCTGTGCTTTCGACATATTACGTTTTCTGTCATGTTATGATGTATGCTTAATTATGTCACCATAAACCAGTCATTATTTAATGGGTATATGATTTAAATGCAAGACAATAATCTTTGTCGTTAATTTCAGAAAGAAATGATACGTGTAAAGGAAATAAATTAAACAGAAATGGGAATTTCAACTACGGAATAGACGAAAGAGGATACAAAAACCTTATGAGGAAGAGTAAATGGATCAGGATTAACAAGCGTTAACAAGAATATAGTATACACATCGCAGAATAGCAGTCTCAACTAATTTTTTCTTTCAGAATACAAGGTGATTGATGCAGGCTGTCGGACAGAACTACACATCTTAGTTTTAGTGATGAAATATGCTAGAGATAAGGAATAGTTGTATAATGAGTAATGAAGTGATTTTTGCAGATGATAATGAGTGATGATGAATAATGATGAAGAATATGCTATTATGAATAATGAAGTTTTTCTTTACAGGTGATGATAATGATGGAGTTATGAATAATGAAGTGATGAATAATGAAGTTTTTTTTTTTTTTTACAGATGAGGATAATGTTGAAGTCATGTATTTATGCTACGTAGTTATTTAAGTATTTGTTGCAGTTTGTTCTGACAGCAGGTGTTACATTGCATAGTAGGATGACGGAAAGTTTTGGAAAGGACAGCTATGGAACACATGTTTATACACATTTCACTACTTGTTAATTCGAAGTTCACTACTTTTCAGCATAGTGTGCGTTTCTTCTTTCAGGTCAATAATCCATTTTGTATTTTTTCCAGGAGAAGTTTTTCATGATACTTACTAAACCTGTTACTTATTATACCTGTTCTAGTACTTGCATTTTTTGAACCCATTTGTGTTTATCATTTATAAATGTGATCATATATACTGCCTTGTTTCATAACCTTGCTACAGCTGACTCATGACGAATGACGTTACTCATTTTTTTTTTCATTTACAGTGACAACCCAGAACCAATTTTTTCTTTTTCTTCTCTTCTTGCTTTCTCTTATAATTACCAAACGCAATGCATTGCTAACAAAAAAAATGTATTACCAGTCCCAAATAGTGATACCAGTTTGAGAAAGTTCTGAATAATACTGATCAACTCTGAATAGTATGTCACTTCAGTAATGACTTCGTAATGATACAAAAAAATATATGTATAAAATAATGCTTTATAACTGGCTAATAACTGCCACTGTTTATTGTAATCAGACTACTTATAATGTGTATGATTATTAATGCTATGACTGTAATTAGCTGATTTTTTAATAATGACTTCGTAATGATCTGAATGTCACTCAATGAATTGTTATTACTTCTTAATGATCTGAATAATATTGAATGAGGAACAATGTTTTATACTATTCGATATTTGCTGGGCCACTGAGTGCCAATGATGAGTGTAATGTTTTGTACTATTCAGTACTTGCTGGCCACTGAGTGCCAAGAATTAGTGTAATGTTCTGTACTATTCAATACTTGCTGGCCACTGAGTGCCAATAATTAACATTATTCTGTCATACTAAATATGCTTTGTAACCGTCCAAGGACTGCCACTGTTTATTGTAATACGATTACCCATGATGCCAATAATTTAATTTTGTGAACATTTTTCTGTAATACTACATTCATGGTACAGAAATGTTCAACACTGGGCTATGAATGCCCCAAATGAAAACTGTAATTGTCAATATTATGTGCCTTAATGTCCTTCACCTCATGAGCTAACTACCCTGAATTAATGCAATGTCCATTTGTCCTGTCTATCCTAGTGATCATGGAGCACTACCTTTGGGTTTGCACTACTTCTACGTTGGTGTGCCTTGTAAAAGCGTGGTGTTGACACGACATGCTGTCCACCACCATGAGCGATGAAGACGTTATTATGGTCCCACTGTTTGGTGTACCTAATGTACTGCCAAAATGAGAACATGAAATATTACTACGAGAGTTCAGTGTCTTGGCTACACTGATGAATTCTGATGGGAAAAGAACTGCAAATTGTGTCACTTGGTGTTGTACTTCTGTGGAAAGATATGGACTTTCAGAACAGCTGTGTGCAATCTAAAGTGCTACAACCATGATGCAATCCTTCCCTTTCCTATCCTAATTCTTGTCACATAGTGAAAATAATTTTTTTGCTAACATTATTTATGTTCATGACTATACATTTTTTTTGATTCGCTGAACTCCAGTGCGAGTACAGTTATGTCACTTGTCGATATGATTTTTGCCATTATGTTTATTTATTGCAAAAATACCTAAGACATTTTTTCGATTTGTTCTCAAGTACAGTATGTGCACTCTTGTCTTTTATATTGTATATACAATTTTTTAGTATTTTATTTTAATGATATGTTCTGAACTACAGTGCATGTGCACTTATGTTGTGTGTTAATATGTTTTCTACTGAACTTCAGTGCCTGTGCATTTTTCTCATTTTTCAATATGATTTGTACTATTCTGTATATTCAATACTTCAATGCGTATGCACTTATGTCATTTGTTACTAATTGTATATACATTTCATCATTTACTGATATGTTCTCAACTGCAGTGCATGTGCACTCATGCCACTTGTCAACATAATATTTTTTGCCAGTCTGTTTATTTGTTCTGAATATGCTAAAGAATTTTTTTTCAGTGCCTGTGCACTTTGTTATCTGTCAAATAATTTGTATATACATTTTTCTGATTTGCTACTATGTTTTGTATTCACATTTTGTCTTTCTCTGATATATCTTATACTCAGTGCATGTGCACAAAATTTAATTTATGTACTACATCTAAATATTCTGTAAGTTATAGAAGTTTGTTAATTAAAGAAAAATTTTGCCGCGCTTGGCAAGTCCAAATGACTCACCATCGCTGCCAAATTTTTGCCCCCCCAGTGGAGGGTTATGAAACACGTATGTAACATAGCAGCGATGGCGAGGCATTGTAGCATCTGTGACCAGAGAGTATGCGCTTGACCGCGCGAGTGTTGCGAGCGGTTCTCAGTCTGTCAGTCAGTCGTTGCGAGTCTGCAGCTCTGTCTAGTTGAGGGCTGTACTCAGTTAGTTGTCGTTGAGAGCAGTTCAGTGGTAGTCGTCATGCAGAGCGGTCGGTCAGTAGTAGCAGCCCAGTGCGGTTGTGTGATGTGGTCTGTCGGCAACACTGGTCAAGATGCTGAATGAGGTACATTGCTAATTAAGGTAATCATCAGATAATGTAAAGTTTATTTATTGTAATTAATTTCCAACAAGCGCGCCAATAATAATTTTGATTTCAAAACATTTTACAAAAAAAATTCATTCCACTTCCCTTAAAGACAAATTTCAGTTAAATTAAAAAAAAAAAAAAAAGGAATATTATTATTTGCAATGCAGTTCCTCCAAGCAGTGCGGAACAATAAGAGCAGAAATCTGGTTAGCAGTTACAATGAGGTAAGAATTTAATTCTGATTTATGCACAGGGCCAAAGACCGATATTTCGGTTTAATTGAATTATCATTATCACTGAAGTTTCATTAGTACTGAATTGTTTTTCATTATTTTGCGGAAGCTTACACCAGAGTCAGATTGCGAATTTTGTTTAATGGTCATTGTCATTGAATTTATTTGCTGGAAGATTACGTTAGGTTCTATTCTTGTTAACATTCAAATTATCGTCCAGTCAACATTCTTGTCGGAAGGTTTCACTTGGCTCCCATTTTTATTAAATAATTGTCATGGAAATTTTGTGGGGAGGTTACAAATTCTTCTTCACTTTCACTCAGGATAGCAATGTCATCAGCGAATCGTATCATTGATATCCTTTCACCTTGTATTTTAATTCCACTCCTGAACCTTTCTTTTATTTCCATCATTGCTTCCTCGATGTACAGATTGAAGAGTAGGGGCGAAAGGCTACAGCCTAGTCTTACACACTTCTTAATACGAGCACTTCGTTCTTGATCGTCCACTCTCATTATTCCCTCTTGGTTGTTGTACATATTGTATATGACCCGTCTCTCTCTATAGCTTACCCCTACTTTTTTTCAGAATCTCGAACAGTTGGCACCATTTTATATTGTCGAACGCTTTTTCCAGGTCGACAAATCCTATGAAAATGTCTTGATTATTCTTTAGCCTTGCTTCCATTATTAGCCGTAACGTAAGAATTGCCTCTCTCGTCCGTTTACTTTTCCTAAAGCCAAACTGATCGCCACCTAGCGCATTCTCAGTTTTCTTTTCCATTCTTCTGTATATTATTCTTGTAAGCAGCTTCGATGCATGAGCTGTTAAGCTGATTGTGCGATAATTCTCGCACTTGTCAGCTCTTCCTGTCTTCGGAATTGTGTGGATGATGCTTTTCCGAAAGTCAGATGGTATATCGCCAGACTCATATATTCTACACACCAACGTGAATAGTCGTTTTGTTGCCACTTCCCCCAATGATTTTAGAAATTCTGATGGAATGTTATCTATCCCTTGTGCCTTATTTGACCGTAAGTCCTCCAAAGCTCTTTTAAATTCCAATTCTAATACTGGAGCCCCTATCTCTACTAAATCGACTCCTGTTTCTCCTTCTATCACATCAGACAAATCTTCACCCTCATAGAGGCTTTCAGTGTATTCTTTCCACCTATCTGCTCTCTCCTCTGCATTTAACAGTGGAATTCCCGTTGCACTCTTAATGTTACCACCATTGCATTTAATGTCACCAAAGGTTGTTTTGACTGTCCTGTATGCTGAGTCTGTCCTTCCGACAATCATACATTTTTCGATGTCTTCACATTTTTCCTGCAGCCATTTCGTCTTAGCTTCCCTGAACTTCCTATTTATTTCATTTCTCAGCGACTTGTATTTCTGTATTCCTAATTTTCCCGGAACATGTTTGTACTTCCTCCTTTCATCAATCAAATGAAGTATTTCTTCTGTTACCCATGGTTTCTTCGCAGCTACCTTCTTTGTACCTATGTTTTCCTTCCCAACTTATCAGTTTATTACTTCTCTTCAAATCACATTAATCGTGGAAAGGAAACACAGCAACAGAACGTACCAGCGTGACTTCAAACACTTTGTTACAGGAAATGTTCAAAATGTCCTCCGTTAGCGAGGACACATGCATCCACCCTCCGTCGCATGGAATCCCTGATGCGCTGATGAAGCCCTGGAGAATGGCGTATTGTATCACAGCCGTCCACAATACGTGCACAAAGAGTCTCTACATTCGGTACCGGGGTTGCGTACACAAGAGCTTTCAAGTGCCCCCATAAATTAAAGTCAAGAGGGTTGAGGTCAGGAGAGCGTGGAGGCCATGGAAATGGTCCGCCTCTACCAATCCATCGGACTGAAATGTGCAGGAGCGCCATCGTGCATGAACCACATGTTGTGTCGTACTTGTAAAGGCACATGTTCTAGCAGCACAGGTAGAGTATCCCGTATGAAATCATGATAACGTGCTCCATAGAGCGTAGGTGGAAGGACATGGGGCCCAGTCAAGACATCACCAACAATGCCTGCCCAAACGTTCACGGAAAATCTGTGTTGATGACGTGATTGCACAATTGCGTGCGGATTCTCGTCAGCTCACACATGTTGATTGTGAAAATTTACAATTTGATCACATTGGAATGAAGCCTCATCCATAAAGAGAACATTTGCACTGTAATGAGGATTGACACATTGTTGGATGAACCATTCGCAGAAGTGTACCCGTGGAGGCCAATCAGCTGCTGATAGTGCCTGCACACGCTGTACATGGTACGGAAACAACTGGTTCTCCCGTAGCACTCTCCATACAGTGACGTGGACAACGTTACCTTGTACAGCAGCAACTTCTCTGACGCTGACATTAGGGTTATCGTCAACTGCACGAAGAATTGCCTCCTCCATTGCAGGTGTCCTCGTCGTTCTAGGTATTCCCCAGTCGCGAGTCATAGGCTGGAATGTTCCGTGCTCCATAAGACGCCGATCAATTGCTGCGAACGTCTTCCTGTCGGGACACCTTCGTTCTGGAAATCTGTCTCGATACAAACGTACCGCGCCACGGCTATTGCCCCGTGCTAATCCATACATCAAATGGGCATCTGCCAACTCCACATTTGTAAACATTGCACTCACTGCGAAACCACGTTCGTGATGAACACTAACCTGTTGATGCTACGTACTGATGTGCTTGATGCTAGTACTGTAGAGCAATGAGTCGCATGTCAACACAAGCACCGTAGTCAACATTACCATTTTGTAATTGGGCCAACTGACGGTGAATCGAGGAAGTTCAGTACATACTGACGAAACTAAAATGAGCTCTAACATGGAGATTAAGCGTTTCCGGACACATGTCCACATAACATCTTTGCTTTATATGTGTGTGAGGAATGTTTCCTGAAAGTTTGGCCGTACCTTTTTTAACACAATGTATAGATAAGGAGGAGTGGGAAGGTTGAAAGATTCCTACTGTGGAATATAACGGAATTAAAACGTGAGTTTCATGCCATGTGCAAGCTTGATGTCACGTCAGCTAACTGCCGAACTAGCACCCAATTCTGAGTCAAAACATCGTAATCGCTGCCCACCGCAAGAATCAGTGCCGCCTGGTGGGGTTGCGGACACATGACTGGGTAAGGAAAGTATGGAATCAAACTCTAGACGTGTGGACTGTCTTCCTAGCGACGACACGGGCCGCAAATAGGGAAATTCAGTGACACGATTACTTTGTGAAAGAGGCCGGAGGAGCGGACAGAGCTTCTGGGCACACTCTTGCCCTTGGGGTGGGAAACCGCCTCCAAAAGTGGAAGGATGTCGTCCTAAAAGTCGGTCGCGGTGGCCGTGCGGTTCTAGGCGCTCCAGTCCGGAGCCGCGCTGCTGCTACGGTCGCTGGTTCGAATCCTGCCTCGGGCATGGGTGTGTGTGATGTTCTTAGTTTAGTTAGGTTTAAGTAGTTCTAAGTTCTAGGGGACTGAAGACCACAGCAGTTGAGTCCCATAGTGCTCAGAACCATTTGAACCATTTTTTTCGTCCTAAAAGTCGGGTGGAGGGGGGAGGGAGGGGAAAGGATAGAATGTATAACTCAACCACTACTATTGTAATTTAGTATGCTTTGACCTAAACAACAGAAACCCCTGTCTATGGTGCCACGTGTAAGCGTCTCACTAAATTTAGTTTAGTTTCCCAATAAAGCACACCGTAGGAGGATAGTCCTGTTAATAGAAAAAGCTAATCAATAAAGTTACCCTTTTTACAGGTTATGACCGTGTGTTGCATGTAAAGGATAAGTAAGTCAGATTATTCAATTCTTTTCCTAAGATCTTACCCAGCAGTTAGAAAGAAATGCAATATGAATAGTACTACATTGGAGCTAGGACAACTCAGTTCACAGTTTATTTAGTGGTTTAATATATGTGCTAATGGTCTTCAGCCTATAAAGGCAATGTAACAGTGAAGTATTGGAAAAGCAGTAGTATGAGTTATGCCTACTTTCTTGCTACTGTTTAAGTTGCTTCTTGAAATAAATATTATTCCACGTAAACAATGTCGGTGCAGACACTGGAATTATTTGACTACTGCTACCTTATGCATTACGTTTATAAGAGAGAAAAAGCCAAGTTGATAATTTCAAGGAAGCTAAAAAAAGAAAGGGCGGGTGGGGGGAGGGGGGGACCTTTAGAAACGGCATTTTATATGACCAACAAACTTAAATACCAAAATACTTAAATAGTAAAGCATACACTCTTTATCCTGAACTTTTCACTTCAAGAAAACTTCTCTCTTACTTAAATTTACTTTCAAAAGTTATTACTCTTTGAACTAACTCTATACAGTCATTTAAGACATTCTAGTAACTTTGATTCATTCTGGCTGAGTTTTACAGAAGCAAACGTTTACTAAAAAACTTTTCAATATTTAATAAATCTTCTGAAACAAGAATAGTTCGACTTTATTTCTCTGTAATGTACTAAAGCATGGACGTGTTATTACTCTAACTGAAATTTTCATTACGCCCTTCAGTGAAACAACTAAGGCAACTTTTCTTTAACGATGGCTCAAGATGAAAATATTTATGAACTCCTTAACTTTATGATGCAAAATTACATTAAGTGTCACTCGATTCAATTTATACTCTTCCACTACTGAGACGTAATTTCATTACATCGAGATTTAGTCCCTCACACCTATATATCATTATTGACACAAAAACAATTAAAATGGTGCCTCTTTTTATTAATTTTTCGCATCGTAAGTCTGTAAAACAGGACACTCGTATTAATCAAACACCAGGAAGGAACCCTATATACGTTTATGATTAGGATGAAACAGCAGCGTGAAGCAGTTTCTTTAAAGTGCAAGAATGATTATTCACTAATAAAACACAGTTTGAATTAATGGTTCACGCTGTACAAAAGTAAAATACCAAAAAACTCTGATCTGGTGGCTGTGAACTTGTGTGTGGCGAACAATTATAGTGGCTACACCTCCCACAGTGCGGCCTGCAAGTATCTTGCTGTATGAGGTCAATTTCTCTTCTTGGTGTTGTTCAATACTGCATCAATAGCCCAACAACTAGCAGCTGTGCCGTAAGCCGTGGCATTTTTTGCAAATTTTCAGGCAAAGCTTCTCCCGCTCCACAATGGTGTTGCCCCAATCACTGCTACATACAGACTGTGTGACTTACTTCCCGCGCTTGCTCTAGGTAGCGCGTCAATTCGTCCTTGCCACCTTTTGCACTCCCCAGAGCCACATTCGTTTCAAACAAAAGCACACTGGCTTTCACATAACACCTGTTCTTACATTGATCCTAAGCGTGACCATTTCTTACAATTTCAAATTTACATCAACATGAACAGTTTATACACACAAATATTTTCAAGTACAAAATGTCATCAGAAAACTATTTAACGTAATAAACAATTTGCATTGTATTTGACATACATTACTCACATACAATGCAAATAACTTCAACCTTCAGTATAGCACACTTTACCTTACGTATATAAGGAATATAACACCAATATGCAGAAACTTTAAAGCAAAATTTTGTAAAAATTTAGATGAACCATAAATAAATAGTGTTATAAATGTCAGATGTGGCATCATGAGCCAAGCAAATTTCCTAAACATGCTTCGTTGACATAGGTTCCATCCCCATCTTATCTCTCTCCCTCAAGAGCGGTATGGAAACGATTATGAAAACCACGTTAACTTCTGTATATGGGTATTACTACAGGATACCCCCGATGTATCTTGTAACTTGTTCAGTAATGAAGCCTCATTTATCGATCATGGCCAGTTAAACTGCGAAAGGCGCACTATTGGTCTGTTGGCAATACCCAGTGGCTTCATCAGGTGGAATATCGCCGTACAGACCATCTTCCATCGATGTTAGAAGGCATTGCTCTGCAGACTAGGAGGAACCTATGGAATCAACGTGATGGCTGTCCAGTTCATAGTGCACGAAGTACTACAGCATGTCTTAAATGTTTTAAAATCGGGTATTTGTACGGGAGCTAAGGTGCGGGTCAACTGCTGCAGCAGCAAGAATGGGTGGAATGTCAGAAGTTTTAACGTGGTAGGAAAGTTAGAATACCTGAAAACGGAAGTTCAAAGGTTCAATCTTAGATATAGTGGGGCCAAATGAAGTGAAATTGATATAAGATCAGTATTTCTACCCACATGAGTATAGGTTAATATCAACAGCACAAGAAAATGGTATAACGGGAACAGGATTCGCTATGGATAGGAGGGTAGGGTAGACATTGAGTTACTGTGAACAGTTTTGTGATAGGGTTATCCTCGTCAGAATCGACAGCAAATCAACACCGACTACGATAGTACAGAAATACACGCCTACACTTGCAAGCAAAAGATGAACAGATACGGAAACTATATGAGGACATCGACTTGCTAATTCAGTACGTAAAGGAAGATGAAAATGTGCAGTCATGGGAGATGGGAATGCGACTGTAAGGGAAGGAATAGATTACAGAATTACATAAAAAGTGGGCTTGGTACTAGAAATGAGAAAGGAGAAAGTATAATTGATTTCTACAATAAATGTCGGCTAGTAATAGCGAATACCCTGCTCAAGAATCACAAGAGGAGCAGACATACTTAAATGCTGGGAGGTACGGGAAGATTTGACGTAAATTACATCATGGTCAGGGAAAGTTTTAATTTTGCGGAAAGTTTTAATTTCCTGCTTCACCACGAAGAAACCTGCAGCTTAAGCTCACAAAATTCTGGGCAAGACCTATGGTGAGGCAGCTATTACTGAAAGAACATGCAGAGAATGGTTTCAACCCCACGAGAACGGTTATTTCGATGTCGCAGACCGGCCTGGCGGTAGAAGAGAGAAGGTTTTCGAAGCTCCTGAAACCGACGGAACAATCACAGAAGATCGATATCGAAAGCAGCTGATGCGTTTGAGTTGATCACTAAAAGACAGGTGGTGAAAATAAAGCAATGCACATGAGAAAGTCATTTTCCAACATGACGGAGGAGGAGGAGGAGAAGGAGATTAATGTTTAACATCTCGTCGACAACGAGGTCATTAGGGACGGAGCACAAGCTCGGATTAGGGAAGGATGGAGAAGGAAAGCGGTGAAACCATTCTGCCATTTGCCTTAAGCGAGTTAGGGAAATCACAGAAAATCTAAATCAAGATGGTCGGAAGGGAGTTTGAACCGTTGTCCTCCCGAGTGTAAACCTAGTGTAATAGCCACAGAGATACCCAGTCCGGTTGTAGCATGGCAATGGTCCACACCATGTAGCAAAAGGTGGTAATACATACTCGGAAACGTTGAAATAGAAGGTCCTACCCCACCCGCCATATTCTGCAGAAATTGCTCCTTCTGACTAACTTCTTTCTCGACTAATGGCAAACGGCCTGGCTGACCAGCACGTCCGGTCACATGAACAAGTGCAAAACTGGATCGATTCCATAGATCTCCTCAAAAGATGCGCAGCGTTTCCTCCACGGGACTGGTATGCTAACCTAAATGCGGGGGAAAACTATGGCCAGCGATGACTAATACTTTCAATTGTACATTTTGTCAGTTTTTACAATAAACCCTCGAACTACGAGATAAAGAAAAACATTATAAGCAAAGCTGCAGACCTAATAGAAAGCGACGGAACTGTTGAGCTATACACAGGGAACTCTGTATTTACAACACTTAATTTGGCGGGACACTATATAGTGTTTCTATGCTACGTGAAACTTCGATTTTTGCTACCAGTTGGATTGTCGGCCTAGAAAAAGCGTTAGATGGTGCAAAATAGAACAAAATATGTGAATTTATAAGGTAGAAATACACTCCTGGAAATGGAAAAAAGAACACATTGACACCGGTGTGTCAGACCCACCATACTTGCTCCGGACACTGCGAGAGGGCTGTACAAGCAATGATCACACGCACGGCACAGCGGACACACCAGGAACCGCGGTGTTGGCCGTCGAATGGCGCTAGCTGCGCAGCATTTGTGCACCGCCGCCGTCAGTGTCAGCCAGTTTGCCGTGGCATACGGAGCTCCATCGCAGTCTTTAACACTGGTAGCATGCCGCGACAGCGTGGACGTGAACCGTATGTGCAGTTGACGGACTTTGAGCGAGGGCGTATAGTGGGCATGCGGGAGGCCGGGTGGACGTACCGCCGAATTGCTCAACACGTGGGGCGTGAGGTCTCCACAGTACATCGATGTTGTCGCCAGTGGTCGGCGGAAGGTGCACGTGCCCGTCGACCTGCGACCGGACCGCAGCGACGCACGGATGCACGCCAAGACCGTAGGATCCTACGCAGTGCCGTAGGGGACCGCACCGCCACTTCCCAGCAAATTAGGGACACTGTTGCTCCTGGGGTATCGGCGAGGACCATTCGCAACCGTCTCCATGAAGCTGGGCTACAGTCCCGCACACCGTTAGGCCGTCTTCCGCTCACGCCCCAACATCGTGCAGCCCGCCTCCAGTGGTGTCGCGACAGGCGTGAATGGAGGGACGAATGGAGACGTGTCGTCTTCAGCGATGAGAGTCGCTTCTGCCTTGGTGCCAATGATGGTCGTATGCGTGTTTGGCGCCGTGCAGGTGAGCGCCACAATCAGGACTGCATACGACCGAGGCACACAGGGCCAACACCCGGCATCATGGTGTGGGGAGCGATCTCCTACACTGGCCGTACACCACTGGTGATCGTCGAGGGGACACTGAATAGTGCACGGTACATCCAAACCGTCATCGAACCCATCGTTCTACCATTCCTAGACCGGCAAGGGAACTTGCTGTTCCAACAGGACAATGCACGTCCGCATGTATCCCGTGCCACCCAACGTGCTCTAGAAGGTGTAAGTCAACTACCCTGGCCAGCAAGATCTCCGGATCTGTCCCCCATTGAGCATGTTTGGGACTGGATGAAGCGTCGTCTCACGCGGTCTGCACGTCCAGCACGAACGCTGGTCCAACTGAGGCGCCAGGTGGAAATGGCATGGTAAGCCGTTCCACAGGACTACATCCAGCATCTCTACGATCGTCTCCATGGGAGAATAGCAGCCTGCATTGCTGCCAAAGGTGGATATACACTGTACTAGTGCCGACATTGTTCATGCTCTGTTGCCTGTGTCTATGTGCCTGTGGTTCTGTCAGTGTGATCATGTGATGTATCTGACCCCAGGAATGTGTCAATAAAGTTTCCCCTTCCTGGGACAATGAATTCACGGTGTTCTTATTTCAATTTCCAGGAGTGTATGTAAACAATAGAAAAGTACACATTATTCTTAAGAACCAAGAAGGAAAATTAAGAGTAGGAGACCAAGCACGTAGTGTCCAAATTTTAATTAGCATGAGACAGGGATATGCTCTTTCGCTTCTATTTTTTAATCTATGTGTCAAAGAAACAGTGAGGGAAATAAAGGAATAGTTCAAAAGCGGTTTTAAAATTGAGAGTGAAACCATAGGATATGTTGACATGAAGAGCGGTAGACAATGAAATATAGGGAAAAATATTCCAAATTATCTGGGAAACAGATATAAGCTGTAGGAAAAGATACATTATATACCAGAACCAAGATGGAAGATAAAGAAGATCAGAAACGAAGTGTTCGTGTAAGACTATAAGACAGGTATATAGTCTTTTGCCCCTGATTTTTAATCTATATATTGAAGAAACAGTGAAATAATGGTTTAGAAATGGATTCGAAATTCAGACTGAAACGATACCAGTGATAAGTTTTGCTGATAACATTGCTTTCTTAGCGAAACTGAGGAGGAACTGCACAACCTGTTGAATATATTAACAGCTTAATCAGTACACATAAAGGATAGAGAGTAAACCTAAGAAAGTCTACAGCAGTGAGGAGCAGCAGAAATGAGATGAACTTAATTTCAAAGGTGGGGCGCAGGAAGTAGACAAGTTAAAGGATACTAAGCCAAGTTCCTTGTTCCTACTTCGCATAATATTTCGACGAGAGGTCCAGTCGTTTTCTTCAGCTGCTGCAAGTGATGCTGTTACGCGTATTCTTTGTCTGGGTTACAACCAGAATGTGAACTATAGTTGGTCTCGCACTGCTGTTTACAGTTGACTACGAGTTCGACTTCCGACATTCATCACTCCCTTTTTTGAGAGTCCGCTCTGTTATAGGTCAAACGTACGTTCTCTCTGTGTTTCTTTGCTTTTGTGTTGACAGTCGGCGAGAGGCCCTGTTTAAATCGAAACCTGTATCTTTGTTTATCAGGTATCCCAACATACACTCCTGGAAATTGAAATAAGAACACCGTGAATTCATTGTCCCAGAAGGGGAAACTTTATTGACACATTCCTGGGGTCAGGTACATCACATGATCACACTGACAGAACCACAGGCACATAGACACAGGCAACAGAGCATGCACAATGTCGGCACTAGTACAGTGTATATCCACCTTTGGCAGCAATGCAGGCTGCTATTCTCCCATGGAGACGATCGTAGAGATGCTGGATGTAGTCCTGTGGAACGGCTTGCCATGCCATTTCCACCTGGCGCCTCAGTTGGACCAGCGTTCGTGCTGGACGTGCAGACCGCGTGAGACGACGCTTCATCCAGTCCCAAACATGCTCAATGGGGGACAGATCCGGAGATCTTGCTGGCCAGGGTAGTTGACTTACACCTTCTAGAGCACGTTGGGTGGCACGGGATACATGCGGACGTGCATTGTCCTGTTGGAACAGCAAGTTCCCTTGCCGGTCTAGGAATGGTAGAACGATGGGTTCGATGACGGTTTGGATGTACCGTGCACTATTCAGTGTCCCCTCGACGATCACCAGTGGTGTATGGCCAGTGTAGGAGATCGCTCCCCACACCATGATGCCGGGTGTTGGCCCTGTGTGCCTCGGTCGTATGCAGTCCTGATTGTGGCGCTCACCTGCACGGCGCCAAACACGCATACGACCATCATTGGCACCAAGGCAGAAGCGACTCTCATTGCTGACGACGACACGTCTCCATTCGTCCCTCCATTCACGCCTGTCGCGACACCACTGGAGGCGGGCTGCACGATGTTGGGGCGTGAGCGGAAGACGGCCTAACGGTGTGCGGGACCGTAGCCCAGCTTCATGGAGACGGTTGCGAATGGTCCTCGCCGATACCCCAGGAGCAACAGTGTCCCTAATTTGCTGGGAAGTGGCGGTGCGGTCCCCTACGGCACTGCGTAGGATCCTACGGTCTTGGCGTGCATCCGTGCGTCGCTGCGGTCCGGTCCCAGGTCGACGGGCACGTGCATCTTCCGCCGACCACTGGCGACAACATCGATGTACTGTGGAGACCTCACGCCCCACGTGCTGAGCAATTCGGCGGTACGTCCACCCGGCCTCCCGCATGCCCACTATACGGCCTCGCTCAAAGTCCGTCAACTGCACATACGGTTCACGTCCACGCTGTCGCGGCATGCTACCAGTGTTAAAGACCGCGATGGAGCTCCGTATGCCACGGCAAACTGGCTGACACTGACGGCGGCGGTGCACAAATGCTGCGCAGCTAGCGCCATTCGACGGCCAACACCGCGGTTCCTGGTGTGTCCGCTGTGCCGTGCGTGTGATCATTGCTGTACAGCCCTCTCGCAGTGTCCGGAGCAAGTATGGTGGGTCTGACACACCGGTGTCAATGTGTTCTTTTTTCCATTTCCAGGAGTGTATGTATCTTGATAGACTCCTCAATTACGCTATCTTGAAACCTTGGCGTTTGCACCACGATACTACTCTCATCACATTTCGTCCCATGACTGTATTCGAACTGCTCAGCGACAGCACATTTTCTAGGTTTTAGTTGATTTAACAAGCGTTTCGACATCAAGAAGTAACATCCAGGGCGCTGGGCGGAGCTGTGGAGGGTAAAAGCTGTAGGACAGTAGAGTGACTGGAATTTATTCAACAAATAACTGAAGATGTTGTGTGTAAGTGGTGTTCTGCGATGGAGGTTGAGACAGAAGAAGAATTCGAGGACGGTCGCATTGTAGTACTGAGAGGACTGATGAGCCATGAAAAAATCTTAAGTTTGCGGGAAAGCATATTAGCTTACTGGAGCGAAACGACGTCCCGTCCCTGCAGATTTCACTGGCGTACATGTTGGAGCGGAACTGGCACATATTAGAGTGCAATTGCATACTTCCATCCTACTTTGGGAACGTTTTAGATTTTTGTAGTCGCCTTATTAATGGAGAACGCCGAATAATTCCCAGCTGTCTTTCAGTAGAACGCACAAGTTAAATCCGATAGTTTCAAAGAAAGGTCAGAAAATAAATTTGGAATTAGTTCGATGAGATCAAACTGAGTTCAAAAACCAGTAGTGCACAGGTGGGGTTGGTAAATACAAAATAATGATATGATTAGAAAGAATCAAGTTTTATCAGTTACCTCCAGTAACTATTCTTCGTTTATGGAACACTATAAAGAGTAAAAACCTTCGCTAGTAAATGCTTACGATGAGTCACGTGGGCATAATGACAAAAACGTCACGACTTAAGTAAAACTGAACTAATATAACTCATATTTATCACTTTTACTGTTGCTTTATTAATCAACTATGTCAAGAACTACCAATCATTAAATTAGACTTGTCTATCTTCATTGAGGCAGACAATGCCAACTCTGTCTTCCCTCAAGACAGAGTATTTGAAGAATTTCGTTACGATCTTTGATGTGTAAAGGCTTTAATGTAAGCAGATTAACACTAAAGGGATCGGAATGAAACTTTAGTCCATCTAAGTCCAATTTTAATGCTACAATCATTTACAGAATGAAACTAATTAAAACATCCGTTGCGCCGGATTTACCACTTTTTGGTACATTTGAAATCTCTTCTTTATTGCCATGAATTGCAACAAAGGCTTAATTTTCTCCCTCCTTGACTGTTATTTATTGCGGGTACCAGCCAATATTTATTTGAATATTCTGCTGTTCATATTCACTTTGTCAGATATAAGTTTTCGTGGCATTTACTGAAATGTTGGTTCTTCATCAACATTGTTCGTGTGCACGTGCGTGGCATTTCACACCACACCACCTTAATACGCACAGCTAAATTAAATAGTCTTTCACGTCTGACAAAAGGAATGAGAAAAATCTGGATGATGCGAGTTTCACTTTAAAAGACACGGAATTACAGTAGAAGATGAAAGTATTTCAGCAGCACTGTTGAGGAAGGATAGGCGTATAAATGAAAGATGTGCACTCCCTAAATCATTAATTACGGGTGCCTCAAAGGGAGAGAGCAATAACGAAATTCAAAAGAAACAAAACGAGAGTGAAGTGAAGGTAGAGTGCTTGACGCAGGGGAAAATTGAAAGCCCGGTGGTGCATTGAGCGTACAGTGCGTAGCCGTTATTACAAAGACAGACACCTCAGCAGGTACATCGTCGACGGCAGTCACTCCTGGCGTTCACCTACAACTGCTGTTATCAACAGCCATTTCCTCTACTCTTTAACTGACATGTAGTACACACGTCATTAAGTCGAATATTATTAAGCCGTAAATTTAGCAATTAGCGGACGAATATGTAGTACGACACAGAGCACGTAACAGCTGGTAGCAGTTCATAAGAACTGGCGCGAAACACAGTTCATTTTGAGTATTGATTAGAACAAAACGAGACGAAAAACAGAAATACACTGAATACACTGCACTAAATTGCTGCACAAACTTCTGGACATACAAGGTTTTTGTCCGAACTTGAGCAACTAAATATGTCGAAAACGACGCATCGTACTAAACAAATGTTCCAGGTGAAAAGTTCATATTAGTAAAGGGGACATTTGTCGGTACTGCAAATGGCAACCTCCTAGCAACCCTCCCTGCGTGGGTTGGATCAGCTTTGAATTTCGAAATAGGAACCACCCATTTTATTGCCTATTCGGATTCTGCGCCAAAAATTCGTATGGTTTTCTCAATCTATACGTACGATACTGTAGATAGCTCTAATCGACAAATACACTCCTGGAAATGGAAAAAAGAACACATTGACACCGGTGTGTCAGACCCACCATACTTGCTCCGGACACTGCGAGAGGGCTGTACAAGCAATGATCACACGCACGGCACAGCGGACACACCAGGAACCGCGGTGTTGGCCGTCGAATGGCGCTAACTGCGCAGCATTTGTGCACCGCCGCCGTCAGTGTCAGCCAGTTTGCCGTGGCATACGGAGCTCCATCGCAGTCTTTAACACTGGTAGCATGCCGCGACAGCGTGGACGTGAACCGTATGTGCAGTTGACGGACTTTGAGCGAGGGCGTATAGTGGGCATGCGGGAGGCCGGGTGGACGTACCGCCGAATTGCTCAACACGTGGGGCGTGAGGTCTCCACAGTACATCGATGTTGTCGCCAGTGGTCGGCGGAAGGTGCAGGTGCCCGTCGACCTGGGACCGGACCGCAGCGACGCACGGAGGCACGCCAAGACCGTAGGATCCTACGCAGTGCCGTAGGGGACCGCACCGCCACTTCCCAGCAAATTAGGGACACTGTTGCTCCTGGGGTATCGGCGAGGACCATTCGCAACCGTCTCCATAAAGCTGGGCTACGGTCCCGCACACCGTTAGGCCGTCTTCCGCTCACGCCCCAACATCGTGCAGCCCGCCTCCAGTGGTGTCGCGACAGGCGTGAATGGAGGGACGAATGGAGACGTGTCGTCTTCAGCGATGAGAGGCGCTTCTGCCTTGGTGCCAATGATGGTCGTATGCGTGTTTGGCACCGTGCAGGTTAGCGCCACAATCAGGACTGCATACGACCGAGGCACACAGGGCCAACACCCGGCATCATGGTGTGGGGAGCGGTCTCCTACACTGGCCGTACACCACTGGTGATCGTCGAGGGGACACTGAATAGTGCACGGTACATCCAAACCGTCATCGAACCCATCGTTCTACCATTCCTAGACCGGCAAGGGAACTTGCTGTTCCAACAGGACAATGCACGTCCGCATGTATCCCGTGCCACCCAACGTGCTCTAGAAGGTGTAAGTCAACTACCCTGGCCAGCAAGATCTCCGGATCTGTCCCCCATTGAGCATGTTTGGGACTGGATGAAGCGTTGTCTCACGTGGTCTGCACGTCCAGCACGAACGCTGGTCCAACTGAGGCGCCAGGTGGAAATGGCATGGCAAGCCGTTCCACAGGACTACATCCAGCATCTCTACGATCGTCTCCATGGGAGAATAGCAGCCTGCATTGCTGCGAAAGGTGGATATACACTGTACTAGTGCCGACATTGTGCATGCTCTGTTGCCTGTGTCTATGTGCCTGTGGTTCTGTCAGTGTGATCATGTGATGTATCTGACCCCAGGAATGTGTCAATAAAGTTTCCCCTTCCTGGGACAATGAATTCACGGTGTTCTTATTTCAATTTCCAGGAGTGTATTAGGCGTTCCTGCTTTTTCACTTGATTCTACATTTCATTTATAATGAATATGTAAACATTTGTGTTCTAACAGTTGATATTTATGTTCGAAAAACAGTGTTGCGAATTTGATTGCACAGTACAATATGGTTAGCCGTTTCACTGTGTGGTTGGAAACTGCTTTTACCGGGACCCAGGAGCCACGACGTTTTCTGTTCACATCGGGATGCTTCTTATCTGTGAGCCCCCTAGCCGGTCACCACTGGGGTGCTTCATTTCGGCGAGTATTAATGGCAGACTGTCACAATTCAAGTATCATTACCTTCCGGTATAAACTATTTTATTTCAATAATATAAAATATTTCCGTAACGTGTTATTACAAGAATTAGCCGTGCATCGATGCATAAAAGTGTGTGGATGTCAGTGAGGTGTCAAGAGCATGCGTGGTACGCTTCTGCCATATAGAGATAACCGTGGTAAAATGAAATCAACTATCAATGTATGATGTTGCCGCCGGACAGATAAATGAGAAATCCTAAATCATAGAAATATTTTTGAACTAGACTGTTTAAATCATGACTTGTATTATTATATGTAGTGTGTAAAACTTCTGTCATCATAGTGATTTTCATGGACATATGGAAATACAAATGTATAGGGTTATGACTTTAGTTTTAAGACATAATCAATAGGGACTACACCACGGAAGGGTTTTGGCGGCAAAAGTACCGCCTTTTTATTCACTAGAACATTCTCTAAGTAGAAGTGGAATATAGTCTCGAAGTACGCGTGAAATGGCGAACTCGTATATTACGTTGTGGTGGACAAAATTGAGCATAATTGTTATATAAGCCTCGAATGGACGAAGTAATGTTGCTACTATTAATTCTGCAGTGTTTTAAGCAGCTCTTATCCAAGAAAGAACAGGGGGTTATGTATGTTTTGGACCAGTCTTGTTCACTGGCTTACGGCACGCCTTACGTTGCAGTCGGATCTATTGTGCTGACTGTGTTTGATGACAGGAAGTACTATGACACCTAAGCCACAACTAAATGCGGCAAATTCATCATACTCTAGCCGCTCTCGTTAGAGGCTATAATCAGTGTTCACCAAGTCTTGAAAAGACTAAAGGAAATTTTTTAATTGGTGCAGTTCAGTGTATCAGTGTGTAATAGTTTTTGTAGTAGAAAAACAGATTGTAAAAGTAGTGACTTTCTTTCTCTTTTTGTAAAGACATGTGAGCTGGTGGTAAATTACGCAGGTTCTAAATTCCTATTACTGGCATCACCGAGTACAACATCGTAGTGTTGCCAGAGAAATTTACCAGCTATTTAATGATAAACATTGTATTAAAAACCGTGTGCTAGAGTGCAGTATGTTTTAATGCAGAGCAAAATGAGAGAGACATATTTTTTATACATGCTCATATGGCCGTTAATGAGGTGAAACATTCCGTTGGAAAAACTGAGTTAAATTTTTCTGAGTGAATACCGTTAAATGGTAACACGTACACGAAAAAAAGTCAAATAAAAGTACTAAGCTTTTTAATATACGCTACAACAATGCATCCACATATGCCGAAAAAGTCATTTTTTCGAAATTCTCTCCCATCGCTGTTTAGTGCTTAGTTTCACCGTTTGACTAATAGCAAAACGTATAGCATCGTTAATATAAAATCAGTCATACATGATGAAGTGGTATTCCAAAGACGCAATGTCAGAAATAAGTTAGAAAAGTCTCTATATCGCTCTAAGGGCGCCTGGCGTGCATCCGCTTCAACTCCAATTGTTATATTGTTGTGCTGGGTTCTTCAGTATATCTTTGCCATATTGTGCTGTATTCGTCGTTTGCTTTTACATTTAGTGTATATTTTGTTTTATTTTCAAGTTGTAACCCTTTCAGATTTAATTATTTGTAGTTGAAATTGGACGTTTATTATTGTTTTAACGTTATTGTAAATCTGTACGTTAATAAGAAAGTGCAGAATTGTTCAGGTCAAAAAAAAAAAAAATACAGAATGCACTTTGATTTGGCGTTCAAGGAAATTCGACAATTCGGTTTCATGATACGAATCATTCTTTCGAATACCAATACATCATATATGGCAGAATTTTGTACTAAAGATTCTATACGTTTTGCGATTAATCGAATGTCGAAATTAAAAACAGAATAGTGGTGGAAAAGGGATTTTTAAAAAAATGACTTCTTCCATAAATCTGACAGTGCCTTTGTAAAGTACATTAAAACCTTAGGAGGTTTTTGGAAATTTTTGTGTCTGTCACCGTTCCAACGATATTCATTCGTGAATATTAATGTCATTTTTAAGGAGTTTCTTCACTCCCTTGACGGCCATATGGGCACGTATAAAAAAGTACGTCTCTTATTTTGCTCTACGCTGCAACATATTCAAAGCCGATCAAAACCGAAATTTATCTCTTGAATTGGTTTACTTGTCAATGTCTTCAGTACCCTTGCCTTCAGGTCCTTCAAGTTTGATAACTACTACAATATGGAATAAGAGATGAAGATTAGAACACCATCTGGTACAAAATGTAAAACCTTGTCCAACCTTTTTAGGTTAGGCTTTACCGTGACTGTTACTGACGTTAAATGAAACAACAAGTTCAGTGTTACCAGTCACCGTTTTATTTATTTCCACGACACGTTTCGAAGGTTTAAACCTCCATAATTGGATGGATTTACATTACTTCGTATTACATTTGTGTGTGTGTTGTGTTACGATTTTTGGAGGAACTTGTGCCACTGCCTCCAGTGGTCACTGGTTCCTTTTGCTGTCGTAACACATCACATGTATACTGCCACATTTGTAAACAAATATGGCGTCATGTTTACAAATGTGTCAGCCACCGATGATGGAGGTTTAAACCTTCGAAACGTGTCGTGGAAATGCATAAAACGATGACTGGTAACAGTGAACTTGTTGTTTCATTTCTTGTCCAACCTCTTAACCGTAAGGTTGTCACAGACGAATTGCTGTTGCAGGGGCGTTCGCAAATGTCGCAGCATGCTGCATTGGATTCGATCTTGGACGGGCGCAGTATCACTTACCTCAGAGACTGCTGCATCCAGCTCCTACATGGAAAAGAGACAGTTATACTGTGACGGTCTGTAGTCGGTTTCAGAGATTGTAGCTACTGGCCCGCGAGTCGGTGAGCATGCAGCGCCGAAGCGCAAAACGAGGAAACAGCACGTAAATGTGGTGTTTTACCACCGGGCGGATTGCGGTGCTTCGTCGAAGCTGAGTCTACTGCAGGCACGAGGCTATGCGGTACCGAATTATGCTTTAAAATTTGTAATGGACGTTAGTGGAAGCCAAGCAACGTTGCGACGTGTTATTAAGTCGTCGTGTATGGATTTACACGGAGAGACGCTCGGCGTGAAGTAAGTTTCCCGCTGCTGTGGACTGAGTTGGCTGTTGTCACCGAACTGAGCGGCAACATTTTCGTGGCTCGATAAAGTGGAATACGATCAATGCTAAGAGCATTCAGTCACGGTCACATTGTGAAATGTTATGCACTGATTAAAAGATTATGCCATGTGGTTCAATAGAACTAAGCTTTGCTTCAGCACGTTATGGGTAAGCATCTAAAAGTCCGTAAAGCATTGCTCACTGCCTAATGTGTAATTATTTAGTGCCTTTTTCCCTGCTCCTGACAGCACTGACCTTTATTGACCTTATGTGAATTTCATTAGTCAGTGCGCTTGTTGCTTTTCAAGTATAGGTGTTTTATTTTCATATGGGTGTTAAAGTTCCTTTTAAAGCTTTTGTGTGATTACTGTTTTATTTAGTTATCTTCATCGGGCCGAGTTTATCGAAACACTCTTTGTTTAGTAATACTTAAATTTGCAATCATTGGCCCGCTAGCTTATCACGTCAACCGTTATTTGTTATTGGACATCTAAAGAGCAATGTTTTTTTCATACAGATTAAGTTCACAGTAACCATATGGTACCGTTAACTGACGCAGCGTGTATTACATTTACAGTTAGGTTTAAAAAGTTCCTTATTTATGATAATAATTTATTAAATTTAGTTTTGCCGTCGTGTTGTACAATTCCGAGCATGAAGAGGGTTGTGGGCTTGTAGATAATTAAGTAGTTACACGTATGCTCGTTTCTTGTTTTAGAAGTTTCCTGTACCAAACTCACTTGTTACTTTGTGCCAGGAAGGGCTCTCGACAAGGGAAGTGTCCAGGCGTCTCGGATTGAAATAAAGCGAAGTTATTCGGACATGGAGGAGATACAAAGAGACAGGAACTGTTGATGACATGTCTCGCTCAGGCTGCCCAAGGGCTACAAATGCAGTGGATGACAGCTAACTACGGATTATGGCTCGAAGGAGCCCTGACAGCAACGCCACCATGTTGAATAATGTTTTTCGTGCAGCCACAAGACGTCCTGTTACGACTCAAACTTTGCGCAATAGGCTGCATTGTGGGCAGCTTCACTCCCGACGTCCATCTTTGCAACCACGACACCATGCAGCGCGGTACAGATGGGCCCAGCAACATACCGAATTGACCGCTCAGGATTTTCATCACGTTCTCTTCACCGATGAGTGTCGCATTGGCCGTCAACCAGACAATCGTCGGAGACGTGTTTGGAGGCAGCCCGGTCAGGCTGAACGCCTTAAACACAGTGTCCAGCGAGCGCAGCTAGGTGGAGGTTCCCTGCTGTTTTGGGGTGGCATTATGTGGGGCCGATATACGCCGCTGGTGGTCATGGAAGGCGCCGTAATGGCTCAAGGCGATACGTGAATGCCATCCTCCGATTGATAGTGCAACCATATTGGCAGCATATAAGGCGAGGCATTCATCTTCATGGATGACAATTGGCGCCCCCATCGTGCATATCTTGTGAATGTCTTCATTCAGGATAACGACATCGCTGGACTAGAGTGGCCAGCATGTTCTCCAGACATGAATCCTATCGAACATGCCTGGGGTAGATTGAAAAGAGCTGTTTATGGACGACGTGACCCACCAAACACTCTGGGGAATCTACGCCGACTCGCTGTTGAAGAGTGAGACAATCTGGACCAATAGTGCCTTGATGAACTTGTCGATAGTATGCCACGACAAATACAGGTATTCATCAATGAAAGAGGACGTGCTGCTCGGTATTAGAGGTACCGGTATGTACACCAATGTGGACCACAACCTCTGAAGGTCTCGCTGTATGTTGGTACAACATGAAATGTGTGGTTTACACGATCAGTAAAAAGCGCGGAAATCATTTTTATGATGAACTCTATTTAAATTTTCTGTACAGGTTCCGGAACTCTCGGAACCGAGTTGACGAAAATTTCTATTGATGTTTGTATATAGCCTCAAAAGAGTTTCACGTTTAAGAAGTACGATGCGGAGTTATTGCGTCTCCGTTCCATGGTGGCACGGCAAAGGCGGAATGATTGTCCCCAGCTGGCACCGGCAAGCGTAAGATTCTCTGCCACTTTCTGGACTATGTCTCAATGTGATGCTCTGAGGCACCTCTGCTTCAATACTGCTGCCGTAGGATAACTTACAGTAATGTCTCCAGAAGGCTTTCCATTTCTATAGAAGTGAAGCGATTGAAAGTACTGGAACAAATTCCATTACTTTACTTGATCACCTTGATTATTCTTCCAGTTTTTGACCTCGCTACTAGGAAGGGTGCGAGATTTTCCATTTTAATTGGTATCTAAGATGACGTAGAGCTACACACCCGGTCTCAGTTGGTGAGTGGCACTCGTAACTGCAGCAACGGATACACTGATCGGCCAGAACATTATGACCACCTACCTAATAGCCGGTTTTCCGTCTTAGGCACCGATAACAGAGGCGACGAATGAAGCCATGGAAACAGAGAGGCCTTGATAAGTCGCTGGAGGAAGCTAGCACCTGATCTGCTCGCGCAAATCTCGTAAATCCCGTAAATTCCCGGCAGGAGGGTGACGAGATCTGACACTACTTTCAATCGCATCCCAGATATTCGATCGTCTTCAGATCCGGCGAGTTTGGAGGGCAGCACATCAGTTGGATCTCACCACTCTCTTCCTCGCTCCACTCCATCTCACTCCTCGCCTTGGGACATGGTGCATTATTTTGCTGAAAAACGCCACTCCCATCGGGAAACATGATCGCTATGAAGGTGTGTACGTGGTGTGCAACCAGTGTACGATGCTCCTTGGCCGACATGATGCCTTTCACGAGTTCCAGCAGACCCTTGGATAGCCAAGTTAATGCTCTCCAGAGCATAATGGAGCATATTGTCTCCATCCCATAGTACATGTGTCAAGGAGCTGTTCCCCTGGACAACGGCGGCTTCGCGCACTCCAGTCGGATGATGAAGAAGGTATCATCACACCATCCAATGCTCTGCCATTGAGCCAATGTCCAGTGCCGATGGTCACTTATCCATTTCAGTCGTAGTCGCCGATGTCGTGGTGTTAACATTGGCACATGTACTGGTCGTCGGCTGTGGATGTCCATCGCTGGGAGGTCCATCGCTTGGAGTGTTCGGTGCGCTGTGTATTGAGACAAACTTACACTCTATCCAGCATTAAAGTCTGAAATTAGTTCTGCCACCATCCGCCGCCTCTCCTGTTCTACCATTCTGCCCCAGCCTTCGATGTTCGACATCCGCAAGAAAGGTGCTGTAGGTAGGGTTGCCATCTCGCTACCCATTACACAATCAATCCTCCTACATGGCTAGGTTTCACGTTGTCTGCCCCTTCACTCTGCGATGGTGGATACTGGTTTAGCGACAAGAGCAGCGTTGACGAAAATGCGACTAAATACCTACCATGCAAAGGCCACAACACTCCAGTGCATGGGCAGCTGAAAGTTAGTTAAACTACTTGGCACTCAGGCTTCTTGCATGGGTAGTTTCAAAAATGTCTAAAATTTCCTGTGATTTGGTTTGTTATCTTTCAAACATAGAAAATGCCAATTAAGTCCTTATTTAATATGCTGACGTCAATTATGCAATATTATTGATAGTCTCTGTAACAAGTTCACACCCGAAAGCAGCAAAAGGATATTTCGTCCGACCCGATATTTTGAACGTCTTAAACCTTCACTGACCCAAGACTACTTACAAACAGGCGAGCAGGCTTCTTGTACAGAAGTGCTCGCCATAATGTCTCGTAATCTGCACGACACACCAAGCGGAGTTTGTGTACGACATGAAATATTTACACGCGAATATCTCCTTAAATAAACCACTCGCACGGTTAAAACTTTCACAAACTACTCAATAATGTAGTCGGTCTTCGTCAACGACGCGATAACCGGCTAAACGCCTGAATATCTCGATGTTACTACTAATTTGATCAGCGTGGTTTAACATTTGTGTTCACCTGAAGAAGGCATCCGAGCGACTCCATCAACTCATAGATCTGAGGCACAAAGCCCTACTCAAACGCACGGAAGTGCTGAAACCCTATTGGTTATTAGTTAAGCATCCAATCATACCACCTCGTACATTAGTATACTCGCAGTGTTTCTAATGTCAGCCAATCAAGTTAGCTTTAAATATTCGCTGTAACGGTCGTCAGCGTTAGTTATCTTTGAGACGTGACAGTTGAATTGATGTTAGTCAAGAATGCCTTTAAAGCGACAAAAACACCATTATCAACGTGCCACTGAGTTTGAACGTGTCGTGTAATAGAGCTACGATCAGTTGGATATTCCTTCTGCAGTACTACAGAAAGGCCTGGCGGGAATTTAGATAGATATGATGATTGCTGACAGCCGTTGTCTCGGGAATGTACGGTCGCAAGAAGACCGGGCTACGGACGACCGCGTGACACTACTACGAAGGCAATTATAATACTCTTCTTGAAGTCTGACGGTATTTCGCCTGTCTCATACATCTTTCTGACCATATGGTAGAGTTTTGTCAGGACTGGCTCTCCCAAGCTGTCAGTAGTTCTCTGATCACCAGACTGGCAGTCCTAGGTTTCCACCACCTTATTTGCAACAACACGTCATATCATGAACCAAACGAAATGTGTGAGTGTAAACTGTGTCACCAAATTTGCAAACGTTACCATATAGAAATATGTACCAAAAGGACACGAGCAATAAGTGACTATGCAAATCACAAAATGTGAAATTTCTAATTGATCTTATTATTATCACTGTACATTGAATTTGTATGGCTATTTGGCTGCAATAAACTTATTATTAATGGCATGTTGTCTACTCCCGGGGCCTTCTTTCGACATAGGTCTTTCAGTGTTCTGTCAAACTCTTCACGCAGTATCATATCTCCCATTTCATCTTCATCTACGTCGTCTTCCATTTCCATAATATTGTCGTCAAGTACATCGCCCTAGTATAGACACTCTATATACTCCTTCAACGTTTCTGCTTTTCCCTCTTTGCTTAGAACTTGGTTTCCATCTGAGCTCTTGATATTCATACAAGTGGTTCTCTTTTCTCCCAAGGTCTCTTTAATTTACCTGTAGGCATTATCCATCTTACCCCTAGTGATATATGCCTCTACATCCTTACACTTGTCCTCTAACCATCCCTGCTTAGCCATTTCACACTTCCTGTCGATCTCATTTTTGAGACGTTTGTATTCCTTTTAGCTTGCTTCATTTACTGCATTTTTTTGTATTTGCCCCTTTCATCAATTAAATTCAATATTTATTCTGTTACCCAAGGATTTCTATTAGCCCTCGTCTTTTTACCTACTTTATCCTCTGCTGCCTTCACAACTTCATCCCTCAAAGCTACCCATTCTTCTTCTACTGTATTTCTTTCTCCCATTCCTGTCAATCGTTCCTTTATGCTCTCCCTGAAACACTGTACAACCTCTGGAATAGTCTGTATATCGAGGTCCAATCTCCTTAAATTCCCACCTTTTTGCAGTTTCTTCAGTTTTAGTCTACAGTTCATAACCAATAGATTGTGGTCAGAGTCCACATCTGCCTCTGGAAATGTCTTACAATTTAAAACCTAGTTCCTAAAAATCTCTGTCTTACCATTATATAATCTATCTAACATCATCAAATATAAACCAGGAGCAACTTATCATAATGCAGCTAAACACGGTACAGCTCTACGGTGCAGAAACTATATGCAATTACTCCCCAAGGGTTAACAACCTGCTCTCGTCACCGGTTTCATCTCAGCAAGTCGTAAAAACATTTCTGTCGCTCGGAACGTTCACGTCCGTTCGCTGCCTGTCCGTCACTATTCTCTACTCAGATAACGTGTCAAAGCGGTCCCCTGAGCCCGCGATATCTTTGCCGCAACCGCTGCCGATTTTAATATTGCCAATCGTCAAGGTACAACGCGTTACGAAAATGTATATTCGAAATTAAAATATTACCACCACTTCCTTTTCATGTCACAGTATCAATGTTTATTTGGGCAGACGCTTCAGATTCATTCAGCTTATCTGCAGGATAATCCTCTATAGTAGAAATATTTGACACTGGTTTAGGGTCTCGACTGATAAAATTACTCAAAAATTTTATGCTATGCGAGGGGACGTTTTTAGCATCGAATGCGCTGCAAAAAATAGCTATGCTTTCCGTCCGCTGTCCACAACCGTCAACGTTGTTCGAGACGTTCCGGGGAAAAGTGTAAGTTTATGGTACCCTTAGAAACTTCTCTTGTCGCCTTACATATTTATTAATGCACAAATGATTAAAATTCTCCATGTGTCAATGGAAATATAAATTCAACCCTGAATTCAGTGTCCCTTTAATGTACGTGTTTGTACTGTACAGAAAAGGGTTTGTCCAGGAGAGTGTCACACTTCTCTGAGGCTCAAATGAAAAGCGCTTGTTACTGTCGTTGTCAACATCCGCGTGCTATTCAAGACCGGGGGGGGGGGGGGGGGCGGACCCGGCAGAAGTGACGCTAAGTCAGTGCGAGTCGGACGGCAGTAGTGAAGGGAGCGCCGGTGGATGACGTGACAGTGCGTGAAAAGAACTGATAAAATTAATATTTCGGATACAATGTCGAGGGTGCCAGAAAGAGACGAGTGTTACAGGTAAAATAATGAAAAGAGCACAGAAGTGAAATCAGTGTTCGACAAATCGTCTGACATAATAAATCCAAGTTGTAAAGTCCGCACTAGTCTTATGTATTGACAGTTTTCACTGAAAAAGTAGAGTCAAAAGTGGTAATATGGAACTCAAAACGACTAATTGTGGGTTTGTTCTTTAATTTAGTTATATTGTCAACATGAAACGAGCGACGTAATCACGGATAGCTGCCATGTCAAAAATTCTAACTTTTTTTTCAGTCAAATTGGGACGTACAAAAATACAGCCATTGTATAAGTAAATAAGTAAAATGAATAACATTTACAAGACACAGACATTGACAGACCATTTTCAGACAACAGAATAATTATTCAGACGTGATGCAATTAATCAATTATACTGTATAGGAACTACAGTGAAGATTTCACTTCAAAAATAATCTTAGTATAAGCTGTCACGACCGAGATATTTTTAATGTATTTGTGTAGACATACTGAACTGACAGCTCAAGACATGTCTGAAGAAGATATAAAATGAGTGATACATTAACGTATCTCATATTTCGTATTTTCGCGTACGTTTGTGTGTGCCGCTTGCATGAAAACCCGCGTAGCGAGTTAATTAATAGAACTTTCCACTTTTTGGGCGAGTAAGCGTATCAAATAAGTAACCTATAATAATCGTAAATACGAAGACTGACACAATAGTAAACATTTTAATCTGAAACGTGCGAGCTACTGTGTTATGTCGTCATAAATGGGTTCCCTTTCGATGATTAATTAAGAAGATTTGGTATACAACCTTTTAGAACATACCTTACTATCATATACTTTGCTGCGTACAGTATTTTTCAGCATGTGGTGAGGGAAGGTCAAAGGAGAGGTTAATAATTTAAATTGCAACCAGCCACAAGTATGGCTTAGAAAGGCTTACTTGAATCAGATCATAAAATGGTTTCGGATTTCTTACAAATCTACGAGATCTTCAGCTGGCTGTTACAGGTCTCCTTTGCTTTCATGATAGGGTCTTGTTTTGTATTCGTTATTGGTTTGATGCACTAGGAAAGACAAAAAGTTCTTCGTTCACAATTTGGTAATATTTATGAGAGTTTCAGTTCTTTTGGCTTGTATCAAAATATTCACAAAACGGCTCTAAAGTCAATAAAACTTTAAATGTGGTAAATGCTGTAAAATTCCATTTGACGAAATTGGCCAGTCTTTTTGTTCTGAGTTTTAAATTTAACACATTTTTGGACGAGTGCTATGTGAGGGCTGTTCAGTTCACTGCAAATACTATGTGAGTGTTGTTCAGTTTACTGGAAATCGCTTTAAACCACTTCATTCTACTACAGTATTCATTTCATTCCATCGTTGGCTAATTGAAACACCAACCGATTTTCACGGTTATATTAAAAGTATAACAGCCATCGGTACAAAGTTACATCTATTTAAAAATAACGCTTTTCGCCATGGTTAGGCATCATCAGAGTACATAAAATAAAAAGCAGGCTAGTTAAACAACTACACTATAAGGCATGGTTGTAAGCTGCGCCAAGCATTTAATTAAAACCACAAACAACACTCACGTAAAACTGTCAAGTGAAGTACGTTGCGCCGGTTACCAATGTTTTGTGTTAGACACATATACAAAGTCTGGATGAATATCCGCTCTACACAATAAATAAAAAGGACTGTGCAAACTTAGATAGAAAATTTTGGCAATCAACCCACAGCTCCGACGGAAACGAGGTCATACTTATAGGGGAAACCAATAAAGATTTACTAACACCTTTGAACTGTTACAACAGCAATTAGAGCACAGCTAGAGCCTCGAATGCATATTGGCATGCATGCCAAACAACTGAGGAGTGTAATCGGCAGCGGAATTAACTAGTCGGCGGATGGCCGCATATAGCCGCGCTAATACAACTAATGTACAATAGACGGCGCTAGTAACATGAGTTGCGGAGAAGGCCAATATGGGACTGATTATTCTACACTTAATTAGAAGGAATAAATTAGATTAAAGTTAAAGTTAAAATTCAATGAAAATTAAGATGGGGCATCCAAATCACGTACAATATAGTGATAGTTACTGCACATTCCAGAAAACTGTATTGTGGTAAATGACAGTAATACTAAAAGTTAGCCTGCGAATACGACCTCGGTAATGTATACAAAAGCAGCGTTCCATCAACAACTAAATATCTAAGCCGGCTGTAAAGTTGTAATAAAAGTTCTTCAACATTAAAAAAGTTAAATAGTTACATGTCTGTGTGAGGACGAGACTGCTATGTCACTGTACTATAAAATGTGCGCTCGAATACCACTCAGTTACAGTGAATTTCATATAGGGCAACAGAAAACATAAACATTTAAGTGCCTTCATGATGGTCATGCTATTAAAACACAGTACACATCATAAGAGAAGAAGAAAATTTGATGTTCCAGAACCAACGGCACACACTAAATAGGTCTTAGGTTAGAAAACTAGAATCCACCGATAAACCAAATTATTGAAATAATAATGCTAAGGCAGCGGAGAGACCGTACGACAGGTATCATTAAATCATAAAATGTCTGATTCTTGCTAACCAAGTATGTGTTAATCGGTCCCGTATTGGCCTTATCCGCAACATACGTTATTTTCGTCTTCTGTTGAGCGTTTATTGTATTGGCGCGGCTATATGCGGCCGTCCTCTGTTCAGTTAGTAGCTATAGTGCCACTCACGAATAGACTCCTCAGCTGTTTGGCATGCAGGCCACATGTGCGCGTGGCTCTATACAGTGCTCTAATTGCTGCTATAAATCAAAGATATCTGTAAATGTTCTTTAAAATTAAAACGAACTGGTCGTTAGCATTCGTGGAAGTGTAGCGCCTGCTCCGTTCACAGCCAGCATCTACCATCACGCTGTCGGTCTGAACTTTTTTATCTAAGATTACCTGTTTCGGTATGTTTTAGACAAGCTAACACCACAACGTGGTCTGCTGCTCTTCTCCGGCGCTCTTCACCATATCGGTTGGACCCCAGACGACCGGGAAGCCGTGGTTTGGTCAGAGAGCTCCCATTTCAGTTGGTAAGAGCTGATGGTGGTGCTCTAGTGTGGCGCAGACTCCACAAAGCCATGGATCCCAGTTGTCAACAAGGTACTGTGCAAGCTGTTTGTGGCTCCATAATGTTGTGGGCTGTGTTTACATGGAATGGACTGGGTATTCTCGGCCAACTGAACCGATCATTGACTGGAAATGATTAAGTACGGCTACTTGGAGATCGTCTGCAGCCATTCATGTACTTCATATTCCCAAACAAATGAGACGATCTGTCAAGTATGGACGGCTGCAGAGGCAGCGAGACGCAGTATTTCTGCAGGGAACTTACGTCGATCCGATGCGTTACGCCGGGCAAAAGGAGGTCCGCCACTATACTGGTTGCTATCCCATGACATTTGTCAGCACAGTGTACCGTACTATGGATTCCCTTTAATGGATTATGAGGCTTACACAAATGAAAGGGCCTACCATTTACTGCCGGCCGGTGTGGCAGAGCGGTTCTAGGCGCTTCAGTCTGGAACCACGCGACTGCTACGGCCGCAGGTTCGAATCCTGCCTCGGGCATGGATGTGTGTGATGTTCAAAGGTTAGTTAGGTTTAAGTAGTTCTAAGATCTAGGGGACTGATGACCTCAGATGTTAAGTCCCACAGTGCTCAGAGCCATTTGAACCATTTTTGAAGCTATCATTTTCTACTAGTGCAAACGGAAAATTTCACCATCACATCATTATTCGTACATCAAAATGTAAAATGTTCCATTTAAAATATACATAATCTGCGGTCCTAACAGTAGCAGATCCAGTTTTATTGTAATAGTATACCATCATTTGTCCGCAGCTCGTGGTCTCGCGGTAGCGTTCTCGCTTCCTCAACATGAGGTCCCGGGTTCGATTCCCGGCGGGGTCAGGGACTTTCACCTGCCTCGAGATGACTCGGTGTTGTTGTGTCGTCTTCATCAACATCATTGATCCCCACGGCGGTGCGGGTCTCCCGCATCGTTCCCCTACGCTCCGTTAAGGAGTATGGGACTTCATCATCATTTGCCACAGCGTTACTTATGGCAAATTCTCTGTAGTGCGTGTAACTCATGTAAGGACAGTACCGTTGGTGTTGTGGTTTCATACGTTATCTTGTTCACTTAGTAGGACGAAATGAATTTTTTAATTTGAGACCGTGATTGCAACATCTTTTCTTATTTAAATTCATGTAATAAATGAATTTAATTTGGAGAAATTTCTTTAGAAGAGATCCTAAGTACTTCATGTTTCACATCCTAACAGGCTGCGGGTGTTTGTCCATTATACAGGAGATGCCAGTAAGTTCCTTGTGATTACAGTACCTTTAATATTACAAGGTCCGAGGCCACACATTATAAGAAAGTAATAGGTAACAAATTTATGGCATTAATTTTCATCTGTATTCGTGGTATACAAGAACTCTGCCCTCACAGTGCCTCTATTGCTATTTTCTTACGCTTGTTTGAATATACACTCCTGGAAATGGAAAAAAGAACACATTGACACCGGTGTGTCAGACCCACCATACTTGCTCCGGACACTACGAGAGGGCTGTACAAGCAATGATCACACGCACGGCACAGCGGACACACCAGGAACCGCGGTGTTGGCCGTCGAATGGCGCTAGCTGCGCAGCATTTGTGCACCGCCGCCGTCAGTGTCAGCCAGTTTGCCGTGGCATACGGAGCTCCATCGCAGTCTTTAACACTGGTAGCATGCCGCGACAGCGTGGACGTTAACCGTATGTGCAGTTGACGGACTTTGAGGGAGGGCGTATAGTGGGCATGCGGGAGGCCGGGTGGACGTACCGCCGAATTGCTAAACACGTGGGGAGTGAGGTCTCCACAGTACATCGATGTTGTCGCCAGTGGTCGGCGGAAGGTGCACGTGCCCGTCGAAGTGGGACGAAGCGCAGCGACGCACGGATGCACGCCAAGACCGTAGGATCCTACGCAGTGCCGTAGGGGACCGCACCGCCACTTCCCAGCAAATTAGGGACACTGTTGCTCCTGGGGTATCGGCGAGGACCATTCGCAACCGTCTCCATGAAGCTGGGCTACGGTCCCGCACACCGTTTGGCCGTCTTCCGCTCACGCCCCAACATCGTGCAGCCCGCCTCCAGTGATGTCGCGACAGGCGTGAATGGAGGGACGAATGGAGACGTGTCGTCTTCAGCGATGAGAGTCGCTTCTGCCTTGGTGCCAATGATGGTCGTATGCGTGTTTGGCGCCGTGCAGGTGAGCGCCACAATCAGGACTGCTTACGACCTAGGCACACAGGGCCAACACCCGGCATCATGGTGTGGGGAGCGATCTCCTACACTGGCCGTACACCACTGGTGATCGTCGAGGGGACACTGAATAGTGCACGGTACATCCAAACCGTCATCGAACCCATCGTTCTACCATTCCTAGACCGGCAAGGGAACTTGCTGTTCCAACAGGACAATGCACGTCCGCATGTATCCCGTGCCACCCAACGTGCTCTAGAAGGTGTAAGTCAACTACCCTGGCCAGCAAGATCTCCGGATCTGTCCCCCATTGAGCATGTTTGGGACTGGATGAAGCGTCGTCTCACGCGGTCTGCACGTCCAGCACGAACGCTGGTCCAACTGAGGCGCCAGGTGGAAATGGCATGGCAAGCCGTTCCACAGGACTACATCCAGCATCTCTACGATCGTCTCCATGGGAGAATAGCAGCCTGCATTGCTGCGAAAGGTGGATATACACTGTACTAGTGCCGACATTGTGCATGCTCTGTTGCCTGTGTCTATGTGCCTGTGGTTCTGTCAGTGTGATCATGTGATGTATCTGACCCCAGGAATGTGTCAATAAAGTTTCCCCTTCCTGGGACAATGAATTCACGGTGTTCTTATTTCAATTTCCAGGAGTGTATGTTCGAACTGAGCCGTCGGTGGTACTGAATATGAAGATCAAACTCTGTAAAAATACAGCAGCACAATAAATAATGGTTAAATGTGTGCAAATCCTGTGTCTATCATTAGGAATCTGATCTCATCGACTCCTCCTCGTTTACGACTACTGAGTGTTTTTCTACCTATTGTATTTATATTTATGTTTAATTTAAATTAATATTTTGTGTTTACATTTTATATGATAAACCATACCAGATGTTCGGATGTTCCCGTTACAAACTTCAAGGACATACAGAGGGGAGTGAGTACCTAACATTTCGAAATGCAACCCATGTGCAGAAACGTACCGTTTTCGTTCTACGACGGTTTCAGTTCAGAAGTTTACCTCATCCACTTCTACTTGAGGTGGGACGCAGTAAAATTATTAGGTAACAGTTCGAAAGTGAACATAAGGAAAGATCCGTTTATCACTTATGCAGATTTGTTTGGGTGAACACTGAGACCTAGTACCAAGGAAAGCAGGATTGGTTTACGATTGTGGAAGGGGTCGTAATCAATTGCTGTTGGTTAGTTCATTTTTCAGTCACGTACACTTTATTTGGAAACAAGAACAAATAAAACGTGAACATAAATTAAAAAGTGTTCCACTGCTGAAAGCCTTAATGAGAAATTCAATACTACTTCTCGGCTGAATGCCCCAATACTGATAATTTAAATCTGTTTCACGGCTGAAGGTCTGAATAGCAATCTTAAGAACCAGTTAAACTACTTCAACTTACAATTACAGTTATAAAAATATTTTTTAAAAGAACAATCGTCAAAATGTCACTGCTAGAATACAATTGTATAATTAAAATTTTTTGACAAGTAACTCTCACGACTGAAGGCCTTAATGACAACTAATTCAAACTACTTCTTTGCTGAAGGGTCAAATAGAAATAATTTAAAAACCGTTTCACGGCTGAAGGCCTGACCAGCAATCCTTTACGAACCAGTTAAACAACTTCAACCTTTAAATTGCAGCTATTAAAATAAAAAAAAAGGTAGTCAAATCTGACCAAACCAAGGGGGGGGGGGGGGGGGGTAGCAGACGTTGCTCCAAGGATCGACCTGGGAAAGACCCTCAAAACTTCGCAAGCGATGAGACAGGTAGCCAAGAATTGCATTCACTTCATGAGATGGTAAGTCATACTAGTGGCAGTTTAAACGCATGACCAATAATCATTTGCCGAATCTACATAACGTCCGATGACCAATGCAACGGTGGAATAACACACCCAAGCCGGAACCGGCCGTCAGCACTGCGTCTTAAGACTCCGGTGTTTAGAGCATCTGGAAGCAGAAAGGAACCACTACTACCAGGGTAGGAAAAAAAAAAAAACCACCACCTGGCCCACAAATCAAGGAAGCTGTCGAACTACACGCCTTACCGGACAGCAGCGGCAAGGCGAGGAAAAGTACACTGCTGTAAAATGCATTACTCTCCACGGCAGGTAACTAGGGCGTAAGCGGCCACCGGGCAGGAAAAATACCACTGGTTGAACTTCACAAATAATATCATATAGAATGCAACAATTAATAATAAGAAGTGGAGGAAGGCTAATTAGCTTCGCCTTCTCCTAATACTCCACTCGCTGTTCTTCGTCTCGGCGACACTGCGAGCAGCAACACGCAAGTAAATGGTGAAATCTCACAATGGTGGAGGTTTCACTACTTGAATTAAGGTCCACTCAACGTAAACTTCCTGGGTCCGGCTGGCAACGAGGTTGTACACCTCGCGACTACAGTCTTTCCATCCGGCAGTGCATGTGTGCCACCAGTGGTCCCGGCGTGTTGTCACGCTGCGCAGACATGGCTGCACGTCCGACGCCAACCAAACTGCCGACTCACACCACAAGGAAACACCACAACGTCGCCCCAAAGATAGTACCATCGCTACTAGATATCGATAACCGCCGCTGCTGCCACTAGCGGACAGACAACGCTTGCAAACGGAGTGGTGCCAATGAACACAAGAAGAAGACGGCAACCGTAGCTATTCCAACTAAACGATGCCAACCTAGCAACGGCACTCACGCGAGCCGCAGCATGGCTCAAACACTTTAACATTACGTGCTTAGACTGTTCGGAAACAAAAAGGAACAACCGAGCGAGGTGGCGCAGTGGTTAGACACTGGACTCGCATTCGGGAGGACGACGGTTCAATCCCGCGTCCGGCCATCCTGATTTAGGTTTTCCGTGATTTCCCTAAATCGCTCCAGGCCAATGCCGGGATGGTTCCTCTGAAAGGGCACGGCCGACTTCCTTCCCCATCCTTCCCTAATCCGATGAGACCGATGACCACGCTGTCTGGTCTCCTTCCCCAAACCAACCAACCAACCAACAAAAAGGAACGCAGCAGCATACTGTACGTACTGGACAGCACTGATGCAATACAATAGCGGCTCGTTGTGGCGACCACCAACGTTGTTATAAACATTGTACCTAAGAAGCATGTTCTGGCACACCACCTTCCATCCCACCTGGTGTCTCTTAAAATTCTAGTGCAGCAGTCAGAACTCATTCCAGTAAATCTTAATGTGTCTCTTCAGAAGTCTGGTAAATTAAACGTTATATACGACCCCACAAGAGGTAGTGCATGTCATCCGGTCTACCCTATTGCAAACTAGTACCAGCTATCGTTAGACTTTTCTCTTTCCCTCAGCAGACGCGGAAGCGTTACATATTTGAACTGAAACTGCCGTAGAAAGGAAACGGTGCGCTTCTGGACATTGGTTTCTATACATACTATTATGCTCACACTCCCCTCTAAATGTCCTAGTAGTGTGTAACGGGAATTTGCGAACACGACGTACTAAATTATTTGACTGTTAAGGTTACATCATATTCTATGCCGACTTTATGTCTTCACCAATTTTCACGAAAGTACTAGCCCTATGTGTACGTGGTGCATACACCTACTAGGAACACAAATAACAGAAATTTCCTTAATTCCTTTCCGGGCCTGGAACTAGCGTTAACAAAAGTATCATTTGGTTGGCCTCTCGTGCAGCACTGTATTTTATCTGAAATGCGAAAACCGTCATCATACAATATGCGATTCAAAATCAATGTTTAGACAATCAAAGTGATCCTGTTTCACATGAAAATCGTTGCTAAGTAACGCATTATAACTCCAAGAACAAAAGTGAAAATTTTGCTTCCGCAAGATTAGCTATCCGTCGAAAGTTTTAGAAGTTTATAGGTGCTGTGGAACAAAGACAGAATGGAAAACAAAACTGAGGATCTGTTAGGTGACGATCAGTTTTGTTTTAGGAAAGGTAAAGGACCAGAGAGGCAGTTCGGAAGTTGCGGTTCGTAATGGAGGTAAGACATGGAAAATCAGGACAAAGTAAGACCTGAGTTTCTCCTGGCGTATACAATTTTCAAACAACTTACGGGAATTCAGCCAGGTAATATTTACTGCGACCGCCGATATTTCGGCGGGAGTACACCCCGCCATTTTCAAGGCACATACTGCAACGGACAAGCGATGTACAAGCAAATTTAAAACCTTGGTTCTTGGACTAATTCAGGAAAGATAACACACACACTCACTGAACTCTAGTGAAACCAAAGATGACCAAAGTCAGAGGTATCGATAGTGAAAGACTACGAACTAGCAGGTGAGGTAACCTGTGTCCCTCTGTTTTTTGACAAGGAGGAGAGTTGGATTTCAAGCAGAGTTTAAACAAAAACCTCCATTCCGGTTTACAGGGTTGCTCGTTAATTTAATCTCAACAGCTTCCTTAATAACACTGTCCCAATAGCTGGACGTGCATGCTAATATCTCGTTATTGTTATATAACATAAAGTGACCAGTATCTAAGTAATGTTCGTCAACAGAAGATCTACTTGGCTGTTGTAGTCGTGTGTGCCCTTTACGCTCAGTACATCGGTCCTCCATGGTCCTGATAGTCTGACCAATGCATGCTATGCCACCCACAGCTACAAGGCATGCAATGTACACCCGCTCTGCGCAAATCAAGACGATTCTTAACAGAACCCAAAAGCACTAATTTTAGAGGGAGGTCGGAAAACACGTTTCACATCGTATTTCCGTAACATACGACCGATCTTGTTGGATGTGCTTCCTGCACAAGACTAAAAGGCAGTAGTCTTAGGGGTCACCTCAGTATTAACATCAGTCACCCGACGCAGAGTAGGACTATAACGCAACGCTCGTTCAATCTACCGTTCATTATAACCATTCTGACGAAATGTAGCTTCAAGATGGTCCAGCTCAGCTGAAAAAGTCTCAGTGTCGAAAATGACATGTGCCCTGTGTACCAAAGTACGAAGTACTCCTTCACGCTGAGCCAGATGGTGAAAAGTATCAGTTTATAAGCACAAGTCAGTGTGAGTACGTTTCCGGTAGACTGCATCTCCCAAAGACCTATCAACCTTCCTCAGAACCAAAACTTCGAGGAAGGGAACGTAACCATCCTCTTCCACCTGCATCGTAAAACAAATGTTCTGGTAGATCGAGTTCAGATGTTCTAAAAATGCATTGAATTTCTCACTACCATGAGGCCAAACAACAAAAGTATCATCAACATCTCTGAAGATAAGGGCGGGTTTCAAAGGCGCAGACTACAATGCACGTTCCTTGAAGTCTTCCATAAAAAATTTGCAATCACAGGAGACAAATGGCAAAACCATCTGTCTGCTCGTAATACTAGTTATTGAATAAAAAGTTCATGTATGTCAACACATGTACAAAGAGATTAGCTATTTCAACACCAAACCTAACCTCAATTAACTGCAACGAACCAGACAGAGGAACACGAGTGAAGAGAGAGACAACATCAAAACTAACGAAAATACCAGAGTTTTTAAACCGCATTGCCTCCAAACGACGTAAGAAATCAGCAGAGTTGCTAATACGACGATCACATCGACCAACTTATGAGGTTAACAGAGAGGCAAGATGCTTGGCTACACGGTATGTCGGAGCGCCGATATTGCTCACTATAGAACGGAAAAGAAATCCTTCCTTGTGTACCTTCGGAAGGCCACATAACCTAGGGGGAACAGCGCTATAGCTGTCCAGGCTCTTAATAGTGTCCTGCGACAAACCACTCTTATTCTTTCTGGTCTTTCTCTCAACGCTTTTAGTGTGCTCACCATCGATCCTGCGATACGCTGAGTCAGATAATAAACATTGCATCATTTGTACATAATCCTATTTGTTTAAAACAACGGTGGCAGTATCCTTGTCCGTAGGTAAAATAACAATTTCAGCATCAACTTCTAGAGAGCGAAGAACATCCCTCTCTCCTGCTGTTACATTACTCCTTAGTGGACGAGCCCTAGTCAACTCACGACATGCATCCCTCCTAACGCCCTCTGGAGCATCAGCAGGTAGTTCGCAAATTGCCTGTTCAATTGAACTAATAAAAGCAACAACCAGAAAACTCCTCGGGTTGCGTGCAAAATTTAAACCCTTCCCTAGCACAGATAAGGCTGCGCCGTCAAATGATTTTTCTGTGAGAATTATCACGGAACGTCGACATATAAATTCAGACTCTGAGCGATGGGAACGTTCAGACGTTGCCAAGTGCCGAGCAGTAACATAACTGTATTCTCAATCAGCTTGAGTCCATGAGGCACCGTCCAACCAATCCCAAGTGAAATCAGTTTCGAAGCAACCATTAAACGGAAACGAAACAATTCATTCGGAACAGAATCCAAACGTGGACGAGTAAAAGGAATTCTTTCACGCACATGAGCCAAGACAGCACGTTGCTTAATGCGGTTGGTGGCACGGGAATTAATATGGTGCACAACCTTGGCAACTGTTTGCACACGATCTTCATCACGATGTAGCTGGTGTTGTTGTGGTCTTCAGTCCTGAGACTGGTGTGATGCAGCTCTCCATGCTACCCTATCCTGTTCCCGATACCTGAATAAAAAGGACAAAGCACATTGTAGTCCAACTCGACAGCTGTGAAGTTTCCCTCCCGCCAGAGGTTCGAGTCCTCCCTCGCGCATGGGTGTGTGTTGTTCTTCGCATAATTTAGTTTAAGTAGTGTGTAAGTGTAGGACTGATAACCACAGCAGATTAGTCCCTTAGGAATTCACACACATTTTGAGCTACGAAGTTTATCCAACTTCCGTAACCACAGGTATGTTTCCTCCCTGTAGAGGTCAACAATGTAAGACCTGAGTTTCTAATGGCGTATACAATTTTCGAACAACTTACGGGAATTCGGCCAGGTAGTATTTACAGCGACTTCCGATATTTCGACGGGAGAACACCCCGCCATTTTCGAGGCACAGACTGCAACGGACAAGGAATGCGCAAAGAAAATTTATACGTCAGTTCTTGGAGCAATTCAGCAAAGATAACACACATATACACTGAACACTAGTGCCACCAAAGAGACCAAAGTCAGAGGTATCGAAAGTGAAAGGCTACAAACTAGCAGGTGAGGTAACATTCACTCTGTCCACCAGTTTTAAGACAAGGTAGGAAGCAGGATTCCATGCAGAGTTAAAACAAAAACTTCCATCCCGGTTTACAAGATTGCTCGCTGTTGCCGAACTTTGTTTGGATACTGGCCACCTATGTAATATAACAATTCGGAGATATTGGCATGCACTTCCAGCATAGGGACACTGTTATTAAGGAAGCTGTTGAGATTAAATTAGCGAGTAACAGTTATTTATATTATTTGGGTTAAAATATAAATTTGTAAGGTGAAATGTAAAATTATTTTTATAGCCCTTTTTATGAATCTGTCCACTCAAGAGCAATGCAACCTCAGCAGAGAGGGTGCTTTACGCTTTCTCAAAGTTGATGCTGACATTGTTATTTTACCTGCGGACAAGGGCAATGCCACCGTTGTTTTAAACAAACAGGATTATGTACACAAGATACAATGTTTATTTTCTGACTCAGCGTATCGCAGGACCGATCCTGACCAAAAGAGAAAGACCAAAAGCCTCCTGAAGAACAGTGGTTTGTCGCAGAACACTATCAAGAGTATTATCAGCTTCAGTGCTGTTCCCCCTAGATTATATGGCCTTCCTAAGGTATACATTGAAGAGTTTCCTTTCCGTTCTATGGTGACCAATATCGGAGCTCCGACAGATCGTGTAGCCAAACATCTTGTTTCTCTGTCAATCCCACAAGTTGGTCGATGTGATCATCATATTAGGAATTCAGCTGATTTCCTACATCGTATTTTCGTAAGTTTTGAAGTTGTCTCTCTCTTCACTCGTGTTCTCTGTATGATTCGTTGCAGTTAATTGAGGTTAGGTTTGGTGTTGAAATAACTAATATCTTCCTAGATGTGTTGACATCAACTTACTTTTTATTCAATGACCAGTATTACGAGCAGACAGATTGAGTTGCGATGTGTAGCCCTTTGTTCCTGTGATTGCAAATTTGTTTATGGAAGACTTAGAGGAACGTCCATTCCAGTCGGGACTTTGAAACCCTCCCTATTTTTCAAATATGTTGATCATACTTTTGTTGTTTGGCCTCATGGTTGTGAGAATTTCAATGTCTTTTTAGAACATCTGAACTCGATCAGAGGACCGTTCTACTGAGCATAAAGGGCACACACGATTACAGCATCCAAGTAGATCTACTATTGCAGAACATTGTTTGGATACTGGTCACCCTATGTTTTATAAGGGGAGGTCAGAGAAAAACGAGCCGGAGGCATAGACCAGCACCTATATGTTAGAAGCATTGACCCTGGGTGTTGAGAATCTGTCGCACTGTGACTCAAGGCGGTGAATGGCGGTCTTATAAAATTCCCGGGGCTGCGATGTTAACCAGTTACCCACATACAGCTGGAAGTTAAGCAATTGTGCTTCCTAGGCAGTAAGATAATCCATGACGTAAGAAGCAAGGAGGACATAAAATGGGGACTAGCACTGGGAAAAGGGCCTTGTTTGCGAAGAGAAGTCTACTAGTATCAAACGTAGATCATAATTTCAGGAATAAATACCTGAGAATCTATGTTTGGAGTACGTAATTAGGTGGCAGTGAGACATGGACTGTGGAGAAATTGGAACAAAAGAGAACAGAGGCATTTGCCATTTAGGTTGCAAGTGCTATTCTGAGATGAAAGGGTACTGATCCCAAACTTTATTGCCTTATAGAACGAAGGTTGATACATAATATTCTTCACATTCTTCTCCTACGTTAACTGCATTAATACTCATAATACGTAATTACCCTTGTCTGGACGGCTGAATGCAATTTTTTCAATTAGACGCCGCATCGACACCCTAGATGTCAATAAAACATGCCAGTAATCCTAGCGATGAAAGGTAACGTATTGTTTGAAGTTGATCCTGTACCACAAATATTTCCAGGAAAATCTTCACTTGCAAAGAGGCAAAGTCTAGGTCAAAAGTACACTGAAAAATGTAACTGTTTGACCAGGATTCGATCTCGTTACTGCTAAGCCATCACGCCCAACGCATAGGAAATTACAAGTTACGCACCTACTTATATAGCATATTTAATGGTGTTTCGGTGAGAGTGAACAATCAGTTCCATTAGTGTAATTTCCTTTATGTCTAAGCTGCAGATGTTATCCATCATTCATAAACAGAATTTGCAAAGTGTATTCAGTTAGCTTCTGTAGCAGTAAGCTGCCGCTAGCAACCTCATGCTGGTGCTGCAATTGGAGACTAAACTAAATTGGAAGTGCATCTGGTTATCTGACTGGTGTTATGATTATGTCGTGTGGAGCTTACGAGGTTCAACGTCCACTCTGAATAATTGAGTATGGTGAATTTCAGTACTTGCCTGTTACTGATAACAATGATACGATTAAGCCACGAACATGTACTAGCTCGTTCTCATTACGGAAAGCCAGACGCATAATACTGAATTATTAACGGATTAGGTACTGATGAATGCTTATGTACGTGTTTAATTGCAGCGAAACGTTTGCCAGACTTCGTGAAAATGTTGTTTACTAGTATAGAAAGGAGAAGAAAGCGAATGATGATTATTGACACCATTTTTCGTTATTGGTAGTATCCTAGGTTACATCGGAAAGCTTATACAGACTTTAAAATGTTAACATGTCGATCCTAGGTGAAGGGAGTCTTTATCCAATCTTTGCATAAAACAGTACTAACATTTTTTCTGCATCAGCAAGAGACAAGGATAGGAACAGTGATGAATTCATTGTTCCTCGAGAGGTTTATTGTCACAACGGATAAACAGTTAATAATAATTTGCTTGTAAGAAGAAATAACAATATTCAGTTCAAAAGAGGCTAACATGAAGGATCTTGTAGTCAGAGTTGAGTGTTTTCGTTAGTCACAACATGAATCAATATAATCCACTACAATAAGTAATCTCATACGTTCTTCGTGTTCCTTTCAGTGTAATATGTCGAATATGCGAAGAAAAGAATACATGATTGTGTCGACCCTTCGAAAGATGACGTAGGGAAATAGTAGAAATTATGGCAATCCTGCATGAGTAAGAGGACGTATCCGTGACCATTACAAAAGATCAATTACAAATTACTACAAATATCTCTAGTTATTTAAATAATTTTAGAGCTTTTTCTGTATTAGTAAATAGGGAAAGGAAGGGAAATGTTATAAAGGTTAGAAGTAGGCGCTTTTGATCGAATCACTGAGTTATCAGTTGTGTATCTTGATTTATGTTCTTATGAGCGACTAGGTAGTTCTTTGTAGTTACAACGTAAATGTTCACAGAAAAAAAGGAAGGTCAGCCACGGATTTCGACGAGCTGAGCTGACCAGTTATGACGCTTCAGAATGATCACGAGCTCATTACATCAGCCTAACTTTATCGTGGTCGATGAGCTTATAAAATGTTATGCTCGACTAATTTGAAATGTAAAAAAATTATGTTAATGTGTAAACTGTCATGGTGAAATATCTACGTCAAACTTTCAAATGTTAACAGTTTTTGATCTGACATAGTTTATTTTAACCATTTTGGCTGGAGAAAACCGGTGCTGTTTTAGGAAAATTTCGCCGAAGAAAATATTGCAACCAGCCTCTTGCATTATTCAGTGTAATTGACGTACGTTTACAATGTATATTACCATATCCGAAGAATTAATCCTGAAATCTGTGGCAATGTTCAGACGTTACTGATGAATAACAATTAATTTCATTTAATAATGAATGTTTTCTTTTCTGCGTACACTATCAAAATACATACACAGCCATTTTTATTTAGCTGCTGTAGTTGGCATTCCAAATGTGCTGTTTGAAACTACCCGCTTACCGGAATGGTGATCTAAATTTATCCGGTTTCTTACATTCAAATTGATTCTACTGGGCTTTGTTGTTTCCTTTTTGTTGAAAGCATAGACAAATAATTTATTTCCTATATTATTATAAAATCACATACTGGATCTTACATATAACGCGTAACTTACAGTATAATAAATGGGAGGAATATTTATTTCTCTGGAATTATTAACATAATTTATTAATTTTCCGAAGTTAGAGCAACGATTTATTTATATATTTCAAATAGAACATTTTTTCTGTCACGTAGCTGATATACTGGGTGGTTACAATTAAACCTTCCCTATTTAACACGTTATAACACGGAAACTAATTACTGTACAAGTACCAAACTTTGTGGCATTAATGTCGAGAATACGGGGTTCATGATTTCCTTGCGTCACAGCGCCAGCGTTCATTCGAACCATGACCACCAGGTGCCATAGTCAGTCATCGTAATTCATAGGCCCACACACCTGACCAGAGGCAGTGCACTTGTTGCTGTGTCAACATGTGGTTCGGCAAGAGGAGCAGGGCATTATTGGTGAAGCCTTAATATGAAAACAACAGTAATTCTGCAGCTGCACTTCGAGACTATCGCCGGCTGGGAGGGTTATGGAATGATCCTCTTTCTCCACCTGCTGTGTAGAGTACGATGAAGAAGTTCGAATCAACTGGAGAATTGTGCGTAGCTCCGGGAAGAGGAGGACGACCGGTTGCACCACAAGTGGCTGATGAAATCGCTGTTGCCATGGCACACAACGCTGCGCACAATTCCCGATCGTCAGGCAGTGCGCGTGCTGTTTCACGACAGTTAAAAATTCCGTGGTCCACAGTACGGAATATGCTTTGAAACATTCTCAAATGGTATCCTTACAACATCCATATCTTACAGCAGGTTGCACCACAAGATGTCCAACGACATGTTGACTTGGCTCTCCAATTTCTTTCAAGGATTGAAGTCGACCATCCTATGGACAGACGAAGCTCGTTTTCCTTTGACCGGTCATGTGAACACACGGAATTGCCAAGAGTTGGGATCTTCACCTCCAGTCACTGTGCATGAAATTTCTCTGTATGATGAACGTGACCCTCCACATCCGCATCCATTTACGCCTGTGGTCTGAGGATGACACGGCTGCCGGTCGGTACCGTTTGGTCTTCATGGCCTGTTCGGGAAGATACGAGAGAGGGAGAAGAGAGGATGAACATATCACCATATGGTGTGGCTTCACGGCTACGTTCATCATTGGCCCATTCTTTTTTGAGCAGTTTGACGCTCAAGGACCAAAAACGTGCATCGTGACCGGCCAGCGTTACTACGATATGCCTCGCCGGCTTGTCATTCCCGCCCTGCAGGAGACGCATTGACCTTAACAGTATTCATGCAAGATGGGGCCCCACCGCACATCGTTCGTGAAATTCACCTGCTTCTCCGAAACACATTTGGAAACGATCGAATTAGCAGCGGATCGTTTCCAAATGCTGGGCCGGCACTATCACCTGATCTCAGTTCCTGCGGTTTCTGGTCGTGGGGCTACCTGGACAGGGTAGGGATCTGAAATCTGAAGCGCAGCGTATCAAGAGAGGTAGTCAGCATACCTACGGACATACTTCGTTCTACTGTGCAGAATGCAATCCTGCGTTCTCAGACTCTTCTGGACACTGATGAGCGCCTTATTGAGCCCCTATAGTTGCAATAATGGTACCGGTAGGTAACGATATGATGTACCGTAGCACCACTTTAAAAGTGTTTCAAATTCATTGATTCAGCATTATTTCTCTTCCCCATGCGCTTGACATTAATGTTACCAAGTTTGGAATTCGTACAATGTTATAACCTTTATAACCTGTTAAATTTGGAAGGTTTAATTCTAACAACCCGTTGTGTAAGACACCTGTGTTCAAATCATTTAAAGTAAAATTTTTTTTAATTTTTGTTAAGGATCTTCAAACTAAATTTTAGAGACAGATGTTCATAATATTAGCTCAACTGAACGTTTCACTAACAGAATATTATCTATATTATCTGACAATACCAGTAATGTACAGTTTGTTGCGTCCATACGAAAAACTTTGATTTTTTCTGTTATCCAGCTGCATTTGATAGAAATTTTATTTACATAATGATTCAGTGAGTTGAAAGAGGCGTCACATCCTCTTTTTTAGCAGAGCTACCTGATCTTTATGTCTGTATGCATCGTTTGGTATAACAAGGGATCACATGCCGTCCAAAGAAGTGCTCGTTAGATAGGAATTAAGTTAGACAAGGGGGCATGTCCCGATATACATTTATAAAATAGAAGGAACTAGACGACGTAAAGAGAGATCTACAATAGATACCCGACGCAGAAACTATTTTATAACACTATCTGCCAGTGGCCAGAGATCAATGTACAACATGAAGATGATTGTCTGCTTTGATGTATATTGGTTGTGGTTGTATTTTGGGTACATTATGAATAAGCCTGTGTCCTCATAACACACAATTTTTTTGCTGTAACAAATATGAATAATATAAACTTTTATAACGCAATCCTTAAGACTTGGTTCAAGAATCATAAAAGAAGGTTGTGTACATGGAAGATTCCTGGAGATACTAAAAGGTATCAGATAGATTATATAATAGTAAGACAGAGATTTAGGAACCAGGTTTTAAATTGTAAGACATTTCCAGGAGCAGATGTGGACTCTGACCACAATCTATTGCTTATGATCTGTAGATTAAAACTGAAGAAACTGCAAAAAGGTGGGAATTTAAGGAGATGGGACCTGGATAAACTGAGTAACCAGAGATTGTACAAAGTTTCAGCGAGAGCATAAGGGAACAATTGACAGGAATGGGGGAAAGAAATGCAATAGAAGAAGAATGGGTAGCTCTGAGGGACGAAGTAGTGAGGGCAGCAGAGGATCAAGTAGGTAAAAATACGAGGGCTAGTAGAAATCCTTGGGTAACAGATGATATACTGAATTTAATTGATGAAAGAAGAAAATATAAAAATGCAGTAAATGAAGCAGGCAAAAAGGAATACAAACGTCTAAAAATAAGATCGACAAAAGGGATGGTTAGAGGATGGCTAAGGATGTAGAAGCGAGTATCACTAGGGGTAAGATAGATACTGCCTACAGGAAAATTAAAGAGACCTTTGGAGATAAGAGCACCACTTGCATGAACATCAAGAGCTCAGATGGAAACCCAGTTCTAAGCAAAGAAGGGAAAGCAGAAAGGTGGAAGGAGTATATAGAGGGTCTATACAAGGGCGATGTACTTGATGACAAATTTATCGAAATGGAAGAGGATGTAGATGAAGATGAAATTGGCGATATACCGCGTGAAGAGTTTGACGGAGCACTGAAAGACCTGAGTCGAAACAAGGCCCCCGGAGTAGACAACATTCTATTAGAACTACTGACGGCCTTGGGAGAGCCGGTCCTGACAAAACTCTACCATCTGATGAGCAAGATGTATGAAACAGGCGAAATAACCTCAGACTTCAAGAAGAATATGTTGTTTTTGTTGTGGTCTTCAGTCCTGAGACTGGTTTGATGCAGCTCTCCATGCTACTCTATCCTGTGCAAGCCTCTTCACCTCCCAGTACCTACCGCAACCCACATCCTTCTGAATCTGCTTAGTGTACTCATCTCTTGGTCTCCCTCTACGATTTTTCCCCTCCACGCTGCCCTCCAATACTAAATTGGTGATCCCTTGATGCCTCAGAACATGTCCTACCAACCGATCCCTTCTTCCGGTCAAGTTGTGCCACAAACCTCTCTTCTCCCCAATCCTATTCAATACTTCCTCATTAGTTATGTGATCTACCCATCTAATCTTCAGCATTCTTCTGTAGCACCACATTTCAAAAGCTTCTATTCTCTTCTTGTCCAAACTATTTACCGTCCATGTTTCACTTCCATACATGGCTACACTCCATACAAATTCTTTCAGAAATGACTTCCTGACACTTAAATCTATACTCGAGGTTAACAAATTTCTCTTCTTCGGAAACGCTTTCCTTGCCATTGCCAGTCTACATTTTATATCCTCTCTATTTCGACCATCATCAGTTATTTTGCTCCCTAAATAGCAAAACTCCTTTACCACTTTAAGTGTTTCATTTCCTAATCTAATACCCTCAGCATCACCCGACTTAATTCGACTACATTCCATTATCCTCGTTTTGCTTTTTTTGTTGTTCATCTTATATCCTCCTTTCAAGACACTGTCCATTCCATACAACTGCTCTTCCAAGTCCTTTGCTGTCTCTGACAGAATTACAAAGTCATCGGCGAACCTCAAAGTTTTTATTTCTTCTCCATGGATTTTAATACCTACTCCAAATTTTTCTTTTGTTTCCTTTACTGCTTGCTCAATATACAGATTGAATAACATCGGGGAGAGGCTACAACCCTGTCTTACTCCCTTCCCAACCACTGCTTCCCTTTCATGTCCCTCGACTCTTATAACTGCCATCTGGTTTCTGTACAAATTGTAAATAGCCTTTCCCTCCCTGTATTTTACCCCTGCCACCTTTAGAATTTGAAAGAGAAGAAGAATATAATAATTCCAATCCCAAAGAAAGCAGGTGTTGACAGATGTGAAAATTACCGAACTATCAGTTTAATAAGTCACAGCTGCAAACTACGAACGCGAATTCTTTACAGACGAATGGAAAAACTAGTAGAAGCCGACCTCGGGGAAGATCGGTTTGGATTCCGTATAAATGTTGGAACACGTGAGGCAATACTGACCCTACGACTTATCCTAGAAGCTAGCTTAAGGAAGGGCAAACCTACGTTTCTAGCATTTGTAGACTTAGAGAAAGCTTTTGACAATGTTGACTGGAATGCCCGCATCTCGTGGTCGTGCGGTAGCGTTCTCGCTTCCCACGCCCGGGTTCCCGGGTTCGATTCCCGGCGGGGTCAGGGATTTTCTCTGCCTCGTGATGGCTGGGTGTTGTGTGCTGTCCTTAGGTTAGTTAGGTTTAAGTAGTTCTAAGTTCTAGGGGACTGATGACCATAGATGTTAAGTCCCATTGTGCTCAGAGCCATTTGATCCATTTGCCATTTGACTGGAATACTCTCTTTCCAATTCTGAAGGTGGCAGGGGTAAAATACAGGAAGCGAAAGGCTATTTACAATTTATACAGAAACCAGATGGCAATTATAAGAGTCGAGGGACATGAAAGTGAAGCAGTGGTTGTGAAGGGAGTGAGACAATGTTGTAGTCTCTCCCCGACGTTATTCAATCTGTATATTGAGCAAGCAATGAAGGAAACAAAAGAAAAATTCGGAGTAGGTATTAAAATCCATGGAGAAGAAATAAATACTTTGAGGTTCGCCGATGAAATTGTAAATCTGTCAGAGACAGCAAAGGACTAGGAAGAGCAGTTGAACGGAATGGATAGTGTCTTGAAAGGTAGATATAAGACGAACATCAACAAAAGCAAAACGAGGATAATGGAATGTAGTCGAATTAAGACGGGTGATGCTGAGGGAATTAGATTAGGAAATGAGACACTTAAAGTAGTAAAGGAGTTTTGCTATTTGGGGAGCAAAATAACTGATGATGGTCGAAGCAGAGAGGATATAAAATGTAGACTGGCAATGGCAAGGAAAGCGTTTCTGAAGAAGAGAAATTTGTTAACATCGTGTATAGATTTAAGTGTCAGGAAGTTATTTTTGAAAGTATTTGTATGGTGTGTAGACATGTATGGAAGTGAAACATGGACGATAAATAGTTTGGACAAGAAAAGAATAGAAGATTTTTAAATGTGGTGCTACAGAAGAATGCTGAAGATTAGATGGATAGATGACATAACTAATGAGGAAGTATTGAATAGGATTGCGGAGAAGAGGAGTTTGTGGCACATCTTGACTAGAAGAAGGGATCAGTTGGTAGGACACGTTCTGAGGCATCAAGGGATCACCAATTTAGTATTGGAGGGCAGCGTGCAGGGTAAAAATCGTAGAGGGAGACCAAGAGATGAATACACTAATCAGATTCAGAAGGATGTAGGTTGCAGTAGGTACTGGGAGATGAAGAAGCTTGTACGGGTTAGAGTAGCATGGAGAGCTGCATCAAACCAGTCTCAGGACTGAAGACCACAACAACAACAAACACAATCCTTCTGCTGGAAACAGAAAGCTAGTTGGCTCATGAACATCATCATTATCGAGAAAAAAGTCATTTCCAGTACGTTCAGAGTATATTACTGGTCACATCCGGTAGCTGAATTATTTTGCAATAGCGCATGTTCCTTTTCCTGGGGCCAGATGCTACATGTCAGCTCCATCACACCATGCTAAGACACGTTGTGTGGTAAAACGGTTTTGTGTGTCTCCTGAAAACATTAATTCCTGGGACTTAACCCTTTTTCCAGTTCACTGGTTGATTTTTGATTTTAAGTTTACCAAATGATATTAATCATTTTGAGTTCCACAGTTAATATTTACTTATATTATTAAGAACCACTACAGCAGTATGGATGGACACATTATGAGCAACGACGAGATTTATTCGCTAATTTCCAGGATTTTTTGTAAATACTATTGGAAAATTGATGATCTTCTGCGAATAAAACAGGTCGTGACACAATAAGAGCATATCAGTGAAGTTCTGGTAGTTCTTATAAAACCGAGCGAGGTGGCGCAGTGGTTAGCACACTGGACTCGCATTCGGGAGGACGACGGTTCAATCCCGTCTCCAGCCATCCTGATTTAGGTTTTCCGTGATTTCCCTAAATCGTTTCAGGCAAATGCCGGGATGGTTCCTTTGAAAGGGCACGGCCGATTTGCTTCCCGATCCTTCCCTAACCCGAGCTTGCGCTCCGTCTCTAATGACCTCGTTGTCGACGGGACGTTAAACACTAACCACCACCACCAGTTCTTATAAATACAGAAGCGACATGATAAAAATAATAGAAAATTATTATTCGTTGGTGTAACTCTGTTCATAGTAACTAAATAATGTCACATAATGTACATAGGTTTGCAATAAGTAAAACTACTCTTGTGTTTACCTACCAAAATAAATATTCCCCTCACTTACTATTTTCTAAGTTACAGAAAAAACGTTATGTGAAACAGCCTCGATGCGGTTTTCAGGCGGTTTCCACACCCCAATAAGTGAATACCTGGCTGGTACCCGCATCAGTTAAACGATTCCCGAACATTTTGAGAACTTTCGCTATCTTTCACTTGCATAACGCTTTATGCAGACAGCTGGCGTACACATCTGCGTACAAAGGGTAGAGAAGAGGGGATGAGGTAGTTGGTCAAGGAATGGCAAAAGGAAGGGCGTCCGGAGATCCATTAAAAGTAGCCATGCAATCATATCAGATCCGTTTATAACAATGCCGACACTGCGCAGAAGAGAGGCAAAGGCACAAGAAATATAAGACATACCTTGCAACTGAAATCCACGTACATACTCTGCAAGTCACTCTCCAGTGCGGGGTTAACGTTGCTGCATATCAATGTCAGTGGCTTTATGTCCAGTTACGCATGTTGGCAGACCGTCAGTATAAAGACAGGGGTTAATAGCCATGATGTCATCACAGTGGCGATGGTTACTAAAATTGATAATTTAGTCGAGACGGCTGTGATAGTATTCGTGTTGGAAAGAATAAATAAACAGTTGTTACATGGACAAAGTTTAAACTGATTGTAAATGAGGCTCTGGAGAAGTATATCACGAGTAAGTGCACTGACGAGATAGAACCACTATAGTTTAACAACAAAAAATGGAAAATGCTGTGGCAGAGACTGTTACACTCCAGTGTCAAAAAAAGAACGCTGAAGCATCGAGAGTAGAAATTAATGCGTCAATAAATGAGATCGTTCCGCGAAGCAAACAACAACAGCTACCAACATACGTTGGCGAAGGGACTTGCAGAGTACCCAGGAAAATTCTCTTCGTACGTAAAACCACTAATCGGGCCAAATGCTTATGTCCAATTACTCGACTACCTGTCTGGTATGGCTGACAGCAAAAGAAAGGCTGAAGTTAGAAAATCCACATTTGAGAACACATTCACGCAGGCGGATCCTACTGGCATATCGTTGTTTGAACGTGCACTGACAGTCCTGTGGAGGACATAGTAAGAGGCGTCCCTGGCGTAAGGAAGCAAATGAAAAAGCTGAAAAAAATGAAGTCGCCAGGTCCGAATGGAATACGAATTCGGTACGGAAAGCCCCTTACTTAGTTTACACTTATCACAAATCTCTCGCATAGTGCAAGGTGCCAGGCAACTGGAAAAATGTGGAAGATGACTCCTCTGTGTAAGATGGCATGAAGGGTAACAGGTGTACTTCATATTTCTAGATATCCGGGAAGTGTTGGACATGGTGCCGCATTGCAGATTATTAATAAGGGTCCGAGCATAACTAATGGGTTTTTCAGGCACCCGAGTTGCTCGAACTTCTTAAGTAATAGAAACATACATACATATCGGAGATCACAGACACTGAAGATCATGAGCCGACTTTATTTATTCATTTACTTCGTATGGCTTTAAATACAGCATCAGATTACATCAGGTACATTTTAAGATAAAAGATATATGTACAGTACATACTGACTATAAGGTAACATACTGACAACGACAAATGTATATAATATCAAGCCACATAGAATAAAATAATAAGTGATGTATAATTCTGTGACGTGATCATATAGTTGGCATTACTGTACTGCTCAAGGATGGATGTCCAGTACTTTCAGCCAAGCGGTAGCTTCTCCCTCAGGCAAATGAAGATGCCTCGGAATTTCCTTAAAGGGCATCAGTGGCGATGTGCTGCAGTGTCTGTTTGTTGTGTCCAGTCAGGTATACCAACCACGCCCCATTTATGCCTCTAGTAGTAGCAGTTCTGATGCCCTGTTCGGAACCGGTTGAGTGACGTTCAGCATCTGCTTGGTAGCTCAAATCCGACAGGGCGTTGCCTCGGATCTTTGATTAGATTATTTGAGTCTGAGTTGGAGGAAGACCAATGTCGGGGCCAAGCATCCTCAGTGTTAAAATAGTCTCTTACTAAACTCTCTCCCACCTTCCATGAGGGTTTACGAGACCTTAGTCGAGATTGGGATATGAAGTCTTGATGGGTAGGAAGTCGACGGTTGTCGTTTTTCAGTGCTAGCTGGCCTCGTAAATGTGGGGGATGGATGTTGGACAGAACAGAGTGCCACTGGATTGATGTTGACTAGATGGTTCCTGATATCAACCTCACAGTGAGAAGTTTCATGCCTCTTTTGCATGTCGCCTCTCATTTTCATCAATTTTATTAATGTTCTATGTCATTGCACGGTAGTAACAGACTGAATAAGGTTATGGTAATGAGAGTATTTTTATTGAGAGCTCAAAATATAGTTTTCACTTGATTCCTAAACATGTTGTTTTACTTCCCTGGGTGCCCTGTGCGAGGCGAGCATTGGAGGACGCGGCACACTGCGTTTCCGGTTGGGGGCTGCACTTCCCTGAATTCTGCGGGGTTCGTACAATAGGCTTAAGTGCCTATCGGAACGACTGACGTTGGTCGAGTTTCACCTATTGTATGCAGGGCTAAACGACCTGCGAGACGTCTGAGTGTTGCCGCAGTTTATGTGTTTACCGTTTCGGTGCGTCCGGAACGAAGATTTCTGACACCGACTGACTGCATTCTCCTCGTGATTCTGAGAATACTTGTGGACTGTGCCCTGCTGGGCGCGACTGTCGGGCAACGTATTGCTGGTGGTCTACGTAGGCTGTTTTCGTAGCCGGTCAAACGGCAAGTTCAATGCCTTTGCACTGAGGCTGGTTGACGTCATAAAGCCCTGCTCGAAATTGGAGGGAACGGTCGCTATTGGCGTGAATTATGTTCTGAGACATTGTGGGGGAATTTTTGAATCAGAACTGAATGCTGATTCGCGGATTTCGAGGAGAGAAGGGGTAGAGGGAGGTTGGCTTCGCTCTTGTGTTGCGCGGGCAGAGGATTCGGGATCTGATCTTCCTCGGAGTCGGGCGGTCTTGCGCTTGGTCGCTCGTTTTCGGAAGAACTTAGAAGTCACGGCCAGGGGTAGACACAGAGTTGCTGCATGGCAGAAGTCGGCGCCTACATTATCAAGACGCTGCCTACCGACGACGTGCTGCAGACTTCAGTATGGTACAGTATTTTGCGGCTCCGGCATTGTAGGAACTTATCAGTTTTATACTGAATCCCTCAGCAGCACACGCGCTCGCTTTGCTATAAGTCCACCTTGCTTGTTTCTCCATGTGACCCCATTTGAGCTCTCACTACCAATTACGATACTGCTATATAGTCTGGAGATTAATATTCGATTCATTCGGACCTCTAGTCATTATCGCAGTCTATTGCATCACAGAGAGTAGGAGACCCTTGTACTCGAGCCACCTCTTATTCTCATAATATTTCAATATACCCTATCCTTTAACCTCCCCCCCCATGAACCATGGACCTTGCCGCTGGTGGGGAGGCTTGCGTGCCTCAGCGATACAGATGGCCGTACCGTAGGTGCAACCACAACGGAGGGGTATCTGTTGAGAGGCCAGACAAACATGGGGTTCCTGAAGAGGGGCAGCAGCCTTTTCAGTAGTTGCAGGGGCAACAGTCTGGATGATTGACTGATCTGGCCTTGTAACATTAACCAAAACGGCCTTGCTGTGCTGGTACTGCGAACGGCTGAAAGCAAGGGGAAACTACAGCCGTAATTTTTCCCGAGGACATGCAGCTCTACTGTATGATTAAATGATGATGGCTTCCTCTTGGGTAAAATATTCCGGAGGTAAAATAGTCCCCCATTCGGATCTCCGGGCGGGGACTACTCAGGAGGACGTCGTTATCAGGAGAAAGAAAACTGGCGTTCTACGGATCGGAGCGTGGAATGTCAGATCCCTTAATCGGGCAGGTAGGTTAGAAAATTTAAAAAGGGAAATGGATAGGTTAAAGTTAGATATAGTGGGAATTAGTGAAGTTCGGTGGCAGGAGGAACAAGACATTTGGTCAGGTGATTACAGGGTTATAAATACAAAATCAAATAGGGGTAATGCAGGAGTAGGTTTAATAATGAATAAAAAATAGGAGTGCGGGTTAGCTACTACAAACAGCATAGTGAACGCATTATTGTGGCCAAGATAGACACAAAGCTCATGCCTACTACAGTAGTACAAGTTTATATGCCAGCTACCTCTGCAGATGATGAAGAAATAGATGAAATGTATGACGAGATAAAAGAAATTATTCAGGTAGTGAAAGGAGACGAAAATTTAATAGTCATGGGTGACTGGAATTCGTCAGTAGGAAAAAGGAGAGAAGGAAACATAGCAGGTGAATATGGATTGGGGGGAAGGAATGAAAGAGGAAGCCGCCTTGTAGAATTTTGCACATAGCATAACTTAATCATAGCCAACACTTGGTTCAAGAATCATAAAAGAAGGTTGTATACCTGGAAGAATCCTGGAGACACTAGTAGGTATCAGATAGATTATATAACGGTAAGACAGAGATTTAGTAACCAGGTTTTAAATTGTAAGACATTTCCTGGGGCAGATGTGGATTCTGACCACAATCTATTGGTTATGAACTGCAGATTGAAACTGAAGAAACTGCAAAAAGGTGGGAATTTAAGGAGATGGGACCTGGATAAACTGAAAGAACCAGAGGTCATAGAGAGCTTCAGGGAGAGCATAAGGGAACAATTGACAGGAATGGGGGAAAGAAATACAGTAGAAGAAGAATGGGGAGCTCTGAGGGATGAAGTAGTGAAGGCAGCAGAGGATCAAGTAGGTAAAAAGACGAGGACTAGTAGAAATCCTTGGGTAACAGAAGCAATATTGAATTTAATTGATGAAAGGAGAAAATATAGAAATGCAGTAAATGAAACAGGCAAAAAGGAATACAGACGTCTCAAAAATGATATCGACAGGAAGTGCAAAATGGCTAAGCAGGGATGGCTAGAGGACAAATGTAAGGATGTAGAGGCTTGTCTCACTAGGGGTAAGATAGATACTGCCTACAGGAAAATTAAAGAGACCTTTGGAGAGAAGAGAACCACTTGTATGAATATCAAGAGCTCAGATGGCAACCCAATTCTAAGCAAAGAAGGGAAGGCAGAAAGGTGGAAGGAGTATATAGAGGGTTTATACAAGGGCGATGTACTTGAGGACAATATTATGGAAATGGAAGAGGATGTAGATGAAGACGAAATGGGAGATAAGATACTGCGTGAAGAGTTTGACAGAGCACTGAAAGACCTGAGTCGAAACAAGGCCCCGGGAGTAGACAACATTCCATTTGAACTACTGATGGCCTCGGGAGAGCCAGTCATGACAAAACTCTACCATCTAGTGAGCACGATGTATGAGACAGGCGAAATACCCTCAGACTTCAAGAAGAATATAATAATTCCAATCCCAAAGAAAGCAGGTGTTGACAGATGTGAAAATTACTGAACTATCAGTTTAATAAGTCACAGCTGCAAAATACTAACTCGAATTCTTTACAGACGAATGGAAAAACTGGTAGAAGCCGACCTCGGGGAAGATCGGTTTGGATTCCGTAGAAATGTTGGAACACGTGAGGCAATACTGACCTTACGACTTATCTTAGAAGAAAGATTAAGAAAAGGCAAAGCTACGTTTCTAGCATTTGTAGACTTAGAGAAAGCTTTTGACAATGTTAACTGGAATACTCTCTTTCAAATTCTGAAGGTAGCAGGGGTAAAATACAGGGAGCGAAAGGCTATTTACAGTTTGTACAGAAACCAGATGGCAGTTATAAGAGTCGAGGGGCATGACAGGGAAGCAGTGGTTGGGAAAGGAGTAAGACAGGGTTGTAGCCTCTCCCCGATGTTATTCAATCTGTATATTGAGCAAGCAGTAAAGGAAACAAAAGAAAAATTCGGAGTAGGTATTAAAATTCATGGAGAAGAAGTAAAAACTTTGAGGTTTGCCGATGACATTGTAATTCTGTCAGAGACAGCAAAGGACTTGGAAGAGCAGTTGAACGGAATGGACAGTGTCTTGAAAGGAGGATATAAGATGAACATCAACAAAAGCAAAACGAGGATAATTGAATGTAGTCAAATTAAGTCGGGTGATGCTGAGGGAATTAGATTAGGAAATGAGACACTTAAAGTAGTAAAGGAGTTTTGCTATTTAGGGAGTAAAATAACCGATGATGGTCGAAGTAGAGAGGATATAAAATGTAGACTGGCAATGGCAAGGAAAGCGTTTCTCAAGAAGAGGAATTTGTTAACATCGAGTATAGATTTAAGTGTCAGGAAGTCGTTTCTGAAAGTATTTGTATGGAGGGTAGCCATGTATGGAAGTGAAACATGGACGATAACTAGTTTGGACGAGAAGAGAATAGAAGCTTTCGAAATGTGGTGCTACAGAAGAATGCTGAAGATAAGGTGGGTAGATCACGTAACTAATGAGGAGGTATTGAATAGGATTGGGGAGAAGAGAAGTTTGTGGCACAACTTGATTAGAAGAAGGGATCGGTTGGTAGGACATGTTTTGAGGCATCAAGGGATCACAAATTTAGCATTGGAGGGCAGTGTGGAGGGTAAAAATCGTAGAGGGAGACCAAGAGATGAATACAATAAGCAGATTCAGAAGGATGTAGGTTGCAGTAGATACTGGGAGATGAAGAAGCTTGCACAGGATAGAGTAGCATGGAGAGCTGCATCAAACCAGTCTCAGGACTGAAGACCACAACAACAACAACATCCTTTAACCTACTGTGTGTGTGTGCCGACAAACATGTGCCTTTATGTTCTGATATATAATAAATCTCATTGTAATATTTAATCAGCATATCATTTCGTACATATAGGCAGAATCCAATTCCCTGTTGTTTCTTATGATAAAGTTCTCTTTTTTGAGTAGATTACAACTTTTATTAAATTATCGCGAGTGTGCACTCCTTATTTTACCACCTAGCAGGGTCCACCATCATTTCCTTCTGTTACCATTGTGCTCATAATTAATTAGCTGGTAGATAAGGAGGGCATCGAGTGCATGTCTCGTTCTCTTGCAAAATTCTCTGAATTAATGAGGTGCAAACTCTTCTCCACCCCGACACCTCACAATAGTATTATTGTGTTGAGTATCTACTGCTCTTGTATGGGCGTTATATAACCACGTAAAGCTTCAATATTGTGCTGCTGAACTGACAAGAGAAAGGGCCGATGTCCTGAGGGTTATCGCATTCGTTCCCCAGCCATTTCCTGTCAGTTTTCGGATTATATTATTTCTACTTTTTGTTTTCCAGGCTGTCTTCTCCAGGTGGGCTCTGAAGGTCACAGTGCAGTCAAGCGTTACTCCCAGGTATTTTGGCTGAGGGTTGTATCTCAACAGTTGGTTTCTGAAAGCGATTCCCGGGACATAGTGTGTCTGCTTTTGCTTAGTTGAAAGCAGGCTGTCTCTGTCTTCGTAGCGTTGGGTTTAAGTTGCGCGACTTGGAAATATTCAAACACCTTTTTCAGGACTTTTCAAGAGTAATTTCTGATGTCTTGAAGTCGACAGTTTGGCTAATTAAACATATGTCGTCGCCGCAAATGAACTTTTTAGAGTGGGTGTTTGGTAGATCAGATATGTATATCTTGAAGTGCACGGGCGAAAGAAATGATCCCTGGGGAAGACCGTCATTGAGTTGGTAGTTGCGTATTTTCTTGCCATTAAGGTGTAATTCGATGTGTCTATTTGCCAGCATATTGTTAAGTTGTGCGGTCAGTTTTTTACAAGGTGTATTGCGTAGGAATTTCAGCAGCATTCCTTGTCTCCATACTATGTCATACGCAGACGATAGATCAATAACTACAGCTGTGAACTATCACTGTACATATAAATGATTTGACGGATAGAGTGAGCAGCAATTGGAGAATGAATGCTGATGACGCTATATTATGCTGAAAACTGTCGTCGATGAGTGACTGCACGATACAGAATAACTTAGACAGAATTTCTATTTGGTATTATGCATGATATCTTGCTCTCAATGCAGAAAAATATACGTTCATGCAAATGAGTGGGAAAAACAACCCTGTAATTTTCGAATACAGTGTTAGTCACGTCGATTTAATATGAGGACCATGTTTTTCCCAACATCCGAGTGGGCACGAAATTAAAACCGCAGTGAAAAATCCGATGAAACTTTGCGTGGCGAACGTGGTATACAGTGTCTCTAGCATCCCCGTCGATGGCGTCACCTCGCAGTTTCCAGTTCCGAGCGCACAGTGAACACAGAAAGATGCCTAGAAATTGGTGTCTGATGCCAAGTGTGAAGTGCCAGCTGAGGGTTTTCGCCTGATTTCGTGTAGGCCACACAACGTAACTATAACGAGTTTTCTTCTTCATTACAACGCTCCGCTGCACTTTGCAGGGCCAAGAACGAAGCTCCTGCAGTGTTTTCTTTGGGAGGTAGTCACCAACAATACAGCACGGACTTGGCTCGCTCTGATTTTCGTGTCTTTGCTCTCATGAACCGCTGCCTATGGTATCATTTTAACACAGAAAACAATATGCATACCAGCGTAGGGAATTGGCTCTGAGCACTATGGGACTTAACAGCTGTGGTCATCAGTCCCCTAGATCTTAGAACTACTTAAACCTAACCAACCTAAGGACATCACACACATCCATGCCCGAGGCAGGATTCGAACCTGCGACCGTAGAAGTCGCGCGGTTCCGGACTGCGCGCCTAGAACCGCGAGACCACCGCGGCCGGCCGTAGGGAATTGACGGACGCACAGTTGGCTGCTTTCTATAACGAGGTGTTGGACCATTGGTACTGCACTACGACATGTGTCAAAGTCGAGGCGGCACTGTGTACATAGGTAGCTTGAAGGCGTAGCTAAATATTGAATATACAGCATTTTTTATTTTCATTGTTATTTCCATTCCGCAACAAATCGGATGCTGCAAAGAAAATGCCCTGTTGTCTAAGTGGAACGTTGTCAAGCGATATGAAGTGTAACGAACACTTAGGACTGTGGTACTAAAGGCGAATGGCCAAGTTCAACTTACTGGGAAAATTGTAGTATAGTGTACATCTTCTATAAAGGAGACGTTGTACTGAACACTTTTATGACCCTTTTATGAAGATCTTACTAACGGGGATTCAAGGACGACAGCGAAGGAATTCAGAGACGTTCTGCTATATTTGTTACTAGTAGCTTCGATCACCACGCGGATATTCAAAAATGTGTGTGAATTCCTAAGGGACCAAACTGCTGAGGTCATCGGTCCCTAGTCTTACAAACTACTTAAGCTAACTTATGCTTAGAACGATACACACACCCATGCGCGAGGGAGGACTTGAACCTCCGGCGGGAGGGGCCGCGCAGTCCATGACATTACGCCTCAAACCGCGCAGCCACTAAACGTGCCATCACGCGGATGTTACGAGTGATGCCTCGTGAACTCAAATAGGACTCCATGGAGGAAAGATGACGACAATATTGGGAAAATTTAGAGACTCAATATTTGCAGCTGATGATAATGTCGTGTGGCTAGGGCCTCCCGTCGGGTAGACCGCTCGCCTGGTGCAAGTCTTTTGATTTGACGCCACTTCGGCGACTAGCGCGTCGATGGGGATGAAATGATGATGATTAGGACAACATAACACCCAGTTCCTGAGCGGAGAAAATCTCCGACCCAGCCAGGAATCGAACCCGGGCCCTTAGGATATATGCAGTTGACTACAGAACGAGTCTTCTCCCGCCAACGTACATTTCTCCATTTCGCGTACTGACCGCGAAGACAAGAGAAATTAGCGCTCTTACGGAGGTATACAGACAGTTTTCTCCCTCACTCAATTCGCGAGCGGAATAGGAAAGAGAATGGCTAGCAGTGTTAAGAGGTAGCCTCCAGGATAGACTGTACGTTGTACTGCGGACTACGTGTGCAGATGTAAATGTAGATGTACAGTGAAGAACGAGTGTATACATTTTTCTGTATGGTCTTTAATCTCTTCTGTTTAATTCCCTTGATACCTTTGGAAAATATACGAGGGTGTCAACAGAGATGTCGCAGATTCTTCCGCGAGTACAGCTACTTTACTTTTCCGCATCAGGAGTCAGAGAGTACAGCGTCGCCCTACTTCCGGACGCTCTATTTGAGTTAAAGGAGCGAACTCTTTTTTACAGTGGACAGCCAAAGAAACTGGTACACATGCCAAATATTGAGCAGGGCTCCCTCGGGCACGCAGAAGTGCCGGCAACAAGACGTGGCATGGACTCGACTAACGTCTGAAATAGAGCTGGAGGGAAGTGACACCATGAATCCTGCAGGGTTGCCCATAAAACCATAAGATTACGAGATGGTAGAGATCTCCTCTGAACAGCACGTTGCAAGGCATCCAGGATATTCTCAATAATGTTCATGTCCGTGGTGTTTGAACTCAGAAGAGTGTTCCTGAAACCACACTGTAGCTGTTCTTGAAGTATGAGGTGTCGCACTGTCCTACTGGAACTGCGCAAGTCCGTCGGAATACACAATGGGCATGAATGGAAGCAGGTGACAAGGCAGCAAGCTTACGCACTTGTCACCTGCCTTGTATTCGGACGTATCAGGTGTAACATTTCACACCAACTGCACACGCTCTAAACCATTACAGAGCCACAACCAACTTGGACGGTCCCCTGCTGACATGCAGCGTCCATGGATTCATGAGATTGTCTCTACAAACCTACACGTCCATTCTCTGGATACAATTAGAAACGAGACTCGTCCGACCAGGCAACAAGTTTCCAGTCATCAACAGTCCAGTGTGGGTGGTGAGAGCCCAGGTGAGGCGTACAGCGTTGTGTCGTGCTGTCATCAAGGGTACATGCGTGGGCCTTGGGCTCCGAAAGCCCATATCAATGAAGTTACGTTGGTTAGCACGCTGACACTTGCTGATAGCCCAGCATTGAAATCTGCAGCAATTTACGAAAGGGTTGTACATCTGTCGCGCTGAATCATTCTATTCGGTCATCATTGGTCCCGTCCTTGCAGGATTTTTTCCGGCCGTAGCGATGCCAGAGATTTGATATTTTTCCGTTTTTATGATACTCACGGTACGGTCGTGAAATGGTCTTACGGGAAAGACCCACATTAGCGCTACTTCGGAGATGCTGTGTCCTATCGCCCGTGAGCCGACTATAACACCACCGAGCTCACTCGAATCTTGATAACCAGTCATTTAGCAGCAGTAACCGATCTAACAACTGCGCCACACAAGTGTTGTCCTATATAGGCGTTGCCGACCGCAGCGCCGTATTCTGCCTTTTTACGTATCTCTGTATTTGGATACGGAGGGCTACACCAGTTGCCCTGGTGTAGTTGGACCCCCATATGTAAGGCAGAATTTACCACTAATTCAGCAGAGAGGCTGACCCGCCAGTATAAAATGGCGCGGAGAGAACTGTGTTGTTAGTAGAGGAAAATGTCGGTCGGGAGAGCAAAGTGACTTAGAATGTGGCCTAGTAATTGGATCCCAATTGAGTAACATATCAATCAGCAATCTCTCAGGTCTTTTAAACTGCTGAAGTCCACTGTTGGTGATGTGATTTTGAAGTGGAAACGTGAAGGGCCAACCACAGCTAGAACATCACCAGGCAGGCGTCAAGTACTGACGAACAGGGACTGTCGATCATTGCAGTGGATGGTTGTAGCAAAATATGAAATAAATCAGCGGAAGAATCAGTAGTGATTTCTAAAATGCTAACAGCAGTCCAGGTAGCACAATGACAGTGAGTAGGAAGTTAAAAATAATGGGGTACAGGGGTCGAGCAGCTACCCGTTAGCCACACGTTTCTATGTTCATTTCTAAGCAACGCTTGATATTGTGTTACGAATGAAGCAACTGGATAGTGGGTGCCTTAGTGAGTGATCTGTAGTGATGAAAACGCTATAACATGTGTTATTCCGGTTGAAGATCTGGCTTTGACGAATGGCTCTCGAAAGTTACCTGCCCTCATGTGATATACGAAGGAGGTGGTGTTGTGGGGTTAGGCCGTGCTTGCAAAAACGTTATATACGGAAGGATATGAACACGTTTTTCAGCGCTGAGTACTGCTTATCGGACCGAGACTCGAACTACGGACCTTTGCCTTTCGCGAGCAAGTGCTCTACCATCTGAGCTACCCAAGCATGACTCATGCCCTGTCCTCACAGCTTCACCCCTGCCAGTACCTCGTCTCCTACCTGTGAGGAAGCTGTGAGGACCGAGTGTGAGTCATACTTGGGTAGCGTAGATGGTAGAGCACTTGGCCGCGAGAGGGTAATGGTGCCGAGTTCGAGTATCGGTCGGGCACACAGTTTTAATCTACCAGGAAGTTTCATATCAGCGCACACTCCTCTGTAAAGTGAAAATCTCATTGTAGAAGAGAAACAGTTAGGTGAAGAGAACTCTTTGTATCAGCATGACAGTGTAGCTTGTCTAACAGCAGAATCTGTGAGTCTGTGGTGCCGGCCGGGGTGGCCGAGCGGTTGTAGGCGCTACAGTCTGGAACCGCGTGACCTCTACGGTCGCAGGTTCGAATCCTGCCTCGGGCATGGATGTGTGTGATGTACTTAGGTTATTTAGGTTTAAGCAGTTCTAAGTTCTAGGGAACTGATGACCATAGAAGTTAAGTCCAATAGTGCTCAGAGCCATTTGAACCATTTTTGAGGCTGTGATTTGTGAATAACAACATTCCTGGAATGGACTGACCTGTGCAGAGCCACGACCTGAACTCAATGGAACACCTCTGGGATGAGTCAGAACGTTGACTTTGCTCCAGAACACAACGTCGAACTTCTCTACCTTATTTGACGTTCCAACTCGCTTATAATATCCGCGACACTCTCTTCCCTGCTTCGCGACAATAGAAAACGAGCTGCCTTTCTTTGACCTTGTTATATGTCGTCCACCTGTCCTATCTTGTAAAGATCTCATAACGAAGAACAACACTCCGAAAGAGACGGACAAGCGTAGTGTAGGCAGTCTCTTTAGTAGATCTGTTGTATTTTCTAAGCGTTCTGACAGTGAAATGCAGTCCATGATTCGCCTTCTTGTGTGGAGTAGATCCAACTGAAGTTAATCGTTATTCTAAACCCTATTTATTTAGCTGAGTCGATAACCTTTAAATCTGTATCGTTATTTTGTTAATAACAGTCGCCGTTATTGATAATAACCTTGTTACCGTTGTGGTCTCCGAAGACTGCCGTGACGTAGATCTCCTGCGTGGTTTCATCTCTGCAAAACTGCTACAAGCGACATCCATTTAAACCTGATTACTGTATTTAAGTGTTGATGTCCCTCTACGACCCCTCACGCCCGCACTTCACCCCTCCCCCACCCGTGGCTCGTCTTCCTCCCTGTGCCTCCCATACGGCCTAACGTGTTGCTAGCGGTGTTTCGACATTAAACGCAGCGCTGTGGTTTCCCAATGTACTTTGTAAATTTGTGGTAAGACCTTATGTGACTAGTCTGCTTATTCGGCCGCTGTGGTCGAGCGGTTCTAGGCGCTTCAGTCCGGAACCGCGCGGCTGCTACGGTCACAGGTTGGAATCCTGCCTCGTTCATGGATGTGTGAGATGTCCTTAGCTTTAAGTAGTTCTAAGTCTAGGCGACTGATGACCTCTGATGTCAAGTCCCATAGTGCTTGTAGCCATTTTGAACCAAACGGCTTAAGTCGTCGGTCCCTAAGCTAACACACTACTCAATCTAACTTAAAATAACTTACGCTATGGACATCACTCACACCCTTGCCCGATGGAGGACTCGAACCACGGAACGGGGGAGCCGCGCGGACCGTGATAAGACGCCTCGGACCACATTAGCAACCACTTTCATGCAACATGTACACTGACGGAAGAAAATCACAGCTCCAAGAAGGAGTTGTGCGACATAAGCGGGTGCTGTTAGACGTGTTTCTACAACATAAAGACGCCGTCTCTTCAAAATTGGCGCCAGTCACTTAAGGTGCAGGTTAGGTTTCCTTTAAATATTCGCTGTAACGGTCATGAGCATTAGTTACCTTTGAGATTCGACGTGGTGAGTTGGTGTTTAGTCAAGAATGGCAACCCAGTCCTTCGTAGACATTCAGCCACCTCATTGTCCACAGCAGAGTTAAACCGTTCTACATAGGAAGGGTGGACACACCCCTATTAACGTCGACTAACATGTTTCCGGATACTTTTGATCATAGTGTGGGCTCCAACATGATACAACCGTAGGAGAGAATCTCTCAATTCTGTGTCTGTCGTTACGACTGCTTGATAAGAAATTCAGAGGCTGGAGCAATGAACTGGTCTTATTAGCGCCTTCCATATGGTTTCAATTACTGGTGAACTACACTGCAACGGAGTCAATCTATTCATCTACAGTTACAGCTTCCCAAGATATCGTACATGGACGGAAAAGATGTTTCAGGCGAGTAGTTTTTCCCGTAGTAATTCTTTTACAGATTTTTTTTTCCACCATGAACCCGGAAAAGCGTCCGCTGTCTTTTTCAAGTTTTCGTAGATTTTCTGTTTCATGTTGTGGCATATGTCATTATAATCGTGTAGAGCGAGACAAATTTGCTTCTGTGTGTTATCGTAATTTGAGTGTTTATGTATCGTATTATGTGAGCCATAAACTGGGCACCAGTTCAGGAGTAGTCTGCTTACCTATCACACTCATCATCGATGAAGACCCTTGTCGAGCAGAACTCCTCGCTGCTCGAGAGACCTTACCCTCAACGGCCACATGATTAAATTTTTTACAGTCGTCATGCCAGATGTAAGAATTAGCTACTTCTGTAACATTTATTACCCTTCCCTCATCTGACAGGGGAAGGGATGTGAATCCAGCGACTTGCAACATAAGGAAGGCACTGAAAATGTCTGGTGTAAACATTGTTAGATTCTCATAGGGCAACAGTACTCATTTTAACAAATTAACGCCCTCTTATGCCCATTTTAAAATACCTGTTATCTCCACCTAACTGCAACAATCTATCTAACCTTCCATAAAATACAGTATTCAAGTATAGCTACTTCTATTGGAAAATGTTTACGGAAACTGTATACAAGAACCAACAGATCCTTTATAAATGTTGCCACAGCTGACTGACGTGTTCCGAAGCCTGACACCGTCACGGCCATTACGGGCTATGCGACTGAGTACACTGTAGCCGGATGTGACGTAGACAGGTGCTGGCGACGAGGTAGGGAAGGGGACAGTGCGCAAGAAGCATCGTTTGCACAACTGCGGCATTTACACAGCCGCAGCATGCATTATTTATCAGGTCAACGGTTCCGCGAGACACGTATAAGATTGCATAGCCGATATGTGATGACTACATGAAGATAATGAAGTACGTAACACTGTATCTTACGGGTTACGTATGTGTAACGGAAAATTTTAATAAGAAGATCAAAAGCACAAAGGCTAAGTTTGGGAGCAAAATTCTCATCTGGAAAGTAGGTTTTATCTAGCGACTGGAAAAAAGGGCAGATGACTCCCGTATTTTAGAATATTTTCTCAGTTCGAACACAATAAATTTCCCAGAGACGGAAAAGCTTATGTGCACAGTTCAGGGCGGTTTTAGAAAGCATCGCTCGTGGCAAACTAGACTTGCCCTTTTCTCACACGACACACTGCAAAAAACCCATTAAGGGCAACAGGCAGATTCCATTGTTCTAAATTTCCGGAAAGCATTTGACATTGTATCCCAATGCAGACAGTTAACTGAGGTACAAGCATAAGGAGTAAGTCCCCACATAAGTCAGTGGCTCGAAGAGTTCTTAAGTAATACAACCCAGTATGTGGCTCTCGACAGCGAGTGTCCATCAGGGACAAGGATATCGTGAGCAGTGCCCCAAGGAAGTGAGATAGCGCCACTATTATTTTCTGTGTATGGAAATGATATGTAGGACGGGGTAGCCTGCAATCTGGTTTTATATGCTGATAATGCTGTAGTATACTGGAAGGCGACAAAGGTTAGTGATTGTAGGATGATATAAAATGACTTAGACAAAATTTCTGGTTTGTGAGATGAATGGCAGCTGGCTCTATGTGGAGGAAAAATGTAAATTAAAGTGAATGAGTAGGAAAAATAAACCCATAATGTTAGGATACTGCATTAGTAGTGTATTGCAAGACAGTCACGTTGTTTAAATATATGGGTGTAACGTTGCGGAGCGATATTAAATCGAACGAGCGTGAGAGGATTGTGGTAGGGAAGGCGAAGGGTCGACTTCGGTTTATTGGGAGAACTTTAGGAAAGTGTGATTCCTCTGTAAAGGAGATCGCATTTAGGACGACAGTCCGACCTATTCTTTAGTATCAATCGAGCATTTGGGACCGGCAACAGGTCGAATTAAAGTAAGACCGAACCAATTCGGAGGCGGGCTGCTGATACGTTACTGGTATGTTTCAACAACACGCAAGTTTTATGATGATGCTTCGGGGACTCAATTGGGAATCCCTAGAGGGGAGGCGACTTTCTTTTTCAGGAACATTATTGAGGAAATTTAGAGAACCAGTCATAACATGAAAGCTTTCACGGCCGGCGTCTTCTTAATTAAAACTTCCGGGCTGAATTGCCACAGTCCATACATAAAATTTCTTCTCCTTCCTGACGTTTCGTTGCCTACTGGGGGCAACATCTTCTGAGGTAAGTCGGCGACTGGCTGCTAGGCGCTGGAGGTCCCGCTTATATAGAGCGCTTAGATGGCGCCACCACTCATCACGTGCTTTCGACTTTAAAACTACCTCTAGCTAGTGTCGTCTCTCTCGATCACAGGTAATCGATTGTCACTTCGTTGGTACAAAATCGATTGCCATATCTTGTCCAGTTTTAATCCTTCTTCTTTTTTATTAAAATTATTTTCGCGCTTGTAGATCTCTATAGCTTCTCTATACATGCGGGTATAATAATGTGAGGTCCTAGCCATCACGTTTGTCTCACTAAATTTTATTTAGTGATCACCGTCTTTGAAATCGTGTTCGCTACAGCTGATCTGTCAATTTGTCCCAATCTACAGTTCCTTTTATGTTCCATTAGGCGGGTATTCACACACCTTTTAGTTGTTCCAATATAAACCATGCCACAGCTACACGGAATTTTATACACACCTGGGGCAGTTAAGGGGTGTCGTGCGTCTTTCACCGATCTTAAACTTTCACTAATTTTCTTGGTAGGTCGAAAGATTGCTTCCACTTGAAACTTGGCCAAAACTTTCCCAATAGGGTCCGTGATGTTATGAATAAATGGAAGAAAACTTTTCCTGCCGACGGTTGTTGTTGCCGTGTATTTTCGGACACTTTTCTTCTAGGGTGGAGTGCTTGATCTATTTCGTTGTCAGTGTACTCATTTCTCTTGAAAGCAGTTCGCAAATGGCTTAATTCATCTTGCAAACAAATTGGCTCACAGATGTTATTAGCCCTGACAACTAAAGTTTTTATGACTCCTCTCTTCAGCCTAGGATGATGATTCGAATCCTTGTGTAGGTAACGACCGGTGTGTGTGCCTTTCCTATATACCTTGTGCCCTAAAGCCCCATCTGCCCGTTTAATAACCAATACATCCAAAAAATTTAGTTGTCCATTACTCTCTTTCTCCATGGTGAATTGTATCTTTGGATTGAAACTGTTAATGTGCACCAAAAATCACTCAGTTCCTCTTCAGCATGATTCAATATCACAAAGGTGTCGTCCACGTATTGATACCACATCACATTATTATACCCGAATGTATAGAGAAGCTATAGAGATCTACAAACACGAAAATAATTTTAATAAAAAGGAAGAAGGATTAAAACTAGACAAGATATGGCGGTCGACTTTGTACCAACGAAGTGACAATCGATTATCTATAACCCAGAGAGATGGCACTAGCCAGAGATAGTTTTAAAGTCGAAAGCACGTGATGAGTGGTGGCGCCATCTAAGCGCTCTATATAAGCGGGACCTCCAGCGCCTAGCAGCCAGTCGCCGACTCACCTCAGAAGATGTTGCCAGCAGTAGGCAACGAAACGTCAGGAAGGAGAAGAAGTTTTATGTATGGTCCACGGCAATTCAGCCCGGAGATTTTAATTAATTAGAGAACCAGTATTTGAAGCTGACTTCAAAACGATCCTACTGCCGCCAACATACATTTTCCGTAAGGACCACGAAAACAAGAAAAATTATGGCTCATGTCGTGACATTTTTCCCTGGTTCTATCTGCGAGAGGAACAGGAAAGGAAACGACTTGTAGTGGTTCAGAGTACCCTACATCACGCACCGTAAAGCGGCTTGTGGAGTATGCATGTAGATGTAGAAATGATAGAAAGGCCTCGAGTTTCTAACTGGGCGGCAGATACTGCGACAGTGTAACGAATGACACAGTCCTCGTCTTATGGCATAGTGTCGAGATGTTACCGACGTCCCTATATTTATAAGTGACAGGCGGCCGCCCCCTCCATATTACCAGTGGTGATGGATAGGGCATTGGAGGGGAAGGTAAGACGGAGCGCTGGAGTCGGATTGTGTCGGAGGCTACGCTCGAATCTCTGCGTGGGCGCTGTTGATCCTGTTTGCGTGTTGTCCACAGTTGGGTGCACTCTCGACGTTTATGTGCTAAAGCTGAACTCCACGAATAAGGTTCTACATCAGCATCTAGATGACTACGCTGCAATTCGAACTTAAGAGCTTGGCAAAGGGTTCAAAGAACCGCTTTGAGAATATTTACCGACCGTTCGCCTCTCGAGTAACGCGTGGGAGAAAGAAACACCTAAATCTTTCTCTGCTTATGTATGTGGGAGTTAACAAAATATTTTCAGAGGAGAAAATCGGTGATTGAAATTTTGTGAAGAGATTTTGCTGCAATGAAAAACGCCTTTTCTTTCGTGACTGCCATCCCAGCTCAGGTATAATATCCGCGACGCTCTCCCCGCTGTTCCGTAATAATACAAAACGAGTTGCCTTTCTTTAATCTTTGTAAATGTCCTCAATCAATGCTATCTTGTAAAGGTCTCATACTGCTTAGCAATACTCCAGAAGAGGGCAGATAAGTGCAGTGTAGGTAGTCACTTTAGTAGATTTATCGCATTTTCTAAGATTTTTGCCAGTAAAACACTGTCTTTGATTCGCCTTCTTCACAACATATTGTATGGGATGATGCCAACTGAAGTGGTTTGTTATTGTGAACCCGAAGTATTTATATGAGTGGACAATCTTTAAGTCCGTATGGTTACTTTGTTCATAATAATCGTCGTTAATGAGAAGAACTTTGTTGCTGCCGTTGTGGTCTCCGAAGACTGACTTGAAGCAGATCCTCTGCGTGGTTTTATCTCTGCAAAACTACTGCAACCGACATCCATTTGAACCTGATTACTGTACTCAAGTCTTACTGTCCCTTTACAGTTCCTCCCTCTAGTAACGCCCCCTACCCATATGTGGCTATCGTTACTTCCTGTGCGTCCCATAGTACACACTTAACGTGTTCGTCGCTGGGTTTCGACACAAAGCGCAGCGCTGCGGTTTCCCGATGTACTCACAACCATTTTCATTCAGTATTTACACCAACGGAAAAAACCGCAACCCCAAGAAGCAGGTGTGCGACATTAACGAAACCTGGTAGGCGTGTTTCTACATCTGAAAGGTGATGTCTATCCAAAATTCGGGCCACTCGCATAAGAACTGCGCTACAATCACCACTATGAGGATAGAAATCAGGATTGTTTTAAATACACGCTGTAACAGTCACGCGCATTAGCTTCCTTAGAGATTGGAAGTGGTGAGTTGATGTTTAGTTGCCGGCCGCGGTGGCCGATCGGTTCTAGGCGCTTCATACCGGAGCCGTGCGACTGCCACGGTCGCAGGTTCGAATCCTGCCTTGAGCATGGATGTGTGTGATGCCCTTACATTAGTTAGGTTTAAGTAGTTCTTAGTTCTAGGGAACTGATGACCTCAGATGTTAAGTCCCATAGTGCTCAGAGCCATTTGAACCCTTTTTTATGTTTAGCTAAGAATACCTTTGAGGCTACAAAGACGCCATTATCAACACCACACTCAGTTTGAATCAGGTCGTGAAATAGGTCTGCGAGAAGCTGGAGGTTCCAGCTGCAGTGTCGCAGAAATACTTTGTAGGAATGTAGCCACTGTACATGATTGTTGCCAGCTGAGGTAACAGGAATGTACGGCCACAAGATGACCGGGCTCTGCACATCCACTTGGCGCTACTGAGAGGAAAGACCATCGTGTTCGGCATATGGCTCCGGCGCATCGTACTGCATCTGCAGAAGGAATATGAGTAGCAGTTGACACCATAGTGACAGATCGAACTGTTACAAATAGCTTACTTCAGGGATAGCTCCTAGCCAGACGCCCTGTAGCGTGCATTCCACTGATCCCAAACCACCGCCATTTTCGACTTTAGTGGCATCAAGCGAGAGCCCATTGGTGGGCAGGGTGGAAGTCTGTTGTGTTTTCTGATGAAAGGTGGTTCTAGCTCGGTGCCAGTGATGGGCATGTGTTCGTTAGAACGTGGACCTGCAACCAACCAGTGTGCGTTCTACACGCTGGACTTACATATCGAGTTATCGTCAGGGGTGCGATTTCGTATGATGCAGGAGCACTGACATTCATTAACAGCATTCCAAGAGGTGTTTTCAAAAGGGATAACGCTCGCCCACATACTCCTGTAGCAACCCTACGTGCTCTAGATTGGCGACTGGTTGCCTGGGCCTGCTCTATCATCAGGTATGCCTCCATTAGACCACAAATGGGGCGTCATCGGACGACTGTTTTATCGCCATCCACAAACAGCATTACCCATCCTTGTACTGACCGATCAAGTGCAACAGACATTGAACTACATCTCACAAACTGTCGGCCGGCGCCTGTTCGACACAAAGCATGCACGTTGGCATGCTTGCATTCGACATTCTCCCGGTTTATACTGGTTATTAATTTACCAGCGTTTCACATCTGAAATGGCTCATCTAGCGCTTAGATTAACCTGTGATCTTGCAATGTTAATCAGTTAAATACACTCCTGGAAATGGAAAAAAGAACACATTGACACCGGTGTGTCAGACCCACCATACTTGCTCCGGACACTGCGAGACGGCTGTACAAGCAATGATCACACGCACGGCACAGCGGACACACCAGGAACCGCGGTGTTGGCCGTCGAATGGCGCTAGCTGCGCAGCATTTGTGCACCGCCGCCGTCAGTGTCAGCCAGTTTGCCGTGGCATACGGAGCTCCATCGCACTCTTTAACACTGGTAGCATGCCGCGACAGCGTGGACGTGAACAGTATGTGCAGTTGACGGACTTTGAGCGAGGGCGTATAGTGGGCATGCGGGAGGCCGGGTGGACGTACCGCCGAATTGCTCAACACGTGGGGCGTGAGGTCTCCACAGTACATCGATGTTGTCGCCAGTGGTCGGCGGAAGGTGCACGTGCCCGTCGACCTGGGACCGGACCGCAGCGACGCACGGATGCACGCCAAGACCGTAGGATCCTACGCAGTGCCGTAGGGGACCGCACCGCCACTTCCCAGCAAATTAGGGACACTGTTGCTCCTGGGGTATCGGCGAGGACCATTCGCAACCGTCTCCATGAAGCTGGGCTACGGCCCGCACACCGTTAGGCCGTCTTCCGCTCACGCCCCAACATCGTGCAGCCCGCCTCCAGTGGTGTCGCGACAGGCGTGAATGGAGGGACGAATGGAGACGTGTCGTCTTCAGCGATGAGAGTCGCTTCTGCTTTGGTGCCAATGATGGTCGTATGCGTGTTTGGCGCCGTGCAGGTGAGCGCCACAATCAGGACTGCATACGACCGAGGCACACAGGGCCAACACCCGGCATCATGGTGTGGGGAGCGATCTCCTACACTGGCCGTACACCACTGGTGATCGTCGAGGGGACACTGAATAGTGCACGGTACATCCAAACCGTCATCGAACCCATCGTTCTGCTATTCCTAGACCGGCAAAGGAACTTGCTGTTCCAACAGGACAATGCACGTCCGCATGTATCCCGTGCCACCCAACGTGCTCTAGAAGGTGTAAGTCAACTACCCTGGCCAGCAAGATCTCCGGATCTGTCCCCCATTGAGCATGTTTGGGACTGGATGAAGCGTCGTCTCACGCGGTCTGCACGTCCAGCACGAACGCTGGTCCAACTGAGGCGCCAGGTGGAAATGGCATGGCAAGCCGTTCCACAGGACTACATCCAGCATCTCTACGATCGTCTCCATGGGAGAATAGCAGCCTGCATTGCTGCGAAAGGTGGCTATACACTGTACTAGTGCCGACATTGTGCATGCTCTGTTGCCTGTGTCTATGTGCCTGTGGTTCTGTCAGTGTGATCATGTGATGTATCTGACCCAAGGAATGTGTCAATAAAGTTTCCCCTTCCTGGGACAATGAATTCACGGTGTTCTTATTACAATTTCCAGGAGTGTATGTTACGTAGACAAATGTATTTCCGAAAATTCATTACTCTACATCAATTACATATCATGTTCGGAATTTTTTGTGTTTCCGTCAGTGTATCTCTGGTACGTTGAATATTAGTAGACTCTTCTCAGGGTCATTAATATCAGATAGCAGTCGAAAGATAATTCAGAAGTCACAGTTATCAAAGCAGCCTCGAGATATTGTGACATTCTCGACGCATCGATCTCTCGCGAGAGGGTGATGAGGTTGATATATCTTGAAACGTCACGATATCTCATCATTTCCACAATGCTGGAAACCCAGCGCTTTTCTTCCATACGTAGTATACCCCGAAAAAGTTTACAGTCTCACTGTTAATTTATTACAATGGGCCAGTAATGAGTATTTTTCCTTAGGTTTTCGTTTAGCGGTAGATCTTTGGTGAGGCATGTGAGGATGGATAATTGGACTGGGACAGGCTAGGCTTCTAGGCACACAGTTCACACTTCCTATAAAGCGTTGGAAATGCAGTGATAACAAACATCCTAAAATGATGATTTCATCATTTCACTACTCACAAAATGCTCAAGAACAAGTCGTTACGTTAGTTTTAGAAAGTGTCATTGGAAGAGAGGGGTTATGAGTACCACCTTATGAGCCCAAAGATTTTTTCAGTTTCCTTGTGGATAATAAATGAAATTTTTGTTGTTACGGAGAAACTGAAACGACACCACTATATAAATTGCTGTCGCAAGTTTATTCGTATTTCAGTTTCCATAACTTCAGGAATTTTAACTGAATGCTTGCAACTTCCGACATTTGCTTCGCTGTAATGTGTGGTATGCTTTCTGATTTTTATTTCGTATACTGAAACTGATTGTACTCGTTTTGTGCTATCTTCACTATCTTAGTCCCTTTTATTTCATTTTAATATTTAATGGATGTGAGCATCAGAAGCGTTTATTCAGTTGACTTTCTAGACATTCGCATGGGAAGAGGAACGACACAATTAAACGCTAGGAATACGCGAAGAACACCGCTCGACTGATACATTGTGGTACACGTTATTATGTGTCGATGTGGGTGTATTATTTCGTCGAAAGCCAAGTAATGGGATAAGAAGGAAGGTTAGAGATTCATGAACCGTCGATAAGGTTTTATTAGAGACGAAACACAAGCTCAAATTCACAAAGGATGGAAAGCAAATCAGCCGCAGCTTTTCGAAGCAACCACCCTGCCCATTAACGATTCAGGACTATAATGGAAAATCGAAATCCGGATAGTCTGACGGGATTTGAACCAACTTCCTGTCTAGTGGGAGTCCAGTGTCTTACTACCGCGTCACCTCGCTCGGTGGCCAATAAAGGCAGGCGCTGAAGGGAAAAGTGCTGCAGGTGGGTCATCATGAGTGTAGCTCTTTATTGTGCAAGATGAGGATTGTAGCTGTATAAAGAGCACGAGGAAGAATTGAAATTCATTACTAGCTCACCGCATTTGCTGGTATCAGCCCTATGAAATTTAAGGAGAAAAATCCGGCAGTTGCCATAACCCGAATCCCTAATCCCCAGAAACTTCGCTCAGTATCAGAAGAGTCAAAATAAGGGAATACGAGTCTCGGCTTATCCGTAGATACTCAACCGTTTCTCAGAAAACGAAGGTCAAAGTTCTCGAAGTACTTTATGTGCCATCGAGAAAGTAAGTAGTTCGTCCGAAGCGGTGACACAGTTAGTATCGTAAATGTTTCGCACTTCTGCGCCCCGTGTTCGAAACCCGATTACTATATTTATTTTTCTTTTCCACCTACTCATCTACACAAAAGATTAATAGACTAATTTTTCCCAGTGTATGTTCAAATAACGTTCCCTTATTCGTTGTAGTAAAGTCTGTTGAATGAACTAAAGAAAAAAACGGTAAGGGAATGAAAAAAAATTAATTGAAATTGTTTTCGGTGAAATTTCTGTAGTGTATATTGAGTCTTAATCAATTGCAAGGTCAGTTTTTGGAAAAGTGCTATGTTCTGCGTGGGTTGCAGGAAAAGTATTGCCAACGCGTTAAACCTTCAGCACTTTAACGACGTTTCTTTCCAGAATAAGATTTATGCGTAGGGATAACGCTGTGGCAAACTTTCCTTCGGGTGATGTTTGTGCTGTTCCGATTTTCTGTGTTTGGGATGTCTCTACAATCTGTACAATCCAAGAGTATGAACACAATATTCCTGAGGAACAAACATAATAATATAATATAAGAATTAAGAACTGATATAAGAATGAAATACAAGAATATAATAATTTAAAAATACCATACACACGCATGTTATACAGGATGAGTCACTAACTATTGTCACCAAGAATAGCTCCGAAATTATGATAGGAGCTGAAACGTTTGTGAGACAAAAGTTGCATGGGAGTTGCATGGGACAATGGAGGCCATAATACTACGTTGGTTTTTTGTTGCAGGGTGGGGTCGCTTCAGAGATATGAAGGTAAACTTTGTTTCTTCAAATGGGATACTGTAGTTTGGTACTTATTTTATGATAACGGCTATCAAGACGAATCCAATGATGTGTAACAGTAAGGTCTTTGAAGGTCAACAAAGGTCAAAAATGCGGCATGAACGCCCATTTACAGAAGGTGCTAGTAGTGATGAACACAGGTATCAATGCAGTGCAGCAATCTTCTTATCATGGATTAAGAGGTATTTCTTATCGAAGCACATACTCTGACAATTCTCTTCAGGTGTAGTTGGAACGTCTTTTTAAACAATATCTGTTACAAATCCCCACAAGATAAAATCTGGATGCGTCAAGTCTGGCGAACGAACCGGCCACGACACACCTCCTCTGAGTTCAATCCAACGATTTGGGAATTGTCTCTGCAACTCATTTCTAGCCATCAGCGAAAAATCTGCCGGACACCCATCGTGTTGATACCACGTTATGTTCCTTATTCAAAAATGGTTCAAATGGCTCTGAGAACTATGGGACTTAACTGCTGAGGTCATCAGTCCCCTAGAACTTAGAACTACTTAAATCTAACCAACCTAAGGACATCACACACATCCATGCCCTAGACAGGATTCTAACCTGCGATCGTAGCGGTCGCGCGGTTCCAGGTTGTAGCGCCTAGAACCACTCGGCCACTCCGGCCGGCTGTTCCTTGTTCCTAAACGTATTTCTTCCAATAACAGACCTAATGTTTCTTGCAGGAATGTGGTGTACTTACCACCATTAAGATATCCTTCGATGAAATACGGACCTATAATTCTGTCCTCCAGACTCCCACGCTATACATTCACCGACCACAGATTTTGGTGTGAAATTTGCCGCAGCCAATATGGATTTTGAGTTGCCCAAGAATGCACTTGTGCAAATTAACACCACCATGGTTCGAGAATGTAGCCTCGTTAGTGAACAAAATCAAATTAATAAATGTGTCATCCCTCTGAATCTGAAGTTAAGCCCATCGGCAGAATGCGGTTCAGTTAATTCTTGGTGGAGACTGATATGGTAAGGATGATATTTATGGTGATGCAGAACACTGGCTCATGCCAGATTCCCTTGCGATTTGACACGAACTAACTCAAGGATCTCGAGCCACAGTGGCAAGAGTACCAATTTCCGTTTCCTCTTTAGTAACTTTCCTTTGCCAGATATATTTCCGATGCATTAAAGATCCAGTTGTTCTCAATTTATCATACACATTTTTAAATGTGCGACGTGTAGGGTGAGTTCGTTGAAGATATCTTTCAGCGTATAAGTCTCTAGCTCTCACGGAATATCGTTGGTATTCTCCGTAAAAGAGAAGCATATCGACTTGTTCTTCGAAGGAATACTATATTCGTATTCGCTTGATTCGACGATACTATTCTTACCGTTCCTATCAGTGTTGTATTGCGAAACCTATATGTCAATGGGACGTTAGATGGATAACGCCGTAGTTGGCAGATATTTACTATTTGCACGATATACGAGAGAGAATTGTCAGCGCATGTGCTTCGATAAGTGCCGAAGTGATAAGGAATAGCACTCAATCCATGATAAGAAGATTCCAGCAGTGCATTGATACCATTGGGCATCATTTCAAACATCTTATGTAAATGGACGTTCATGCCACCTTTTTGACCTTCAACGACCTTACTGTTACACATCATAGGATTCGTCTCGATAGCCGCTATCAGAAACCAAGTACCAAATAATAGCATCCCATTAAAAAAAAAAAAAAAAAAAAAACAAAGTTGACCTTCATATCACTGATGCGACCCCACCAAGGAACGAGAAACCAACATCTTATTATGGCCACCGTTGTCCAATGCTACATTGGCCCGACAAATGTTTCAGCTACTTTCGGAGTTATCCTAGGTGGCAATAGTTAGTAACACGCCCTGTATAATAAAGGAATGACATTTATTGTAAAACCCAGTTGTAATTTTACCTTTACTATAACATCCTTGTATCTCCTAAATTGATAAGAATTATTGGCATAGTAATCATCTAATGACATGAGTAGGTAAGTGAAGAAAATTAAATGAAACAAATCTAAAAGATAATCGGGTTTCGAACACGGAACGCAAAAACTGAAGAAGCCGTGGTGGTAATTACTGTGTCATAAGTTGGACAGAGCTTATCGACCGCTAAAAGACATCCATATTAAGTTGAGAACTTTGACGGTCGTTTTCTCAGAAACGCCGGCCACTGTGGCCGAGCGTTTCTAGGTGCTTCAGTCCGGAACCGTGATGCTGATACGGGCGCACGTTCGAATTCTGCCTCGAGCATGGATATGTGTGATGTCCTTAGGGTAATTAGGTTCAACTTGTTCTGAGTCTAGGGGACTGATGACCTCAGATGTTAAGTCCCATAGTGCTTAGAGCCATTTGAACCTTTTTTTTTTCTCACAAACGATCGAGTATCTACGGATACGCCGAAACACGTATTCGTTTATTTTGGCTCCTCTTCTACCGAGGAAAGTTCCTGGGAAATCGAGTAATGGTACCTGCCGTTTCCTCTTTGTAAGTGTAGTACTATTCAGCAGCGGCTATGAGGAGTTGACTGTCTTGTACTGTAGGGTAGAGTGCTGTACACTTTCAGACTTCCAACTCTAGCCACCTCCATATAGAAGATAAATGCACTTTCTTATTCCACTTTTAAATGACGATATTCATTTCTTTTACGATGCAGTTCTTTTATGACCTTACAAAAATTTCTGTAAAGAATTAAGGTTCTTGCAAATGAAAAAACATACTCCAAGGTACAACAAGATCTTTTTCTTAGCTAAAAACAAATATTCTGTTGAAATTTAAGAGCGCTGAAATTGAGAAAATCTTGTCAATGCTATATTTAATTGTCTACCAGTTACGTTATTACTCCACTGCACACCATTAGTCAGTAGGTAATATCACACTAAGCAGAAGTATGATCAAAAATCACTTACTACTAGATCTACAAATTTGCTTCCACCGTTTGCAATAGACGGTGGTAGTGGAAAGTGGTGGTGCAAGTCGTTCGTCAAGATTAGGCGTTTGAGAACATAACGCCATCAAAATATCGGTCGGTTTTTGATTTATCATAAAGTTATTCTCGAGTGAATACGTTAACTTACGAGCCCAGTTCTCGTCATCTGCGGGAGGTTTTTATTTTCTGCTTTGATATGAATAAATCTGCGGCTGAGGCTCATAAAAAGCTGGGTAAGACCTATGATGAGACGCATGTTAGTGACAGAATTTCGCAGAAAATGGTTTCCATGCTTCAAGAATGGTTATTTTGACGTTGAAGACCGGCATGGTTGTGAAAGGGAGAAAGTTTTCGATGCTACTGCAACCGACGGGAACAATCTCAGGAGATCGTTATCAAAAGCAATTGATGTGTTTGAGCCCAGCACTGAAAGACAAAAGGCAACACTAAAACGATAGACATGAAAAAATGATTTTGCAGCATGATAATGTACGACTTCATGTCGAAAATCCCGTCAAAACATACTTGGAAACGTTGCAATGGGAAGTTCTTTCCCACCCACTATATTCTCCAGATATTCCTCCCTCTGACTACCACCTTTCTCGATCTACGACACACGACCTAGCTGACTAGCACTTGCGGTCATATGAACAAGTGCAAAATCGGATCGATTCATGGCTCCCCTCAAAAGATGCCCAGTTTATACACTGCGGGATTCTTAGGAGAAAGCAGTGGCCAACGATGGCCAATACTTTGAATAGTAAATTTTTTTAAGTTTTTCACAATAAAGTCTCGAAGTTCGAGAAATAATGGCGGAAGCAAAGTTGTAGAGCTAGCAGTTGAATACATTTTAAAAGTGAAGCTGTTGAACTTAGCATAAATGTTAATTTTCAAGGTTATTAATGTATTACGACGTCAACGAACTAAGTTACTTTTTAAATACTCCAAAGGTAAGAGACATTCTTCCGGCGCCACCGCCATCGTGGGGGAAACACACTACGTTACTCTACTCCCTTACGTCTCATTCACCGCTGCAAGATAACAGGAATTAAAATCCAAGGTGCTATCCGTAAACGTTGCTGGGCTCCGTCTCCTCACTGTGACATCGAGTCAGATATCGATTTCTATAACGTTCCTCACAAACTGATTTTAGGAGCGCAATTAAATTGTACCATACAAGATAGGATCGTGGCACTGACCAGCCACGCCCTGCTACTCTCACATATCTTCCTCAATCACCTCATGAATCTCATGGTCGAGTGGTATATTACGTGGAAAACTTAAGTAAATGCACAGGAAAATATAAATTACCATCTTTGGTTCCACCCCTCTGGCTAACATAGTAGTCTATGTAGGACCAATCCTCGATAGAAACCTAACATAGAATGCACATCTCCTAACTGTTCAACACAACTACTGACAAGTCTACCTGGTGCTACCTATATCTTCATCTATAAATCCCTCACCTACCCACCTTAACATAAACCAGTATTTCCTGGATTTGTGCCTCGACTAAATTATAGCGATGCCTTCAAATCCTGAAAAAACATGCATTCCCTCTCGCCTTCCGCATCTGCCTGCCAGCCCCAACTGCTATCCTACCGTGCCTCACCCAACTTACACATCCTCTTTTCTTCTTGGGAGCATCTACCAACCCAATTGCGTTATTAGCAAATCCCAGTCCTCGCTCCCAATATCACGTACAATAACCATCTATTCAAGTGTGCTGCTACGCCAAACCACCAATATCCCACCTTCCATGTATCTTCATGTCTTATCGATTTTCATCCGCTGCAGCTTCAAACAACACCAATTACGCAACAATGAATTCGAGATACATTCTTCTTTCCAGCCCTAGTCACAACGCTCCGGCACACCATCATGTTCATCCTTCAACCACCACAATGAACGCAATCGTTTCAAGGGACCACTAGCATCATAATACTACAGCAGCATTAACATAACCGACAGTCACTATTTTTAACTGGAGCATAAAATCATGTAAAACGTGTTAAAAATATTCAGATTAGCTACCAAAGAGTTTTTTTAAAAGAACATCACTTATTTCCATCTATTTTTACTCATTTTAAAACTTGTACTAGGTTTGATGATTCAAGAAAGGAGAAAATATAGAAATGCAGTAAATAGACCAGGCGAAAAGTAATACAAGCGTTTCAAAAATGAGATCGACAGAAAGTGGAAAATGGCTAAGCGCGAATGCCTAGAGATCAACAGTAAGGGTAAGATGTATGACGACTACAGGAAAATTAAAGAGACCTTTAGAGAAAAGAGAACCACCTGTACGAATATCAACAGCTCAGATGGAAACCCAGTTCTAAACAAAGAAGGGAAAGAAGGGGAAGAAATATATAGAGGGTCTATACAAGTTGTACTTGAGGTCAATATTATGCACATGGAAGAGGACGTAGATGAAGATGAGGTGAGAGGTATGATACTGTGTGAAGAATTCGACGGAGCACTGAAAGACCTAACTCGAAACAAAGCCCCGAGAGTAGACAATATTCTGTTTGAACTGCTGATAGCCTTGGGAGAGCCAGTCAAAACAAAACTCTTCCGTCTGGTGAGCAAGAGATATGAGACAGGCGAAATACCGTCAGACTTCAAGAAGAATATACTAATTCCAGTTACAAAGAAAGCCATTGCTGACAGGTCGGAAAATTAGCGAACTATTAGTTTATTAATTCACTCCTCCAATATACTGACAAGAATTTTTTACAGACGAATGGAAACACTGGTAGAAGCTGAACTTGGGGAAGATCATTTTGGTTTCCGTAGAAATGTAGAAACACAATACTGACCCTACGACTTATCTAAGAAGATAGATTAAGGAATGGCAATCCTTCGTTTACAGTATTTGTGGACGTAGCGAAAGAGTTTGATAATGTTGACTGGAATACTTTCTTTCAAATTCTGAAGGTGACAGGGATAAAACACTGGGAGCGAAAAGCTATTTACAGTTTATACGAAACCAGACGGTAATTATAAGAGTCGAGGGCAACGAAAGGGGAGAAGTGGTTGAGCAGCGAGTGAGACGGGGCTGTAGCCAATCCCTGATATTACTGAATCTGTATATTTAGCAACCATCGAAGGAAACAAACGAAAAATTTCTGGTAGGAATGAAAATCCAGGGAGAAGAAATAAAAATCTTGAGGTTTGCCGATGACATTGTAATTCTGTCAGAAACAGCATAGGATTTGGAAGAACAGTTGAACGGAATGGACAGTGTCTTGAAAGGAGGATATAAGATTAATATCAACAAAAGCCATATGAGGAAATGGAATACAGTCTAGTTAAATCAGGTGATGCCGAGGGAATTAGATTAGGAAATGAGACACTTGAAGTAGTGGATGAGTTTTTCTGTTTGGGCAGTAAAATAACTGATGATGATAGAAGTAGAGGCAACTTGGGAAAATTGTTGAAGACGTTAGTCTATAAACAACATATCCGGAATAGTTTTAGAGTTTTTTCAAATAAACATTTCTGATGGCACAGGGCATCAAACTGTAGTGGCATGGCGTGGAGTAATTCATTACTTCGGCACAAAAGCGGATTCTACCTTACCATTAATGTAACATATCACGAAATACAACGCACAACGATGTCACAGTTTATGTTGTAGGCAGAACACTCGAAGCTGAATTATCTCTGTTACTTGGCTATTCTGGTCCCGGACACAGTGCTGACCGGCCACCGTGTCATCCTCCGCTCAGTGACGTCATTGAATTTACTAATTTTAGACAACATTTTCCGTGGAGCACAGCGGTATGATGTTATAATTTGGTTAAAACAACAGTCGAGATCGCAATAACATTTGTTTGTTACCCCTGGTTTCGGCTTATGTTAAAGCCATTTTTTGGGCCTTCTATGCCTGGTGCTGGCTGTTCCTCTGTTTTTCACGTATACAACTATCCTACACTGTCCAAAATGTTATTGCGATCTCGACAGTTGTTTTAACCATTTATCTCATGTCAAAGATGTCAGTCACTCGCCACAGACGGCTAGAGGAATAGTTGTCACAAATTGCTTTCAAGACGATTCTTTTTCTCTTCTCAGAATCCTACAATATTGATTCTATTCCCTAAAAATGAAAAAGCAAGATGCAGAAAAAGAATTGTTGCAGGGACAACGGCAGTTTTATTCTAGTCCCTACATTTTCCATTCTCCCTTTATACGCAATCTCTGAATTAGTGTCACACAACAGTGTTTTCTGAGATTCATTGTCTCAGCACTGGCAAGAGAACTGTGTACCGACAGAAACAGCCTCTATGTCTTCAGTGTTCTTAAATACTGCTTAATTTCGTGTTCTTTCTCAATATCTCACGTGGCATTCAAATACGCGTGTAGCAGCAGTTTCGTCACTCGAGTCCCCAACTAATTCAATTTTACTTTACATTTAATTTTAAACCATCGTAATTCTTTCGGAAGGTCTGGTGTTTGCCCATTCTCTTCATATTACTGGAATCAGACGCTTCCATGCTGTATAAAATCTACGACAAACAATGTGTGTTCGCTTTCCGAAGAAGAAGCCTTGTCAAGCGGTCGTACAGGTTAGCTACTGCAAGGGAAAATTCCCGTACATGGTACACTTTCTGAGAAGCTCTTGGATACATTACAAAATTCTTGTAAACTACCAGCTTTACTCAGATTCCCCTGCCTAGAGTTAAGTGCTACTATTAAATATAAATGTTTCTGTTGTTATTGCATATAAGCTTCAGTTTTGATCTTTAATTTTATTTCACAGTCATCTCTATTTTAAATGTTCATTACAGCATTTGATTGTCATTTGCTACTGTCACGTGCTAGATGTATTGACAGCAGAGAGAGCACTCGATGCCGATTTTTTTCTTGGCACTTAAAAACTGATCTCATGGGGGTCATGAAACACCCCAGATTTTTACACATAACAAGATACAAGTTCCTCAGCTAACACTGAGCTTCTCAAATGGCAATGAATTGCAGAAATCTGCTAGCTATGTTTGACTCAGGGTGCTTTCCCGTTTCCCACTTGTGGTTTACACCACATGGACGTGCTTGTGGTCTTATGGTGTGCAGGGAAGATTCCAGCCAGGATAAGGGCCCATTCACAGGTTGACGGTACTTGTGGCCAACAACATCAAATCCAAAGTGATTCGTAAGTCCATAGGAAGTTTTCTAAAGCGAGATACGAAGGAAAAGAACCATCACAAAAAATAGTGGAAAAGCTGACTTCACGAATTACACGGAAATCACTTGGGATATTACTGTCACATGTCGCTATAGGGTACTGTTTCATTCTCTGTCACTATTTCATGGTTATTATGTTATGAGTCCTGGACCTTTTTGCTTAAAAGAAAAACTATGCATTTTTGCACTGGGACAGTGCACTACCAGTTTGGTCTCAGTGCCCTGTTGTCGGCAGAGGGCAGTCAGTGAACTTATGAGAGGCACACCTCCCCAGGGAGACAGGCTGTTTTTGTGAAAATGTGTCTGCAACCTGCTGTTATGGGCAGAGCTAGCACGCTGGCCTAGCTTGCGGCAGTGGGCGCCGTGACGTCACAGCCGTCCCTAGAGAATTTGTGAGTTTGACATTTTTCCTTTCCCTCCACGGCCGTTAAAGTGCAAGACGTCGCGAGACTGCCTGTCTCGTGGGGAAATGACTGTTTCTTTCACTCAAAGAAGTTACAGAACTGAACTGAATCACCCTTCCTCCTCGATTCGCACAAAGAGCCCTACCATTTGAGGAAACATTGCTCCAGACACCGTTTCCCTTTGTTTTCCGTTAAATAAACCACATTGTTGTCGATCACATTGGGAACAGCACAGAGCCATCCCTTACATGTAGATTTCCTTATTTCAAAGCAGAGAGAGAAGCACTATGAAATTAGATTCTGGGCATCTGTCTCTGGACTGTCCTTGAGACGGAATGCACTCTGGCTGACATTTCCTGTGGATCAGTGTACGCTATCAATTTTGGAGAAACGTGCGGTAGCATGGTGTACATTCTGAACATCTCGTTAATTGGCTGGGCAACTTGTTTTCATTAGTTTCTTCATAATTTTTTGTCATCTTATTCTTGATTTAGCTTTCTGTATGAGCACATTTTGTTGTGCTTTCTCCAGAGTCCTCCACACTTTTTTTACCTCTCTACAATGGTAGCCACTTTGTAAATCGGTAATTTTATTTTAGTTGTGTTATGTGTCGACAGAAGTGCCGACACAGTGTTATTTAGACGGGCCGAATAGGCACGCTATAATCTCACCCAGAATATCGTGAAGTCTGAAACAGGATGCTCAATGAATGCTAATAAGAAAAGAACGGAGCGTCTCATATACTTAACTTTATTCTCTTGTGTGGTACATCTCTATGGTGAATACAAGTAAGACTCTCTCCAGATATGGTTAACTGCGCCTTGCGAGGTCGTAGCTATGGACTTAGCTGAAGGCTATTCTAACTGTCTCTCGGCAAATGAGAGGAAGGCTTCGTACGTCTAGTCGCTAGCAATGTCGTCCGTACAACTGGGGCGAGTGCTAGTCCGTCTTTCTAGACCTGCCATGTGGTGGCGCTAGGTCTGCAAGTACTGACAGTGGCGACACGCGGGTCCGACATGTACTAATGGACCGCGGCCGATTTAAGCTACCACCTAGCAAGTGTGGTGTCTGGCGGTGACACCACAAGTTGTAGAGAACTTTGCTCTCCGTTAATTTTATTGTGATTTATTTCAATAATTAGAGCAAATGAATACATATTAATTTCAGCCTTAAATTTCAAGACCTCTCACTGTCCTGTGACTTTTCCATGGCAGGCGATCTACAAATAAAAAATATAATCTGTTGTGCACCCAGTTTGTTGTCTCCACTGTGGCGTTCAATACAGTGGTCAAATTCAACTAACAGTTATATCAGCATTCAGAAGAGCCAGCCGGAGTGGCCGAGCGGTTCTATGCGCTACAGTCTGGAACCGGGTGACCGCTACGGACGCAGGTTCGAATCCTGCCCCGGGCATCGATGTGTGTGATATCCTTAGGTTAGCTAGGTTTAAGTAGTTCTAAGTTCTAGACGACTGATGACCTCAGAAGTTAAGTCCCATAGTGCTCAGAGCCATTTGACCCATTTCGAGCACTCAGATGAAAGTACACGCGCTCGTCTTGAAAGGTCAAAGATTTGTTTTTTAACGAGCATTGCGCTTACGCTCATCTAGTCAGATACGGGACACATCATATACAACGTTCAAAGACGAGGAAATAACATTCCCCCATGCACATGTTTGTGTAGTAAGTGTCTGCAGGCCTGTGTTCACAATCCTAGTGCTAAGTGTAATACTGATAAAAAGTGAGAGCACACTACGATTCTTAAGTTGCACAAGTCGGAATACTTTGTTTGCTACCATAGATCTTAAATCACATGAATTATTAAACTTTTCAGACAAATGCTTTTAAAATGATACATTTTACATAACAACAGCTTTTTGCAAGCTAACCTGAAGAGACATACTAAGATGTATTGTGGCCAAATAATTATTAGTATACTGAAACATTTCTAAAATAATTATATCGTTTATTTTTGTGTACCAGTTTCACATGTTTTGCGGTACTTCTAGTTTTTATCATAGTCGACGATTTTCAGATCTGCGTAGTTGAATAAGCAACAGGCTTTGTCTATATGGGGACCTACTCATCGGACAGTATAATGATTTATATGGTATGTATAGAAACAGTAGATTAGTTATTCATGTACAGCTCATGATGGAGTGTGATCTAAACTCACCGTATAGTAAAAATATGCAACTAAGACGGAAAAAAAATGATTTAATGGAGGAGGAGGATATTAGTGTTTAACGTCCCGTCGACAACGAGGTCATTACAGACGGAGCGCAAGCTCGGGTGAGGGAAGGATGGGGAAGGAAATCGGCCGTGCCCTTTCAAAGGAACCATCCCGGCATTTGCCTGAAGCGATTTAGGGAAATCACGGAAAACCTAAATCAGGATGGCCGGAGACGGGACTGAACCGTCGTCCTCCCGAATGCGAGTCCAGTGTGCTAACCACTGCGCCACCTCGCTCGGTCTAAATGATTTAATGTTTTTAATACCACCACACTTGCTGAATTCTCCCACCGAACGTCTCAGCTATAGTAAAATATTTTATATGTTTTACTGTTACTATTATCATTAAAATCTTTGGCATCTGTGGTAAGGTACGAGTACAGAGACAGAAAATTACATTTGAAGGAACAAGGTAGAATGAGGGAGAGGAATTAAGAAACTCTGCTCTCCCTCCCACGAGGACAGAAACCTGGATCGAGTAATGTCTGAAAGAAATTTTGTTGTGTGTAGATGTAGCGTCGAACGATTTCATTTGGATCCAAGCATTATAGCGGTTTATGTTTAATGCAAAGTCTTCAGATTCAGGTGTATTTACGTTACATATTTTAATACTCAAAAACTCACTCGTCAAAACCTATAGGGTACTTCACGTTGGCTGAGAATCATTCTGTTTGGTAAGAAAGTAGTTTGCATAGTATAAGTAAAGAAAAGAAACGAAAATTATTAATACATAATTATATTACACGAAAAATGCATTTTTGGTCACTTGTTATCTATTAGTCTGTTAAACGCTTCTTCTCAGGAACGGGCAGACCTATCGAGTTGAAATTTCTGTCACATACTAAGGGCTATTGTATCCTAGCGGTGTAAAAACTTTAAGCTTCTAAAGCTTCTAAGTCAGTGTAATAGACAGATACGGCTATTTAGGTCTCATATTTTGATACTCGCCAAGTACTCATCAAAATCTGTAGGATACTTCCCGTTGACCTAAAATCATGGACTTTGTCAAGCAGCAAGGTTTCGCAGTACAAGTTATGGGAAAAATCGAAAAATTGTTACTTTATAATAATATCAAACTAAAAATGGTTTTTTTGTTATTCCTATGCGAATGTCATTCTGTCTAACACTTCTGTTTCTCAGGGACTATGATAGCATATGAGAAATTACACAGAAATGTTACACATTAAACTTAAAACTTTCTGGAAAGTCTAGGAATATCCGAGACCGATGTCTTGTCAGTATTGATATCAATAACAGAAAAATTATTCGCCATTCTCGATCCCCAGAATGTATGAACTCCCTGTATATGTAATTATGTTTGTACGGAAGCGTCAGCGTGCGAGTCCTAATCACACTTGTCCAATTTTTTCTCTGATGCTGGTAGTTCAATGTCGACTGTATTCCTTCGGGTTCCCGCATGTTCCAAATTTCGTTGGCGTCTTTAACAATGAGTATTAATTTTTCTCTTTTTGTTTCCTCACACAATTGCCGTTCGTCTGATTATCTATTTAAGTTTAAAAATACAGTAAGTCTCGCCAAATTTCTAATACAGTATTGGCCATTAAAATTACTACGGCTGGCTGCGGTGGCCGAGCGGTTCTAGGCGCTCCAGTCCGGAACCGCGCTGCTGCTACGGTCGCAGGTTCGAATATTGCGTCGGGCATGGATGTGGGTGATGTCCTTAGGTTTAAATAGTTCTAAGTCTAGGGGACTGATGACCTCAGATGTTCAGTCCCAAAGTGCTCAGAGCCATTTGAACCATTTTAGCCAATTGCTACACCAAGAAGAAATGCAGATGATAAACGGGTATTCATTGGACAAATATATTATACTAGAACTGAAATGTGATCACATTTTCGTATAATTTGAGTGCATAGATCCTGAGAAACCAGTACCTAGAACAACCACCTCTGGCCGTAACAACGGCCTTGGTACGCCTGGGCATTGAGTCAAACAGAGCTTGGATGGCGTGTACAGGTATAGCTGCCCATGCAGCTTCAACACGATACCACAGTTCATCAAGAGTAGTGCCTGGCGTATTGTGACGATCCAGTTGCTCGATCACCATTGACCAGACGTTTTCAATTGGTGAGAGATCTGGAGAATGTCCTGGCCAGGGCAGCAGTCGAACATTTTCTGTATCCAGAAAGGCCCGTACAGGACCTGAAACATGCGCTCGTGCATTATCCTGCTGAAATGTAGGATTTCGCAAGGACCGAAGCCACGGGTCATAACACATCTGAAATGCAACGTCCACTGTTCAAAGTGCCGTCAATGCGAACAAGAGGTGACCAGACGTGTAACCAATGGCAACCCATACCTTCAAGCTGGATGATACGACAGTATGGCTACGACGAATACACGCTTCCAATGTGCGTTCACCGCGATGTCGCCAAACACGATTGCGACCATCATGATGCTGTAAACAGAACCTTGATTCATCAGAAAAAAATGACGTTTTGCCATTCGTGCACCCAGGTTCGTCGTTGAGTACACCATCGCAGGCGCTCCTGTCTGGATCCAGCGTCAACGGTAACCGCAGCCAGGGTCTCCGAGCTGACTGTCCATGCTGCTGCAAACGTCGTCGAACTGTTCGTGTAGATGGTTGTTGTCTTGCAAACGTTCCCATCTGTTGACTCAGAGATCGAGACGTGGCTCCACGATCCGTTACAGCCATGCGGATAAGATGCCTGTCATCTCGACTGCTAGTGATACGAGGCCGTTGGGATCCAGCACGGCGTTCCGTATTACCCTTCTGAACCCACCGATTCCATATTCTGCTAACAGTCATTGGATCTCGATCAACGCGAGGAGCAGTGTCGTGATACGATAAACCGCAATCGTGATAGGCTACAATCCGACCCTTATCAAAGTCGGAAACGTGATGATACGCATTCCTCCTCCTTACACGACGCATCACAACAACGTTTCACCAGGAAACGTTGGTCAACTGCTGTTTGTGTATGAGAGATCGGTTGTAAACTTTCCTCATGTCAGCACGTTGTAGGTGTCGCAACTGGCGCCAACCTTGTGTGAATGCTCTGAAAAGCTAACCATTTGCATATCACAGCATCTTCTTCCTGTCCGTTAAATTTCGCTTCTGTAGCGCATCATCTTCAGGGTGTAGCAATTTTAATGGCCAATAGTACATGATCACATTGTTCTTCATTTCAGTCTTTCAGTATTCGCTACACTTAGTCCCGAAATAATGCTATCTCTCTTTTACTTTCTTATTGTATTTCAGTTCCCCGTGGCACATTATCAGTTTGTAATTTTGAATGAGATTGTATATACTCTCATACGTTTGGGAACTTCAACGGCAAATGATCCGTTTTCAATTGTGCAAATGTGTGCGAATTTCTGAGGGACCAAACTGCTGAGGTCATCGGTCCCTAGACTTGCACGCTACTTCAACTACCTTATGGTAAGAACAACACACACACACACCCATGCCCGAGGGAGGACTCGAACCTCCGGCGGGAGGGTCCGCGCAGTCCGTGACACGGCGCCTTAAGATCCGTTTTCATTTGTTTCTAAAATAATACTGACTTCTGCGCGTCGAATCTTTCCTCATATCTATTTCCTGACCAAAAAAAAAACCCACTTAGAAAACTTGATCGGATGTCCCATCAACAGATACTAAAACGAAGAGGGAACAGTGAGACTGGTAAACCATGGATGAAGTATTCAGGTGAAACAGCAAGTAAGACAAAGACAAGGCTGCTGTTTTTTACTGTTACTATTCGGTCCGTGCATCGAAAAGGAATGACAGAAACAAAATGAAGGTTCAGGGGTGGAATTAAAATTCAGGATGTCAAAATATCGATGATAAGTTTCCCTTATGACTTCGCTACACTCAGTGAAAGTGAAGAAGAATTACAAGATCTGTTGAATGCAATGATTAGTGTAATGAGTACAGAATATGGACTCATAAAAAAATCGGAAAACGACAAAAGTAATGAGAGGTAGCAGAAATGAAAATATGAGAAACTAATCATCAAAACTGGTGATCACTAAATACAGAAAGTTTAGGATTTCTGTTACCCTTGAAGCCAAATATCCCATGACGAACGAAGCAAGAAGGACTTAAAAAACAAACTAGCAACGGGACATAATGCATTCGTGCAAGAGAAGTCTACTGGTACCAAACATATCCCGTAATTTGAGGAAGAAATTTCTGACAATCTATTTTTTGGGCACAACGTTGTATAGCACTGAATTCAGGACACTGGGAAAACCCGGAGAGCGAGAATCGAAGCGCTTGAGAGGTGTTAATAGGGAAGAATGTTGAAAATTAAATGGAAAAATAAAGCAAGGAATGGGCAGCTTCTCCGTAGAATCGGCGAAGTAAGAAACATACGGAAATCACTCACAAGAACAAGGAACAGGGCTGTTTTACATGTGTTGAAGACATCAGAGGGACCTGCGGAGGGTAAATACTGTAAGGAAGAGAACGGAATAATCCAACAAAGTAATGAGGACATAAGATGTGTGTGGTGCTCTGAGATGAAGTGGTTAGCACATTTGAAGAATTGGTGATGGGCCACATCAAACCAGTCAGAAGAATCATGAAATTTAAAAAAAAATTACAAAAATAAGCAGGTGCACGTTAGCGCCGACTCTGTAAGTAGACGTTCTGTTCCCTGTGACAGTTAGAGCAGCCATCGAAGTGCTTTAATGTTCTCGTGTTTAGTATTGTTGCCATGCCTGGTACTGTATATACACTGTTGAGAGAAAACATTACGACCACCTAGCCTGTATGTCCACCGTTGCCACAGATAACAGCGGCACGGATAACAGTGGCATGGAAGCAATGAGCCCTTGGTAGGTCGGTGGAGGGAGTTGGCACCACATCTGCACCCACAAGTCACCAGAAATCCGTAAATTCCAGGGGGAAGGGCGGTGATCTCTGTCGCCCGTTCAGGCACACCCCAGATGTGTTCGACCGGGTTCAGATCTGGGGAGTTGGGGGCAGCACATGAATTGGAACTCGCCACTGTGTTCCTCGAATCACTCCATCGCACTCCTGGCCTTGTGACATGGCGCGTTACCTTGCTCAAAAACGCCATTACCGCCTGGCAACATAAACTTCGTGAAAGGGTGTACGTTGCCTGCATGCAGTGTACGATACTCCTTGGCCATCACGCTGCCGTGCACGAGCTCTACTGAACCCTTGGATGCCCAAGTGAATGTTCCCAGAGCATAATGGAGCCGCTGCCAGCTTTTCTCCTTCCGGCCATACACATGCAAAGGAGCTGTTCCCCTGGAAGACGACGGATTTGCTCCCTCTCATCACCATGATGAAGAAGCTATAGGGACTCATCAGGCCATCCAATGCTCTGCCACTGCGCTAACGTCCAGTGCCGATGGTCACCTGCCCATTTCAGTCGTAGTAGCTAACATTGGCACATGCATGGGTCGTCGGCTGCGGAGGCACATCGTTGGGAGTGATCAGTACAGTTTATGTTCAGAAGCACTCGTACGTTTCCCAGCAATAAAGTGTGATGTTAGTTCCGCCTCAGTTCGTAGCCTATCCTGTTTTACCTCCCTACCCAGCCTACGACGCCCAACATTTGAAATGAGGCGTTGCCGCCGAACCGCACAACGTCTAGACTTGGCCACGCGTTGGAAACGCTAGAGCACTCCTCGATACCTGGCAAGTCGTGCTATTTCCGAAATGCCCGTGCCGAGTATCTGGGCCACTGCTATTACATGCACTGTGCTTGTGTCTGACAAGAAGCCATTCGTCGCCAGATGACTCTGCCATCGCCTGAACGTTCGTCAGAGGGAGGGGGGTTCAGTTTCAATGAGATAAAAAGCGTGGGGCACGTGACCCGTAAATAATGTATGATTTCTTATTCCGTGAAGGTGTTTCATAACCGAAACTGGCTGTAATAATAAATTAAATACAGACAGTCTTTTACTGCATGTATACCAATCTTTGTCTTCTTCAAGAGTTTTTACCCTGTACAGCTCCCTCTAGTAACATGGAAGTCATTCCCTCATGTCTTAACAGACGTCGTATCATCTTGTCCCTTCACCTTATCAGTGTTTTCCAAATATTCATTTCCTCTCTGATTCTCCTCTGCCTCATTCCTTACCTTATCAGGCACCCTAATTTTCAACATCCATCTGTAGCACCACATCTCAAATTCATCGATTATCTTCTGTTCCTGTTTTCCCACAGTTCATATTTCTACCATACAATTTTGTATTCCAGACGAACATTCCCAGAAATTTCTTCCTCAAATTAAAGCCGATATTTCATATTAGTAGCCTTTCCTTGGGCCTTTTTCTCCATAGTTAGTCTGCTTTTGATGTCCGCTATCAGTCATTTTACTGCCTATATAGCAGAATTCCTTAACTTCATCGACTTCGTGTCCATCAGAACTGACGTTATGTTTCTCGCTGTTCTCATTTCTACTACTTCTCATTACCTTCGTCATTCTTCCATTTACTCTCAATCCATACTCTTTACTCATTAGACTGTTCATTCCGTTCAACAGATCATGTAATAGTTCTTCACTTTCACTCAGGATAGCAATGTCATCAGCGAATCGTTTCATTGATATCCTTTCACCTTGAATTTTAATTCCACTCTTGAAACTTTCTCTTATTTCCATCATTGCTTTCTCGGTGTACATATTCAACAGTAGGGAGAAAGGCTACATCCGTGTCTTAACACCCTTTTTCATACGAGCACTTCGTTCTTGGTCGTCCACTCTTATTATTCCCTCTTGGTTGTTGTACATATTATATAGACACGTCTCTCCCTGTAGTTTACTCCAACTTTTTTCAGAATTTCGAACATCTTGCATGATTTTAAATTGTCGAACGGTTTTTCCGAGTCGACAAATCCTATGAATGTGTCCTCATTTTTCTTTAGTCTTGCTTCCATTATTAACAGCAACGTCAGAATTGCTTCTCTCGTGCCTTTACTTTTCCTAAAGCCAAACTGGTCGTCATCGAGCGCATCCTCAGTTCTCTTTTCGTTCTTCTGTTTATTATTCTTGTAAGCAACATGGATGCATGAGCTGTTAAGATGATTGCGCAATAGTTTTCGCACTCGTCAGTTGTTGACGTCTTCGGAATTGTGTGGATGATGCTTTTCCGAAAGTCAGATGGTATGTCGCCAGACTCATATATTCTACACACCAACGTGAATAGTCGTTTTGTTGCCATTTCTCTCAATGATTTTAAAAATTCTAATGGAATGTTATCTATCCCTTCTGCCTTATTTGACCTTAAGTCCTCCACAGCTCTTCTGAATTCTGATTCTAATACTAGATCCCCTGTCTCTTCTAAATCGACTCCTGTTTGTTCTTCTATCACATGAGACAAAACTTCCTCCTCATAGAGGCTTTCAATGTATTCTTTCCACCTATCCGCTCTCTCCTCTGCATTTAACAGTGGAATTCCAGTTGTACTCTTAATGTTACCACCCTTGCTTTTAATGTCACCGGAGGTTGTCTTGACTTTCCTGTATGCTAAGTCTGTCCTTCCGACTATCATTGCTTTTTCGATGTCTTCAAATTTGTTCTGCAGCCATTTCGTTTTAGCTTTCCTGCACATCCTATTTATTTCAATCCTCAGCGACTTGTATGTCTGTATATCTGAGTTTCTGGGTACACATTTCTACTTCCTCCTTTCATCGATCAATTGAAGTATTCTTGTATTACCCTTGGTTTCTTTGCAGTTACTTTCTTTGTACCTATTTTTTCTTTCCCAACTTCTGTGATGGCCCTTTTTAGAGATGTCCATTCCTCATTAACTGTACTGTCTACTGAGCTATTCCTTATTGCTGTATTATAGCCATAGAGAAGTTCAAGCGCACCTCGTCATTCCTTAGTACATCTGTATCCCATTTCTTTGCGTATTGGTTCTTCCTCACTAATGTCTTGAACTTCAGTGTACTCTTCATCACTACTATATTGTGATCTGAGTCTATATCTGCTCCTGGGTACATCTTACAATCCAGTACCTGATTTCGGAATCTCTGTCTGACCATGATGTAAGCTAACTGAAATCTTCCCGTATCTCCCGGCCTTTTCCAAGCATACACCCTCCACTTGTGATTCTGGAACAGGGTATTCGCTATTACTAGCTGAAACTTGTTGCAGAACTCAGTTCGTCTTTCTCCTCTCTCTTTCCTTGTCCCAAGTCCATGTTCTCCTGGAACCTTTTCTTCTACTCCCTCCCCTACAACTGAATTCCAGTCCCCCATACTGTACATACAGTATTACCATATCAGTATCGTCCCACACTTTCGCTGTCTGTTCATCCTCAGCTTGCGACGTCGGCATGTATACCTGAACTATCGTAGTCGGTGTTGGTTTGTTGTTGATTCTGATACGAAGAACCCTGTCACTAAACTGTTCACAGTAACACGCTCTCTGACCTACCTTCCTATTCATAGCGAGTCCTACTCCTGTTATACCATTTTGTGCTGCTGTTGATATTACCTTATACTCATCTGACCAGAAATCCTTGTCTCCTTTCCACTTTACTTCACTGACCCCTACTGTATCCAGATTGATCCCTTGCATTTCCCTTTTCAGATTTTCTAGTTTCCCTACCACGTTCAAGCTCCTGACATTCCACGCTCCGACTCGTAGAGCGTTATCCTTCCGTTGATTATTGAACCTTTGTCTCATGACATCCTCCCCCTTGGCAGTCCCCTCCCAGAGATCAGAATGGGGGACTCTTACGGAATTTTTGCCAATCGAGGGATCATCATGACACTTCTCCAGTTACAGGGCACATGTCCTGTGGGTACATGTGACGTGTCTTTAATGCAGTGGTTTACATTGCCTTCTGCATCCACATGCCGTTGATCGTTGCTGATGCTTCCGCCTTTAGGGGCAGTTTCCTACCCCTAGGGCAAGAGAGTGCCGTGAACCTCTGTCAGGTTCTCCACCCTCCTTGACAAGGCCGTTGGTAGAATGAGGATGACTTCTTATGCCGGAAATCATCGGCAGCAAATGCTGATTATTTATCAGAATTTAAGCAGCGGCGGGATTCGAAATTGGGACCGCAGGTTTACTGATCATGAATCAAAGACGCTGCCCACAGACCAAGGTGGCACTGAACGTATGAGGTTACTTACTAAATGTCAAAACCCCTCTTGGCAACCACCTAGAAGACATTTATGAACACGCACTATGTATGTATATGCTGTACTGAACATATGTAGTGATTCATAGACCTAACTCACAAATGTTGTTTCACAACGAGTTTTTCCAAATCCCTTATCACTCCATAAGCACTCTGCTCTGCGAGAAATTAGGTGGTTTAATGCTGGGGAAATACGTAGAATCCTAAGAAATTTTGGCGTTGTACGTTTACAGTTATGCCAGCAGCCCTGAGTCGCCAATCACATATCGAGTAAACAGTACGTTTCATGAACATCGTTAGCATTTCTTCATGGAGAAAATGAACAGACAATCTACATCTACAAGCTGCTGTAGAAATTGTGGTATTTACAAACAATGTCATAGCGGGTCAGCAAAATTTTTCACAGATAATTTTATTGAAATCAGTTTCATCACAATCAGTACAAGCTTACTATTCGATTACCATCATAAGATCAAAATCGCCAGAAGGAATACGTCAAACAATGTAGATTGTCATGTAACTTTCACCTGTTCTGTTGGATTTGTGCTAAATTGAGACTAATAATTAAATGAAAAGTTGTGAAGATCTCGAATGAGTTGAGATCCTTAACGTTACCTATAGTCTTTCGTTTCTTTCTAGTCATATTTGCAAAAAATGTGTTAGTCATGAGGTGCACCAAGTACTTGGAGTTAAGAAAACTTTCGTCCGAAAATCACCTAACATCTGATATGTGTGTACGACTTCAGAGTTTCTACGATTATCTTAAATGTTTTCTGAGAAGCCTCAAATCCCAGAGTCAAGTACACAACAGCACATTCTACAGAGTGTTCTGCGAAGTGGATTTGTTGACTGGATAGCTTTTACTAATTTTCAGAAGAATTCATCACGCCATTTCGTCCATCTCACGTATATTCCTCACGCCACTCTAAATCACAATAAGTATATCGTTTGTGTATTTTATCTCTGCCGCAATGGAAATTTCTCATTTATTTAAAGATAAATTCTAGAAAGCTTTCCTTATGGAGGGGAACGAGATTAGTTTTAACGTCCCGTCGACAACTTGGTCATTAGATGAGGCCTTTAGTTATTTTATAGACACTTGCCAATTGTTTCAGAACGGGACATAATTCTTCAGATGTCTCTGCTCTGTCTGTCTATACCTAGTTGCACTTAGACCCTCCTTCCAAATAGCTATTCGGGTTCCATACTAGTCGACAAAAATTAAACACTTACGGAAATGCGTTGTTGTCAGTCTGGCCGTGAGTTATGAGCAATTTTTCTCAGGAATGCGTAGACGAATCAAGTTGAAATGTATTCACTATATAAAGTCAAAGGGCCCTTGGCGCTGTAAAAATTGTAGGCTTCTAAATCGATGCACTCAAAAGATTCGGCCATATATTCCACATGTTTTGATACTCGCAAATCCACTCATCATAAACTATAGTATACTTCCCGTTGACCTATAATCAGTAAATTTGGCAAGAAACTACGTTATATAGTAAAAGGAAAGAAAAAATTGCGAAACTTGTTAATTTCTAATACTGTTACACGAAAGAAAATCTATTCGTAATACATAATGCAATTGTCAGTCCGTCCGTCTATTAAGACTTCTGTTCCTCAGTGTCGATATCGATAACAGACAAAAATATTCGAGGTACTAGAATCTCGCGATGAATGAACTAAATATATACATGACAAATTTTGTGTGGAACTCTGACAGATCGAGTGCTACTCTAGTTAGCCTATTATTTGTGTTGAGAGTAATTAGACGAACAGCATTTCCTAGGCTATGACTGACGGACATTTTACATAGTACAAGAGGTGGCACTCTAAAGAGGTTAATGGACTCAAATGCAGGAGGCAAGAGTTTCATACTTCTCACTATCGAAACCAGTTTAAATGTTTTGTGGTGCCATTTAATCATTCCATCTGACATTTCAGTACAGTCTTGAAACATAATGATAATTACGATATCATTCATTTCTGTAACTTGTTGAACTATGATTAATTAAGTAGGAACAGCCGAGTTTAGTCAGACACCGCTGAGTGAAATTAAGACACAGGCCATGACCAGTGCAAGTCGCTGTATAAACGGCTCAGACGAGAGCCGACCTTCATTTCCCCGGATACTGCTTGCTGATACAACAGGAACTACCGTTACGACGCTGGGCAGTTACGACATCGAGAGGCACAGGCGAGGACTGGAATTAAAATAACACAAAGGCGTAAAGAAGACTGGGCCACGGCAGCGGTGGTGGTCCAGTTACTTCAGATCCGAGCGACGCGCTAGTTGAGGCTTACGTTATTGAATGCGACGCAACAACAAAACAAAGATGGGCCAAACCCACATAAATACTCGTCATTTTTAGTGAAAGCTGTCGTAGCCTGCCAGCCACCAGCTGCGACCCTGCTGCGCGTGCCAAGTCTCATGTTGTGGATTTGGCACCCACCAACCGGCAGGCCACCTAGCGACCTATCTCATCAGCTTCAGGTTTCGTAAGCAGGAGATCTACACCTCGACCCAGGGACCATGCAGCTATGCAACCGCCATCACGTGTGCAGGAAATCTTTTTCCTGCCTCCCTCTGGTCGTTCGGGCGGCTACCGCTGCTGCTGCGAGCTGTATCATCCACAATGGGATCACGACATGATTCTGCCCGACAATGCCCTCTATTTCCTGGACTGCCGGGAGTCTCTGGTAGGCACGGTAAGACCTCAGAGGTTAAAAACCGATACTAGTATTCAATAAACCTTATTTTACGATATTAATTGGTTTCGGTTATAACAGGTAATTTTTTTTTACTTTTTACTAACAACCGGGTAAGAAAAATATCAATTATCCATAGCAGCAGTGCTAAAAGTTTTGGTTTCAAAATAAACCTGTTTTTAAAGAAACCGAGTAATTGTGCATTTTCAACTTCTCGCAACGTAATGAATATTCCATTAAATTTCGGGCATGCAGCCGCGAAAATTAGATTTCCTCCACTGATAAATCGGCCGCGTATCGTTCGGCCACCCTCAGAGTGAGTCACAAGACTGACGACAAGATGCCTAGCGTGGCCTTATATGCTCCACCGCGGCGGTAATGCACATGCGGGTCACAGATGCTGGTCGGCGGCAAAGAAATACGCTTACACATTCGCCGCCTGTGGCGAAGGCGTACAGACATTCGATTCGCTTGACGATGTATCATCGGCGGCGGTGACACCATGACTATTTTTCTGCAGTTTAATAAGCACAAAAGCCGGATTCCAAGCTTTGTCCAAATTAAAACCATTATATCTATTTATTAAATTATTAGCTAATCCAATCTCTATAGCTTCCTTGAAGACAGATTCCCAAAAAAAAAAAAAAAAAAAAAGGTGGATGTTAAAATCTTCACATCACTGTAATTCATGGAATGCCCTGTATCAATACAATGTTCGGCCACAGCTGACTTGTCTGGCTCTAATAATCGTGTGTATCTTCGACGCTCTACGAATTTGTAGCGAAGAAAATCCATTCGATTTAAAAATGCAGTTGAGGTATGTTAGCTCTTCTTGAAAATTATCTTTATCGGATATACAGTGCGCCCAATGCACTAAGGTCTTAAGGATACCTATGGTCTGTGAAGGGTGATGGTAGCTACTGGCATGTTGATATAGATTTGTGTGTGTTGGTTTCCGAGATACGGCATGTCCTAATGTGCCATCAACTTTACAGCAAACGACGACATCCAAAAAGGGGAGGCAGCCGTCTTTTTCTATTTCCATAGTAAATTTGATACTAGCATCGATAGAATTCAAATGCTCAAGAAATCGATGTAATTAATCCATCCTTTGCAGCCATACCACAAATGTTTCGTCCACGTACCTGCAGAAGACCGTTGGTTTAAAATTTGCTGAGTCCAGTGCCTTGTCCTCGATGTCGTCCATGAATAAATTAGCTACCACAGGGGAGAGGGGCTTCCCATAGCAACGCCATCAATCTGCTCATAAAATTCATCATTAAACTGAAAGTAAGCTGATAAAAGCACATGTTCATATAAGGCCGTAATGTTCTTATCAAAATCTTAGACGATAAGAGATAAAGAGTTCTTTAAAGGTACCTTGGTGTATAATGATACGAAGTCAAAACTAGCAAGCAGATCCGTACTATTGAGCCTGTCAATGCTGAGTAAAATCCATAGAATTACAAATGTGGTGTCAGCCTTAATAAGGAAGCTAAATATTCGGCAGAAAAATACGTTGATGAACCAATAGCGCTCGTTATAGGACTCACAGACAACTCCTCCAGACGGTCATCCTTATCCATCATGTGAACTTTAGGTAGCCGATAAAATCACGGTGGTACTGCACCTCGCCCTTTTAAACTTCTTATGACTTCCTTTGGTAGGGATGAAGCGTTCAACAAGACAGCAGTCCTGATAGTCACCTTGTTAGTTGTATCTTTGTTAATCTTCCTGTATGAACCTGAACTAAGTAGACCACATATCTTTTCCTTGTAGACCTCCTGAGGCAAAAGGACGGTAGCATTACCTTTATCAGCAAGCAGGATGTTGTGTTAGTGTCCTTGCACGGCTTTCGTATCGCACATCTTTCTTCCTTGGAAACATTGCTTCTTTGTGGACGATGTTTCGTAATGACTCGACAGGTTTCTCGTATGATTTCTTCAGCAGAATCCTCTGATAGTGTTCGGACAGCTTCTTCTATGACACTGATGAAAGATGGTATCGACGAAGTCTTTGGAGTAGGGGCAAAATTTAGCCCTTTACATAATACAAATAACGTAGCTTCATCCAGATAATTACCCATCAAATTTATGACAGAACGTCGAATAACAGAGTCCATCTGTCTTTTTGTAGCCACTTCGTGAACCCAATCAGACTTAGCCCACGTCGTGCCATCAATCCAGTCCCATGAGTCAGGAGATAAAACAGCTGCTACCTTCAAATGTGGATGATACAGGTGTTCAGAAACAATGTCCAAATTCCGACAAGTAAAACGAATTCTTTCTCTGACAATAGCAGAACCAGCCCTTAGTAAAATTCTATTTACTGCGTTCTGAACAAAGTGAACCAACCTTGAAAATTTTGGGACTACTCCATGGTCCCGGCACTTCAGTAAGAAACTCGTAGAGATCAATACTCTTGCTCTCTGATTTCGTAATTTGTCCAAACTATGGACCCATGAAACCATCTGCTCGGCGAAGACCTACTTGATGTGCATTTTCAACTTCTGGCGGTGCAATGAATAGTCCATTAAATTTCGGGCATGTAGCCGCGCAAATAAAATTTTCTCCACTGGTATTTCGGCCGCGTTTCGTCCGGCCATCCTCATAGTGAGTCACAAGACTGACGACAAGATGCCCAGCGCGGCCTTATATGCTCCACTGCGGTGGTTCTGCGCTGGTCGGCGGCAAAGAAATACGCTTACACATGCGCCGCCTGTGGTGAAGGAGTACGGACATTCGATTCGCTTATCGATGGGCTTGTTAGTTTTGTCGTCGTATCACTATCCACGAAGGTACTTTTAAAGGACTCTTTCTCTCTTATCGACTAACATTTTGATAAGAAAATTACATCCTTACTTGAACACGTGCTTTTACAACCTTATTGTCTGTTTAATGGTGGATTTTATGAGCATATTGATGGCGTTGCTATGGGTAGCCCGTCTTCCCTATGGTAGCAAATTTTTTCATGAAGACGTCGAGGACAAGGCACTGGACTCACCAAGTTTTAAGCCAACGGTCATGTGGAAGTACGTGGACGACATATCAGTAGTATAGCCACACGGAATGGATGAATTACATCGATTTCTTGAGCATTTGAATTCTATCCGTGCTAGCATCAAATTTACTATGGAAATAGAAAAAGACAGCTGCCTCCCCTTTTTGGATGCTGTCGTTCACCGTAAAGTTGATGGCACATTAGGACATGCCTTATGTCGGAAACCAACACACACAAATCTATATCAACATGCCAGTAGCTGCCATCACCCTTCATAGACCATAGGTGTCCTTAAGACCTTAGTTGATAGGGCGCACTGTATATCCGATAAAGATATTTTGCAAGGAGAGCTCACATACTGTAAGCAGGCTGTTTATGTGTTTGTATGTTGGCAGCACTACGTAGCGCTTTGCATTAATAACTCTGACACCGAGCGAGATGGCGCAGAGGTTAGACACTGGACTCGCATTCGGGAGGACGACGATTCAATGCCGCGTCCGGCCATCCTGATTTAGGTTTTCCGTGGTTTCCCTAAATCGCTACAGGCAAATGCCGGAATGGTTCCTTTCAAAGGGCACAGGCGACTTCCTTCCCCGTCTTTCCCTAATCCGATGAGACCGATGACCTCGCTGTCTGGTCTCCTTCCCCGAAACAACCAACCAACCAATAACTCTGACAGCGCTGTGTTCACTATGTAAGAGACTCTGTGGCTGGTCGGACTCGCAGTTGGAGGTAAATCGCCAGCAGTGATGGCAGTTGTAAGTGAACAGTCAGCAGTGATGGAAGTTGGGAGTGAGTAGTCAGCAGTGATGGAGGTTAGAGATTAATTATTAACAGTGTTGGAGGTCCCCCCCCCCCCCCCATGAACCATGGACCTTGCCGTTGGTGGGGAGGCTTGCGTGCCTCAGCGATACAGATAGCCGTACCGTAGGTACAACCACAACGGAGGGGTATCTGTTGAGAGGCCAGACAAACGTGTGGTTCCTGAAGAGGGGCAGCAGCCTTTTCAGTAGTTGCAAGGGCAACAGTCTGGATGATTGACTGATCTGGCCTTTTAACAATAACCAAACCGGCCTTGCTGTGCTGGTACTGCGAACGGCTGAAAGCAAGGGGAAACTACGGCCGTAATTTTTCCCGAGGGCATGCAGCTTTACTGTATGATTAAATGATGATGGCGTCCTCTTGGGTAAAATATTCCGGAGGTAAAATAGTCCCCCATTCGGATCTCCGGGCGGGGACTACTCAAGAGGATGTCGTTATCAGGAGAAAGAAAACTGGCGTTCTACGGATCGGAGCGTGGAATGTCAGATCCCTTAATCGGGCAGGGAAATTTAAAAAGGGAAATGGATAGGTTAAAGTTAGATATAGTGGGAATTAGTGAAGTTCGGTGGCAGGAGGAACAAGACTTCTGGTCAGGTGACTACAGGGTTATAAACACAAAGTCAAATAGGGGTAATGCAGGAGTAGGTTTAATAATGAATAGGAAAATAGGAATGCGGGTAAGCTACTACAAACAGCATAGTGAACGCATTATTGTGGCCAAGATAGATACGAAGCCTACACCTACTACAGTAGTACAAGTTTATATGCCAACTAGCTCTGCAGATAACGAAGAGATTGAAGAAATGTATGATGAAATAAAAGAAATTATTCAGATAGTGAAGGGAGACGAAAATTTAATAGTCATGGGTGACTGGAATTCGAGTGTAGGAAAAGGGAGAGAAGGAAACGTAGTAGGTGAATATGGATTGGGGCTAAGAAATGAAAGAGGAAGCCGCCTGGTAGAATTTTGCACAGAGCACAACTTAATCATAGCTAACACTTGGTTTAAGAATCATGATAGGAGGTTGTATACATGGAAGAACCCTGGAGATACTAAAAGGTATCAGATAGATTATATAATGGTAAGACAGAGATTTAGGAACCAGGTTATAATTTGTAAGACATTTCCAGGGGCAGATGTGGACTCTGACCACAATCTATTGGTTATGACGTGTAGATTAAAACTGATGAAACTGCAAAAAGGTGGGAATTTAAGGAGATGGGACCTGTATAAACTGAAAGAACCAGAGGTTGTACAGAGTTTCAGGGAGAGCATAAGGGAACAATTGACCGGAATGGGGGAAAGAAATACAGTAGAAGAAGAATGGGTAGCTCTGAGGGATGAAGTAGTAAAGGCAGCAGAGGATCAAGTAGGTAAAAAGAAGAGGGTTAGTAGAAATCCTTGGGTAACAGAAGAAATATTGAATTTAATTGATGAAAGGAGAAAATATAAAAATGCAGTAAAAGAAGCAGGCAGAAAGGAATACAAACGTCTCAAAAATGAGATCGACAGGAAGTGCAAAATGGCTAAGCAGGGATGGCTAGAGGACAAATACAAGGATGTAGAGGCTTATCTCACTAGGGGTAAGATAGATACTGCCTACAGGAAAATTAAAGAGACCTTTGGAGATAAGAGAACCACATGTATGAACATCAAGAGCTCAGATGGAAACCCAGTTCTAAGCAAAGAAGGGAAAGCAGAAAGGTGGAAGGAGTATATAGAGGGTCTATACAAGAGCGATGCACTTGAGGACAATATTATGGAAATGGAAGAGGATGTAGATGAAGATGAAATGGGAGATACGATACTGCGTGAAGAGTTTGACAGAGCACTGAAAGACCTGAGTCGAAACAAGGCCCCCGGAGTAGACAACATTCCATTGGAACTACTGACGGCCTTGGGAGAGCCAGTCCTGACAAAACTCTACCACCTGGTGAGCAAGATGTATGAAACAGGGGAAATACCCTCAGACTTCAAGAAGAATAACATAATTCCAATCCCAAAGAAAGCAGGTGTTGACAGATGTGAAAATTACCGAACAATCAGTTTAATAAGCCACAGCTGCAAAATACTAACACGAATTCTTTACAGACAAATGGAAAAAGTAGTAGAAGCCGACCTCGGGAAAGATCAGTTTGGATTCCATAGAAATATTGGAACACGTGAGGCAATACTGACGTTACGACTTATCTTGGAAGAAAGATTAAGGAAAGGCAAACCTACATTTATAGCATTTGTAGACTTAGAGAAAGCTTTTGATAATGTTGACTGGAATACTCTCTTTCAAATTCTAAAGGTGGCAGGGGTAAAATACAGGAAGCGAAAGGCTATTTACAACTTGTACAGAAACCAGATGGCAGTTATAAGAGTTGAGGGACATGAAAGGGAAGCAGTGGTTGGGAAGGGAGTAAGACAGGGTTGTAGCCTCTCCCCGATGTTATTCAATCTCTATATTGAGCAAGCAGTAAAGGAAACAAAAGAAAAATTTGGAGTAGGTATTAAAATCCATGGAGAAGAAATAAAAACTTTGAGGTTCGCCGATGACATTGTAATTCTGTCAGAGACAGCAAAGGACTTGGAAGAGCAGTTGAACGTAATGGATGGTGTCTTGAAGGGAGGATATAAGATGAACATCAACAAAAGCAAAACGAGGATAATGGAATGCAGTCGAATTAAGTCGGGTGATGCTGAGGGTATTAGATTAGGAAATGAGACACTTAAAGTAGTAAAGGAGTTTTGCTATTTGGGGAGCAAAATAACTGATGATGGACGAAGTAGAGAGGATATAAAATGTAGACTGGCAATGGCAAGGAAAGCGTTTCTGAAGAAGAGAAATTTGTTAACATCGAGTATAGATTTAAGTGTCAGGAAGTCATTTCTGAAAGTATTTGTATGGAGTGTAGCCATGTATGGAAGTGAAACATGGACGGTAAATAGTTTGGACAAGAAGAGAATAGAAGCTTTTGAAATTTGGTGCTACAGATGAATGCTGAAGATTAGATGGGTAGATCACATAACTAATGAGGAAGTATTGAATAGGATTGGGGAGAAGAGAAGTTTGTGGCACAACTTGACCAGAAGAAGGGATCGGTTGGTAGGACATGTTCTGAGGCATCAAGGGATCACCAATTTAGCATTGGAGGGCAGCGTGGAGGGTAAAAATCGTTGAGGGAGACCAAGAGATGAATACACTAAGCAGATTCAGAAGGATGTAGTTTGCAGTAGGTACTGGGAGATGAAGAAGCTTGCACAGGATAGAGTAGCATGGAGAGCTGCATCAACCCAGTCTCAGGACTGAAGACCACAACAACAACAGTGTTGGAGGTTTGCAGTATTAGCACGAGCGGACGGTCTGAATGTGTATCCGTCACGGAGATTTATTACTGATGAACATATATACCTTTTTAACTGGTTGTCACTTGATTAAGGTAAAATTTCGAAAATACATTGTTTGCTCTGCAGCAAAAACATCCCTTTGCTAACCACATGCCTATTAGTAGTTAGCGCTATCAGTAGATAGAATCTTTTATTTAGCTGGCTGTATTAGCGCTTGCTGTATGATAGTAGTTCGTGTAACGAAAATTTTTGTGAGGTAAGTGACGTTTGAAATGTATAGGTTATTGTTAGAATTTTTACTCATTCAGGGCCATTCTTTTGTTATAATTATTTGCAGTCAGGTTATCAATTTTTTAAAAGCAGTCAGATGGAGTTATCCTTTAATATTGTGAGTAATTAATGATTGAATTCTGTTTGTCAGGGAAAATTCTGTAGGTCAGAAATGAATGGATAAAGTCAAGCGGTTCTAGGCGCTACAGTCTGGATCCGCGCGACCGCTACAGTCGCAGGTTCGAATCCTGCCTCGGGCATGGTTATGTGTGATGACCTTAGGTTAGTTATGTTTAAGTAGTTCTACGTTCTAGGGGACTGATGACCACAGATGTTGAGTCCTCTAGTGCTCAGAGCCATTTGAACCCATTTGACCTCAGATGTTAAGCCCCATAGTGCTCAGAGCTATTTTAACCATTTTTGAACAAAGCATGGAATCCGGCTCTTGGGGAAATTAAATTGCAGAGAAGTCGTAATGGTGTCACCGCCGCCGATGATACATCGATAAGCAGATCCAATGTCTGTACGCCTTCGCCACAGGCGTTGCATGACCGGTCGCTGACCAGCATCTGCGACCCGCATGCGCAGTACCTCTGCGCTGGAGCGTGTAAGGCCGCACTACGTATCTTGTCATTAGTCTTGCGACTCATTCTGAGGATGGCCGGACGATTCGTGGCCGAAGTATCAGTGGAGGAAATTTTATCTGTGTGGCTGCATTGCCGAAATTAAATGGACTAAATATGTAATTATTCAGGAACTGCCACTCCTTTGAAATACTACGTTAGTATAGAAAATTGAATCTAATGAGTACAGAATATTGACTGAGAGTAAATCGGAGAAAGACGAAAGTAATTAAAAGTAGCAGAAATGATAACAGCAAGAAACTTAAATCAAAACTGATTGTCACGAAGTAGATGAAGTTACGAAGTTCTGCTTCATAGGCAGCAAAATGACCAATGACCGAAGGAGCAAGGAGCACTTCAAAATCAGACTATCAATGGCAAAAAGGCCTTTCTTGACCAAGAGAAGTCTACTAGTATCAAACATAGTCCTTAATTTGAGGAAGAAATTTCTGAGAATGTACGTCTGGAGAACAGCAATGGAAGGTAGCGTAACATGGATTGTGGGTAAACCAAAACAGAAGAGCATCAAAGCATTTGAGATGTGGGGTACAGACGAATGGTGAAAATTAGATGAACTCATAAGGTAAGGAATGAGGAGGTTCTGTGCAGAATCGGATAGGAAACTAACATGGGGAAAACACTGATAAGGAGAAGGAACAGGATGATAGGACATCTGTTAAGGCACGAGGGAATGACTTTCATGGTACTAGAGGGAGCTGTAGAGGGCAAAAACTGTAGAACAAGACAGAGATTGGAATACATCCAGCAAATAATAGAGGACGTAGGTTGCAAGTGCTACTCTGAGATGAAGAGGTTAGCACGGGAGAGGAATTCGTGGCGTGCCGCACCACACCTGTCAGAAGACTGATCACAAAAAAGTGGGAAAAATATCATTGCTATATTAATAACAATTCCTCTGATAAGAACAACGAACACATGACACAGGAATTGGTACTGCATTTCTGAGAGAATAACGTAGCGGTTACCATGTGGAGTGGCCTACTGAATGGTACAGATGTCGATACAGTGTACGAGACTTACCCTATCTGGTGTATATGGTAATTTCTTGCTACTGTCATCAGATATAAGCTCTATTAGAGACTGGCTGGTCTGGAAGTATTTCGCGAAATGCGGTGTCAGTGAAGTACAATACTCCATTTGTTTGAAAAAAATTAAAAACGGGGGATTCACAATAAATTTACGACATGATTTGTGGAGACAACTTAAAACGCAAACAATTCATTCATTGTTTACAATAAAAATAGAAAATAGCTGATCTGTTGTCTGTGTCTACATTATATGCTATTGTCTGCTTGTAGCCTTTGAAAACAGACAAATTAATTTGCGGAATATAAATTTCTACAGCCTCAGGTTTCAGCCATTTAGCACTGACTACTATTAACGGTCAAATAGTGGTATGATCTTTCTTAAAAGACACCATAGTCGCCGTTGACTGTATAAAACATTTATTGTTACTATTGTAATTTCAGCCTTACGGCCATTTTCAAGTAACACTGCAAAGTCACATTCTGTCAGAATATAAAACTATCTGACATGAGTACATGTCGTCGTCAAAATGCAGCTTTTTGACTGTGAGAGTCCCATAAGATCTGATGAGAACGACACTTATTACATCGTAATATGTTGTTAAATATATACTGGCAATAGTAACAATAAATATTTTATACAGTCAACGGTAACTATGATGTCTTTTAAGAAATATTATATGACTGTGAATCCCAACCATGAGAAGTTAATCAAGTGGTATGATCCTCGATTACAAAATGATTTTTGAGTAGAGTTTCAAAAAATTAGACTCTAGAGGAGAATACTGGTGGTTTTTTTGTATCAAACTGCTTATTATATTTCGAGAAAAGCAGCGGACGATGGACAGAGTAAGTTTTCTTTCACTTTACTGTTTAACTTAACACACTGAATCGCCAAAGAAAATAGTACAGGCATGCGTATTCAAATACAGGGATATGTAAACAGGCAGGATAATGCGCTGCGGTCGGCAAGCCCATATAAGACAAAAAATGTCTGGCGCATTTGTTAGGCCAGCTACTACTGCTGCAATGGCAGGTTATCAAGATTTAAGTGAGTTTGAACGACATATTATTGTCAACGCACGATGGTCCAGCATCTCAGAGGGAGCGATGAAGTGGGGATTTTCACGTACGAACATTTGACGAGTGTACCGTGAATATAAGGAATACGGTAAAAGATCTAACCTTCGACATTGCTGCTACCGGAAGAAGATTCTGTTAGAATGGGACTAACGACTACTGAAGAGAATCGTTCAACGAAACACAGGTGCCATCATTCCGCAAACTGCTGCAGATTTCAATGCTAGGGCACAGAGAAGTGTCAGCGTGCGAACCATTCAACGAAACATCACCGGTATGAGCTATCGGAGCCGAAGGCCCACCCGTGTACGCTTGATGACTGCACGACACAAACTTTTACGCCAATCCTGGTCTCATTAACACCGACATTGGACTGTTGATGACTGGAAACATGTTGGCTGGTCGGACGAGTCTCGTTTCAAACTGTATCGAGCGGATGGACGTGTACGGGTATGGAGACAACCTCGTGAATTCATGGACCCTGCATGTCAGCAGAGTACTTTTCAGACTGGTGTGGACTTTAAGCAGCTGGAGTGATGTGGGACCCATGATTTTTCTAGATACGACTCAGACAGGTGACACGTACCTAAACATTCTGTCTGCTCACCTGCATCCATTCGGGTCCATTGTGCATTCCTACGGACTTGGGCAATTCCAGCAGGAGAATGCGACGACCCACACGTCCAGAATTGCCACAGAGTCGCTACAGGAACAATCTTCTGAGTTTAAACACTTCCGCTGGCCACCAGACTCCCTACACATAAACATTATTAAGCATATCTGGTGTGCCTTGCAACGTGCTGTTCAGAAGAAATCTCCACCCCTCTTACTCTTACGGATTTTTGGATTGCTCTGCCGGTTTTATGGTGTCAGTTCCTTCCAGCACTACCTCAGACATTTGTCAAGTCATTGCCATGTCGTGTTGCGCACTTCTGCGTACTCGCAGGGCCCTACACGATATTAAGCAGGTGTACCAGTTCTTTTGGCTCTTCAGTGTATTTTGATTCTGTATATTCTGAAACTGAGGGAGTCATTTTTTTTCAATCTTTGTTCTATTTCTCTTTTTATTACAAGAAATAACAGGAATGAAAAACCTAAGATCGATTATTTCAGAAACCAGTTATTTTGGGCAATTTTACCGTTCAGGTTGAACTGACGTTGTAAAGAATCGATGTAACCCCAAACCTGTTATTTCAGCGATAACCTGCCATCCGTAGTCACGTGCCTGCATTGCGTGCCGCCGCGTGCTGATGCTGTCGGTGTCTTACCAGAGTAGCTGCCTTCATAACCAGTCCTACGCTGCAAGCTGTGAGGTCGCTCGCTGCGACCTGCGTGTCCTCGCAGGCCGTACGCATCCTGGGGCATTGACTTCCCCGAGTGGCATCACGATTGTGACGACCAATAAATGAATCTTTCAGCAGTGATGTTTCTATGCCTCACAATTATCAGGCACCCACTCACTGTACCACTGCTATCGCGTCCATGGTGATGTGCTGCCGGTATCATGGCCGCCAATTATCCGGTTTCGTCAGTCACCATAGAGAACTACCACAGCGGCATTAATAAACTTGCACATCCAAGAAATAAATGTAATTTTTCATAACAAGGAGGGAAGTGAAAGTCTTATAGAGCATTTGAAACATTTAAACTTTTAAAATTAATGACTGAAAACACGTCTCACTAGTAACGCGAAAACAACAAGTTTTAAATTACGGTTACAGTATCTGATCTAGAAACGCCTTTGCTAGCCTACTTTCAAGTGTGACGTTATTGTCAAATGATTTTTCACAGAACCCAAAGAAATTCTGGTCGTATGTAAAAGCTGCTAGTGACACCATAGTTGGTGTCTAGTCCCAACGGAATGAGACAGGAACTGAAACTGAAGGTAGCAAAGCAAAAGCTGAATCACATAACTTTGTTTGCAAATGTTCCTTTACAAAAGAATACGCAGGAGAAATGATCAAATGTAATCTTTATACCACTGAAAAGATGAATGAAGTAAAGATTAGTGTCGGTGGTGTTGAGAAACAGCAGAAACCGTTCAAATTAAACAAAGCTTCTGGGCCCGACGGAATCCCTATCAGATTCCATACTGAATTTGGGGCTGAGTTAGCCCCTCGGTTAACTATCTCGTAGAATCCTCGAACAAAAAACTGTGCCCACTTCTTGCTGAAAAGCATAGGTCACTCCCGTCTTCAAGAGGGGTAGTGAAAGTGAAACACAAAACTACCGCCCAATGCCCTTGACATCTATTAGTTGTAGAATCTTCTGAGCTCAAACTTAATGAGATATCTTGAACAGAATTACCTCCTCAAGGCCTACCAGCGTGCATTCTAAAAATACCGATCATGTGAAATTCAACTTGCACCTTTCTCTCATGACTTCGGATCGTGGCAGTCAGGTCGATGCGGTATTTCTTGATTTCCGAAAAGCATTTAACTCGGTACTAAAACTACGCTTATTGTCAAAGTACGCTCATATGTGGTACCAAGTGAAATTGGTGACTGGATTGAGGACTTTTCGGTAGAGAGGACGCAGTATGTTATCTTGGATGGAGAGTAATCGTCAGATATCGCAGTAAATTCGGGTGTGCCACAGGGAAGTGTGGTGGGACCCTTGCTGTTCATGTTGTACACGACCTTGCAGACAATATTGGTGCTTTTTGCAGATGATGCAGTTATCTATAATGAATTTGTATCCGAATGAATCTGTATAAATATTCAGTCAGATCTTGATAAGATTTCAGATTGGTGCACAGATTGGTAACGTGTTCTAAATGTCCATAAATGTAAAACTGTACACCTCAAAAAACGACAAAACTTAGTATTCTATGACTTTAATATCAAAGAGTCGCTGTTGGAATCAGTCACCTCATACAAATGCCTGGGTGGAAAACTTGGTCGGTATGTGTAAAGGAATGATCATATAAGCTCAGTCGTGAGTAAAGCAGGTGGTATTCTTCGGTTTATTGGTAGAATAACAGGGAAGCGCAATCACTCAACAAAGGAGGAGGAGGAGATTAGTGTTTAACGTCCCGTCGACAACGAGGTCATTAGAGACGGAGCGCAAGCTCGGGTGAGGGAAGGATGGGGAAGGAAATCGGCCGTGACGTTTCAAAGGAACCATCCCGGAATTTGCCTGAAGTGATTTAGGGAAATCACGGAAAACCTAAATCAGGATGGCCGGAGACGGGATTGAACCTTCGTCCTCCCGAATGCGAGTCCAGTGTGCTAACCACTGCGCCACCTCGCTCGGTCACTCGACAAAGGAGATTGCTTACAAATCACTCGTGCGACCCATCCAAGAATATTGCTTATGTTTGTGGGACCCTTAAGAAACAGGACTAACAGGGGATATTGAACTTCTACAAAGAAGGGCAGCACGAATGATCACAGGTTTGTTTAATCCGTGGGAGAGTGTCACTGAAATACTGAAGGCAGACTACTGAAGACAGACGTAAACTATCCCGAGAACGTCTATTAACAAAATGCCAATAACCCGCTTAAAATTATGACTAGCAGTATACTACAATCCCCTACGTATCGATCGCATAAAGATCGTGAGGATAAGCACAGAGGCATTCAAACTATCATTTTTCCCGAGCTACATACGTGAACGGAAGAGAAAGAAACAAGAATTACCGGTAAAATGGGATGTACCCTCTGCCATACATCCAACCGTTATGTGATTCTTCACTTTCTCCTGGAGTATTTCATGACGAACTAAATCTTGGGTGAACAGCCTGGTGTGAGTGTACAAATGACACAATATTTCGGCAATCGACATAGTTGCCATCATCAGGTGTTCTGATGTACTGCTAGGGTTTTTACTTTATATCTGCGTAAATTGCGACCAACGTTTCCCGATAAGGCCCCACAAAACGGAATGAATGCCATGACCGTTTTTTCCTCAGGTTCTTCATTAGTTTCCGCCGGTTGTGTTGCGAGTGTCGAACGAAGACATTCCAGAATTTGCCTTCCCTTATAACTGTTCCTCAGCAACACGGACTTCAGTTGGGCCAGTTCGTCAGAGAGGGTGAGAGCTCTGTGTACAAGACTTTTTAGCATGTCGTTCTACTGAGCAGGGTGGTGGCAGCTATCCGCGTGTAGGTATAAGTCCAACTGAGACCAGAGCCCTTCTTGGCAGTGATAAGGACGAGATTGGTTTACGTAAATCAGGGGTCTACAAAATACCGTGCCATTGCGGTGAGGAATACATAGGACAGGCAATTTGCACCACTGAAGACCGATGCCATGAACATCAACGGCACACGAGATTGCAACAACCTAATAAGTCTGCAATCACCGAGCATTGTCTGTCAGAACTTCACGCGCATAGTTTATGACAAGGCCAAGGTCTTAACAAAGACTTCGATATATGGGGACTGTATCATCAAAGGAGCCATAGAGATCAGAGAAAGAAAACCAGAACTGAATCATGACAGCGGCTATTCCCTTAACAATTCTTGGGAACCAGCCATTACCGGGATTAAAGAGATGATAGAAATATGCCAGAATGTACTGACTTCGAGGGTAGAGGGAGGAAGCTCCGAGACGCCACCGGCAAACATCCCTGGGTGCGGACCTACGAGGGAACACTCGGACACTGGGCCACAAGCCGGGCGTCGAACCCCGGCGCGGACGACCGAGAGAGCACCAGCGGGCAGAAGGCGGAGAGAGCGTCCGAGGGAGGGGGAGGGTGAATCTGATGTATACCTCACTCCTGCCGTCCCCTGGCAGTACATCAGCACACATGATGACGACAACAAGGTCGATTGACGAAATATTGTGTCCTTTGTACACACACACACCAGGCTATTCACCCGAGATTAATTTCGTCATCACACCGTGGTTTGCAGAGTGTAGATATAGATGCAGATATAGAACTGTACAAATTGCTTCTGATATATGCGATATCAACTACTCGGAGCCGTATATGATTGATTAATTGTAAGCATAGCTGAATACATAGAATACTCATCATTAATACTCAGATTAACTTTTTCATGAAACAATCACACACCACGGGCAAGTGTTCCTCACAAACATATGGTCCGTTAGAAAAGCGCATCTTCTGATTGGTGGACTTGTTACTGGATCGAGTTGATCTTGGCCGCGCCGCACTCCACTTCGTCTGTTGCATATGCAGGCGTTCAAAAATGGTTCAAATGGCTCTGAGCACTATGGGACTTAACTTCTGAGGTCATCAGTCACCTAGAACGTAGAACCATTTAAACCTAACTAACCTAAGGACATCACACACATCCATGCCCGAGGCAGGATTCGAACCTGCGAACGTAGCGGTCGCGCGGTTCCAGACTGTAGCGCCTAGAACCGGTGGGCCAACCGGCCGGCTACGCAGGCGTAACATGCATAATAATTTGTAGCGTTTCCATCTGAAGTATCCATTGGTCTTTCTCACAGTGGCTCGTACGTTGATGGCGGATTGAGCTTGGGATCTACAGACAACGCTTTTTGGCATCGAAACTGGTAGGATGTTTTGGAGAAACAACATTGAATGAAAGTACAGCTGGTGGTTTCAGTTAGCGTTGTTCAAGTACTTCATGTCCTGCATCTGTCCGACTTCCTCCGTGGATTACCAGAGACTTTTCTACTCTGTCTGCACACTGCAAGAATGTGAAGTGCTAAACTGCATGTACCGGACATAAATCAGTGCACGGAAATCTGCATGATGTTAATTATATTATTTATCAGACTGCATTGTTCCTTTTCTGAAAATACGTTTCTCTGTCCACGAAATGGTGCAAGGAATGACAGCACAGGTTTTACTAATCTGTATTTCAGTTGATAGTCCGGATAAACGTTATAAAATATTAATAATAAATAGGAATGTATTTTGAGAGTATATTGGACCCTTTTAATGACACAGACGAGTCTCGTACTAACAGGAACAATAATCTTTTCTCACTTTTAATACAATGCTTAATTTACATCATATCGTGAATTACTATTCTAAATGAAATACTTTTAACTACACGGTAAATGATAACAGCCAAACAGTTGCAGGATAAAGATTTATTAAAATTCTTGACCACGGTTACGGTATATCTAAATATACCTTAATCAGAAGTAAAATAAATCTGAACAGGAAGACACCTCCATTAGCAAAAACTTTGCATCGGAACTGAGAAAGAAAAAACACTATAGCTTAAGTAACTGTAAAACTGCCATTGTATTATAAGCTCAAAACTTTTAGTCACTTACTGAAATCACATCCTGCGTTGGAGATACATAAAACAATTGTGCCAAAGGCGTCGTCAGTAGTTAATACATCATCTCCATTTATACACCATAATTAACTACTGACGACGCCTTTGGCACAATTGTTTTATGTATCTCCAGTGCAGGAAGTGATTTTAGTAAGTGACTAAACGTTCTGTGCTTATAATACTCTGGTAATTTTACAGTTACTTAATCTATAGTGTTTTTTCTTTCTCAGTTCCGATGCAAAGTTTTTGCTAATGAAGGTGTCTACCTGTTCAGTTTGATTTTACTTCTGGTTAAGGTATATTTAGATATACCGTAACCGTGGTCAAGAATTTTAATAAATCTTTATCCTGCAACTGTTTGGCTGTTATCATTTACCGTGAAGAATTCAACAGTTGCTGTTTCAGCCATGTTTAAAATCTTGAAATGCTTTTAACTAATAGCGGAGGGAGGGTGCTAATTAGAATACTGATCACATGACTGATAATTCACCCTGGATACCAACACGTACATATCGTTAGATACAATGAGAGATTTACACTTCAATAATCATTCTGCTAGCGCTTGCAGCAAAATAATCTCAAAGCAAAATACTTTCTTCCGAATGAGCCGTCTCTCTATAAAATCGTATTACATTACCCTCTGTCCTCAATTACACATCAGAGAGCATTTGAATTCCTTGTGTGGTGCAACCGCCATATACACTCCTCACTCTGCCATGACACAGCACTGTCTCTCCGTCTCTGGTCGGCAACTGCTTCCGACTTCTTGGTTCGCCCGAGCTCGACTGAACACTTCTACAACCTTTCGTCACCAAAGAATACATGTGAATCATGTGCTCAGCCATGTAAAGAAGCGCATAGTGGTAAACCTCTCAAATAAACTGTCAAATACGCAAAACCACTTGTCATACAACCATTTATGCGAATGCAGTATAACCTTTTTCACATATACAAAATAAAAGTATGCTTCACGGTAACTCCTTGATGTTCAGAGTACGAATCAATTCATTTGCATCTACATCTACTTGGATATTGTGCAATCTCATTTAAGTGCCTGGCAGAGGGTTCATCGAAACACCTTTACAATAATTCTCTGTTACTCCAGTCTCGCACTGCGCGCAGAATAAAACAGCTCCAACATCTCTCCGTGTGAGCTCTAATTTCCCTTTTTTAGTATGGTGATCGTTTCTCCCTATGTAGGGCGGCGTCAACAAAATATTCTCGCATTCGGTGGAGAAAGTTGACGAGAAAAACGCATTTGTTTTAATGATGTCCACGCCAAATCCCGTACCATTTCAGTGACACCCTTTCAATTATTTCGCTATGGTACAAAACGGGTTACCCCTTCTTTGAACTTTCTCGATATACTCCGTCAATCGTGTCTGGTAAGGATGCCACACCACCCACCAGTATTCCAAAAGAGGACGGACGAGCGTACTGTAAGCAGTCTCTTTAGTGGATCTGTTACATTTTCAAAGTACCCTGGCAATAAAACGCAGTCTTTCACTATCCTTCTCCTCATTATTTTCTACGTGTTCCTTCCATTTTCAGTGGTTCGTAATTGTAATTCATAGGTATTTATTTGAATTTACGGCCTTGAGATTTGATTGATTTATCGCGAACCGAAGTTTAACGGATTCCTTTCAGCGCTCATGTGGATGATCTCACATTTTTCGTTACTTAGTCCATTGCCAATTTTCACATCATATAGGTATCTTTTCTAAATCGTTTTGCAATTTGTTGTGATCTTCTGATGACTTTATTAGTCGATAAACGACAGCGTCCTCTGCGAACAACCTAAGACGGCTGCTCAGATTGTCTCCTAAATCGTTTATATAGACGAGGATCAGCAAAGGGCCTATAACACTACCTTGGGCAGCGCCAGAAATGACTTCTGTTTTACTCGATGACTTTCCTTAGTTACTACGAACTGTGACCTCTCTGACAGCAAATCACGAATCCAGTCACGTAACTGAGACTACACCCGATAAGCACGCAGTTCCCCTACAAGCCACTTGTGTGATACAGTGTCAAAAGCGTTCTGGAAATCTAGAAATATGGAATCAAATTGAAATCCCTAGTCGACAACACACAGCACTTCGTCTGAGTGAAGATGTTTACCTATTTACGCTCAGACTGTAATAATAAGGGCATTTACGTAGATTAATCTCCCTGAGTGTTATTAAAACTGTCACGAATGCTTCTTTCATTTCTTCCTCCATTTCGTTTTGTATAACTATTTCCATAGTATCTAAAATCGCCATCCAAAGCAAGCTAGCTTGGTTTACCTTACACAGTTTTCCGTTGCTTCGAATCGTCGAGTGTCACTTTTGTATCCTCGGCGATGAAACACGAACGGCTAAACGCGTGTCTGAGGTTCCATCTGGCTAATATTCGTACTGACATGTATACGCGAGGGAAGCAAAAATCACGTGCGCTCGCTCCTATTAATTTCTGACTTCATGAGCTGGCATTACGGCGTATTTTGAGAAGGGCCCGTCGGCATGTGAAAGCAATGACGGCGTTATAAACGGAGTCCCGGTTGTATTCACGCACAATTTAGTGCGAGTATTTTGGCCGGGCGCCAGCGCGAGTAGCGACCGCCGCGGGCCGACGTTTCCGGGCGGTTGCTCGCGCCGCGCTGTGGCGTGGCGTGGTGAGGTCTGGGTGTGGGATTGGAGCGCAGGTCTGCAAAAGTCGGAGAGTGGCGGGGAGCGGTGACAGCGTGTAGTTGGTGGCGCCGTCACTAGCCGGAGACTCGAAAGCGTCTTCCTGCCCGTAGTAGTTAGGCACTCGAGGGATGCAGCTACTTCGCCAAACATCCTTTCTTTCTTTTTCTTTCACTGGTGCCATGTCCCGCGCTGACGCAGGGTCGGCATTGTTAGGAACGGATTAGGCAAGGTTAGTGGAAAGAGATGGCCGTATGCCCTTCCTGCCTCCACCCCATACCACCCCGGGGCGCAATTACCCCTGCTGTCTGTGTCGAGTGTAATTAATGGAATAGTGCGAGCATGTTCAGATGTCTGCGAGTCGTGTAACTGAGGCGGAACGTGGGGACCAACCCGGTATTCACCTAGCGGGAAGTGGAAAACCGCCTAAAAACCACATACAGGCTGGCCGGCACAACGACCGACGACGATAATCCGCCGGGCGTATTCGATCCGGGGCCGGCGCGCCTACCCGGGTCCAGGAAGCAGCACATTAGCGCTCTCGGCAAACCTGGCGGGTCTACTTCGCCAAACATCCGACGCATACAAATTGCTGAGCAAGATGTTCCAGGTCTTACCGGCAAATTTAGAAGAACGATTTGTCACACAGAGAGAATAACGGTAAATATTAATTAAACGGTCCAAATTCATGAGGTGATTGATGAATCTTAATAAGAAAAATGAACACGAAAGTACAACAGAGTTCGTTCTGTTGGAACTCCTTTTGAACTTCTACTATATTGCAGTGCCTGTATTATTCTGATGACGGTGTAAAATTCCTTTGGACATGCATGCACGTCCAAAGGAACTTTGCATCCTAATCGGAATGACATACGAACTGCAATACCGTATTTATCAGCCGATACCGGGCAAGCGACTTTCAATGACAACGTCTGACCTGTACGGGAATATACACTACTGGCCTTTAAAATTGCTACACCAAGAAGAAATGCAGATGATAAACGGATATTCATTGGACAAATATATTATACTAGAACTGACACGTGATTTAATTTTTATGCAATTTCGGAGCATAGATCCTGAGAAATCAGTCCCCAGAACAATCAAAATGGTTCAAATGTCTGTGAGCACTATGCGACTTAACTTCTGAGGTCATCAGACTGGCGTATTGTGACGAGCCAGTTGCTCGGCCACCATTGACCAGACGTTTTAAAAAGGTGAGAGATCTGGAGAATGTCCTGGCCAGGGCAGCAGTCGAACATTTTCTGTATCCAGAAAGGCCCGTACAGGACCTGCAACATGCGGTCGTGCGTTATCCTGCTGAAATGTAGGGTTTCGCAGGGATAGAATGAAGGGTAAAGCCACGGGTCGTAACACATCTGAAATATAACGCCCAATGTTCAAAGTGCCGTCAATGCGAACAAGCGGTGAGGGAGACGTGTAACCAATGGCACCCCATATCGTCACGCCGGGTGATACGCCAGTATGGCGATCACGAATACACGCTTCCAAAATGCGTTCACCGCGATGTCGCCAACCACGGATGCAACCATCATGATGCTATAAACAGTATCTGGATTCATCCGAAAAATGACGTTTTGTCATTCGTGCATCTAGGTTCGTCGTTGAGTACACCATCGCAGGCGCTCCTGTCTGTGATGCAGCGTCAAGGGTAACCGCAGCCATTGTCTCCGAGCTGATAGTCCATGATGCTGCAAACGTCGTCGAACTGTTCCTGCAGATGGTTGTTGTCTTGCAAACGTCCCCATCTGTTGACTCGGGGATCGAGACGTGGCTGCACGATCCGTTCCAGCCATGCGGATAAGATGCCCCTCTACTCGACTGCTAGTGATACGAGGCCGTTGGGATCCAGCACGGCGTTCCCTATTACCCTCTTGAACCCACCGATTCCATATTCTGCTAACAGTCATTGGATCTCGACCAACGCGAGCAGCAATATCGCGATACGATAAACCGCAATCGCGATAGGCTACAATCCGACCCTTATCAAAGTCGGAAACGTGATGTTACGCATTTCTCCTCCTTACACGACGCATCACAACAACGTTTCACCAGGCAACGCCGATCAACTGCTGTTTGTGTATGAGAAATCGGTTGTAAACTTTCCTCATGTCAGCACGTTGTAGGTGTCGCCACCGGCGCCAACCTCGTGTGAATGCTCTGAAAAGCTAATCATTTTCATATCACAGCATCTTCTTCCTGTCGGTTAAATTTCGCGTCTCTACCATTTCATCTGCATGGGGTACCAATTTCAATGGGCAGTAGCGTATATTGCTGTGCCTGCATTATTCTGATGACGGTACTATGTTCCTTTGGAGATGCAGGCACGTCCAAAGGAACTTTGCATCGTAATCGGATTCAAATAGGCACTGCAATATCGTATTTATCACCCGATACCGGCCAAGCGACTTTCAAGTACAGCGTATGACCTGTACGAGAATATACATAATGAATGTACAAGTTCAGGTCGTACACGCATGGTTGACAACATATGGATGTTTTGGTCTGGCCGTGAGTCGTGCTCGGATAGCCAGATGGTAGCTTGCCGGCACGGTAGCTCAGTGTGTTCGGTCAGAGGCTTAGCTGCCCTCTGTAATAAAAAAACTGAGTCAATGTATCAACGATGAGCTTCAACAAGTGCCATAGGACGTCCGTCCTGAACAAATACGACGACCAATTACGAACAAAATGGGATTAAAAAAAGAGGGTAAGGGCGACCGGCCACGATATGTGGGAAATCCGGGTTCCTTTCCCGGTCCGGCACAAATTTTCACTGTCGGCATTCCATTCTATAGATGATGGTTGTCCTTCGCAACTGTTAATTCAGTTAATGTATTTCAAACTTACGGCGCTATCCGACCCTTTAATAGTGCTCTAGCATATTTCCTTATTCCATTTTCGCCTGCTGTACACTCTTTATGGAATTACAAATACTACACCAGGAAAGGAAAGTATTTCCAAACGTTAAAAAATGTTTTAAGGTTGTGTATCCAGAAACAATACTCTATTTAACAATGTATCTGTTACATCATTACATCAAAAAACCATTCGAAAGTTATACATTTTGAGATAGTTACGTTTTGAAATAGTTACATTTTGCAATAGTTACATTTGCAAATAGGTAGAATTATTAGGACACTAATGAAACCTAGACAGTTTGCAAATAGCTCGAAAGCTCAATGCCGAGTGGTCAACATGATAGACCCTTGTGCGGGCTACCCGGCTTCGGTTCGCAGTACTAGCAGGGATTTTTCCTTGGTTAGAAGACAGGACCAGGGGGTATTAAGCTGCGTGTTACCAACTGAAGATCTACGTGACTGACAGGTTGTAGCTTCAAGGTCTAAACGGCCGAGAGTGAGGTGTGCTGACCGTATGCCCCTCCAGACAACATACGATGATAAAACCAGTGGCTGAGGATGACACGACGATTGGTCGCCAGTCACAAGATGGTGCATGGCCGAAAAAGTACGGATTGACCATCCACACTCTATACGTACTGTAATGGGTATAACTGCAGATATTTTTATATGTTGTACCTTAACCTGCCGTTTTCTGCATGGCTGTAACTGCACCACAGAGTGGACTACTCCTGTCAGTAAAAACTTATCGGTCTGTTTCCACACTTAAACACCTGACCTGATTCCCGGTAAATACACTGAAGAGCCAAAGAAATTGATACACCTACCTAATATAGAGTACGACCCCCACGAACACGCAGAAGTGCCGCAACGCGACGTGACATGGACTCGACTAATTTATGAAGTAGTGCTGGAGAGAACAAACACCATGAATCGTACAAGGCTGTACATAAATCCGTAAGAGTATGAAGGGGTGGAGATCTCTTCTGAACAGCACGTTGCAAGGCATCCCAGATGTGTTCAATAATGTTCATGTCTGGGGAGTTTGGGAGTCGGACGTAATGTTTTAAATCAGAAGAATGTTCCTGGAGCCACGCTGTAGCAATTCTGGACGTGTGGGGTGTCGCACTATCCTTCTGGAATTGCCCAAGTCCGTCTGAATGCACAATAGACATGTATGGATGCAGGTGATCAGACAGAATGCTTACGTACGCATCCCGTGTTGGAGTCGTATCTTGACGTATCAGGGTTCCCATATCGTTCCAGTTCCACACGCCCAACACCATTACATAGCCTCCAACACCTTGAACAGTACTTTCTGAAATGCAGGGTCCAATGATTCATGAGGTTGTCTCCATACCCGTACACGAACATCAGCTCGATACAATTTGTAACTAGACTCGTCCGACCAGGCAACAGGTTTCTAGTCATCAATGGTCCAATGTCGGTATTGACGGGGCCCAAGCGAGAGACATGCAGTCATCAAGGCCATACTAGAGAGCCTTCGGCTCCGAAAGCCCATATCGAATATGTTCCGTTGAGTGGTTTGCACGCAGACACTTGTTGATGGCTCAGCATTGAAATCTGTAGCAATTTGTGGAAGGGTTGCACGTCTGTCACATTGAACGATTCTCTTCATTCGCCGTTCCCGGGCGCAGCGATGTTGGAGATTTGATGTTATACCGGTTCCTGATATTCACGGTACACTCTTCAAGTGGTCGTAGGGAACAAACCACACTTCATCGCTACCTCGGGATACTCTGTCCCACCTCTCGTGCGCTGACTATAGCACCACGTTCAAACTCACTTCAGTCTTGATAACCTGCCACATGTACTTCGAAGTACATGTGGTTTTGCCACATGTACTTCGAAGTACATGTGGCAAAACCACATAACAAAATTAATGCTTACCTTTCCCTGGGCAGCAGCTCAGATGTTGAAGTATGGGCACGTGGACGCCCAGTGGTTAGTTTATATTGGGAGGCATAATCAACTTGGCGGTGCAGTTACAACTTTGCAGAAAACTTCAGGTAATCAGTTTTGTAACGTGTTTGTGGGAAAACTGGCACAGAGAAAAAACGACCAGAACACCGATGTGTGTACATATTAAGGCACCATGTAAAAAGCATCTGCACATTACGGCTTGTTCACTTTCCGTACTGCATCGTGGTGAGCTGTAATATTAATGTTTCAGCTCATCAGAGTACGTCTGTAAGTAAATAGTTTGTATCCATTAAAGAAGTTAATGTTGGTCCATTACATGATGTGTTAGATGGTATTAATTTGAAACATGTTACAAGAGGCATTCAAAGTGGGCGTCATGGAATGCAATGCATGCTTTCACAAGCCACATGATGGATTGCCTCACTCTGTTAAACATTCCAAGCTATATAGAACAGTGTCTCAAGCTCTACAAGCATGCTGTTGAAGACTCTGCACATCAGCGACTGATGCAGTACACGTAAGACTTTTCAGGTAAACTTTAAGGAGGTGACGAACTGGGCGCGGCACGAGTTTCACTTCATCCTATCCATTTCATGATGCTGAACAAGTGTAAAGAAGTGGGTTGATGCTCCAACATGCATTAAACAGAATGCCTGATGTTGCTAATGGCATATACTTAAGCACGAGAAACGAAGTGTTATGTACCTATGCCACTTATGTGTATCTATTAAGGCGTTGTGGCAAAACAGATGACCAAAGTAGGCGTAGGCCAATAAAAGTTCAAGGAAACCATGGGCTGCCGCTATCTGATGGCTGTTGAGTGAAGGTACTCGTTGTGTCAAAAGTGAGTGTATCAGTTCTTCAAATAAGTGCACCCTTCAAATATTTTCAGTTTGTGAATAATGAATTTCCGTCGAAGGCATCACTACTTACCATTTGAGGGAGGAATCACTGCACAAATTCGGAACTAAGTGTGAAATTGGGTGCTCCTGTAGTACAGTCAGCGAGAGTTTACCACTGACACCTGACAGAGCTGTTGCCAAGCTTCACATGCGAAGCGCAAGCTTCTGGCGAAAATAATCGTCAACTATGGAACTGAGGCTTTTCCAAAGATATGTATACAATAGTGACTCATGACAGGTTGAGGAAGAAATCCGGAGCAGCCGTGGTAAGACCACTGCAACTGTTCTCTCGCCGGCACTGCTGTAGCGTAGTGCCTGCATTCGATAATTGAGGTAACCGAGTAGTGATTTCCTGTAACATCTTCCATGACTGATATAACGTGCTCCGGCATCATTTGCCACAGTATACAAATATACTAGGCGAAGGTTCGTTACATAACGTCCATAACGTCTCTACTCATTATGGAGCGAGGTGTCACAATGGTTAAAGCGTTGAACTCGAGATCGGGAAATCCCGCTTCTCCCACAAGACCTATATTTTTTGTGTTTTCACTAACGGTTTAATTCAAATGCAGCCGGAATGATTTCGCTACTGACTTGCTTCCTAAACTTTGCCAGCTCGTGCTTGTGCTCCGTCTCCACCGACCGGGTCATCCGCTTGTCGTCAAAGACTAACCATTCTAGACTAAACTTGCTACCGTCCTACCTACACAAAATCAGTACTAACATCTCGTCTTGTACCGCTAATGATTCTTTGTCGAAGAACTGCCGCGAAGCCATTGTGTATCTATTGCTAGAAACCAATGTTCATGTACACAGTGAAGGTTACATCCATTGGCCATCAACTCACCATGACACAATATCATTGTAGTGAGTTCAGACTATAGTCGATGCTGCATCCAAATCGTCAGATGTGAACAACGACCGAGAAGGCATACTAAAACCTTGTCAGTTGCATTATGGCTATATAAGTTCACCAGAAAAAAATTTCAGCCTTTAACACTAAAGCACAATGCCTCACGCATTTTGCAAATACTTGATTTCTCGAGTTTATAACGAATTGTTGTAAATACGTGTATTAATGAATTTTGTTTGTAATTAGTGTTTATGAACATGTAATGTATGTTGATAGCGTAAGTTGGAGTTATTTATGTGGAATCGTTGTAGTAAGTATGCTGGCCGTGTCAGGGAAGTTTTAATTGCACAAAACACACAGAACTTCTTTCGTGTAGCGACAACATCGTTGGCGTGTGTGTACGCAATAGTAGAGGTGAATACAGGAAAGTAGTTGCGAAGCATCCGTGGTGTGGCACAGACCTATGTGTTGGGGCGCAAAGGGTTTCCATCGAAATTGTTGTAATATGTTATCCGGAAAATTATAAGCGGGTGAAGAAATGTGTGGACAAAGAATGTTATGGAATCATCGAAAAATACTGTGCAGCTCAGATTTATTCAAGCTTCTCACTAATAGAAGAGCCTGTTGCTGGTAATGGATGTCATAATGAGCTGTATTTCACCGCCTCAAGCAACGCGTCACAAAGTCAGGTCGAGCCGCTATTTTTGTAGATGTTGAACAGACATTCCAGCGTTTTGGAGCATTATAGCTTGTTTAGTCAAAGAACAAACTTGTCGGCAGAAACTTCATTTACCGGAGTCTTTAATCGTCAGTGGGGTCCTTTCCTCTCACGAAAAAATTCCAAGGAAGTCACAAATGAAAGTAATTTGAAAATACGCCAAGTCTATTTAGATTTACATTTGATTTTCAATCAGGTATTTCTTGTTTTCAAAGCAGTAGTAAATGCAGTAGTTCGGACTTCTGCAGTCAATCAGTTTAACTTACAAGAGACTTAAAAGACATCCATATTCTATAACAAAAGCAGGCTGGCTTTCATGTAGTCAAAGCAGTTTAGGATTTTTTTTAATATTTTGTAAACGATATTATTAGCATACGTCAGCATACCGTAAGTATTCAAAACACTTGTTGCTATGAGAGAACAAAGTCTTCCTCGAAGGCAATGTTGTGTAAAACATTTTCGGACTTCTTGTCGCCGCAGTTCAGGTTAAAAACTCGAGCTTTCGACTATTTCCACCATTAGTTTCGTCAGGAGCAACTGTCTGTCTAATTTTCCTTCTGTGGTTGCCTAATATAACCCAAAGACGGCTTCTGATTGGTCTGCAGTTACGTCATGCTGTCGCACATGGTGACAAAGTCTGCGCTGGTGGTGCCACCGCTCCCGCCGTAGCGTAAACATTGCGACGAATATCTCTGGCTTTTCTCCACATAGAGAGCTCGCTTCCATGCACTGCAAGATTATATCCGCAATCACGGTTGAAGGTTTTCTCACATCTTCTTATTTCTATAGCCTCTTTAAATAAAGAGTCCCAATATGTTGACGAGAGGGGCAAAACTTTTGTTTCTTCGAAGAGTATTTTATGTTTGTTTGTGAGGCTGTGCTCTGTAACTGCAGATTTCCCCGGTTCTCGATTTTTAATATGACCTTGATAATCTGCACAGCTGTTAGTGCGAATAGACCGACCGATTTAGTCGCTTTACTTGTAATATAAGATGTTGTAAATCCCAGGAATCCTGAGAGCGAGACTCTCCTTAACAGGTCTCAGTATCTGCTTTATCTTCTTAGAAGGCTGAAAATTATCTCTGATACCTCGTCTTCACAGGACTCTTCCTATTTTGCTGGATCTAGCGCCACAGTAGGAAAGGAATGCAGTTGGTGGCTCATCACGTGAATGTTCACATTTTGTCGATTCCTTTTCTAGGAGTATGCTTACTTGATGTCACTTTATGCATAGCCGTTCTTTCAGATCACATACTTCAGATGACTGATTTCGGAATGGAAGTGGTTGTTGTCGGAAACGGTTTTTGCTCTGTGTACCAGCGTGTTTAAAGTTGCTCTCTTGTAGACTGGATAATGAAACTTCTGGGCACCAAGACATAAAGCAATGTCCGACGGATTGCAGTACACTCATTGGCCGAGGCGTACAGCCGACTTTCGTTGTACAAGAACATCTAAAAACGGCAGACTTCCTTCTTCTCGTCTCAGCGGTGAACTGGATGTTTGTGCGTGCATGCTGATCATATCTACATCTACATCTACATTTATACTCCGCAAGCGACCCAACGGTGTGTGGTGGAGGGCACTTTACGTGCCACTGTCATTACCTCCCTTTTCTGTTCCAGTCGCGTATGGTTCGCGGGAAGAACGACTGTCTGAAAGCCTCCGTGCGCGCTCGAATCTCTCTAATTTTACATTCGTGATCTCCTCGAGAGGTACAAGTAGGGGGAAGCAATATATTCGATACCTCATCCAGTAACGCACCCTCTCGAAACCTGGCGAGCAAGCTACACAGCGATACAGAGTGCCTCTCCTGCAGAGTCTGCCACTTGAGTTTGCTAAACATCTCCGTAACGCTATCACGGTTACCATATAACCCTGTGACAAAATGGATCTTCTCCATCTCCTCCGTCAACCCGATCTGGTACGGATCCCACACTGATGAGCAATACTCAAGTATAGGTCGAACGAGTGTTTTGTAAGCCACCTCCTTTGTTGATGGACTACATTTTCTAAGGACTCTTCCAATGAATCTCAAGTACCCGCCTTACCAACAATTAATTTTATGTCATCATTCCACTTCAAATCGTTCCTCACGCTTACTCCCAGATATTTTACAGAAGTAACTGCTACCAATGTCTGTTCTGCTATCATATAATCATACAATAAAGAATCCTTCTTTCTATGTATTCGCAATACATTACATTTATCTATGTTAAGGGTCAGTTGCCACTCCCTACACCAAGTGCCTATCCGCTGCAGATCTTCCTGCATTTCGCTACAATTTTCTGATGCTGCAACTTCTCTGTGTACTACAGCATCATCCGCGAAAAGCCGCATGGAACTTCCGGCACTATCTACTAGTTCATTTATATATATTGGGAAAAGCAATGGTCCCATAACACTCCCCTGTGGCAAACCAGACGTTACCTTAACGTCTGTAGACGTCTCTCCATTGATAACAACATGCTGTGTTCTGTTTGCTAAAAACTCTTCAATCCAGCCACACAGCTGGTCTGATATTCCGTATGCTCTTACTTATTTTATCAGGCGACAGTGCGGAACTGTATCGAACGCCTTCCGGAAGTCAAGGAAAGTAGCATCTACCTGGGAGCCTGTATCTAATAATATCTGGGTCTCATGAACAAGTAAAGCGAGTTGGGTCTCACAAGATCGCTGTTTCCGGAATCCATGTTGATTCCTACAGAGTAGATTCTGGGTTTCCAAAAACGACATGATACGCGAGCAAAAAACATGTTCTAAAATTCTACAACAGATCGACGTCAGAGATATAGGTCTATAGTTTTGCGCATCTGCTCGACGACCCTTCTTGAAGACTGGGACTACCTGTGCTCTTTTCCAATCATTTGGAACCTTCCGTTCCTCTAGAGACTTGCGGTACACGACTGTTAGAAGGGGGGCAAGTTCTTTCGCGTACTCTGTGTAGAATAGAATTGGTATCCCGTCACGTCCAGTGGACTTACCTCTGTTGAGTGATTCCAGTTGCTTTTCTATTCCTTGGACACTTATTTCGATGTCAGCCATTTTTTCGTTTGTGCGAGGATTTAGAGAAGGAACTGCAGTGCGATCCTCCTCTGTGAGACAGCTTTGGAAAAAGGTGTTTAGTATTTCAGCTCTCCTCTGTTGCAATGCCATCATCATCCCGGAGTGTCTGGATATGCTGTTTCGAGCCACTTACTGATTTAACGTAAGACCATAACTTCCTAGGATTTTCTGTCAAGTCGGTACATAGAATTTTACCTTCGAATTCACTGAACGCTTCACGCATAGCCCTCCTTACGCTAACTTTGACATCGTTTAGCTTCTGTTTGTCTGAGAGGTTAGGGCTGCGTTTAAACTTGGAGTGAAGCTCTCTTTGCTTTCGCAGTAGTTTCCTAACTTTGTTGTTGAACCACGGTGGGTTATTCCCGTCCATCACAGTTTTAATCGGCACGTACCTGTCTAAAACGCATTTTACGATTGCCTTGAAATTTTTCCATAAACACTCAACATTGTCAGTGTCAGAACAGAAATTTTCGTTTCGATCTGTTAGGTAGTCTGAAATCTGCCTTCTATCACTCTTGCTAAACAGATAAACCTTCCTCCCTATTTTATATTCCTATTAACTTCCATATTCAGGGATGCTGCAACGGCTTTATGATCACTGATTCCCTGTTCTGCACTTACAGAGTCGAAAAGTTCGGGTCTGTTTGTTATCAGTAGGTTCAAGATGTTATCTCCACGAGTCGGTTCTCTATCTAATTGCTCGAGGTCTTTTCGGATAGTGCACTCAGTATATTGTCACTCGATGCTCTGTCGGTACCACCCGTCCTAAACATCTGAGCGTCCCAGTCTATATCTGTTAAATTGATATCTCCACCTAAGACTATACATGCTGAGAAAATGTCTGTGAAATGTATTCCAAATTTTCTCTCAGTTTTTCTGCCACTAATGCTGCTGAGTCGGGAGGTCGGTAAAAGGAGCCAACTATTAACCTAGCTCGGTTGTTGAGTGTAACCTTCACCCATAATAATTCACAGGAACAATCCACTTCTACTTCACTAACAGCGACAAACACGCCACCACCGGTTGCATGCAATCTATCCTTTCTAAACACCGTCTGTGCCTTTGTAAAAATTTCGGCAGAGTTTTTCTCTGGCTTCAGCCAGCTTTCTGTACCTATAACGATTTCAGCTTCGGTGCTTCCTGGACGTGCTCAAGAGCTTCTACATCGTGTGGCCAAACCATAAACGAGTCGTCAACGTAACAATAAAACGAAGATGGACCAACAAGAACCGAATTTATACACGATACTCAAAATGTTGCATAAAAAAGTTGGCGACAACGAAGAACCCATATCCATTCCGCCTGTCATTTCATAAAATTTACCACCATGCAGAACTGGCTGTTCGTCATAACATGTCGGAACAGCTTTATCGTTTCAGGAGGAAAAAGCTCTGCCAACAGTTTCAATGTGTCGTCCACAGGAGCCTGTGTAAATAGTGAGACAACATCCAGGCTGACTAAAATATCGTTTGATTCAACTCCAATTTGATTAATTTTCTCAATGAGCATTCGAGAGTTTTCGATGTGATGTTTACAACGGCCAGCTATCAGAATCATAAGCTCAGTTAAATACACTCCTGGAAATTGAAATAAGAACACCGTGAATTCATTGTCCCAGGAAGGGGAAATTTTATTGAGAGGGCTGTACAAGCAATGATCACACGCACGGCACAGCGGACACACCAGGAACCGCGGTGTTGGCCGTCGAATGGCGCTAGCTGCGCAGCATTTGTGCACCGCCGCCGTCAGTGTCAGCCAGTTTGCCGTGGCATACGGAGCTCCATCGCAGTCTTCAACACTGGTAGCATGCCGCGACAGCGTGGACGTGAACCGTATGTGCAGTTGACGGACTTTGAGCGAGGGCGTATAGTGGGCATGCGGGAGGCCGGGTGGACGTACCGCCGAATTGCTCAACACGTGGGGCGTGAGGTCTCCACAGTACATCGATGTTGTCGCCAGTGGTCGGCGGAAGGTGCACGTGCCCGTCGACCTGGGACCGGACCGCAGCGACGCACGGATGCACGCCAAGACCGTAGGATCCTACGCAGTGCCGTAGGGGACCGCACCGCCACTTCCCAGCAAATTAGGGACACCGTTGCTCCTGGGGTATCGGCGAGGACCATTCGCAACCGTCTCCATGAAGCTGGGCTACGGTCCCGCACACCGTTAGGCCGTCTTCCGCTCACGCCCCAACATCGTGCAGCCCGCCTCCAGTGGTGTCGCGACAGGCGTGAATGAAGGGACGAATGGAGACGTGTCGTCTTCAGCGATGAGAGTCGCATCTGCCTTGGTGCCAATGTTGGTCGTATGCGTGTTTGGCGCCGTGCAGGTGAGCGCCACAATCAGGACTGCATACGACCGAGGCACACAGGGCCAACACCCGGCATCATGGTGTGGGGAGCGATCTCCTACACTGGCCGTACACCACTGGTGATCGTCGAGGGGACACTGAATAGTGCACGGTACATCCAAACCGTCATCGAACCCATCGTTCTACCATTCCTAGACCGGCAAGGGAACTTGCTGTTCCAACAGGACAATGCACGTCCGCATGTATCCCGTGCCACCCAACGTGCTCTAGAAGGTGTAAGTCAACTACCCTGGCCAGCAAGATCTCCGGATCTGTCCCCCATTGAGCATGTTTGCGACTGGATGAAGCGTCGTCTCACGCGGTCTGCACGTCCAGCACGAACACTGGTCCAACTGAGGCGCCAGGTGGAAATGGCATGGCAAGCCGTTCCACAGGATTACATCCAGCATCTCTACGATCGTCTCCATGGGAGAATAGCAGCCTGCATTGCTGCGAAAGGTGGATATACACTGTACTAGTGCCGACATTGTGCATGCTCTGTTGCCTGTGTCTATGTGCCTGTGGTTCTGTCAGTGTGATCATGTGATGTATCTGACCCCAGGAATGTGTCAATAAAGTTTCCCCTTCCTGGGACAATGAATTCACGGTGTTCTTATTTCAATTTCCAGGAGTGTATATTGGTGATTATTTCAACATTTTCACTAATAGAGTGTTGCCGTCTGTACAGCTGAGCATGATGTGGACATTACCATCTGCTTATGTGATAACAGCCGATTTAAAGAGCTGCGTATCATCGCAGTTCGACTGACTCGCTAAGTCACCTGACCTTAATCCCACGTAAAATATGAGGCCGCACTCCAAAGTAATGCCTCCGAATTTCTTATGTGAAACTTTTTAAAGATTTTGAAATAAATTTTTTTATTAACTTTCTGTCTCTTTATCGTTCATGTTTACATATTTGTTGTTCAATATAGTAACCCTGCTGACGAACAGATTTCTTTCAACGAGAGATCAGTTTGTTGATACGGTCGCTACAGAGCGTTTAACTTTGTTGACGGAGTCACAGCCTCACCTCTGCTTTCAACACTTCATCACTACTGAAGTGCTCGCAGACGTTCTTTAACTGTTGGAAAGAGACGAAAATCGGATGGGGCCGAGCCGGGACTGTGTGGAGGATTATCTACGCCTGTGAAACTAATGCGCTGGATTTCTGCAGATGATGCAGCGCTTCTGTGTGGTCTGGCATGGTCAAGCCGAAGGAGAGGGTGCTGAATGTGTGTGCGAACTCTTCGAATTCGAAATTACAAAATGTTGTTTCTCAAGCACCGACATATTTATGTTACACGCTGCTATTCGGAGCCCTCTAGCGGCAGAGGGCTACAAGTACGTAGACATTACGAATCAAGTTGTAGAACGTTAATAATGTTTGCTTTATTTAAAAAGCTTTGTAAGTTTTCAAATAAAAGATCGGTGGAATTACTTTTCAGTACGTTTTCGTATTTGGGAATTTTTGGAACAGAGAACATCGTGTGAAACTAAGAAAACAACGTCCTCGAAATTTTGTAGGTGTGTGAGATAAAATCATCAGTGAGTACCGAGCGAAGTGGTGCAGTGGTTAGACACTGGACTCGCATTCGGGAGGACGACGGTTCAATCCCGCGTCCGGCCATCCTGATTTAGGTTTTCCGTGATTTCCCTAAATCGCTCCAGGCAAATGCCGGGATGGTTTCTTTGAAAGGGCACGGCTGACTTCCTTCCCCATCCTTCCCTAATCCGATGAGACCGATGACCTCGCTGTCTGGTCTCCTTCTCCAAACAACCCTACCCAACCCCCACTCATCAGTGAGTGACTTGAGATAGATCTGGCATCTCATCCTTTTCATATTAAGGCCTTTATCAAAGAGAGCGGCTATACACGGTATTAGAGTGATATCTGCCTGGGATGAATGATTTTTTTCCCGTGTGCCAATTACGAGTACAAATACATATAATACAAATCACGCTTTAAAAAGTCGGCAATGATTGCTGCACAGAGTCGGTTGTTTAACACAACATATTACTCACTGATTTTCGATGCTTCGAATGGTTCAAATGGCTCTAAGCACTATGGGACTTAACATATGAGACCATCAGTCCCCTAGAACTACTTAAAAATAACTATTCTAAGGATATCACACACATCCATGCCCGAGGCAGGATTTGAACCTGCGACCGCAGCAGCAGCGTGGTTCCGGACTGAAGCGCCTAGAACCGCTCGGCCACAGAGGCCGGTTTTCGATGCTTCATACATCATCTTATTATATCGTGGCAACTATCTAATCGCAACGGCCGGCCGGTGTGGCCGTGCAGTTCTAGGCGCTTCAGTCTGGAACCGCGTGACCGCTACGGTCCCAGGTTCGAATCCTGCGTCGGGCATGGATGTGTGTGATGTCCTTAGGTTAGTTAGATTTAAGCAGTTCTACGTCTATGGGACTGAGGACCTCAGATTTTAAGTTCCAATTTTTGAAATGTCATATCCCTATTTACTAGAAACAATTAATAAGGCTTCATGCGCGGAATAAATCTACAGGTTGAACATTAATAAAACCGAGAAACTGCAGGGACGCATTCGTGACTGTAATTGACACAGGTTCATAGGACCCTTTTTCTTCCATTTCCAGTCATGAATCTGTCCCCGCAGTTTGTCGATGTTATTAATGTTCACCTTGTACAACTGTATGAGCATGTGTCTGGAGTTGGGTGGTATGTGTGCAACCACAACAAATTATCGCGGAAAGCAGTACAGTGCTGCGCCGCATCCAATTCGAAAGAGATGTTCATAGTGACCTCCATTGGATGCGACGCACGAGTTATCATGCCAGATAGACACAGTCGTACTTTGGCTTACACAATTAAAGCGGTCAACTTGCCTGGAGCAGGCACTAGGGTTGGTCTCAATATTTCGCAGAAAGTGGTCCTCCAAATCTGATGTAGGCACAGTCCGCCGGATCCTTGCGCGTTCATCTGTCTAAAAAGTCCCACGGTCACACAAACGCTCAAAAAAAGGACTTGATTAGTTGTTTGATGTGGTTGGTGTCTATGACTGCTCGTTGTCTTGAGTTTTCGCAAGATTACTGTGGCTGCTGTTTTCTCTAGGGAAAGCATCTGTTCCTCCCAAAGAACTAAATTTCTACCTTCTCATCTGCTGTCACATCTTCATCACTTTCTGTTTACTCCTCTGAATTAGTGTTGTGATCATTAAAGATCTCTAAATTAGGGACATTATCACTGTCATCAGTCTGCTCTGAGCTGTTCTAGAATGTCCACATATATGATGTAAAACACCTTCCATGTAAGATCCAGCTTTCCCCACCATGGAAAAACTGGTAGTATTGAACAGAACAGTGATATGCAAACACTATAATACATCTGTGCGGCTAAAGGCCCATAGATCAGCAACAATGCAAGAGTTCAGATGTGTAGCTTGTCAACCAGTAGGAAAGTACAGAGTCCACTATTCTTTGCAGGGATATGTGAAATATAGACAAAAAATGGTAGTGGTTTGAGAGACAGTCTATAGTATGTTAAGTGTAATTGCTTTAAAGTATCTATTTTTTAGGATGTGCACACACTTCGTTGATATATAATTTGTGAATGTCTTATCTGAGCATTCTGTCCTAGCTGTTAAATTTTTGCCTGTGTATTTGGTACTTGTTTGGTATAGCCGTGCTGCCTCTCGACCTTTTCCATCTGCTTAGCAATATACAAACACCATCTCGGCTTGTTCCCGACATAAATGGCCGATTATTCTGCTGCTTACATTACGCTACGTCAGTCACACTGGCTGCAGCACACAAGGAACTTCCATTCGTCAGCGCCATCTAGCGTGGCAATGATTTCCGGACACAGGTTCATAGGACCCTTTTTCTTCCATTTCCAGTCATGAATCTGTCCCCGCAGTTTGTCGATGTTATTAATGTTCACCTTGTATAACCGTAGAGACGAAGCGTTATTTACTATTGGAAGAGCGTGAGTAAAAGAACTGATCATATCTTCTGAAGAAACATTTTTTAAAGTGACTTTGGGAAACCAAAAGTATTCGAGTCTCACAAACATAACCTCCACCGAAGTTAGACCAACAGTTAAAGCTAAACTAGGCATGCTATAACACAAAAATATTGCCGATAGTTCTTAAGTTCACATAAAAAATTATCAGTGGCACTGTGGAATACTTGCAGATTAGCATCCCAATTGGTCGGATGAGGGAAGTTATTTAACAACTACGTGGGTTTGCTCCGTTAAACACCTATGAATGTTGTGTGACGTTGCAGGTGACCTGACGGTCTTCCCTGATACAAATAGGTGTGCAGATAAATGTGAGCTGTACCGCACAGTAATCTAGGCAGGTTTAAGTATCCGAGTTACTGATCCTGACGTGCAAAAGAGGGAATCTTCTAGATAAAGACAAGTTTGACTTTGGAAAAGAGAGGAGCACTATAGACCGAGTACCGGCGTTACTTTTGATAACAAAAGCAAGTCTTAAGAAGAATACAGATAATTTGGTCTTCAAAGGGCTGTTGACAGTGAAAAGTGGTTCTAACTGATTAAACTAGCAGAAAAATATACGTCTTATCGAATGACGGGGGATCAATACAAGATTCGAGCCAACGGAAGACAATACAGAGATGCTCGAATTAGAAAGTGCGTAAGGCAGGGATGTTCAATCTGACAAATGGTTGAAATGGCTCTTAGCAATATGGGACTTAATATCTGAGGTCATCAGCCCCTTGACTTATAATTACTTAAACCTAGCTAACCTAAGGACATCACACACATCCATGCTCGAGGCAGGATTCGAACCTGCAAACGTAGCAGCCGCGTGGTTCCGGAATGAAGCCCCTAGAAACGATCGGCCACAGTGGCCGCTCAATTTAGATAGGTAAGATGTAATAAAGGAAATAAAACACAGTTGGTTAGCAGAGGTAAGTATTCAAGATGACAGAACGTATATGGGAAGATTAGTTGATAAACAGTCAGGGGGAGGAGGAACAACAGGACCTGTTAAATGAATGCACTTAGTTGTGACAAAACAGAGTAACCATACATTGCTTGGGATGATTAAGTAGCTCTGGAAACCAATAATCTGAAGGATAATTTGCGATCAAGACAAATGTAAGGGTACTGCATTTAATAAATGACTATAAAATGTGAAATTCTCTGCAGAGTCGGCGAGAAACGAACGAGTGGAACACAGTAACTATAAAATAGGAATCCTAACACTAACGTCAGGACGTCAGGGGATAACTAAAATAGCATTATTGGAAGGCTGCAGGGAAAGATAGACATTTGAATAATGTATGATTGAGGACATTTGGTAAGTGCTAGGTGAAAATTAAAATCTAAAACCGTCTTCATCGCATTATATATATATATATATATATATATATATATATATATATTGGAGTGAGTGACCGGCTTCGACTCAAAGAGTCATCTTCAGAATCTATAAAGATACATTGCGAAAGTACTGCAAACGTTATAATAAGCATATAAAAGGTATATATATATATATATATATATATATATATATATATATATATATATATATATATATATATACAGGGTGAGTCACCTAACATTACCACTGGATATATTTCGCGTAAACCACATCCAATACTGACGAATCGATTACACACACCGAACGTGAGGAGAGGGGCTAGTGTAATTGGTTAATACAAACCATAAAAAAATGCACGGAAGTATGTTTTTTACCACAAACCTACGTTTTTTAAATGGAGTCCCGTTAGTTTTGTTAGCACATCTGAACATATAAACAAATACGTAATCAGTGCCGTTTGTTGCATTGTAAAATGTTAATTACATCCGGAGATATTGTAACCTAAAGTTGACGCTTGAGTACCACTCCTCCGCTGTTCGATCGTGTGTATCGGAGAGCACCGAATTACGTAGGGATCCAAAGGGAACGGTGTTGGACCTTAGGTTCAGAGGAGACTGGAACAGCACATTACGTCCACATGCTAACACCTTTTTATTGGTCTTTTTCACTGACGCACATGTACATTACCATGAGGGGTGAGGTACACGTTCGACGGGCGTTTCATAGGACGTGGAGGACGCATAAATTGGCCAGCCCGTTCTCCTGATCTTACACCTCTGGACTTCTTTCTATGTGTACGTTAAAGGAGAATGTGTACCGTGATGTGCCTACAACCCCAGAGGATATGAAACAACGTATTGTGGCAGCCTGCGGCGACATTACACCAGATGTACTGCGGCGTGTACGACATTCATTACGCCAGAGATTGCAATTGTGTGCAGCAAATGATGGCCACCACATTGAACATCTATTGGCCTGACATGTCGGGACACACTCTATTCCACTCCGTAATTGAAAACGGAAACCACGTGTGTACGTGTACCTCACCCCTCATGGTAATGTACATGTGCGTCAGTGGAAAAGACCAATAAAAAGGTGTTATCATGTGGACGTAATGTGCTGTTCCAGTCTCTTCTGTACCTAAGGTCCATCACCGTTCTCTTTGGATCCCTACGTAAATCGGTGCTCTCCGGTACACACGATCGAACAGCGGAGGAGTGGTACTCAAGCGTCAACTTTAGGTTACAATATCTCCGGATGTAATTAACATTTTACAATGCAACAAACGGCACTGATTACGTATTTGTTTATATATTCAGATGTGCTAACAAAACTAGCGGGGCTACATTTTAAAAAACGTAGGTTTGTGTTAAAAAACAAACTTCCGTGCATTTTTTTATGGTTTGTATTAACCAATTACACTAGCCCCTCTCCTCACGTTCGGTCTGTGGAATCGATTCGTCAGTATTTGATGTGGTTCACGAAATATATCCAGCGGTAACGTTAGGTGACTCACCCTGCAGACCAGTTCCGTAACTGCTGACTGTGCATGGAGGGAACGGGTATTAATAGGGCTGGTCACATCCACTGTTCTGTGTATGATATCATAAGTAACCAATCATAAAACAGGTTCACGATTAGATAACTTAATACATATCTATGAAGGAACAGTTACAGTTATAATACATAATAATGTCAATTATTGATAATTATTCCTCAATGAATATAAATTATACTATTAAAATGGTTCGTTGGTATGAAATAAGGCTTAGAGTATGCTGCCATCTAAACTCATACTGATAACTACAATTCTGCGCCAAAGATTGTCGTTGCCCCAGCGTTTACGTGGATGATCGAGGGTTACCAAGGAAATGGCGTTCTGTTACGCTGTGGACGTTAGTGGTACTGTCAAAGATTGTACTATGGGGAGTTACGTCGTATGTTACAGTTATGTGCCATAGAAATATGGTTAATGTTTCTCTCTTCTGATGTCAGCGCAATGAAAATAACTGTACTATGGCGGAACCACACTAATATTTCTGTAATAACAGCGGAAAGATGTTACTAAAGTGCATCGATAGTTGCCCTATAAGCGGCATCCTAGCCCGGTGAGGCAGGCATCAGATGATCAGAGATTACTGTGTACGGCGAAAGATATCTCAAGGGTTGACATTTCGACAACCAAAACAGTGTTCGCGTAGATAAATCGGCGGTTGTTATAGAAATACCGTCTTATTTTCACTGTGACAATCTGTTACTTAATGCATTAGAGGAAATTGAAATCTATGCACATCGTAAAAGTGAACCCCTAGCCCTTAACATCGCTGAGTATGTTTTCAAAAATTTCAGGTGAAATTGGCACGGGAGAGAAAATCCTGGAGGACTGCATCAAACACGTCAGAAGACTTAGGATAAAAACACCAGTACGTAGTGCGGTAGCTAGTGAAACATAATGCTCGAGAATATGTTCAGAGCACACTGTTTATCATTACTGTTGTAATTTGAGTTCTGTAACAGACGCAGAACACTTATGTTAGCCCAGTTCACTGAATAACATCGTCGTCTGCAATTACAGTTCTGGGGTGTCCTTGAACAATGCAAGAGTGTTAACGAATAGTCTGATAGAATGGGTAGCGCTTGTGGTGACATCATGCTGTTTCCAACGTCGGAAAGTTCAATCGGCAAATGCACAGTGGGGTGCATTATGCAGTGCGATTAAAGTACTACAGTCTGGGACAGCTGTGGCTGTTGTAGAAACCTTCCAACAAACCAGTGGAATACGTCATTACTGATCAACATTGTTTGCCTTTCTTGACTGATGTCTCCCTCTCCGGAGAGGAATCAGGGAATATCTCATAAGAACTTTAATGTTGATCACAGAGATGATACAATTAAGATATAGTCAGAAATTGTGCCAGATACCGACCATATGATGACGCCATTCACCGTAACAGAGCCTTCAAAAAATAGTCTGGTAGAGTGTTGCAGGCAGGTGATCCAGGTAGTGAAATTTCTTTTGCACAACGTACATAAAATTTCGGTGCCACAATGCAGAGTAGCAGTGGCAATTTTTTAAATTTTTTTTTTAGGTCATCAGTCTTCTGACTGATTTGATGAGGCTCGCCATGAATTCCTCTCTTGCGCCAACCTCTTAACCTCGGTGCAGCAACGTACGCCTTCAGTGTTGAATGTATTCCAGTCTCTGTCTTCCTCTACAGTTTTTACTCTCTACGACTCTCTTTAATGCCATGAAAGTTATTCCCTAATGTCTTAACAAATGTCCTGTCTTGCTTCACTTCTTCTTGTCAGTGGTCTCCACATAATCCTTTCCTCGCCGATTCTGTGGAGAATTTCCTCATTCCTTACCTTATTAGTCTACTTAATTTCCAACATTTCTCTGTAGCAACACATCTCAAGTGTTTCGATTCTCTTCTTTTCCGGTTTTTCCATAGTACATATTTCACTACCATGCAATGCTGTGCTCCAAACGTACACTCTAAAAAATTTCTTCCCAGGTTAAAGCTCCTGTGTGATACTAGTAGACTTCTCTTGGCCAGGAACTCCATTTTTACCAGTGTTAGTCTGCTTTTTATGTGCTCCTTCTTCCGTCCGTCATGGATTACTTTGCTGCCTAGGTAGCAGATTTTCTTAACTTCATCTACTTCGTGATCACCAATACTGATATTAGGTTTTTGGGTGTTCTCATTTCTGCTGTTTCTCATTGCTATCGTCTTTCTTCGATTTACTCTCAGTCATTCTGTTAATTCTGTTCAGCAGATCCGGCAGCTTTTCTCTTTCACCGACGATAGCAATATCATCAACGAATCTTATCATCGATATTCTTGCACCTTGAATTTTACTGTCACTCATGAACCTTTCTTTTATTTCCGTCATTGCTTCTTGGGTCTATAGATTGCACAGTAGGGGCGAAAGGCTACATACCTGTCTTACACTCCTTGTAATGCGAGGCCTTTGTCCTTGGTCTTCCACTCTTATTGTTGCCTCTTGGTGGTTGTACATATTGTATATTACCCGTCTTTCGCTACAGCTTGCCCTAATTTTCTTAACGTTTCGAACATTTTGAACCATTTTACATTGTCGATCGCTTTTTGCAGATCGACAAACACAATGAAAGTGTGTTGATTTTTCTTCACTCTTCCTTCTGTTATCAACCGCAACGCTAGAACTGCCTCACTCGTGCTTTTCCCTTTTCTAATCCCAAATTGATCGTCATCTAACACATATTCAACTTTCTTTTGCATACTTCAGTATATACATTGGCAACGGCCTTGCCGAAGTGGATACACCGGTTCCCGTGAGATAACCGAAGTTAAGCGCTGTCGGGCGTGGTCGGCTCTTGGATGGGTGACCATCCTGGCCGCCATGGGCACTCAGCCTCGTGATGCCAATTGAGGAGCTACTCGACCGAATAGTAGCGGCTTCGGTCAAGAATACCATCTTACGACTAGGAGAGAGGTGTGCTGAACCCACGCCCCTGCTGTCCGCATCCTCCACCGAAGATGACACGCGGTCGGATATATATATATATATATATATATATATATACTTCTGTATATTATTGTTGTCAACAACTCGGGTGCATGAATTGACTGTGCGATGATTCTCGCACTTGTCAGCTGTTGCAGTCTTCGGAATTGTGTTGGTAATGCTTTTCCAATAGTCAAAGGGTATATCACCAGACTTATACATTCTGCAAACCAACGTGAATTGTCGATGTATTGCCACTTCCCATAATAACATTAGGAATTATGATGGAATGTTGTCTATCACTTCCGCCTTATTTGATTTTAAGTCTTCCAAAGCTCTTTCAAATTCTGATTCTAATATCGGATGGTCCATCTTCTGTCACGTCATCAGACAAGTTCTCCCTTTCTGCCTTTAACAGTGTTACACAGAAAAGGTGAACTTCGTGCAGCAAGAGCTGTATCGCTCTCTTACGTTCTACCGTCATGGTATTTAAGGAATGTGGGTTGCTAGCGCTGTGGACTAGAGGGCATTTTATCGTTTTGGATGTGAGGCAGATCTAATGTGCCGTCTATTCTCCAAATTTACGCTGTACGTCACACCAATAAACAGGAAAATCGTAAGGGAAACGACAAGATGTTTGGCTATGTTATCAAAGTAAAGTTGCATAAAAACTAGTGTGAACATACTGCGTCACCTGTACATATCAGACAACTACAGGTCCGAGAACAGAGCATTAACTGATAATGAGAGGGATAGAGATTGAGGAACTTAGCATGTCAAACAGTTACAGTCGGCATCCAAGGAGACAAACTGCCGTGGAAGGCTATCGTGACATTGGAGGTGTAGTGTACGATTGGACAGCCCCGCGTTTGGAATTTATTTTTTATGTGATATCTTTGGCTGAGCCATTTGCATTGCGATGCATTTAATATGATTTTCAGATTATGCGATTAATTTACCATAATTACATTGGATAATTACAATGAATGCAATTAATTGCGTGAAATTGCCATTAGATAGGTAGACTAAAGTACTGCACAATTGTAATAAATAAAATTAAATCATTATGTGAACCAGCTGCAGGAATTTAATTAAATTAAGCTCACTGGACAAATTATTAGTCATTGCCATACAAGAGCAAAGTGGTCGCTCCGGAGCGCAGTAGAAGATGGACACCCGCAACGGGCAGTCATGTGACCCTACATCGCTCACATATGCCATGATAATGTCGTGCCGTGAATCGGTCAGTCATTTTGTACGCACTCTGCGCAGTAAGGTGGATCGATGTGGAGGAAAGACAAAGTAACAGAAAGGAGCTACCGTTTTTGAACCCACCACTACACCGCAAATCAAGTTGTCAGTTTTGTTCGTGTATCTAAGCGGATTGTCCCACAAGGAAAGGCAAACCACTTGCAGGTACTACCGCGGTGTAAGAACAGTTGTTGTAAAAAGCTCCTGATTGACAGACTAAAGTCGAATGTCACATCCTGTCAATGGAGGGCTAAACCTACATGAAATCCTATCAAACAGTTTCTGAGCGATCGTTGTGAAGGAAGTGGCATTCTATTAACATCTGTAGTCGGGTACTTCGCAAAAGGCCATTACTCACAGGAACTGCCCACTAACGGACTGGATACGTATTTTTTGGCCCGAAGAGTGGCAATTTTGCCTACTTTCAAAAGATTTTAGGCGTCGAGTGCACCGACAGATCACTGAAGTGTTCCACCTGCAGTATGTGTAGGGTGTAGTTCAGCCTGGAGGTCGTTCTGTGATGTTTCTGGAATATTTTTTTGCCCCATGACTTGCATTATCTCATTCGGTTTAACGTGAACGTGAACCAGGATGTTTATTTCATGATTATCGGTGACACAAAGCGTTCATTTTCTTGTAGATCTAAGTAATGAGTATTCTGTGGACACTCATCTTCACAGGGCTGTCTAATTCCATTTGTGTTAGCCAAATTAAAGGAATATATTTTAATTAAAAACTACACTGAGGTGACAAAAGAAATGAGCTACGTTCTAACATCATATCTGACCTCCTTTTGGCTGGCTTAGTGTTGCAGCTCGAGGTAGCATGGACTCAAGTCGTTGGATGTCCTCTGCAGAAAAAGATGAGGCGTGCTGCTTCTATAGCCGTCCATAATTGCGACAGTGTTACTGGTGCAGGAGTGCTCAAACTGACCCCTCAATTACGCCCCATAATTGTTCGATGGGATGCATACCGAGCGACCTGGCTGGCCAAATCGTTCGCTCGCTCGCATTGTCCAGAATGTTGTTGAAAGCAATCGCGAACAATTGTGGCTCATTACATCGCAACTTGGCATCCATAAAAATTCCATCGTTGCTTGGGAATGTGAAGTCCATGAATGGCTGTAAATGGTCTCCAAGTAGCAGAACATAGCCAGGACCCAGTCCACTCCACATAAACACAGTCCACGCCATTAAGTAGTAACCACTGTAGTGGGACGCGAAATTGAAGCGTCACCCATCCACTAGTGTCAGCCCAGTTTGCAGGTGAATATAAGTTTAATTTAGTTTTTTTATGTATTTCTGTAATATTTTGTAATGGTTGTGAATTGTCTAAAGTTTTTGTATTTTTTTATGTTTCATGTACGGAGAGGGCGGCGCAACGAACGGAGACAGCATCTTCGCTGCCGGGACCAGAGAAAAAATTGCTGGCCACTATACGTCGCGGGTCGACAGCCAAAGAGCAACAGAAGATCCTGGAACCGAGTTGTTGCGTCGTGCTTCTAAAAAATAAAATAAATGAAAATTTGTAATGTTTTGTACAACAATGATATCATAGGAAGTTTAATCTTATTGAAAATGTTAGTTTTGTCTCGTCAAGGTTCAGGTTCACGTCTGTATGTAGGAAGATAATAAACTAGTGGATGCTACTAAAGTTGAAATACGTGTTCTGAGGATTTATTTATGAAGAATTATGTGAATGAGTTAATAATATATTTGACAAGATTATTGAATTTTGACAGCGTTCATCGCGACTTTGAATTTCAAAAGTGTATTCAATGTGGTTCTAATATCGATTAAATCAGATAACGTGTATCAATATAATTTCTGAGGAGAAACAAACGACATCTAAAATTGAAAAAGTTTACGAAAACCAATTGGCCCGAGTGACGTAATTCTGCGCATAAGACTCAAATGATGTTTTACAGTTTCGTTCAAGAACCATTCTGAGACAATTTAAAAAGAATATAAATAATTTTGAAGTGGGTTGTAACTGACGTAGGTGACGAAGTCTACACATGGTTAGATGCCAAACGAAAATCATTTATAAAGAACTTACGTCGTTACACTACACCACCAGCTTGTACAGTCCCTTTTTTACAACGTTAGTCCATGGCTTCATGGGGTCTGCGCCACACTCGAACCTTACCATCAGCTCTTAGCGGCTGAAATCTTGACTCATCGTACCAGGCCACGGTTTTCTGTCATCTAGGCTCCAACCGAAATGGCATCAGGCCCAGGAGAGGCGCTGCAGGCGATGTCGTGCTGTTAGCAGCATCACTCGGGTCAATCGTCTGCTGCCACAGTCCATGGACGCCAACTTTCGCCGCCCTGTCCTAACGGATAACATTGACTCCTGAGTTTAACTAGCGCAGTGTTTCTTGTCTGTTAACACTGACAACTCCACGCAAACTCCGCTGCTCTTGGTCGTTAAGTGAAGCACGTCGACCACTGCGTTGTCCATGGTGAGAGATAATACCTGTAATGTGGAATCCACGACACACTCTTCACACTGTGGATCTCGGCATATTGAATTCGTTAACGATTCCCGGAATGGATTGTCCCATACCTCTAGCTCCAAATAATATTCCACTTTCAAAATCAATTTAATTCTCGTCGTGCAGCCGTAATTACGTTAGGGAGCTTTTCACATGAATCACCCGAATGTAAATAACAGCTCCGCCAATGCACTGACCTTTTGAACCTTGTGTACGCGATACTACTGCCGTCTGCATACGTTTATATTGCGTTCCCATGACTACAGTATTACCCTAAGTAATTCTTCCAATCCATATGTGGCATACAGCAAACCAGTGCTTAACAGTATTGGTTAAAAACAGTCTTGCTTGCAGTTTTAGTTTCTTACTTTTCAACGACGCGTTTCGTCTTATTTAGACATCTTCAGGTTATCATAATTTGGTATTTCTAAGAAGAATCCTGTAGTCAGTGTAGCCAAAGGGCATCGTCGAATATATCAGGCCAACATCGCCTTGGTTAAATTCAGTAAAACCTTTTCTAGATGGGCGCGAGTGACACCAAGATCTGCATAACGCGTTCCCGTTCCTGTGAACGGGAAAGCGTTCTGCAGATCTTGGTGGAAGGAAATAGTCAACATACTGCGTAGAACATTAAATGTTTTTCTACATTATAACATCTCTCTTTTATTTTGTTTATTAATATCTCACAAATTATAGGTTACTTGTTGCATACCGAATACTACGAAAGTATGCCGCTCGCAAAACATCGAATGCCAATCGGATTTATGTTCTGTGTATAGTTGTTCAAGTACGGTGCAATGCAAGACTCAACTGTTCTACTGTGAACCTTTCTTGGGTCTTCCATTCATTGACTTAGTTCTGAAATGGCATTGATTTCTCAAATGAGTGTTTCGTTACTTACACAAGGAATACGAACCCGCTCAAAACTCGCTCGCTCATGCAGCTGTACCTTCTATGTGATATGTTACAGTTTTACCACAAGTAGTGGCCACACTGACGTTAATAGAAGCGGTTCATTTAGCATATTTTATTCCTATGACCTTCAGTAACTTGTACTTTTGTCCCTAGTACTATAATACTTTTTGCTTTTGAAAACCTACATGGATATTGACAATTCTTTCAAATGGTTCAAATGGCTCTGAGCGCTATGGGACTTAACATCTGAGGTAGCAGACACAGACAGCAAATGGGTAAATCCACTGAGATAAGCGACAAAGGGCAGATTACCATTACGCGAAGCCTGTGAACGAGTATTACGAAAACGGCGAAGCTGGTGGAATGTTCACATGCTACTGTCATGACCATCTACGGAAAGTTGCAGAAAGACTGTAAAACTACCACTAGGCGCTAAAACGGTTGAACGGCCGCGGCTCTTCACAAAACGTAGGGTGCGGAGGCTTGTCTGCTCTGTGAAGTAGTATAGGTGGTGATCTAGCACTTTGGAGCATACTTTTCATCGTATTTTGCTGAACGTGGAGCTGAGCAGCAGACCACCATTACGTATTTAAATACTGACCCAACGACTTCGTCAATTACGATTGCTATGGACACGGGACCATCGGAATTCAACCGTCGATCAGTGGAAATGCGTTGGCTCTTCGTGTGAATCATACTTTTTCTACACTACGTCTTCACAAACGCCATTATCGAGGAGAAAGGTGGCGCGAAACGTGTAGCGCGCCACGGACACAGGCTGGCGCGTGCAGTATTATGTCGTGTGAGACATTCCCCTGAGCTCGCGTGGGACCAGTGGTAATAATCGATGACACGCTGACAGTTGCGAACCACCTGCACCCCTTCAAGACAGCTGTCTTCCCCAATGTCTCGCTTCCCACGCCCGGGTATTATGTCATGTGAGACGCCCAGGTATTATGTCATGTGAGACACCCGGGTATTATGTCGTGTGAGACGCCCGGGTATTATGTCATGTGAGACATTCCCCTGAGCTCGTGTGGGACCAGTGGTAATAATCGATGACATGCTGACAGTTGCGAACCACCTGCACCCCTTCAAGACAGCTGTCTTCCCCAATGTCTCGCTTCCCATGCCCGGGTATTATGTCGTGTGAGACGCCCGGGTATTATGTCGTGTGAGATGCTCGGGTATTATGTTGTGTGAGACATGCCCCTGAGCTTGCGTGGGACCAGTGGTAATAATCAATGACATGCTGACAGTTGCGAACCACCTGCACCCCTTCAAGACAGCTGTCTTCCCTAATGTCTCGCTTCCCACGCCCGGGTACTATGTCGTGTGAGACGCCCGGGTATTATGTCGTGTGAGATGCCTGGGTATTATGTCGTGTGAGACGCCCAGGTATTATGTCATGTGAGACATTCCCCTGAGCTCGCGTGGGACCAGTGGTAATAATCGATGACACGCTGACAGTTGCGAACCACCTGCACCCCTTCAAGACAGCTGTCTTCCCCACTGTCTCGCTTCCCACGCCCGGTTCCCGGGTGCGATTCCCGGCGGGGTCAGGGATTTTCTCTGCCTCGTGATGACTGGGTGTTGTGTGCTGTTCTTAGGTTAGTTAGGTTTAAGTAGTTCTAAGTTCTAGGGGACTGACGACCATAGCTGTTAAGTCCCATAGTGCTCAGAGCCATTTGAACCATTTTTTGAACCCAATGTCTCGGTGACCACTTTTGCCTGATGTAAACTCTATGGAACCAACCTGGGTTGCTATCGAGCACCATAACCGTGTACGTAAGATAGCGTCCCCTTTTTTAAGCGTATTGCTGCCACTGGATCACGGGGTCCCGGGTTCGATTACCGGCCGGGTCGAGGATTTTCTCCGCCTTGGTACTGGGTGTTTGTGTTGGCCTCATCATTTCATCATCATCATTCGGGATAAAGTGGCGTGACTGGACTGTGAAAAAACTGGAAATTCGTACAGGCGCTGATAACCACGCAGTTAACCGCCCCACAAACCAAACATCATAATCAAAAAGGGTTCAAATGGCTCTGACCACTATGGGACTTAACTTCTGAGGTCATCAGTCCCCTAGAACTTAGAACTACTTAAACCTAACTAACCTAAGGACATCACACACATCCATGCCCGAGGCAGGATTCGAACCTGCGACCATAGCGGTCGCTCGGCTCCACACTGTAGCGCCTAGAACCTCACGGCCACTCCGGCCGGCACATCATAATCCTTTTCACACGAATTCTATGACCTATGAATAGACATCTGATTCCACATACCTCCATAAACCTACCAACAAACTGTTGGATCCCTATGCGCAGAATCAGTGATTTATTTTGTACCAAAGACGGACAAAGAAGATATAAAGCAGATAATCGTAATGGGTTCATCAGTGTATGCTTTCAGGGTTCCCATGATTTTTCCAGTAGATTGTCCTGATCTCATGTAATTTGGGAAAATGATCTTCCGCGACCTTTCAAGGTCTTCATAACATCAACATGAATATATGTCCTTCACAAGCTATGTATCGTGTGTGGTGCTAGCTGTAACAAATCATTTCCTGATCTCCTGTTGGACTCAAATGTGGTAGTATTTCTCTGTATACCCCAAAAAAAATCTCTAATTTTGCACTGGCGCTCATTACAGGAGATTTAAATTTGTTGTTGCTTCTTCCACTTGCAGAGGATGTGTGTATAGGTTCGTGATGGAAAAACACTCTTCTAATGAAATCCCCTTGCATTTTTTTTTCTTCCTCAATCCAATATGATAATGCCCTGGACAGATGGAAGATATTTCTTCATGAGTTTATCATGTAGGATCTCTTAGAAATGCCCTAATACGTCGTCTTTTTTTTCCTTATGTCGTCAGAACAACTGAAATCGCTCTGAGCAGGTATAACAAATTATTTGAGAATTGTGGGCTATAACAGTAAATGGGAATCACGCGATTTTCATCTTTTCATCTATTTACACACATTACACTAAGTTTATTTGCGTTGACTCTCATTCACTAGACTTAGCATCAAGCGTTAATCCTCGTTAAGACTTCCTGTAATTCGTAATACCTTTCTAACGACGTCTTCGGTTTGGGTTCTAAACTGTCGTCTGAGGACGGTCTCGGGACTGAAAACGTTATGTGCTCTTCTTTGAGGTAACTTCGTTTCTGACAATATTTTGTGATTAACGTGCAGGTTTTTGTTAGAAATATCTCTCCGAATATTTCAATAAAACAGTATTTAGTTTAGTATTCGATGCTGCTAAATTGTGTCGAAGCCTTTCTGGACGTTTACATCGTGATCCATTCTTGTAAAATTCGTGTTTCTTCTAGCAGAGAACTGTTTGGGTATCCGAAACTGTTATCATACCCGTACACAAAATATATTCCATAATCACGTTACATATTGACGTCAGCAGCATAGGTATATGACTGTACGCCCCTCCCTGCGATACTTCTCAAAGACTGGAGCGAACTATGCCCTTTTTTTCAGTCCACTTGAGATACTCTGTTATTTCAGTGAACTTCGATAGTCTGCTGCCGAAAGATGAGTCACTTCTTCACCGCATATCCCACCACGTGAGGTATCGTAAAACATCCTTCTCTCTGGCGCACTTTCTGGTTGTTCCGTACGTGAATCTGCTTGATTACAGAAGCTAACATGCCCTACTACTTTCGTAACAGACCGATTGCTGAAATCAACTGCTTTTCAATGGCCATAACTGGTAAAACTGGTAATGAAGATAAATTTTGTCTTGCATTAGATATGATAAGTATGTAAAAATCAGCTACTGAAAATATTTCGGAAAATGTAATTTGTAATAATATTATTTGTAGTTCATAGAAATGAACGACTATGGTTAAAGCTAAATGGTTGTCTTGTTGTGTTTTAAAAGACTCTTACGGCAATTTTTTATTTTGTATATTTTTTTATTTTTTTAAATTTATTTTATGTTCTGAAAATGAAGAGAGAGTTCGTCGAACATCATTAAAAAATGGTTGCTGCCACTAGTCCCCAAAGTTACCATTTTACTGACCTTTCCTTTGTTAATGGCTTCCCACGAAAGAAATATTTAGGCATTTCCAAACGTTCACGTTAAAATTTTACTACAGCTTTTGAACGACAGACTGAATATATTCCAGTTCAGGTAAATTTCCTTTTATTCATATGCATCTTAATTTTATTTGAAAGACAAATTACAGTTAACCAATTCCTGTTGTAGAGAGTTATGATCAGAATTGACCGTTCTGTAACTTATTACGAAAGCCAACCTGTAAACACTCACAGTTGTTACATATTTACGACCTGACGAGTCATTTTTCTAACAAGGTAAGAAATTCTTAATTCTGATGATGATATTCTGGATCAGAAAACAGTCAACTGTAATTTGTCTATTAAAAATAGATATGGTATTCAAAATACATGGCATGTTTCACGTGACAGCTTCAAATTTCATTGGACAGGTTATATGTGTTCTGAGCAAAGCTGATTAGTATTACACAGAGTCGACCCCAACGTCTAGCGTGAAGAAAATAACAACAGGTTTTGTGTGCTCAGAAACGCTTGCTACGAGCAGTGTTGCAGTGTCGCGCTGGTAGCGGCGCACGGCGTGTTTAAAAAGCAGACCGCCCGGCGCTCGGACTTACCTGCTGAGCCGCGAGTGCGGGCGTCCACCTGGCCGTGTCAGTCGGGTCGGAGGCGCTACCGGGGTGGGGTGCGTCGGCGAACGCAGCGTCGCGGCGACTGACCGCCCGCACACGGCCGCCAGACCGCGCCGGCCGAGGGACGCCGCCGACCCGCCCCCGGACACGGCGCATGCGCGCTAGGGAGCCGCGAGACGCGACGCCTGGCCGACACCTGCACGCCGCAGGTGTGGCGGCGCGACGGAATCTCAACCCCGGCGTAGCTCCTCAGTCACTTACACCAACTCTATACTATAAAAATTCACTTTGTGCACCAAAAGAGCGCGAAACTATAGGGTTCAGAGCTTAATAAAGGTCAAGGTTAGATACGTTCCACTACACAGGGTGGTCTATTGATAGTGACCGAACCAAATATGTCACGAAATAAGAAACAAACGAAAAAACTACAAAGAACGAAGCTCGTCTAGCTTCAAGGGGGAAACCAGATGGCGCTATGGTTGGCCCCCTACATGGCGCTGCCACAGGTCAAACGGATATCAGTTGCGTATTTTCAAATAGGAACCCTCATTTTTTATTACATATTCGTGTAGTACGTAAAGAAATATGAATGTTTTAGTTGGACCACTTTTCTTGCATTGTGATAGATGCGGCCGTAATAGTCACAAACGTATAAGAACGTGGTATCACCTAACATTCCGCCAGTGCGGACGGTATTTGCTTCGTGATACATTATCCGTGTTAAAATAGACCGTTTACCAATTGCGGAACAGGTCGATATCTTGTTGATGTATAGTTATTGTGATCAAAATGCCCAACGGGCGTGTGCTATGTATGCTGCTCGCTATCCTGGACGACATCATCCAAGTGTCCGACCCGTTCGTCGGATAGTTACGTTATTTAAGGAAACAAGAAGGCTTCAAATGGCTCTGAGCACTATGGGACTCAACTGCTGTGGTCATAAGTCCCCCTAGAAACAGGAAGGGTTCAGCCACATGTGAAACGTCAACCACGACCTGCAACAAATGATGCCCAAGTAGGTGTTTTAGCTATTGTCGCGGCTAATCCGCACATCATTAGCAGACAAATTGCGTGAGAACTGGGAATCTCAAAAACTCCGGTGTGGAGAATGCCACATCGACATCGATCGATTGCACCCGTACCATATTTGTGTGCACCAGGAATTGCATGGCAACGACTTTGAACGTCGTGTAAAGTTCTACCACTGGGCAGAAGAGAAATTCCGGGACGATGACAGATTTTTTTGCACGCGTTCTATTTAGCGACCAAGCGTCACTCGCCAACAGCGGTAACGTAAACCGGCATAATATGCACTGTTCGACAACGGAAAATCCACGATGTCTGCGAAAGTGGAAAATCAGCGCCATCGCGGGTTAATGTATGGTGCGGCATTATGGGAGGAAGGATAATTGGCGCCCATTTTATCGATGGCTATCTAAATGGTGCAATGTATGCTGATTTCCTACGTGAAGTTCTACCGATGTTAGTACAAGATGTTTCACTGCATGACAGAATGGCGATGTGCTTCCAACATGATGGATGTCCGGCACGTAGCTCACATGCGGTAGAAGCGGTATTGAATAGTATATTTCATGACAGGTTGATTGGTCTCTCAAGCACCGTACCATGGCCCACACGTTCACCGGATCTGACGTCCCCGGATTTCTTTCTGTGGGGAAAGTTGAAGGATATTTGCTATCGTGATCCACCGACAACGCCGGACAACATGCGTCAGCGCATTGAGAATGCATGTGCGAACATAACGGAAGGCGAACTACTCGCTGTTGAGAGGATTGTCGTTAAACGTATTGTCAAATGCATTGAGGTTGACGGATACCATTTTGAGCATTTAATGCTTTAATGTGATATTTACACATAATCACGCTGTAGCAGCATGCGTTCTCAGAAATGATAAGTTCACAAAGGTACATGTATCACATTGGAAGAACCGAAATAAAATGTTCAAATGTACCCACATTCTGTATTTTAATTTAAAAAACCCACCTGTTACCAACTCTTCGTCTAAAATTGTGAGCCATATGTTTGTGGCTATTACAGCGCCATCTATTACAAAGTATGAAAAGTGGTCCAAATAAAACATTCATATATCTTTACGTACTACACGAATATGTATTAAAAATGGGGGTTCCTATTTTTTTAAAAAAAAACGCAGTTGATATCCGTTTGACCTATGCCAGCTCCATCTACGGGCCAACCATAGCGCCATCTGGTTTCCCGCTTCAAGCTAGACAAGTTTCGCTCTTTGTAGTTTTTTCGTTTGACGCTTATTTATGAGATATATTATGTTACTTGAGATAGGCGCGTGAACTGTTGGGAAGAGCAGACTCTCAAGTGTTACGTGGTTCCTGCATCATTGTGCGCACGC